>NC_142875.1:56556730-57182307 GCF_051225735.1 Oryctolagus cuniculus
TTTCAGAGACGCTAACTAGTAAATTACTGGAATTGTAGTAATTGTAAGTAATTGTAAGATTACATAAATTTCATACTTTATAGTAAGAACCATGTTGTTATAAAGGTTATATTCTACAACACACTTCAGCTTCTTATGATGTACTGAAATACAAAATCAAATAATAATATTACCTCTCTTCCTTGTAAATTTTGCAATTTCTTTAATGAGAAAAAAGAAACAATTCAGTCTGATAAATGAACTCTATACTGTGATGTGAAGTTCTATATTAAATATCAGTATTTATTGAATTCTTCTTATATTTCATTTGAAGCAATGACCATACATAGAAGTTGTAGTATTTCATTTCCACATTCCCATGTAATACATAGAGCACATAGCTGTTGGGAAATATTGTTTTCTGTTTTATACCTTAATTTATTGAGGCAATCATTTGGATTTCTACTTTCGAAACTAAGTAAGTCATACTTCATTTCTACACTGGAAACCAGAGTTGCTCTCCTATCTGAGACCACAATAAGTTCAAGACATAAATGAAACACTAAACATCAGACAACAAAAGATAGTGATCCCTGGGGAAAAAAAAAAAAAAAAAAAGAAAAGTTTGATAGCTTTCCTAATGCCTCGAATTCCTGGCAATATAGAAACAGCTTTTCCAGGTTGTGTCTCATGGAGGGGAAGACAGGTGGATCTCAGTGATTTCCTTGCATTGACTAGATGGAATCAAGAGTGTGGGGGAATTTACAGGTATCTGGGTATACTCTGAGTGCCAGAGAACACAACTTTGCATAGAAAGACATAGAAAGGAAACTGTGTGGCAGATACCTCTTAAGTATTCCAGAGTACTGATTGTCACATGCATGTTAGAAAACTACCAAAGGACAGCAAAAAAATTACCTGGAGCACACACAACTGAGAAAAAAAATCTATTCCTACCACCCACACTGGACCATGGGTTATACTGTTGCCATGGTATTGAACAATTATTACTAAACAGAGGCTATTTTACTTCAAAGGACATTTGGCAATTTCTGGAGATGTTTTCAATTGTCACAATGGATGTGGATATTTTCTATTGGCATTGATTACATAGAGGGTAGGGGTAAAAAACTTTCTTCATTGCACAAACACCTCTGTCCCACCACCCCCAGCACACAGGCACCATATAATTATAGTCTGAAAGGGTCTGTACTGTTGAAGTTTAGAAACCTCATACAAGGAAAATACTAAGTTCATTCCAAAGAAGTCACTGTTTGTTTCCAAATAAATTAACTACTTACTACAATAATCTAGGGTATGTATAAAAATACAAAAATAAAATCCAGTAGCCAACATGGTAAAACTTTGCAGTATCATGAAGAAAATAATAATAATAAAAAGATCAGCATACACAGAAGTAAAAATCACTCATAATGAAGATAAATATTAGCAAATACTAGAACTACCTTACATATCATAATTAGTTAAGAATTCAAACAGTTACTTGATCTATGTTCACTGTAATCAAAATTTAAGCAAAAGAAAAGAAGTTATAAAAATGACTTTATTAAGGGGATTTCAAGATGGACTAATAAGCAAAAGACATGCTGGTTTTGATCAGGGGAAAATAATAGACAGAAAGGAGAGGAATCCAAAAGTTGTACTTTGGAAATTTATATTTATTAAATAAAAGTAGAAAATATATAAAAAAGGAGAGGAAGTGTATTCTCAGGGAAGAACTGGAGAGAAGCTTACAGTGGAAATTCTATAGAAAGAAGAGAGACACTCTGAAGCAGAGAGGACAGTACAAACATGCAGGAGTGGGTGGGGTCAGTACATGAGATTTCTCCAGCCAGGGATTGGAAGAGATGCCAGCTACCTTTTACTGAGGTAAGAGCAGATAGTGTCAGCCTGTGTCATGGGATATTGCCTGAGGGAGAATCGTGGGTACCATCTTGACTTTGATTCCAGCCTGCAGCTGTAGCATGTGTAGGGTACTCACCTAACCCAGTGAAAGAAGAGCACACCTTCTCCCTATCTCTCTACCAGGGCAGCTGGTGACCCACAGGGAGAAAGAATCATCTTAGAAGGCAGTAAAAGGCTTGACTAAAGAATTTAATCATAGGGGTAAATCTTTGCTCCCCACTGATTTTGAGTCTGGCCTGGAGAGTTGTCAAAGGGCTGGGCACCCACATAACAGGTTCCACAATGCAAATATTCAAAGAGGAGCACCCACTGCCAGCTGGTTCTGGAAACACCTCTGCTTTTTCTGCAGATGGGTCAGGCTCACAGGCTGAGAGTGGACCCTCTGCACGGTGTGATGGTGGGAGCCATGTGCACTATGACTGTGGGAATTCTGTGACTGCATGATAGGGCATGAGGTGTAGATGGGTGTACGGGCAATCATTGTGTCAGAATTCAGTCTCAGAGCTCCCCAATTGCCCAGGGTGGGTCATTGCAAAGGGATGTGTGCCCATACTGAGGACCACAATGATCATTTGTGTGGTTCATGCATCTGAATAGGTGGGGATTCCAGCTATTATGGACTAACCCTGGGCATTGGTCATCTTGGAAGAGAAGAAGTGAGGCTGTGATTACACCAGCAGATGTGACCATACCCTCTCCCTTACTGACAATAGAAGAGATCTCCCATGACCAAATTGGGTGTCACCTTGGACTCTTGCCCCTGCCTTCAGCACTGACTAGAGCTCCCATGCCCCACTCAACACACACCTCAGAAGCAGCAGAGAATCCACTAAGCCACAGAGGCAGAGTTCAAAGACAGAAGCTATCAAAGGAGAAAAAACAGCAATTGTTTCCAAATTTGTTTAAAAATAAATGCAGAAATAAAATAATCAAACCAAGGAAGACAATATAACTCCTCAAAAGGAACACAACAAGATTTCAGTATTAGAATGTGAAGACAAAGAGATTGATGAAATGCCCAAAAATGAACTAAAAAAAAAAATGATCATAGGATTATTCAGAAACACAGAGAACAAATTCAGGAGACAATAAAATCCATACAGGATATGGAAGAAAAATTCTACCATGAGAGAGATTGAAGAGAAAAAAAATACTGTACCTAATATACAGAATAAACTATATCTAATATGCAGAATTCAATATGTCAGATAGAAAATACATTAGAAAGCCTAAATGGAAGACTTGGTGAGGCAGAAGAAAAAATATCTGTGCCAAAAAGCAAATCTTGGGAAAAACCTCAGTCAGACAAAAATAATGAGAAAAATTATAAAAATTGAAAATAGTGTGAGATTTATGGGATGCTATCAAACAGCTTAGCCAAGCATTGGGTTTTAGAGCTCCTGAAGGCATGGAAAGAAAGGATGGATTAGAAGGCCTATTCAGTGAAATAATATCTGAAAATATCCCTACTTTGGAGAAAGAAAGGGACATCCAAAAGCAGAAAGCACATAAAACTCCTAATAGACATAATCAGAAAAGAACATCAGCAAGACACATTGTAGTCACACTTTAAACAGTTACATGTAAAGAAAAATTTCTAAAATGTGGGACCAGTGCTGTAGCATAGAAGGTAAAACCCCCACCTCCAGCGTCAGCATTTTCTATTAGTGTCAGTTCGAGTCCCAGCTGCTGAAATTCTGATACAGATCCCTGCTAATACACATGGAAAAGCAGCAGTATATGGCACAAGTACTAGGGCTCCTGCTTCCCTGTAGGAGACCCAGAAGGACCTCCTGGCTCTTGACTTTGGCTTGCCCCAGATTCAGTCTCTCTTTCCTCACTGTATCTATGCTTTTCAAATAAATAAATATTTAAAAATTATAAAATGTACATGAGATAATGACCAGATTACCTTCAAAGGATCCCTGATTAGCAAAGAAACTGTCAATCCAAAATCTTGTACTCAGCAAAGCTCTCATTTTTAAATGAAGTTTAAATAAAGACCTTCCTAAACAAGCATAAATTAAAAGAATTTTGTCACCATATGTCCACACTTAAAAATGAGTCTTAAGGATATTCCACACACAGAAACAGGGAATGATATTATTATGAAAGAAAGTGAAGGTAGAAAATCTAGTAAAAGTACAAAGAAAATCCAAAGCAAACAACAGGCATATTTATGGAAAAACTGTAGGACCATTTACCAACAATAGCATTGAATTTAAGTGGCCTAAATTCTCCAATTAAAAGATTTAAACTAGTTGAATGGATTACAAAATAAGACCCATCTGTTTCCTGCCTATGAGAAACACACCTCACCAACAAGGATACACAGACTGAAAGTAAAGGATGAAAAAATTATTCCACTCAAACAAAAAGCAAAAATGAGCAGGTGTAGTCATTCTAATATCAAATTAGACTTTAACACAAAAAATGTTAAAAGACACAAAGAAGGGCACTATATAATGATTAATTGATCAATCAACAGGAAGACGTGACTATAGTAAATGTATATGCACCCAATTCTAGGGTGCCTGGCATTTACAAATAATTTTAATGGATCTATAGGTGGACACAGACTCCAACATAATAATAATGAGGGACTTCAACAACACTTTCCTCAATGGACAGACCATCTAAACAAAAAATCAACAATGAAATAACAGAGGTAATCCACAATATGGACGAAATTGACCTAAATGATATCTATGGAAGATTTCATCCTGCAGTTGTAGAATACATATTCTTTTCATCTGTGCATAGAATTTTGTCTAAGATAGCTCATATGTTTTGCTTTAAAGCAAGTATCAGAAAATTCCAAAAAATTGAAATTATGCCATCTATATTTTCTGACCAATATGGAATGAAGCTGGGGATTAACAATTTAAGAATCTCTAGAAAATATGCAAACACATGGAAACTGAACAACACACTTCTGAACAAGCAATGAGTCATAGAAGAAATCAAAAGGGAAATCTAAAATTTCCTAGAAACTAATGAAGAAGAGAAAGCAACATATCAAAACTTATAAGATATGGCAATAGCAGTGTTCAGAGGGAAGCTTAAAGCAATTAGTGGCTACATCAAGAAATTGAAAAGGTATAAAATAAATAATCCATCAAAGCAACTCAAGGACCAATGAAAAACAGCAACAAACTAAACTCTAAATTAGCAGAATGAAAGAAATAACTAAAATTAGAGAAGAAATACATTTAAAACCAAAAAACTAACATTTTAAAACATGTAATGGATAAGTAGTTTAGAAAGATTTAAATACCCTAATAAAAGTCAAGAATTTGCTGTGCTTGAAGATAAACTTCTTAGAGTTTCCAATTAGGGGTTACAGACAGCATAAAGATGCAATCATGGTTTGTTAGCACATGTCTAACTTCATCACTCAGAATAGAACTCCATCCTTGACTTTGGTCAACAGCCTATAATCATCATGCTTCATTATGAGTTGAAATTTATGTGTCAATATACCAATTTTATTATTAGTTCTATTGTTTAAATTTATGCTGGCCTGTGGTGATCACAAGTTGTTGCCATCTGGCAGCTGTGTGCCAAGTTGGGTGAAATAAGTTTTTCATCAAATTCAAGCCCTAAGTGGACAGATGGCCACACAGAAAAATGACCATGACATTTGTATTTAATTGATACCCATTCTGTGAGGCTGAGCTGATAAAACAAGGACTGATTGTATGCTGAGAATGAACTCTCTACCTACTCAAGATAAGATTTTGAATATATGTATACATACTCATATTTACATAAAATTATCCATATAATTAATTATTGTGTATGAATATGAGAAAGGCAAAGTGAGGTTTGTTTTAAATAAATGTATACATTATTACATATTAAATATTTATTAAATCTTACATATGTATATATTATATATAAAGTCCCTGTGTGTATTTTTTAAAGATTTTATTTATTTATTTGAGAGGTAGTATCACAGACAGAGAGAGGGAGAGACAGAGAGAAAGGTCTTCCATCCACTGATTCACTCTCTAGATGACTGCAATAGCAGGAGCTGAGCTGATCCAAAGCCAGGAGCCAAGTGCTTTCTCCAGTCTCCCATGTGAGTGCACAGGCCCAAACACATGGGCCATCTTCTACTACTTCCTCAACCACAGCAAAGAAGTAGATTTGAAGAGGAGCAACCAGGACAGAAATGAGTGCCCATATGGGATTCCAGTGCCATAGGCAGAGGCTTAGACCACTATGCCACAGTCCCAGTACCCTCTGTTATACTTTTATATATTTATTTATACATATTGTATCTACGCAGATGTAAATGTGTGCAAGATCTTTTTAAAGATAACACTGGAAATTATTTATACATTGTAAATGGTGGTGGAGTTAATTTTTATATTATACTTCTACAGATTTAGGCCATGGCTACTTCCTCACTTACTCTATTAATTATAGTGTTTACTAGTAGTAATCCAAAAGATGATAATTTTATATTATCTATTTATGAGTTATATACTAGCCTTACAATTAAACTAATATACTTTTAATCTAATTATTTTGTCTTTTTTAGCATATGGAATTTTTAGAGTTATATAAACTTTCATTTTTTCCCAATATATTAGTCTCTTTGTAAATAAATAGCTGGTTCTGATGTCAACACTGAGTTCTTAACTGCCCTGTAAGAAGAAAATCTCCTGTAGTTCCCTATAGAACAGCAAATCAAATTCAGTGCATAAGTCTGCTGTCATAACAATATTGTCTACAATTTATCCCAGAAAACACATTTTATTCTACTTTCAATTTATCATTTTCCCAGAGTGAATGATTTTTAAGATAATACTAGAGTCTGTTTATACATAACAAATTATTATGGATCTGAACTTCACATGATGTTTCTGAATAGTAATAGTTTTATAGTCCACAGGGGCACTGTTAACCTTAAAAAAACTAATTAGAATTTAATACAATATACAGAATTTCTTTAAACTTGAGAATGTTATTCTATCTTCTAATTCTATATATTTGTATTTCTTCTAGTGGAAATGAATTTAAATACTACCAATGTAATATTATTGATTTATTTTAAATTTTCATATATCACTTAATCTATAGTATTGAGAAGGTGACTTACTTAAAAAACAAGCCTTGGTTCAATAATAGGATATGGTACATCTTGCAAAGAAATTTTCCAGTTAATTAAAAAACACTGGAAATTTTTGGTAACAATATTATCTATACATTTTAATATTATGCTGAAAAGTAAAGATCTTCAATTTCATTACAATTAAGAAACTATGTAAGAAACGCACAAACGTGATTATATACATGTATATATGACTATATAGATGTATAAAGTAGAAGGTGTTCTAGTCTTACCTATAATACTGACAATAAATGTTTTATTGTTGAACTCCATTTCAACTGTCACGAAAATCTTCCACTACCCTTAAGTAGCCATCAGTCTAGAATCATCTTAAGATGTGAATGAGTACACATTTGATCTACTTGGTTTAGAGACATTTTGGGACACCTGCATCTGATGGCAGAGTGCCTCAGTTCAAGTTCTGGTTCCACTATTGATTCCAGCTTCCTGCTAATGGGACCCTGCCACCTGTGCGGGAGACCTGAGGTAAAGCTTTGGCTTCGTTCAGACCTGCCCATTTCCAGCATTTGAGAAGTAAACCAGTAGATGAGCCATCTCTCTCTCTCTCTTTCTCTCTCTCTCTCTGTCTCTCGTGAATGAAATGATTTTAATAAGTTTTTAATATAGTAAAGTTACATTATAGTAGCTATCACACCTCCAATTTCTTATGTATCACACGAAGGCAAGAAAAGTGAAATAAAAGTGATTCTTCATTAAACATTCAGTGTGCATGTGACATTTGTAATATTTTACATATATGTTTTTTCTAATAAAAATGCATGAAGGTACATCTTATTATTGTCTTTCAAGACATGACAGAGATGTTAGGTAAATATCCCACTAAGATAGTGAGTAACAAAGTCTAAACTACAAAAATTTCATTTTCACTGCAGAGTATCTTCCCTTGATTGTATAAAACAATTCATAGAATGTCGCTCCCCGTCTTCGTGGAGGAACGACACAGGACCCTGCGCTGTTCTTTCGTCTGCTCGGCCCTCCCCGGGTTTGCTGCTGGTTCTTCCCTGGTTGGCTACTATCCCTTCCACCTCCGTGGAAGGGCAGTTCCCCCTAGCCACATTCCCCACTTCCGCAGGGGAGCGGCACACCGCCGGCCGGCTCTTCTCGGGGGCTGCACAGGTGTTCCTTCAGCTAGATGTTCCCCTTAGATGTTCCTGGTGCATGCCGTCTCTCTCCTCCTTTATAGTCCTCCTCCGCCAATCCCAACTCGCTACCCACACGCCGAGCACGCTGCTCTCCTCCAACCAGGAGCAGGTCCTACAGTTCCTTGGTTGAACTGGAGGCAGCTGTGTAGAAGCCTCTTTCTTCTCTCCCAGCGCCATATTGTGGGAGAGCAGATGCATAGAATAAGTCCCAATTCCAGCAACTCAGTCCAGTCCGGATTGCTCCCCACAATAGAAGTCCCACAAGAAGGCAAAAAAAAAGAATTATTGACAATGTGTTTTTAGTTAATAACATGAAATCATTACAAAAAGAAAGATTACATTCCAAATATCAGTCATTGATGGAAACACAAAAACTATAAACCAGATAGTAACGTGTGAATATCAATATTGTGCATAAACAATTATACAATACAAGCTGGTAGGGTTTATCCTAGGTAATTAAGACTGATTCATCTCTCAGAATTAAATCTGTGCAGTGTATCAAATAAACAAACCAAAGAGGAAAAACTCATAGAACCTCACAAATGGATACAGAAAAAAACTATTTTATCCAATACAATACCCATTCTTGCTAAAAAAATTAAAACAAAATGAAACCTCTCAGCAAACTAGACACATAGGAGAGTATTTCTAACTTGATAAACAGCATCTACAAAAATAATTGTGAGTAATTTAATGCTAAATGGTGAAAAATGGGACATCTTACCACTATGAACAACAAAAATACAATGCTGTCTCTCACCATTCCTATTCAACATGACACTAGCAGAGCCAAACAGTACTGAGTAAGTATAATACTGGAGTCCCCCCGGTTTAAAGACTCCCTATGGGGCTTTATTAATCCACATTTTCTGATATTGCTATAATACACTGACATTTGGTGAAAGAGCAAAGGTAAGTCGATGGATAAAGGATAGTGCTCAAGAAATGATGCTGAAAAATGATCTAGATATAGACCTAATTTATATTAAATAACATAAAATCAACTTAAAATTTATTTACTTATAAATGAAAAAATTAAATAAAATTCAAAAAGAAAGCATACGAAAAATATGCATGATCTTCAGTTTGGTGATACACTTTAAAATATAACCACAACAGCATTACCCTTGAAAGACAAGTGATTATAAATCAAATTTATTAAAATTTAATACTTTATTATGGAAAAGACTATTAAAAATGGAAAGAAAAACTTTAGAAATGAGGAAAAAATAACAATACCAGCTGAGAAAGACATGCAACGTATACAATAAAATGCAACAATGAGGAAACAGATGACCTGATTTAAAAGTTGACAAAAATATGAACTGATACTTGATCAAAATTATACATGGATAGAAGCTGGCATTGTGGTACAGCAAGTTCAGCAACCTGCCTGTGACACAATCCTGCTCAGTGCTAAGGCAACTGGGAAAGCAATAAAAGATGGTGTAAGTACTTGGCCCCAGCAATCCATGTGGTAGACCCAGGTTGAGTTCCTGGCTCCTAGCTCCAGCCTTGGCCAGATCTGGGTGTTGCATCCATTTGATGAGCAAAACAGCAGATGGACCATCTCTCTGTCGATCTCACCTTCTCTGTATGTCTACCTTTCATACAAATGGAATATAATCTTTATAAAAAAGATGCACACAACATAAAATTAATATATGAAAGGATGCTGCTTCATTTTTCTCATTAATGGACTGTAAATTAAGACAACTATGAGACATTAGTACACATTGACAGTATGGCCAAAATCCTTGATTCTGAAGATACCAACTGCTGATGAGGATCCACAGTGACAGCATTCTTCTTTGTCTTGATTGGGAATACAAAGTGGTGCTGCCACTCTGTAAGACAATCTGTCAATTCTTTTCATCTAGTATTTGTTCTTCTAGGCATAAAAGCATGTTCATACAAAAACTGTCATGTAAATATTTATAGCATTCTTTTAATCACTGACCAATGTGGAAGTAATAAAGATGTCTTTCAATAGAAGAATGTTTAAACTAACTTGGTGCTTCTCCAGAATGTAATATTTTTAGTGACAAAAGTAATTAATTACCAAGCAACAAAAAGATGCAGATGAATCTTAAGTATTTATCACTTTGAAAGAAGCTAATCTGAAAGTGCAACATGCACTTTGATATGCAGGGAAATTACAATAATGTGTAATTCTAGAAAATGATACAGTATAGAGGTGGCCAAAAGATCAGCGATTGTCATGAGTTTGTTATATATGTACAGTCTGAAGAAATAAGGCAGTTGAGGCCATTTCGGGAGTGAACCAGCAGATGGAAGAACTCTCTCTCTCTCTCTCTCTCTCTCTCTCTCTTTCTCTGCCTCTGCCTCTGCCTCTCTATAACTTTGCATTTCAAATAAATAAATAAATCTTTTTAAAAAAGGGAGATTACTGATGCCATATACAGGAGTGTCAATTGGTAAAGTCAACAACAGGAGTCACTGTGCACTTACTCCTCATGTAGGATCTCTGTCCTTAATGTGCTGTGCATTGAGATTTAATGCTATAACGAGTACTCAAACAATATATTTCACTTTGTGTTTCTATGGGGATGCAAACTGTTGAAATCTTTACTTAATGCATACTAAACTGATCTTCTGTAAAAAAAGAAAAAAAGAAATTATCAACTCCCAACTTAACTCTCACTGGGATTAAACATGACAATAGGTCTGAACTGATTTCATCATCATTTAAAAAAATCATCTATTATTTTTCACTTTATGTTTCTGTGTGGGAGCAAACTGTTGAAATCCTTCCTTAATGTATACTAAGCTGATCTTCTGTATATTAAGATAATCGAAAATGAACCTTGATGTGAATGGAAGGGGAGAGGGAGTGGGAAAGGGGAGGGTTGTGGGTGGGAGGGACGGTATGGGGGGGAAGCCATGGTAATCCATAAATCGTACTTTGGAAATTTATATTCATTAAATAAAAGTTAAAAAAATGTGAGATAAATAATGACAAAAGGAAAAATAGAAGTTTTAAGTAAATACTTTATGTAGATTCTTTAGCAATAAAAAGATGGAGCAGAACTCCACAATCTTTAGGTATGGGATATACACACTGAATTCTGTCCCATGGTTCAAAATATAGAGGAAGAAAAAAGTTCTAGCAAATTTACAAATGCTACTGAAACCTGCCAAATACTCCATAAACCAGGGATAGAATGACATCAAGAATTATAAATCATATTGAGGGCATTTACCTGTGATATAATTTTAAAAAATTGAAATTCAGAATATTTAAAAGAATGAAAGAGTTGAAATAATTTATATATACATTTATTTAGAGAAAAACAAGATAAAATAAAATGCATCTACTCTCTGAATATAATACAATGTTTTTTTTTTTTTCATTGCTCACTTCTATTAGTAATCTTTTCTAGGTTTCCATCATTGCCTCATCCACTTTAAGTGTTACACGCTTCTGTGCTGTTTTAACTAATCTGCAAGTTTCAAAATGTGTCCTTCTAATTTTGTATTCCATCATCTACAAAATTTGTTGTTTATTTATTGAGCACTATTTACTGAAATAATAACCAAATGAATGAATAAGGACAGATTTTCTAATCATAAAACAATGGAAATAATACTAAAACATGTTTAAATTGTTTTGAGCTGAGCTGCTTTAATTGAAAATATCTACTTATTTGAAAATGACATATAAGATTATAATTAGGGGCCAAATCTCTGGTGCAGCAGGTAAAGTTGCTGCCTGCAGATCTGGCTTTACATAGGGGTGCAGGTTCCAGTCCTAACTTCTCCACTTTCAATATGACTCCCTGTTAATGCACCTGGGAAAGCAGTGGAAGATGGCCCAGGTACTTGAGTCCCTGCAACCACATGGGAGACCCGGGAGAAACTCTCTGGCTTTGGATCAGCCCAGCTCTGTCTGTTAAGGACATTTAAAGAAGGAACCAGGGCATGGAAGAATCTCTCTCTCTGTCTCTCTCTCTCTCGCTGTGTGTGTATGTGTGTGTGTTTCACTTTTTTTTTTTTTTTTTTTTTTTTTTTTTTTTTTTTTTTTTTTTTTTGGTCAGGCAGAGTTAGACAGAGAGAGAGAGGTCTTCCTTTTCTGTTGGATCAACCCCCAGGTGACCACTATGGCCAGCCCGCTGCGCGGATCCAAAGCCAGGAGCCAGGTGCTTCCTCCTGGTCTCCCATGCAGGTGCAGGGCCCAAGGACCTGGGCCATCCTCCACTGCACTCCCGGGCCACAGCAGAGAGCTGAACTGGAAGAGGAACACCCGGGATAGAATCCAGCGCCCCATAAGGGACTAGAACCTGGGGTGCCGGCACTGGCCCTCCCCCTGACATTCAAATACATAAATACGCTTTCTTTTTTAAAAAAGAAGATTGTTGTTATATTAACACGATAGGGATGGCTGTTTTACCTAGCAGTTAACATGACAGTTATAAAGAGTACTTAGCTCTGATTCATGACTCCATCTTCCTGATGATGCAAACCTTGGAAGAAAGCATTGATGATTGAATTGATTGGGTTTTGACAACTCCTGTGGGATATCTAGGTTGGGATCCCAGCTCCCAGCTCTGGCCACTGCCCAGTCCAGATTGTTATGTGCATTTCAAGAGTAAACTACTGTATGGGAGCGCTCTCTCTCTCTCTCTCTCTTTCACACACACACACACACACACATTCCTACATCTTCCTGCTTCTCACATAAATTCTAAAAAAATGAAATAAAAGAATTGAAGGAATAGAATAAATAAATCTAGCAGAATTTAAAAGTAAGTGATATATTAAGAACAAGAATAGAATATAATCAAGAAGATAAGATAGGAGTACTTATCAAGTTACTATAGGAAATATCATACTGAAATAGCTTTATACTAGCTACAATTTTCCTTCAAATATAGATTAAAGATTTATGAGGCCGACACCACACCTCACTAGGCTAATCCTCTGCCTGTGGCGCCAGCACCCCGGGTTCTAGTCCAGGTTGGGGCACTGGTTCTGTCCCGGTTGCTCCTCTTCCCGTCCAGCTCTCTGCTGTGGTCCAGGAGTGCAGTGGAGGATGGCCCAGGCCCTTGGGCTCTGTACCCACATGGGAGACCAGGAGGAAGCACCTGGCTCCTGGCTTCAGATCGGCACAGCGCGCTGGCCACATGCTCCGGCCATAGCAGCCACTTGGCGGGTGAACCAACAGAAAAAGGAAGACCTCTGTCTCTCTTTCTCTCACTGTCTAACTCTGCCTGTCAAAATTAAAAAAAAAAAAAAAAAAGATTTATGAGAGGTGGTTCAATTCACACCTGTGAAATTTTAAAAATTTAGAGAGTGGTCAGCATCATGACACAGTAGGTTAAGCCACTGCCTACAAGGTCGGCATTATATTTCATCAATGGTTCACAACCTGGCTGCTTCACGTCCAATCCAGCTCCCTGCTAATAAGCCTTGGAAAAGAGCAGATGATGGCAAATTACATGGGCACTTGCTGCTCAATTGGGATACCCAGCTGGATTCCTGGCCTTGCTCAGCCATGGCCATTGTGAACTTTTAGGGAGTAAACCAGTGGATGGAAGATTCTCTCTCTCTCTCTCTCTCTCTCCATATATATATATATATATCTAAGTCTCCCTTTGAAATAAACCAAACAAATCTTTAAATAAATTATAGTTGATTACATAAAAATAGTATTTGTTCAAGTACATTATAATGCAAAAGTCACTGATAACATTCTTATGAGTATTGGCAGAATAATACATATTATACATAAAATATTTCCTTATTCACTTATTTGTAAATAATACAATGAAAAAATTTGTAATATGAAGATAATTGATGGTTTTAAACTATAGCTAATAAGAATAATTAAACTAAAGGTCAATAGAAATCACACTAGATATGCATTTTAAATGACTTAGAAAAATCTAATAAATTTGAGTATCAGCCAAGATTTTAGTTTTAACATTTCATCAATCCTCTACAATTACTAGTTCTCTCTGAATTTCTTTTGTAAGGAATTAGGAGATAGTAATTTAGAGACTATAATCCAACAAGTCCCTGGACTGCAAGTTATCTATTTTTTTCATTCAATAAATAATAAAGTTCTTTAATATTTAGCTGATATGAAAGTAATTTCAATGTTCTAGTAAAAATTAAAGAGACTGAAAGATGCATGCATGCTTATTCAAAAAAAAAATCATGTTAAGATTAAAACTGTCTCCAAAAGTGCATTCAGTAGTTTACTTTTAAAAATAAAATATTAAGAAATCTAACATTATAGGGAAATGAATTTATTCAGGAATTAAAATCCAATATCTAGCTCAGACATTAGTATTTCTCACAAAATTACCCACAAAGTATGAGATTGTGATAAATTTAATTGTCTACTACAATCTTTAAACAAGTAATTTGAAAAAAATACATTTAGATAAATACATGTATTGGTTCTTAAATTGTAATGTTGTTCATGTATTGGAAAACTTTAAAAAATTCTGAGTAGAATAACATAGTCTTGCTTGTGCCTTCCGTGAAATGGGAGATGTTACCATCCAGAAAGATGATTCATGATTTAAAAAAATTAATGTCTTCTGCACACAGCCACTTTCCACATGGGAAATTCATATGATCAGTTCCTGCTTAAGTGGCAGCAATTATTTCAGAAACTAATGACAAAGAATGAAGACTAAAATTTATTTCTATGTTAGCCCTCCAGGAAACTAGTCTCTGATTTTTTTTTGAGAGAAAATGACTACCTACTCAGATTCTTGCAATCAGATCCCTATTTCTATTAATGGGGCACCATCAATCTTATGACTCAGTCAGTAACTTGATTGGCACACTTAAATAATCACTCCCAACATACACAATCAGAGGGATCACAAATCCTTATTTTTTTATCTTTCTCCAATGTGCAATATAAAACTGGCCTCAGATTTTTTGTATTATATATTTGTGCTTCTATTGACTGGATTGGAGCTAGAAAAGACAAAAAGATAATATCCCCTTCACTATATTTTTCTGGTTTCTTGGCACAAATGGATACTTCCTGTCATCTAATAATATTTGTTAAATATAAAACAAATCCTCATGTCCTGTGAGCTGGTACTCATTAATACAGTTATAATCTGCTGGCCTCTAACCCTATCATAATAACCTCCATTATGATTCTGACATTTCTGGTTTTATTTTTTTCTTTTTTTAAGATTTTATTTATTTATTTAAGAGGTAGAGTTGCAGACAGTGAGAGGAGAAACAGATAGAAAGGTCTTCTTTCTGTTGGTTTACTCCTCAGATGGCCACAAAGCCCGGAGCTGTGGCGATTCGAAGCCAGGAACTAGGTGCTTCCTCCTGGTCTCCCATGTGGGTGCAGGGGCCCATACAAAGGAAGGTCTGTAACATGCTTCTCTTATCTTAATCATCCACATGATTAAGGTCCCACTGCGCTTCACTGATACTCTCAGGATAGCATTATGCTTTGTTTTGTTTATCAAAATATTTATTTTTCCACTTGAACTATACCGTTAACTTGATCTTATCATACCTACTACTGTAGCTTTGTACTGCAGACACAATGAACCAACTTCATGTTTTTGAGCATGCCATTACTTTATTTACCACTGATACGTTAGATAATTTTTCTCCCAGAAAAACTTTAACTCTGCTTAATTAGCATGAAATACCCTAAATGACTCATGAAGACAGATGATGGAACAAATAAAATGCAACAAACTTTATGCTATGTTCTGAATATACATTGTCTATCCAAAACTCATATATTGAAACTTAATCACAAATTTGATAGTATTAAAGAGATTGTCCCTGAGGCAGGTCATTGGATAACAAGTGCTCTGCCTTCATGAATGGATTAGTGCCTTTATAAAGGAATTTTAGGGGACTAGCTAAACCAATTGTTTCTCATGTTTCAACATGGTAAAATGAGGTAAAACATGGACCAGGGATGGTGAAAGAAGAAATTTTGGAAAATGCACAAATGTGTTGGAAACAAAATATATAAGCCCTATGAACCAAGAGATCAAAGAAGAAGTCAAAAGTGGGTTTTAATTTTTTTATTTATATAAGGTGAACAAATTTTGAGTACTTCATTTTTTATAATTATATACTTTCAGCTTATTTATAATCATAAGATTAACCCTCCACTAAGTAAATAATTTAAAAAATCATTAGAAGAAAAAAAAAAAAACACTGTTTCTCAACAGTAGAGACAAAGACTCTAAATAATAATTGACTCCATGTCAATTTTACTCATATACACTGCAGTTTTTTTATGCTATCAGTTACCACAGACCAGAAAAAACATGGTATTTGTCTTGTTGAGACTGGCTTATTTCACTAAGTATAATTATTTCCAGTTACATCCATTTTATTGCAAAGCACAGGGTTTCATTTTTTATGGCTATAGTATCCCACAGTGTATATATGCCAATTTTCTTTGTCAATAATTGCTTGATGGACATATGGGTAAATTCAACTTAGCTATTGTGAATTGATCAGCCATAAACACAGTGGTTCAAATAACTGTTTCCCATTTTAATTTAAATTCCTTTGGATAAATTCCCAAGAGCAGGATTGATGGGCCATTATGGTACATATATTTTTAGATTTCTGAGAAATCTTCATACTGGCTTGCACAATGACTGTACTAGTTTGCATTCCCACCAACAACAGATTAGGACAACTTTTCCCACGTATTCTTGCCACCATTTATTGTTTGTTGATGCTGGTAGGAGAGCCATTCTAAATAGGGTGAAGTGAAAGCTCATTGTTGTTTTGATTTGTATTTCTCTGATGGCTAGGGATCCTGAACATTTTTTTAATATGTCTATTGGCCATGTGAATTTCATATTTTGAAAAATGCTTGTTCAAATCCTTTGATCATTTCTTAACTGGGTTGTTTATTTTGTTGTTTTTGAGTTTTCTGGGCTTTTTATAGGTTGTGGATATTAATCTTTTATCAGTTGCATAGTTTGCAAATATTTTCTTCCATTTTGTAGGTTATCTCTTAACTTTACTGAATGTTTCCTTTGTAGGGCAGAATCTTATTAGCTTAATGTAATCCCATTTATCTATTTTTGCTTTTCTTACATGTGCTTCTGGGGTCTTTTCCAAGAAGTCATTGCCTATGTCAGTTTCCTACAGAATTTGCTCAATGCTCTACTCTATTAATTTGATGGCATCAGGTAATGTGTTTACATCCATGATCCACTTTGAATTGATTTTTGTATAAGATGTAGGATAAAGGACTTATTTCAACTGCTGCATACAGAGATCCAATTGTCCCAAAACCATTTGTTGAATAGACTGTCTTTACTCCAGGGATGTATTTTGACTAATTTTTTAAAGATTAGTTGGCTGTGGATGTGTGGATGGATTTCTGGGAATTCTATTCTGTTCCATTGGTTTACATGTCTATTTTTTGTGCCAGTTTTGATTATAACTGCCCAGTAGTATGTACTGAAATCTAATATTCAGATTCCTCCAGATTTGTTTTTGTTGTTTAATATTGCTTTAGCTATTTGGGGTCTCATGTTTTCATACAAATTTAGCATCATATTTCAAGATCTGAGAAGAATGACATTGGTATTTGGATTGGGATCTCATTGAATCTGTAAATTGATTTAGGTAATATGGACATTTTGATGGTATCAATTCTTCCAATCCACAAACATGGAAGATTTTAAAACGTCTTCAAGGAAATGATAATAGAAAGAAAATATTTTTTTTTTATTTTTATTTATTTATTTATTTTTTGACAGGCGGAGTGGACAGTGAGAGAGACAGAGAGAAAGGTCTTCCTTTTCCGTTGGTTCACCCTCCAATGGCTGCCCTGGCTGGCGCACCACGCTGATCCGATGGCAGGAGCCAGGTACTTCTCCTGGTCTCCCATGGGGTGCAGGGCCCAAGCACTTGGGCCATCCTCCACTGCACTCCCTGGCCACAGCAGAGAGCTGGCCTGGAAGAGGGTCAACCGGGACAGAATCCGGCGCCCCGACCGGGACTAGAACCCGGTGTGCCGGTGCCGCAAGGCAGAGGATTAGCCTAGTGAGCCGCGCACCGGCCGACAGAAAATATTTTAAAACCTATGAGAGGCCAGCGCCGCGGCTCACTTGGCTAATCCTCCACCTGCGGTGCTGGCACCCTGGGTTCAAGTCCCGCTTGGGGTGCCGTATTCTGTCCCGGTTGCTCCTCTTCCAGTTCAGCTCTGTGCTGTGGCCCGGGAAGGCAGTGGAGGATGGCCCAAGTACTTGGGCCCTGCACCCGCATGGAAGACCAGGAGAAGCACCTGGCTCCTGGCTTCGGATCAGTTTAGTGCACCGTCCTTAGTGGCCATTTGGCGGGTGAACCAATGGAAAAAGGAAGACCTTTCTCTCTCTCTCTCTCTCTCTCTCTCTCTCTCTCTCTCACTGTCTAACTCTGCCTGTCAAAAAAACAAACAAACAAACAAAAAAAACAAACAAGCAAACAAAAAAACTATGGGAAGCATCAAAAACAGTTCTAAGAGTGAAATTTGCATCAACAAATACCATGTTAAAAAATAAGAAAGATAATAAATACACAGCTTAACCTTATCCCTCAAGGAGCTAGAATACAATAAACTAAACACAAAGCTAACTGTAAAGATGAATAATAAAGCTTAGAACAGGAAGAAATCAGATTACCAAAACCATGAAAAACAACAATAAAACCAAGAATTAGTTCTTCAAAAAAAAAAAACAAAATAAGCAAACATTTAACTAGACTTGGCAAAAAGGGAGAAATCCTTAATTTCTACATGCAACAAATAAGTTTAGATCTTTCTTTTATAACATACACACACACACACACACACACTAACTTAATCAGAAAAAAAATACTGAATGTTGCATCTGAAATTATAGAAATTCTAGAAATGAACAAAACAGGAAATGCTCTTTGGTGTTTTCCTAGGTAATGACCTTTCAAATATCATACCAAAACCTAAGATGATAAAAGACAAAGTAAATAAACAGGACTATATCAAGCAAAAAGAGACGTCTTAGCAGTAAAATAAACTGTAAGCAAAATAAAAATATAACCTATGGGCTGGGAAATTTTATTTTAAGACCACATTATCTGAAAAGGAGTTAGTATAGAAATTTGTGAGTAACACTGACAGTAGCACAAAAATAAATAGTGACATTAAATGCACTTCACAATAGAAGACGTAAAATGGGCAATAGATATATGCAAGGTATTATTACTAATCATCAGGGAGATATTAATTAAAATGATTTTATATTTCACTTCACACTTGTTCAGATGTCTTTCATCAAAAAGACAAGAGATAACAAATGTTGATGAGGATGTTGAGAAAAGGGAACACTAGTGCAACATTGGTCAAAGGTACATAGGTATAGCCATTTAAAAACAATATGGAGATTCCTAAATAATTTAAACCATGAGAGTGCTTCCAAAAGATTTTAGAAAATCAATTAATTAGGGGACAAAAAATCTGAGATTCATGAATAGTTTTCTTCATAATATGCAATATCCGTGGACTTTGTGGTGTGCCCTAAAAGCAATACTGTATTTCCCAGAAATCTTCTTCTGGGTATATATTCAAAGGAGAGGTAATAATTACCATGTATATATGTTCAAATTCTCATGTTCAGGATAACATTGTGGCATAGAAGGTAAAGCCACTGCTTGCAACACTGGCATCACATAAGGGTATCAGTTAGAGTCTCTGCTGCTCCAATTCCAATCCAACTCCCTGCTAATGGCCTGAGAAAAGCAGCAGAAGATGCCCCAAGTATTTTTGCCCCTCCCACCCAAAGGTACCACGGATGAAGCTACTGGCTTCTGGCTTTGGCCTAGCTGCAGCCACCTGGGGAGTGAACCAACAGATGGAAGATTACCTCTCTCTGTCTCTGTCTCTGTCTCTCTCTCTCTCTCTCTCTCTCTCTATATATATATATATATATATGTGCACACACACATACATGCACATATATACATATATATAACTCTTTCAAAAATAATTTTAAAACAAAATTATCATGTTCAATGTAGCACTATTTACAATTACCAATATATCAAATCAATTACCAATATCAATTACCAATATATCAATATCATTATTGTCTGATGACATGAAACTGGATAAAGAGGGTCACTGTGAACTTTACTTATTCAGGGAGGCCGGTGCTGCAGCTCAATAGGCTAATCTTCCGCCTGCGGCACTGGCACACCAGGTTCTAGTCCCGGTTGGGGCACCGGATTCTGTCCAGATCGCTCTTCTTCCAGTCCAGCTCTCTGCTGTGGCCCAGGAGTGCAGTAGAGGATGGCCCAAGTCCTTGGGCCCTGCACGCACATGGGAGACCAGGAGAAGCACCTGGCTCCTGGCTTCGGATCAGTGCAGCACATCGGCTGCAGCAGCCATTGGGGGGGGGGTGAACCAACGGAAAAGGAAGACCTTTCTCTCTGTCTCTCTCTCTAACTGTCCACTGCGCCTGTCAAAAAACAAACAAACAAACAAGGGATACGCTGCCCTATCCCACACAATGACTTGACCTAGACAACATTATACTAAGTGAAAAAAAGGCCAGATTCAGTCATAAAAATACTGTTATCTTACTTCCAAATATTACAAAGATTGAATTCCAAATTCCAAATATTGGATAGACATAAATAGAGAATAAAATGGATTCCAAATATTGAATAGGCATAAACAGAGAATAAAAGAATGATTACAAGGAGTGAGGTGCTGGGGAGAGAAAATAGGGAATTGGGGGTCAAGAGATACAAAGTAATAGACATAAACAAGGATAAGAATGTCTAGTTCAAATGTACAGCAAGAAGACTAGAGTTAATAATAATACTGTATTACGGGGTTTTTGTTTAGCAAGCATGTTATAAGCACTCTTGCCACTCAAATGGAAATAAAGGTAATGTTGTGAAATAAAAAATGAGTTAATTTTCTTGACTACCGTAGCCATTTTACTGTCCGTGTTTCACAGAACATATTGTAAACCTCACATATACAAAATAAACTTATAAAATGAAAGATTTAGAAAATCCATAGTCTGGCCATTTTTTAGTGAATAAAAGTGTATTTCAACAAATGATTTGATAAAGAGATTAGTTTGAATAGAAAGAAGACAGATATTATTAGTCAAGACACTTAAAGAATAAGCTCAAATGCATATCATTTTGGTGATGTTCAAGGCTGTCATTCCCATCACAGGGTGAAACTGCTAGGGTCTTGAGGACAACACAGCTTTAAGAGTGGCCTAGAGGTCCTTCGGGAACTCAGGGCCCACTGTCCAGCAACACCTAAAATTTCTACTCTATGAATTCCTCTGCTACATCATTTGCTGCCACAGCTATTTCTCAAGCAGTTTCAGCTCAAGCTTCCATTCTGGAGGTCCCAACTTTAAAATGTGGTGGTAGTCACATGATACTAACTGTGCAGGGATCCGGAATGCAAGAGCTGAAGAGACATGGACATGCCTACTTAGATTTCAAAGTACACTCAGAGATCCTAAGGGCTGAAGGAGAGAACAGCTACAGTTCAAGGCAACTGCTGGCAGCCCACACAAACTTGGGTGTTGGGCTCTCCCTAGGACCCAAAACCAGTACCCCAAGTTGAAATTACACTCTGGGAACTTTGCAGAAATGTGACTCCAACAAATGATAGCTGCTTGGTGGGCTGTAATCAGAAAAACCATGATGACCAGATTTGCTGGAGATTTGGAGGGCACAACTCCTACCCCAGAATAGGTATACTAGCTATTTTATTTCTTTCTTCTTTCTTGCTTCTCCGTTTTGAAATGGAAATGTCTATCCTATGGCAGCACAATCATTTTGTTAGAAGCAACTATTTTTTTTAATCTCATAAGCTCCTTGACCCATGTTATACACACACACGCACACATGATTATTTATTACTTATGCATAAATTCTGTGAGCCATGTTTTTCATAGAATCTATCAACTTCATCTAAGGAAGAAAATGTATTGATATAATATAATGTTGTTCCTAATATATGTTTATATGCTTTTAATCTATGTAGCATCTATAGTGATACCATCTGTATTCTTTATACTGGCAGTTTTCTGTTTTCTTTCAGATTATACTTGCCAAGTGTTTGTCAATTATAATAATCTTTGAAGAGAATGAAACATTATTTTATTGATATTGTGTTATTTCTCTGTTTATTTTTACTATTGCTTATTTTCTTTTACTTACTTCGAGCTTCTTTTTGTTTAATTCTAGTTCAACTTTACCCCTGTTGCACACAGTAAATATATAAATTTATGATTTCCACGCCACAAACTAATTTAGCAGCAGCTACAAATTTTGAAAAACCCTATTTCAATACAACTCAGTTCAAATTTTTATTTGCCCTTTGTGCTTAATTTTGTGATGCTGATGTTCTTCAGATGTTTTTGATTAGTTTCTAGATGTTCTAATATTTCAAAGTTTTTGTCCAATTCTGTGTAACCTAAAACAAAATATGAATTCCCATAAAATAAATGATTTAAAGTATATTCTAACCAATGGTTTGTCTATCAAATGTCTATTGAAATGTATAATTCACTATGGAAGGCTTTATTTTAAAGCACTATCATAATCAATTTTGTGTTATGAAACTGAGCAATGTACAAAGAAAAAATTTGTTTTCAACAGCCTTCAGTCTGAAGAGACTGAAGAACAACACAAAACTGCTAGCATCCAGAGAAAGCCACATATCTGCATCACCTCATGGCAGAAGTTGAGAAAGAAAAAGGGATTAGGGCAAGCAAGAGATGCTTGAACTTGTCCTTTTATAACAAAACAACTCCTTCAGTGTAGCATTAATATCTTCACAAGGGTGTTAGCATGACCTAAACAAAACCCAATAGGCTCATTTTTCCAACACATGGGGCTGGTGTTGGATTCAACAATTAAGGCACGCCTCTCATATTGGAATACCTCTTCTGAGTTCTGCTTCCAGCACTTTCTGATATGGCTTCTTTCTAATTTACATCCTGGGGACAGCAGGTGATGGGTTAAGTACTTGGGTCCATGCCATCCATGTGAGAAACCTGGATTGCATTCCAGGGTCCTCACTTTGGCCTGGCCCACTCCTGGCTATTGTGAGCATATGGAGAATGTACCAGTGGATGGAAAATCTTACTCCATCTGTCTTTCTGTCTATCTTTTAAATAAAGTAAAGAAAGATAAATAATTTTTTTAGAAATATCTCAATACATGAGCTTTAGGGGAAAAACTAATTCTGAAAAGTCAGGAGATGTTGTTCTTTTTGTCTCCTGTATCTCTACTGACAGCTTTTCTGATTGTGCTATCAACTGAGAAAGAGATGGTAAACTTTTACTATGTTTTGGGATTTATTTTTATTTTAATAAGTACATACATGAAGGTACTTCAAAGATGTGTGAACAATCAACTAAAGGGAAATTGAAAATCTGGAATAATGTTAAAATGGGTTGAAATCAATCAAATAGAAATAGAGAACAATGTAAAAGCAGAGAGAGAAGAAATAAAACTCTATCAAATTCTTGGTAAGATATTTGATGACAATTTGTAATGTGTTTATAGTCCAGGTAAGTAGAACTAGTGAGGACAGATGAATATGAGGATATGAGATATATTTAAGAACATTTACATTTATTGTTTCCAGGGGATGCCAGTAAGATTCAACACAGAAGTCCATCAATTTATGACTGGATAAAGAAATCATGATATATTTGCACTATGGGATATTTCTTAGCTGTAAAAAACAATGAAATCCTGTCTTTTGCAAGAAAATGAATGCAACTGGAAGCCATTATCCTTAGTGAAGTAAGCCATTCCCCAAAAGCCTGGGGGACTGATCTGTTCCCTGATCTGTGGTAACTAATAGAGTATCAGAAATGTGATGTATAGGAGTGAAATTGACGTTTCGAACGTCCATGATTGTTTACAGTCCCTTGTCTCTACTGTTGAGGAACAGTTTTTTCTTCATACAATTTGCCCTAAATGTAGGGCTAATCTTATGAATATACAGTAAACTGAAAGTAGATCATTGTAAAACTTAAGAGATGGAATAAGAGAGGAAGGAGGAGGACCGGTAGGAGCACAGTGGGAGAAAGGGTAGGGAGGGAAGTATTACTATGTCCCTAAATCTGTATACATGAAATGTATTAAATTCATATACCAAATATATTTAACAAAAAGAATAAAATTTAGTTCACTGACTAACTGATTTTGTGGAATAAATGTCTTCTGTATTGAAATAGTGGACATTATATTCTTTTATTTATAATTAACATGATTAGAGAAAACAAATCAGGAAACTCTTACTTATTAGATTCTAACTTGTAAATGAAAAGTCCAGGTCACCTGCAAAGCCTGGAATGATCATGCTATGAGATTTAAAGAAATGAGTAAAGTTTGAGAATATCTAATAAGCAGTAAAGGAAAATTAAAATATCAAGTGCTAATTACTCATTGGTAGATTTGACATTCTACTATTTTGTTCAACCCAGGCTTTCGCTAAGATTTATTATTTAGCTTTTAGGGAATTTAATAAAGCAATGCCAATGACTTTTTAATTTATTTTATATTGAAAACAGCTCTGTTCAACATATGTGAAACACACATAAGTCTCCTAGAGTACGTTGGAGAAGAATTGGAATATTGGAAAAAATAGAGAGTAAGTCCCAGCATCTGAAATATTTGTTCTGTATATTTTCTTTTTGCTTAGTATTATTCTGGAAATAGAATATAGTCTCAAGATAAATAGCCATTTATTGTTCTGTTGTATCCTGGGATACTGACTATTTTATAGAGGAATCCTTTCCATCCTAAGTTCCAAGCCAAATTTGTTAGTGCCACTTGATTTTAGTAATATTCTAAAACTCTTACCATCCATCCACTTGTTTTAGCTAGATAGTTTCATTTCTATTTTCCAAGTAGCTCCCTTAATTAATGACATATATTTAAAGCATTTTTTTCTGGTTTTGACCTCCATGCTTCCCCTGGGATACAATTCTATTTTCCAACTGCTGTCTGTAAGTTGGTGAGTATCTAATAATGGGAAAATAAAGCTGCTATGAGACATAGACTTAACCTTTGATCTAATGACTTGGGCAAGACGAGGTAAGGTATCAGAAAATGTTTAATTGCATTATGGGGGAGAAAGAACACAAAACGTGACCTCCCTTTACAATTATCTTCATTAAATATTTTACCACTTGACCATGTATATTAATTTATTCTTCTAATGTTTAATGAGTGCTTTTCTGTGTCCTGCATGTAGTTAAGCAATTAAACACATAAATCTCCTGTTTTAATGCGAATAAGAAGACATTAAGTAAACAAATAAACATATTATATATTGCATATTGAAAAGCATACTGAAAAGATGTATGGAATATGCCCTCTTATAATGCATTCCCTGTAGATTTAAACCCTATAATAGCAAAATATTAAGATGAAATTTCTGAAGAAAAGCTTTTTTTATTTATAAATTTGAGAGGTAAATTTACTGACAGGGAGAGGGAGAGAGAGAGAAAAGTCTTCCATCAGCTGGTTCACTCCCCAAAAAGCTACAATGGCCAGAGCTGGGCTGCTCCAAAAGCAAGTCCAGGAGCTTCTAGGTCTCCCACATGGGTGAAGGGACCCAATCACTTGGACCATCTTCTACTGCTTTCCTAGGCCAGAGAGAATTGGATTAGAAGAAGAGCAGCTGAGATAAGAACAGGCGCCCATATGGGATGCCATTACCACAGGAGGAGGCTTAGCCTACTATGCAACAGTGCCAGCCCCAGAAAAGCTTTCAAATATAGTTTTACTAGCCCAATTAATCAAGATTAATCAATCACGAGAGCACAGTTACATCTGCCCAGCTCCAAGCTCCCTATTTCTGCATCCCTGCATATGTCCTAATGTAAATTGTCAACTACTGATGTGGCTGTATGATTCCTAAATATGAGCTTAGAAAAAAAATCTTGTCATTTTACATGACATCCCCCAATTATTATAACAGAGACATTTTTGCAGTTGAATTATATTGCATTTAGTTTGTTTCACCATATTACCTTAGTTTTATCTCTTCATCTGATAAACATTAGATAGCTAATGATCTAAAGATGATGGTAGGAATCATCACAAGGATATAAGGATGGCCCAATATATGTAAATCAATAAAGATGATAGACCACATCAACAGAACAAATCACAAAATATCACATGACCATTTAATAAAATGAGAAAATGCATTAAATAAAATCAAATATAATTTCATGAAACACCAATCATATTGGGCATAGAAGGAACATACTTCAACATAATACAGGCCATATATAAACTGAAGGCATTTTCCCTAATGGTTGGAACAAGTCAGCTTTTATCACTTTCATTCAACACAGTAATGAATGTCCCACCAAAGAGAAATTAGGTAAGAGAAAGAAAATAAGACCATCTAAGTTGGAAAGCAGAAAGTCAATTGTCCTTTTTTTTAGATCACATGATGTTATACATTGAAAACCCCAGAGAACCTACCAAAAAGCTATTAGAGCTATTACAGAAATTGAGCCACATTGTAGAATACAACATCAGTGTACAAAAATTATTAGTGTATGGTTAACCAATAATGAATTATCTGGAAACAAATCCTGAAAGCAACTTCATTTGCAACAGTTTAAAACAGTAAAATATCTGAGAATAAATTTAACAAAATAGATCAAAGATCACTACAATGAAAACTCAAATAATTGATGAATGAAACCGAAGCAGACACAAAGAAATGGAACCATGTCCATGGAGTTGAAGAATCAATATCATTAAGCTATGCATATTGCATAAAGGGATCTACATATTAAATATAATCTCTGTCAGAATCCCAATGACATTTTTTCACTGCACTAAAAAAAATTACTAAAATCTGTACAGTACCACAGCAATGTTGAGTAAAATGAACAAATCTCGAGGCATTGCACTTGTTGACTTTAAAATGTATTATAGATGCATGGTAATTCAAACAGTATGTTATTGGCACAAAACGGATACACAGACAAATGGAACAGTGCAGGGATGCAAGAAGTGAACCAACGCATCGCTACTTAACTGATCCTTGACAAAGATATTAAAACATGTGTTGGTATAAAAATAGACTTTTTAATAAGTGGTGCTGTGAAATTGGATATCCCCATGCATAACAAAGAAACTAGTCTCCTAGCTCTCCTCATGTACAAAAAAATAAAAATGAAAAAATTAAAAACTTAATTTAATTAAATATTAAATGTGAGACCTGAAACTTTGAAACGATAAGAACAAAATATGGAAAAACACTTCAGACATCGGAATGGGCAAGAATTGCTAGATCAGATCCTTAATGCATCATAAATGAAATCACAAAACAGATGAGTAGTATCCTGTCAAACTAAAGAGCTTTTGTACAGCAAAGCAGGCCAGAATATATCAGAGTATCTATGTCCCTTCATTTGAGCAAAGTAATTTATACTACTTAAAATCCTTTAGAAAACATACCACTGTCTTCTCTGGCATTATAATTACTGCCAACTAATATCTTCACAAATATTTAGTTAAATTTAACCTTACATGGTTTATCTGTTTTTTAGATGAACTTCTATGATAGTTTTAGTAGCCCTACTCAAAACTGAAAGTGTTATATAAAATATGCCTTATTGTTTTTGACATGTCATGGTCTTTAATTTCAATAATTAGGTGCTTTTTATTCTTAAAGTTGTTATGCTAGATACTAGGTACAATGTTAACTTTTATCACGTTAAGTATTTCACTGGAATCATCTTAAATCATGTCTTTTAGTAAATTATTGATTAGGATTAGCCTAGAAGTTAATACTGTGTATGCTGGACCTACAGCAAAGTAGCTAATTAATACGAGTTAAGGTATTAGTCACAGCATGTGCTATGCATGTGTGGTAGGGTGCATTTTCAGTACAACATATCCTAGAGAGGTGATCTAAAGAAACATCCATCAAATAAGTCCATAAAGCTAGGATTAACCAACCCAGTCCTGCTGCAGTACTGTGTGGATTTGTGATGCCAGCTGGGTGCTAGGGATCCTGGGAATGAGCTTAACTGTGGATGTGGATCAGTGCCAGTTGTTTTCACTTTCCTTCCTTTGAAGTGCACAGATTTGCTAAATAATATAGCAACCTTTCTGGTTAATAACTTTGAAGTACTTTGTCAAATATTTGGTTGCAAGATTTATCAGTGGGAAAGCCAGAAACAGAATCTATATTTTTGAATGGTCAAATCTTTTTTGAAGGTACCATTTAAATATTACATTACAATATGAATTATTCAATTGTTCCGTGGAAATAATAGATGAATTTTAATTGCAGTAAAATTTCCATATATAAAATAAAACATTTTAAAGCATAAAATTTTTGGCATTATAGATATTGTGAACCAATATCTATATCAGTTTCCAAAATATTTTTATCATTGCAAAAGAAAATCCCTCATGTCTTTAATAATCACTACACATTACCACCTCCTCCCAACACCTGGCAATTAGTATTTAGCTTATATCTCAATGGATTTACATGTTCTAGATAATTTGCATAAATGGAATTGTAGAACATGTATCATTGACTCTACTTTCTTCCATTTTGCATAATGAATTTGAGATTCATCCAAGTATTACGGTTTATCAATACTTCATTTCTTTGTATGACATTCCATTGTATGCATGTATCATGTTTGTTTATCTGTACATGTACTGAAGAAAATTTTGGTTATTTCCAATTTGCAGTTATTGTTAATACAACTGCTATGAACATTTGTGAACATGTTTCTGCATGAACACCTGTTTTAAATTATTCGGAGCACAGAAATAGGATAGAATGCTGGCGATTATAGAAATTCTATTTTTAAATTTTTGAGGAGCAACATAATTGTATTCCACAGAGATGCACCGTGTTTATTCCCATTGGCAATGTATGAGGATCCAAATTTATACATTTCTTTAGCACATTTGTTATTTTTTATTATTTATTCATTATTATGGTTACAGCCATTGTAGTGGACACTGCTTGGTTTGATGATATCCTATGGGTCTTTTAGATTCTGTTTATTTTTTCCCATTGTATTTTCTTCCTTCTTTTATAGCTGGATAATTTCTATGATCCTATATTCATGTTTGCTGATTATTTCTTCCTAATATTCACATCTGCTAGTGACTTGAAACTTTTACTTTCGTTTGTCAATTTTTATAGCTCCATAATTTCTATTTGATTTCTTTTTATAATTTCCATTTACTTACTGACATTGTCTACTTATCAAAACATCATTGTTTTGCCTTTCTTTGAGTACCTTACTTTTTATGAGTACTTTGAACATATTTATTTCAGAATGTCCAAAATTTGATGAGTAACTAAAATGTCCATGTTTATACAAGAACAGTTTCTGTTAATTTCGCATCTGACTTGGCCATGCTTTATTGCTTCTCAGCATGCTTTTTGGTTTGAAACTGGAAAATTTTTCTGTTGTAATATGGTGACTCTAACAATATGATAAATCCTTGCTTTCTAGGTTAGTTTATATTTTTGTTGACATGATCGTTTATTGGTTTATTTGCTCATGATTGTTATTGGTTGCCAAATCTGTAGTTTTCTCATGTTTGGTCTCTAATGTTTTCATTCTTATTTAAGTTACAGTCAGCAAGTATTCTCACAGAGATTCCTTTTAGTCTCTGAGAGAAAGGAATGTACGGGATGGGAGGAAAGAAGAGGACTAGGAAGGGAAGGGAAGGGGAGGGGAGATGTGAGAGGGGAGAGGAGGGGAGAGGAGGGAAGAACTTTCCCAAGTCTTTTTTACTTTGGCTTTGTGTTGGAACATACCTTCAAAACTTATCTTTTATTTATAACTCATCATTAGGCTTCCCTTACTGCTTTCATTGAGCCTAAATGTAAGGCAAGTCAACATTAGTTACACAATTTATCATTGAAAAAAGTTATATCACAAAGAAACTGAGCCATTTAGTTTTGTTTAGTATACATTTAAATGAACAGTTATTTTATCGGATATTAGGTTTGGCACTGGGCATATAATGATGAATAGGATGTACCCTTACAATGTTCAAAAATTAGAAGAGGAAAATAAGGTAACTTGTTGTGAGCCTTTAGTAGACAGAAACATGAATATAACCCTACCATACAACCCAGCCATACCACTCCTTGGAATTTACCCAAAGGAAATTAAATTGGCAAACAAAAAAGCTGTATGCACCTTAATGTTTATTGCAGCTCATTCATAATAGCTAAGACCTGGAACCAAACCAAATGCCCATCAACAGTAGACTGGATAAAGAAATTATGGGACATGTACTCTATAGAATACTATACAGCAGTCAAAAACAATGAAATCAAGTCATCTGCAACAAAATGGAGGAATCTGGAAAACATCATGCTGAGTAAAATAAGCCAGTCCCAAAGGGACAAATATCATATGTTCTCCCTGATCGGTGACAACTAACCAAGCACCAAAAAGGAAACCTGTTAAAGTGAAATGAACACTATGAGAAACGGTGACTTGATCAGCCCTTGCCCTGACTGTTGATGAACAACTTAATACGTTATCCCTCTTAGTATTTTTTTTTTTGTTTGTTTTACTTAATACTTTTGGTTGAATACTGTAATCAATACACAGCCAAGACACTCTGGCAAAAGAAAAAAAAGGACCTAAATGAAAGATCTCCGCGAGTGAGATCCCAGTGGAAAGAACAGGTCATTAAAGAAGGAGGTACCTTTCTCTGAAGGGAGGAGAGAACTTCCACTTTGACCATGGCCTTGTCTAAATATGATCAGAGTTGGTGAACTCAAAAGGCTTCCATAGCCTTGGCAGCTCATGACAAGAGCCTAAGGAGATTACTGATGCCATAAACAAGAGTGTCAAATTGTTAAGTCAACAACAGGAGTCACTGTGCACTTACTCCTCATGTAGGATCTCTGTCCTTAATGTGTAATTCAATGTGAATTAACGATATGACTAGTGCTCAAACATTATTTGGCACTTTGTGTTCAGTGTGGGGGCAAACTGATGAAATCTTTACTTAATATATGCTAAACTGATCTTTTGTATATAAAGAGAATTGAAAATGAATCTTGATGTGAATGGAAGGGGAGAGGGAGCGGGAAAGGGGAGGGTTGCAGGTGGGAGGGAAGTTATGGGGGGGAAAGCCATTGTAATCCATAAGCTGTACTTTGGAAATTTATATTCATTAAATAAAAGTTAAAAAACTAAAAAAAGTAGTGATTATGTAGGAGGAAAAAGTCAGATAAAATTTAAACTTACAGTGTTAATGTAGATAATGAATAAAAGCATCATCTAATAGAAACACCTTCGTTAATCCATCAGCATTAAAAATCAGTTATTTAAGTTAGAGTAAGATTACATGAAGAGATGTTTATTGTTTTTAATTGTATTTGAGTTATGCGAGTTTCATGTATTTCATATAAACAGATTTAGGAAAAGAGTGACACTATTCCCCTACTCTCCCTCCCACCCATGCTCCAACCCTTCTTCCTCCTCCCTCTCACATTCCAACTCTTAATTTTTACAAAGATCTATTTTCAGTTTACTTAATGTCCAAATAGTTAACCCTACAGTAAGAAGAAAGCATATCTGAGCCGAAACACAAATATTTGGAAATTTCTCAGTCAGACAAAAAAGAAAAAAAAAAAAAAAAGAAGAGGGAGAAGGAGAAGGAAGAGGAAGAGGAGTTCAACAAATAGCATGAAGAGAAAAAAAAAAAAAAAAAAACAGTTCCTCTACAGAAGTGACAAAGGCTGCAAACAATCATTGTATCTCAAAATGTCTATTTCACTAAACACATTCATTTCAGATTCTGTTAGTTACCTTGGATCAGGGAAAACATGAATACTGTCTGTGGGTCTGGCCTATTTTACTAAGTATAATAATTTCCAGTTGTGGCCATCTTGTTGCAAAAGACAGGATTTCGATTATTTACAGCTGGGTACTACACCATAGTGTATACATACCATAATTTCTTTATCTAGTCAATAATCGAGGGATGTTTGTTTTAATTACATGTCTTAGCTATTGTGAATTGTGCTGCAATGAACATGAGAGTACAGATAACTCTTTCAGATGCTGACTTTTGGTTTTGGTAAATCCCCAGGAGTGATATTGAGGGATCATATGGTAGATATGTATTCAGATTTCTGAGGTTTGTCTTCCACAGGGGCTGCACCAGTTTACGTTCCCACAAAGAGTGGATCAGGATACCTTTTTCCCAATAAACTTGCTATTATTTCTGATTTATTGACTTCTGTATGTCAGTCATTCTGTGAGGGGAAACCTCATTGTGACTTTTGATTTGCATGTCATGGATGGCTAATGATCCTGAGCATTTTCTCAAGTGTCTGTTGGCCATTTGAATTTCCACTCATGAAAAATGTCTTTGCCCATTTCCTAACTGGATTTTTTTCATGTTGCATTCCTTGAGATCTTTATAGGTTCTGGATGTTAATCCATTATCAGTCACATAGTTTGAAAATATTTTCTCCAGTTCTGTCACTTTGCTGGATGTTTCTTTTGCAGTGAAGAAGTTTCTCAGTTAGATGGAATCCCATTTGTCATTTTTGCTTTGATTGCCTGTATATCTGAGGTCTCTCACAAGATTTCATTGCCTATGCCAATGTATTGAAGAGTTTTTCCAAAGTTCTCTAGTAATTGGATGGTATCAGGACATAGATTTAGGTCTTTGAGCCATTTTGAGTGATTTTGGGTGTAAAGTGTAAGGAATGCATCTAGTTTCATACTTCTGCACGTGAAGATCCAGGTTCCCCAGTACCATGTAATGAAGATACCATCCTTGGTTCAGAGGTTGACTTTCGCTCCATTTAGTAGATAAGTTGGTCATAGATGCATGAATTCATTTTTGGAGTTTCTATTTTGTTCCATTGGGCTACAAGTCTGTTTTTGTGCATTGCCAGGCTCTGTGGATTATAAGTGTCTTGCAGTATGTCTTGAATTCTTGTATCATTCTGCCTCTAGCTTTGTTTTTGTTGTATAACATTGCTTTAGCTATTTGGGGTCTCATGTTTCCATATGGATTTTAGCGTCTTTTTTTTATTTAGTAAATATAAATTTTCAAAGTACAGTTAATGGATTACAATGGCTCCCCCCCCATAATTTCCCTCCCACTCACACCCCTCCCATCTCCTGCTCCCTCTCCCATTCCATTCACATCAAGATTCATTTTCAATTATCTTTATATACAGAAGATCAACTTAGTATATATTAAGTAAAGATTTCATCAGTTTGCGCCCACACAGAAACACAAAGTGTAAAATACTGTTTCAGTACTAGTTATAGCATTACTTCATTGGACAACACATTAAGGACAGATCCCACATGAGAAGTAAGTACACAGTGACTCCTGTTGTTGACTTAACAATTTGACACTCTTGTTTATGGCATCAGTAATCTCCCTAGGCTCTAGTCATGAGTTGCCAAGGCTATGGAAGCCTTTTGAGTTCACCGACTTCGATCTTATTCCAACAGGATCATAGTCAAAGTGGAAGTTCTCTCCTCCCTTCAGAGAAAAGTACCTCCTTCTTTGATGGCCCGTTCTTTCCACTGGGATCTCACTCACAGAGATCTTCCATTTAGGTCTTCTTTTTTTTTTTTTTTTTTTTTCCCTAGGTGTCTTGGCTTTCCAAGCCTAAAATACTCTCATGGGCTCTTCAGCCATATCTGAATGCCTTAAGGGCTGATTTTGAGGCCAGAGTGCTATTTAGGACACCTGTCATTCTATGAATCAATTGTGTATTCCGCTTCCCATGTTGGATCGTTCTCTCCCTTTTTGATTCTATCAGTTAGTATTAGCAGACACTAGTCTTGTGTTTGTGATCCCTTTGACTATTAGACCTATCAGTGTGATCAATTGTGAACTGAAATTGATCACTCGGACTAGTGAGATGGCATTGGTACATGCCACCTTGATGGGATTGTATTGGAATCCTCTGGCATGTTTCTAGCTCCACCATTTGGAGCAAGTCCAATTGAGCATGTCCCAAATTGCACATCTCCTCCTTCTCTTATTCCCACTGTTATATTTAACAGGGATCACTTTTCAGTTAAAATTTAAACACTTAAGATTAATTGTGTGTTAATTACAGAGTTCAACCAATAGTACTAGAACAAAAAAAAATACTAAAATGGATAAAGTATTACATTGTACATCAACAGTCAGGACAAGAGCTGATCAAGTCACTGTTTCTCATAGTGTCCATTTCACTTCAACAGGTTTCCCCTTTGGTGCTCAGTTAGCTGTCACTGATCTTTTTCTAGATCTGCAAAGAAGATCATTGGTATTTTGATTGGGATCAGATTGACTCTTTAAATTGCATTGGGTACTAGGGACATTTTGATGATGTTGACTATTCCAATCCATGAAGATTGAAGATTTTTCCATTTTTAATGCTTCTTCTATTTATTTTTTAGTGTTTTGTAATTTGCATTGTAGATCTCTTTGACATACTTGGTTAAATTTATTGCAAGGTATATAATTTTTTGGAGCTACTGTGAATGGGAATGCTCATAAAAGTTCTTTCTCAGCCAGGACATTGTCTGTGTACATAGAGCTTATTGATTTTCTTTTGTTGATTTTACATTTTGCCACTTTACAAAACTCTTTTATGAGTTTGAGTGGTGTCTTTGTGGAGCATTTTGGGTCTCTCTATATATAATCATGTCATCTACAAATAGGGATATTCTGATTTCCTCCTTTCTAAATTATATGTCTTTGATTTCTTTTTCTTCCCTAATGGCTTTGGCTAAAATGTCTATCATTATATTCAGTAGCAATGGTAAGAGTGGGCATCCTTGTCTAGTTCTAGATCATAGTGGGGATGCTTCCAAGTATTCTATATTCAGTATGATACTGGCTGTGAGTTTGTCATAAATTGCCTTCATTATGTTCCTTCTATACAGAATTTCTTTAATATTTTCATCATAAAAGGATGTTGTATTTTATTAAATATTTTCTGCATCTATGGAGATAACCATATGTATTTTGTTCTACAGTTTGTTAATGTGATGTATCACATTTAATGATTTGTGAATGTGAACCATCCCTGTATACCTGGGATAAATCCCACTTTTCCAGATGAATGATCTTTCTAATGTGCTGTTGGATTTGATTATCTAATATTTTGTTGAGGATTTTTTAATTTACATTCATCAGATGTATTGGTTTATAGTTTCCTTTTTCTGTTGTTTCTTTTTCTGGCTTAGGAATTAAATTGATCTGGGCTTCATAGAAGGGGTTTGGAAGGATGCCCTCCCTTTCAATTGTTTTAAATAGCTTGAGAAGAATTGGAATTCTTTAAATATCTGGTAGAATTCAGCAATGATGCCATTTGATACTGGACTTTTCTTTGGTGAGAGTTTCTTAATTACTTTTTCAATTATCTTCTTGGTTATTAGTCCATTTAGGTTTTCTATGTCTTTATGAATCAATTTTGTTAGATTGTATATGTCTAGGAATATAATCATTTCTTCTAGGCTTCTCAATTTGTTGGCATAAAGCTCTTTGTAGTTCTTCATGATTCTTTTTATTACTGCGGTATCTGTTGTTAAATTTCCTTTTTATCTCTGATTTTATTTATGGGTTTGCCTCCTGTTTCTTTTTGGTTAATTGGGCCAATAGTGTATCAATTTTGTTTATTTTTTCAAAAAACCACCTCTACATTTCATTGATCTTTTGTACTTTTTGTTTCAGTTTTGTTTATTTATTCTCTAATTTTAATTATTTCTTTCCTCATTGATTTTGGGTTTGGCTTGTTTTCTAGGTCCTTAAGATTCATTGATAGTTCATTTACTCGGTATCATTCTAATTTCTTCCTGCAGGCACTGATTGCTATAATCTTCCCTCTTAACACTGCTTTCGCTGTATACCATAAGGTTTGATATGTTGTCTTCAATTGCTTCCAGAAATATGTCTTTTGATTTCTTCTATGACCCACAGTTTTTGGCAGTGTTTTTCTTTAAGTCTTGGTTTATATTTCATCATTCCCTTCTAGCCTGCAGGCTTTCTGATGTGAAGTAAGCTGCAAGTCTAATTGGAGATCCTCTGGAAGTAATCTGGCATTTCTCTAGTGCACTTTTAAAATCTTTTCTTTATGTTTTACTGTGAAAAATTTGACTCCTTTATCTATGCATAAATGGAGGATTTCACATCTGCAACAACTTCTACATAAGTGTACTTTGCAGCAATTAATAGAAATATTGTGTGTAGTTTCAGTCTCACAGGCAGTTTTTTTACTAAATTAATTTACAAAATTAATAATGTCTATATTTCATATGATCCACATAAAATATATACAGTAAATGTAGCATTTTTAAAAACTAAATTTTCCTTTTTGTCTTTTCTACAGAATAAAATATTTAGAAAATTTAGAATACTGATAATGACAATATTCAATTACTTATATAAATATTAATATTTATCATTATGACTTATTTTTTCTTGACATTCTGTTCATTTTGGTCACATCATAATTCTCTTTGCTTTTGTTAAAATTTAAAATGAAACTAATATATTTACATAGTGTATCATTTTCTTTGACTTATACAATTTTTATGAAATAGACATAAAACATCCAATATATTTTCACTGTATGTAGTGATATTGGCTAATATACAATAAAATAATTTATGATACTTATGATATTTCAATTTAGTGTTGGGATAATCTGTTTTTATATCCTCTATGTTTAAATTTAGCAGCCAAAATTTATTACTTCTTTCATTTATTTTACAGTGTGCACTAAGATTTAATGCTTGAAATAGAAAATTTTCACAGGATTTAGTGCTGATAACACCTGTTTCTGTCAGAGAACCATGAGAGGCATTCCTGCTCAATTCTTTCATTTTATCTTCAACAAGGCTTATTCACATTTACCATAGGAAGAAGATGTTAACAGAAACATAGTTGAACCCTTTTATTACAGCAATCATGATATTGTAATGTAAATGTTCATATGGAAGAAAAATCTCACACTGCAAATGTTCAGAACTAATGCATGTGATTATCATGATCTGATCTCAAAATTTTGTTATTTCTTTTTTACTAAAAGTCCTGAATTCCATCATTAATATGGTACTGAAGTCACCGTTACAGAATTGTACTGACTTCTTTCATGTTCATAATTTGATGAAAAGTATGCCACCAAATCCATATTAAATAATTTATCTTACAGATTTTAAAAGGTTTTGGATATTATAACATGAAAAATTACTACAAGTATTTGCTATTTTTTGTTGATAATCATTCCTTCATTCAAGAAATATATAGTAAAAAAATTCTATATTCCAGACACTTTACTAACTGTTGGGATTCAGAAATGACAAAATGAAGAGAGATTTAATGAATTCAGAGATTCTTTAATCAAGCCTGAAGCTCTTCAAAATAAGCACAAAAAGGCAAACAATAGTGAAATGTGCTAAGAAGAAGAGTGATTTGGTGGTTTTGGACAATTAGAATGCTAACAGGAAATTTTTCCTTAGGAATTCGGATTTATCACACTGAGAATGACCTAATGTAAAAGTAAGGCTTGGAGAGTTGATTAAGCTAGGTGGAAACATCTGAGATGATTTTTTAGTAGAAAAATTTCATGTAAAAGACTTGAGTGCTAGCATTGTGGGAACAATGGAAATATAACATTTGCAGTCAGTAAGTTGGAAATTAGCAGGGAAGAACGTATGGGAGATAATAGTTTGATAATAGAACAAAACAGGTTGTTTTAAATAATTTGTCCTAGGGCTAGCACCATGGCATGGTGGGTAAAATTGCCACCCACTGTGTTGGCATCCCATTTGTGTCTCTTCTGTTCCATTTTCAATCCAGCTCTCCGTTATGGTCTGGGAAATCGGTAGACAATGGCTCCAGTCCTTTGGTCCCTGCACCCACGTGGGAGCGAGACCTAGAGGAAGCTCCAGGCTGCTGGCTTCGGATAGGCCCAGCTCCAGCTGTTGCGGCCATTTGCGGAGTGAACCAGTGGATGGAAGTCTTTCTCTCTGCCTCTGCCTCTCTGTAACTAACTCTGTCTTTCAACTAAATTTTTAAAAAATAAATAATCTGTATTTACGATCAGTGAGATGGAACACATGCTGGATTTTAAGCAGAGGAATAAGATGATTTAATTTAGATTTCTAAGATTGCATTGCTTGATACACTAAAAATGAGCATGCAGAGCAGACAAAGAGAAAAGCAGAAATAAAGCTTGAAAGGACTTCTCAACAACCCTGCCAGAGATAGTGACTTACAGTTGTATTATATAAATAGGACTAGCAGTAAGAAATAAAACATTATTTGAAAATAAGAAAATCAATATTCTAGAAGTAAAAATAGACACACAATGCTTCCATTAGCTAGTTCAAACCACACATGGCTGCAAAAACCATGTCTTGGAATTAAAATGATATGCAGTCCTACATACAATCCCATGTTTTACTTAAAGAAGTGTATTTTCTGAAAGAAAAAATGTGTCTCCTTTTGTTTGGTCTTAGATGTATTTTTAAATTACTGCTGGCTCTATTCTGTCTCTGGGGATATTATTTCCCCATACTAGTGTGTTATAATGGTTTACATAAAATTAAATTTCCAATTGAAGTTTTAACATGAAGGGGGAGGGAGACATGTCCAGAAATATAATTTTAACAATGATCCATAAAAGTCAATTAAAATAATAAAGAATTCGTGTTATTTTCTACTGATAATTTAAATTTAGCTTTGCCAATAACATGGAGTGAACAATTGCTGATATTATTTAAGAGGAATCACCTATAAATTGTGATTCTACAGATACACCTATTGCTCTAACTAAAATCACTCTCCTTATGTATTTTATATTTCAAATTTATGGAAATAGATATATCTTACATTACTCTAAAAGAGAATAATTCCCAAATATTTTTTCAGATGGCTGTGGTTGGAATATGAGAACACATGGCTGTGTTTATTATTGCATTTACTGTTTTTATTTGTTTATGTGAAAGACAGAGAGAGAGATGCAGACAGAGAAATCATCTACCTACTGATTCACTTCCCCAAATTTCCACACTGATAGTGACTGGGAACTCATCCACATCTCCTGTGTGGGTTGCAGGACATCAATCACTTGATCCTTCACTGCTTCCTCCCAAGGTGCACATTAATAGGACACTGGACTCTGGAGCTAAGCACTCCAATATGAGATGTCAGGGTCTTCTAAATCCCCATCACCAAATGTCCTTTATAATAAAACATCAAATAACACATTGCCAGACTGACACTTCTAGTCTCAAAAATAACAGAAAAGAATGTTTTCCAGAATTTTCTCTCTAGGTTATCTCTACTTAGACTTGGCCAAAAAGAAACCCAGAAAAATTTGAAAGGCAGACAGGAAATAGAAATGAATGGGTGGATTGTCATCCACAAATATGATAAACAGGGGCATCTATATAGTTTCCTCCTGCTTGCATTACACTATTTATGTAATTAAGATGACAGTTAAAGCCTGCTACCTACAGCCATAAAAGTTACAGCTCTCTTGGAAACACTAATCTTTCCACAAGAAACAGCTCTCTTAAATGTGCCAGTTCTAGAGCTTTTCAGAAGTTCCTCATTCATGGTTCCATTTCATCAACATTTTCTACCATTTCACATTTAACACCACACCTGAAGTTCATGCTGATGTACTATTCTGATTGTTTGAATCACTCCTCTCCAGTTTCAATGCCTGGGTCCTGATGGCTGGAAATCAATTTCTACAACAGACCCCTTGTTTTGACAACACACTTACTGACTTACACACAATTATGCATTTCAATGATTCAAACAACTAGTGTGAGAAGTCATTGTAAACATCTTAATATTTTTTGATTGTGTGAGCATAGGTAAGAACTGTACATGTGTTATTTTTTGTAAAAAATGGTGATTTATCTTATCCTTTATGACTTATTATATGGAAATGAAACAGACATCTTTGAACATAGGTGTAGAAGTATACCATTTTTAAAACAGAAAATATGCATTGACTGACATGTGCAACAATTACACTTACTGATAAAAACATTGTGGGTAGTAACTTTAGATAAGGCAGGAAATTCAAACTTGCCTCATGACATGCCTATATAGTAAACATAGTCATCATTTGCTAATTACAAGTGGAAAAACTGAGTCTTACAGTAATCAACATCAAACAGATTATTTATTAGTATTTGTTCATGACAAGTGAGGATACACAGCACTATGATAATGAGAAAAACTGGTAAAAACTGAAGATCTAAAAGAGCTATAAAATAAATTAATATTTGTAATTATACATAGTGCTCACAAATTATAGCAAATATATGACACTACCATAAGATGTTAATTATAGAGATAAATGGGTGCAGGACAAATGAAAACTGTAATAAATTACTAATTTCTTTTAAAACTGAATACTGCTCTGAGAAATACAGTATAGACCTACCTTAGATATCTGAATAGGAACCTACCACATGATCCAGGCTTCCCACTCCTGGGAATTTACTCAAACCAAAAGAAATCAGCATCTGAAAGAGTTATCTGTACCCTCATGTTCACTGCAGCACAATTCACAACAGCTAACATATGGAATCAACTCAGATGTCCATCACATTTTGACTGGATAAAGAAATTAGTGTACATATATGCTATGGAGTACTACCCAGCTGTAAAAAAAATTAAACCATGTCTTTTTTTTTTTTTTTAAGATTTATTTATTTATTTGGAAGAGTTACACAGAGAGGAGAGGCAGAGAGAGACCAAGGTCTTCCATCCGATGGCTCATTCCCCAATTGGCCTCTACAGCCGGAGCTGCGCAAATCTGAAGCCAGGAGCCAGAAGCTTCTTCTAAGTCTCCCACATGGGTGCAGGGGCCCAAGAAGTTGGGCCATCTTCTACTGCTCTCCCAGGAGATAGCAGAGCTGGATGGGAAGTGGAGCACCACCCGGGATAGGAACCAGCGCCCAAACGGGATGCCGGCGCTTCAGGCCAGGGCATTAACCTGTTGAGCCACGGGGCTGGCTAAATCCTGTCTCTTGCAACAAGATGGAAGCAACTGGAAACACTTATACATTATACTTAGTGAAATAAGCCAGTCCCAAATAGAAAGATATGTTTTTCCTGATCCAAGGTAACTTGAAACAGGCATTTTGAGATTTGATGATTGTTTACAGCCCTTGCCTCTACCGTTGAGGAACATTTTTTGTTGTTGTTGTTTTTCTTCTTCATTCTATTTGTTGAAATATTTTCTTTGTGTAGAGTTAACTATATTATCATTAAATAAACTGAAAATAGATCTTTGTAAAAATTAAGAGTGGAAATGTGAAAGGGAGGAGGAGGAAGGTTCTGAGCGTGGGCGGGAGGGAGCTTGGGGGTAAGTGTCACTATGTTCTTACACCTGTATATATGAAACTTGTATAACTTAAATGAAATTTTTAAAAAATTAATAAAGAAAATGCCAAAGAAAGAAATCATTATTGAAAAAAATATTTTAGTGGTAGAGAGATGAAGAAACTGGCACACATACATGCACACACATTGAGAGAGAAAGAGAGAGGGAAAGAGAGGGAGAGAGAGAGTGCTTCCATCAGCTAGTTCAAACCCCACATGGCTGCAACAACCATGTCTGGGACAGGCTAAAGCTGAGAGCTAGGAACTCCAAACTGATCTATATAAGTGACAGTACACAAGTACTTGGTTCATTTCTCCCCACCTGCTACATGCATTAAGCAGAAAACTGAATCAGAAGTGTAGCAGCTGGGATTCAAACTGTCACTCTGATATGCACTGATGGCATTCTAAACAGAAGCTTAACCCACCACATTACAATGCCTAAGAAAGTCTATTTTTTAATGCAAAAAGAGTGGTGTAAAATATGAACCCAAATAGGACAGTTATCCAAGACTGAACTATGTTTTAGATATATGTGAATCATTTCACAAAGGGGAAAACACATTAAAGATAGAGGAAGAGACACAACATAGAGTAGCCTTGGAAAACTTTCCTGACTACTTTTAGCTGAATGATCTGGAAGCTTCAACCACCCTTAGTATAGAATGTTTAGGTGCACACAAATTTTGATCATTGAATATTACTTATGCTAGGACTTACTGGTTGGAAAGTAAAATTCACTCATGCATGTGGCAGATTCTCTGTTTAACATAGGGTAATAGGGCTGGCACTGTGTTATAGAAAGTTAAGCCTCAGCATATGGTGTTGGCATCCCATGTGGGTACTGGTTCAAATCCTGGCTGCTCCACTTCCGATCCAGCTCTCTACTAATACACCTGGAAAAGTAGCAGAAGATGGCCAGAGTTCTTGGGCCCCTGAATCCATGTGAGAGACCCAGAAGAACCTCCTGGATTCTGGCTTTAGCTTGGTCCAGCCCCTGGCCATTGCATACATTTGGGAAGTGGACTAACAGATGAAGACTCTCTCTCTTTCTCTCTCTCTCTCTCTCTCTCTCTGTGTGTGTGTGTGCGTGCACGTGTGTCCTTCTCTCTGTATCTCTTCCTTCCAAATGATTCCTTCCAAATAAGTGAATAAATCTTTAGTAAAGAAAATATATAGCGTGAAATGGAAAACTACATGTATTTCTAACATATATAGAATAATTAACTTCAATGTGCATTGCAATGTCCTTTTCCTAATAAAAATTAAGCTGTGAAGCATGTGTTAAAAGGGAAACTAAGTAAACACATATTCCTATGTTCATTACATAAATGTCAGAAATGTATGTTTTGAGTTTATGTCTCTTAAGAAATTCTATTATTATGGTGTCTAGATTACTACTTACAATAATAAGCTGTAGGACTTAGTCACTCTGACAGAACTATAAACTTCAGAATTTTCCCAATTTGTAGAATGAAATTATCATTTTGCAGTAAGAGAATCTGTCTCATTTATTAAATCATATAAATATAAAATAACTAATTATTGGCACTCAAGTAAAATGTTCTTCTGTCATATTTATTTTACATTATAGACTAAATGAGAAATTACCTTCATAAAGCATTTTCACACTTATCATTAAGGAAGCTTCATTGTGCTGGTTTCACAAAGTATGATATTTATAGATTTATAGATAAATATTCTGGGGCTATAACTGTATAATATAATCTGTATTTATGTGTTACTATAAAATAATACATTCACAGTTCTAAAATGAAAATATGATGAAGTTATTCTGATAGATTCACTTGGTAATTAGCATACAAGGCTATATAAAGGCATATGAATAATGACTTAGACAATTAATTTCCTTTCTTCTTCAGGAAATAAAATATAATATTAATACATTAGTCTATTTAAGTCATTTTCCAATAGGATAACCTGATGATAAATTAAACTTTGATTACATAGATAGATAATAGGAGTGCACTTAAAATTAGGACTAATGACACCAATGCAAATAAAAGTATTGAGCCAAAAGTTGAACAAAAATAAGGTGAACTTATCTATTATACTCCTGACAATCGTGATCACACATTTTATCTATGAATGTGTCATATCTGTACAGTGTTTCCTCTGCTCCTACACCTAAGCTTTTGAGTGATACTTGAGCTAACCCCTTGATCACATGGGTTAGACAAATGTTCTTGAACTGCAACAAGGCCATTTCTTCTACATAAAACCATTCATTGGGTTCTTTTTACCAGCTTACTCATTAGTTACTCAGAGCATCATTATTCTCCTTTAATTATCCACCCGTCGCTCTTTAATATTATAACATTAGTTGTTTTTATATTCTGGTCATTAAGTATGAACTATTTCCAAGTACTGAGTCTACAAATTCGTATACATACATGCAAATTTTACTGTCTTGTCTTTGGGCTCAGAACTACTGGCTCCCACAGTGGGTTCTGTGATGCAACAGGTTAAACCACTGCTTGGGATATCCGCATCCCATATCACAGTGGCAGTTCAAGCCCTGGTTACTACACGTCTGATGCAGCTTCTTACTAATGTTCATGAGGAGCAATAGATGATGGCTCAAGTACCTGGGTTTCTGCCATCCACTTTGGAGACTCAGATGGAGTTTCTGGTTCTTGACTCAGGCTTGGACAAGTCCGAGTTGCTGTGGACATTTGTTGATTGAACGAATGACTGGCAGGAATCTCAATTTTCTGCCTCTCCCTCTCTCTGCCTAATTGCCCTTCAAGTAAATAAATAAATATTAAAAAATAACACAATTAACAGTTTTCCTATTTATGAGTTATTTTGCCCATGTCTTTCCTTCACTGCCAAATGAAAATTGACTATGATAATTATCATTTTACTCCCACATCTTCAACTTCCCTACCTCTTGTTTTCCATTATCTTGCAAGCAGATGTAAATATTTTCCAATCCACATATTTTCCTCATAGTTCAGCAATCCTCTCATTGTTGTTGTAGTCTTTGTGTCCATTTCCAAAAGCAGTATACTTAGAGAAAATATTTCAAAAGATGACAATAGATTTAAAAACAGGATAACAATATACATGTTTATAATAGGAATATTCAAAGAAAAATAATGCACTAGAGGAGAGCAATCACTACAAGTAAACATTCTTTCTTCTTCTTTTTTAATTTTAGCTCCCACATATAAGGGAGAACACGTGGTATTTGTCTTTCTGGGCCCAGCTTGTTTTCCTCAACATGATGTCTTACAATTGCACCCATTTTGCTATGATTGGTGGAATGTATATTATTGCTGACACCATGAAAAATAATGTGGAGATAAAGTGTGGAGATTTTTTGAAAAAAACTAGAAATAAAATTACCTTGCGATTTAGTAATCAAATATATACCCAAAAGTCTTGAAAACAATGTATCAAAGAGATACCTGCACCAGCACTGTCCATAATAGCTAAAATTTGTAATCAACCAAGATTGTCCATCATCAGATAAATGGATAAAGTGATAAAAATAGATAGATATTATCAATTGTGAACTGAAATTGATCACTTGGAATAGTGAGATGGCATTGGTACATGCCACCTTGATGGGATTGAATTGGAATCCCCTGGTATGTTTCTAACTCTACCATTTGGGGCAAGTCAGCTTGAGAATGTCCCAAATTATACATCTCTTCCCTCTCTTATTCCCACTCTTAGGTTTAACAGGGATCACATTTCAGTTAATTTTCAACACTTAAGAATAACTGTGTATTAATTACAGAATTAAACCAGTCATATTAAGTAGAACAGACAAAAACACTACTAAGAGGGATAATGTATTAAGTTGTTCATTAACAGTCAGGGCTATGCAGTTCACAATTGATCATAATGAAAGGACTAAGAGTCAAAGGGAGCACATAAACAAGTCTAGTACCTGCTAACACTAACCGATAGAATAAATAAAGGGGAGAGTGATCCAACATGGGAAGTGAGATACTCAGCAGACTCATAGAATGGCAGATGTCCTAAACAGCACTCTGGCCTCAGAATCAGCCCTAAAGGCATTCGGATCTGGCTGAAAAGCCCATGAGAGTATTTCAGGCATGGAAAGCCAAGACACTGGCAAAATATCTCTGTGAGTGAGATCCCAGTGGAAAGAACAGGTCTTCAAAGAAGGAGGTACCTTTCTCTGAAGGGAGGAGAGAACCTCCACTTTGACTATGACCTTGTCTAAACAAGATAAGAGTCAGAGAACTCAAGGGGCTTCCATAGCCTTGGAAACTCATGAATGGAGCATAGGGAGATTACTGATGCCATAGACAGGAGTGTCAATTTGTAAAGTCAACAACAGGAGTCACTGTGCACTTACTCCTCATGTAGGATCTCTGTCCTTAATGTGCTGTGCATTGAGATTTAATGCTATAACGAGTACTCAAACAATATATTTCACTTTGTGTTCCTATGGGGGGTGCAAACTGTTGAAATCTTTACTTAATGCATACTAAACTGATCCTCTGTAAAAAAAAAAAAAAAAAAAAGAAATTATCAATTCCCAACTTGACTCTCACTGGGATTAAACATGACAATAGGTCTGATCTGATTTCATCATCATTTTAAAAAAATAATCTATTATTTTTCACTTTATGTTTCTGTGTGGGAGCAAACTGTTGAAATCCTTACTTAATCTATACTAAGCTGATCTTCTGTATATTAAGATAATCGAAAATGAATCTTGATGTGAATGGAAGGGGAGAGGGATTGGGAAAGGGGAAGGTTGTGGGTGGGAGGGACGGTATGGGGGGGAAGCCATTGTAATCCATAAATCGTACTTTGGAAATTTATATTCATTAAATAAAATTAAAAAAAAGACAAAAAAAAGTAAAAAAAACTGCCATTAACTAATTGGTATTTTATATGAATCCAAGACTTCAAGGAAAAATGAGCTCTTCTGTAATGTCTAAAATATTTTTTATATTATCAGCAAAATGGGAAAGACCTCACCATAAACCTAGAGGTGAGCAAAAAGTAGATATTTTCTACAAAAATATAAAAATTCCTTACTTGATATTTGGAAAGAAATTGACTCCTAGAAGTTTCAGGTATGTAAATAAATAATAGACACAAAGATATTTCTCCTTATTTTGCCTTCCTCAAAAACAAAATTAGTATAATCATTAGAAAAACAAATCTTTGATAACCAAGGACACAGCTTTGAATAAATTTTGTCCTTATTTTGGAATAATTTGTGTTTGGATAACATCTGATATTCAAGCTCATTCTTCATCTAACTACCCACTTTAAATTATCCATATTCAGAAATACTCATACTACCAAATTTGAAAGATAAATCTAATTTATTTCCTTAAGTAGCATATTATTAAATGGGATATTGTCTTCAATATTCATTCTCTGATTGACAAGCAGATTTCAGGAAAGGTTTATAAAATTTACGCTGAATTTTTAACATCTTAAATCATAATATACAGTGGAGCTGAGTTGGTTCAGTTTTATTCAGCCAACATAGTGTTGGTGACAAAACTTAGTGTTTTACTTCCTAATGTAATACAAAGCATTTATCATGTGAAAGAATTGTTTTATACTGTTTATCTGTAAACATAAGTATAACCCCCACAACACATGAAACAAATAGAAGTTAAACAAAAATATGCTTTCACATACTGATTATTTGTATTAGGATTTATTTTACTGAATCTGAACTATATGATTCTGATTTTTTTAATAATCCTTTTGGTGTGAAAGTTTTTAACTGGCAGATCAAATTTACATACTTACCATATACAATATGATGTTTTGCAATTTGTGTACTATAGTACTGCAAAGTTTGTGGAAAATAAATTAAACGTATTAGTTTATATTTGTTCAAAAAATTGAAATCTATACATCTTTTTTATAAACCATATTTATTCCATATTTGAAAAAAAATATTTCCACCAAAGTAGACTTATATTTTAATAATATTTTCTGGAAAGTTTTAAAATTGTCTTCTTACATTATAGAAAGACTTAATACTGCTAATCAACATGTGCATTTCCTATGTAGCTATCATTGTGTGCTGTGCTGAGGGCAGTTTATATCCGCTCTGTTAATACTTTTCAAGAATATAATATATTGTTACTCAAAGCCACCATGTTGTGCAATAGATATCTTGTATTTATGATTCTCAATTAGTTTAAAATTTTTGTTCCTATACCAACATCCTTCCAAACCCTCCCAACTGTGCCAGACCTGGGTAACAAGCATGCTACTGTTTAAACAACTTACCATCAAGAAAACAACATATATGTAAAATATATATAATATACATTTGAGCTACACACACACACACACACACACACATATATATATATATATATATATATATAGAGAGAGAGAGAGAGAGAGAGAGATTTTCTAGTTACTGGTTCACTCCCCAAATGCCTGCAACAGCCAGGGCTGTGCCAGGCCTACATTGGGAGCCAAAAACCAGAAACTCCATCAGGGTCCCTCACATGGGTGGCAGGAATCTAATTTACTTGAGTCATTATCGATTGCTTCTCCAGGTGCGTTTGCAGGAAGCTGCATATGAAGTGCAAAGTAACCAGAACTTGAAGCAGGTACTATAATATGGAATGCAGATGGCCCAAGCAGCTGCTTAACATTCTGTGCCACAGCATTTGCCCCAAGCAATAAAGCTTTAAAAGAGAGTATGTTTCTTAACAAATTATTTAAAATAACAAGTATGTGAAATAATATCCCCTGTGTATTTTAGTTTTATATATCTTACACATACACACACACACACACAAATGGGTACATGTAAAGACTGATGGAATTCAAGCAATATCTACTCTGCATTCGATTACATTATGCAGTACGAATTGTCCACTTTTGATGCTGCACTATAATTAGGTAGACTGCTACCTTTGGTGGAAGTTGCCTGAAGGCTAAATAACACCTCTTTGTATTGTTTTGCAACTACTGTGAGTCTATAATTATTACAAAATTAAACATTTAAAAACAAAGTGAAATGATTATAATTATTGTAGCTACATGAGTTATAATGGAAAACTTCATAAAATTCAGTGTTACTATTAGAGACATATTGATCTACTTTATAAAGACATATTGATCTTCCCATTTTTGTTTAAAACTTGAGCAAGTATACATTCACACAGTGGGACATATTTCAAAAAGTAGCCATGCTGAGTTTATTACTTTTTTAAATGAAGTTGAATGCATCAATGACACTAGCTACTTGAAATATTTTTGCAGCAGACATATTTGAGTCTGCTGTAACAGCTAACATCAATTCAGGAGGATTTGCACAACGGAGAACAGTCAATTACTAAGTGACCTTTAGATGCATTACCTATGAGCCCACTGGAGCAGCTCGGGACACAACCATTACTAGGAAAGCAACTCTGCTTCCTCTCTTGACCTTCCTGTTTGCCTAAATCTTAAGCTGAAAGGAGAGACAACTGTAATCAAGTCGTGTTGGAGTGATCCATCAGTTCAGGTCCTGGTGAAAACTTTATCCATTGCACGATTCTTGTGTGGACTTAGGTATTGCTTCTTGGCAAAGTGCCCTTTTAGGCATCTAGTGTAATGTCTGTTGCAAATGTACCCCTCAGTAGGTAGAACATCTACAAGGAGAGGACCTTCACATCCATGGGCTATTTGGAGGAAACAGGAGGAAAGCGCAGTCTAGGCATATTGAGAAATATGAGTGAAGCATGGAAGTTTCTAGTATTGGGGCTGCCAGGGAGACTCTAGTTTTTGGAATAAACTGGTGCCTACATTCCAGGATCTCTGAACTCCTATTTATCCTCTTCATGAAAACCCAAGACTTCAGGCTGTCACACAGTGTAGTATCCATCCATATTTAAAGAATACTTTCTCCAGTTAAAAGAGATATGTAGGGATTTCCGGCAAGATGGCGGAATAGGAAGGGAGCACTCTGATAGTCTGGGGAGAGATAGTTTAATAAAAGTGGAGATACTGCAGGTTCAAGGAAGAGTAGGGGAGGAAACAGCAGAAGAAACTCTTCCGGAACGCGTGACTCACAGCGGACCTGCGTGGAGAGCGTGGGAGCCCACAGTTCGGGACATCAGCGGCAGACTCAACACACCAGCGCTGGAATGCGAGGTGAGCCGAACCTCAATAGCCCGAGACACCGGCAGGCAAGCGGAGAGAGGAGACTAGAGGGAACGACCCCCGGGGGGGGAAGTTCACAAGGCTAACTGGAAGAGAGAGAGAGAGAGAAAAAAGGGTGACTAGTACGGACACGGGTTTCTCTCTCTCCGCTCACCTCTCAAGGGCGAGCAAGACAAAGAGCAGGCGCCATCTTGGACATACGTCATAAGCAGAGCGACCTCAGGTCTGCACCGGCCCTGAGCCTAACAGAAAAACCTGACTCTGGGTGGGGCGAATTAACAGGAGATTAGGAGCTAGTAAATTTGTGGTGCTACTGAACTGAGACTGTGAAAAAAGAGACGGTGGGGGAGAGAACTCACGGAATTCACGTGAGCACTCTCCAGAGACGCTACAATTCCGTAACTTTGGCAACCCAGTGGGAGGCTGAAGGAGAATTTGAGCCCACTCTGAGGGCCGAACAGATTCCCTGTGGGGATCTTGGGAAAGAGCTTCCGATCTCTGGCTCCTGTGGGTATATCATTTGCCTGCTAACTACCTCCAACTTCGTTCAGCTGTGCGGAATTACTTCCCTTTTGAAGCAAAAAAAAAAAAGAGAGAGAGAGAGAGAGATTTACCACGCCTAACCTGGGAGTGTCACCTTTGGCACACCAAACAGAGCTCTCAGGCCACACCCATCTCAAGCCCTAAGGCTCCATCAAAAACAGTCCACTTAATCTAGAGTCATAGTATAACAAGAAAAAGCACCACAGTGAAGAAACCAAATATCTCCAATATGCCAAATAACAAACGCAAAAACCGAGGTAATAAAAACAAGGAAGTCACTATGACGCCCTCAAATGAAAAAGACACCCCAATTCAAGATTATGAAGATGATGACATAGAAGAAATGCAAGAAGCAGATCTCAAAAAATTGATAAGAACATTAAGAAGTTCTCAAAAACAAATTCTGGAACTACACAAATCCTTAATGGACAAGATAGAAAATCTCTCTCGTGAAAATGAAATATTAAGGAGGAATCAAAATGAAACGAAACAACTAGTACAACAGGAAACTGTGATAGTGACTGAAGTGAAGAATTCAATAGATCAAATGAAAAACACAATAGAGAGCCTTACAAACAGAATGGGTGAAGCAGAAGAGAGAATATCGGACTTAGAAGACAGAGAACAAGAAAGGATACAGTCAGACCAAAGAAAAGAAGAGGAAATTACAAATCTGAAACATATTGTCGGGAATCTTCAGGATACTATTAAAAAACCCAACATTCGGGTTCTAGGAGTTCCTGAAGGCATGGAGAGGGAGAAAGGATTAGAAGGTCTTTTTAGTGAGATATTAGCAGAAAATTTCCCAGGTTTGGAGAAGGACAGAGAAATCCTAGTACAGGAAGCTCACAGAACCCCTAATAAACACGACCAAAAGAGATCCTCACCACGACACATTGTAATTAAACTCTCCACAGTGAAACATAAAGAAAAGATCCTAAAATGTGCAAGAGAGAAACGTCAGATTACTCTCAGAGGATCTCCAATCAGACTCACAGCTGACTTCTCATCAGAAACTCTAAAAGCTAGGAGGGAATGGCGAGATATAGCCCAGGTACTAAGAGAGAACAACTGCCAGCCCAGAATATTATATCCTGCAAAGCTATCATTTGTGAATGAAGGTGAAATAAAGACTTTTCATTGCAAACAGAAATTGAAAGAATTTGTTGCCACTCGTCCAGCCCTACAAAAGATGCTTAAAGATGTGTTACACACAGAAACACAGAAACACGGTCATCAATATGAAAGAAGGTAAAGGAAGGAAACCAAGGAAGGAAACCTCACAGCAAAAGATCACAGGGAATTCAAAGCATATATTAGAACTTATCTTTGGCAAATGGCAGGGCAAAGTTACCACTTATCATTAGTCACTTTGAACGTGAATGGCCTGAACTGTCCAGTTAAAAGACACCGATTGGCTGATTGGGTTAAGGAACAAAACCCATCTATTTGCTGCTTACAAGAAACACATCTTTCCAACAAAGATCCATACAGACTGAAAGTGAAAGGCTGGAAAAAGATATACCATGCCAACAGAAATGAAAAAAGAGCGGGCGTAGCCATCTTAATATCGGAAAACATAAACTTTACCACAAAAACTGTTAAGAGAGACAAAGAGGGACACTATATCATGATTAAGGGATTAATTCAACAGGAAGATATAACAATTATCAATGTATATGCACCTAACTACAGGGCACCAGTTTATCTAAAAGATTTATTAACGGACTTAAAGGGAGACTTAGACCCCAATACAGTAGTACTGGGGGACTTCAATACTCCACTCTCAGAAATAGACAGATCATCCCGTCAGAAGATCAACAAGGATATAGTAGATTTAAACGACACTATAGCCCAAATGGATCTAACAGATATATACAGAACTTTCAATCCTACAGCTAAAGATTTTACATTCTTCTCAGCAGTACATGGAAGCTTCTCTAGGATTGACCACATACTAGGCCATAAAGCAAGTCTCAGCAAATTCAAAAGAATTAGAATCATACCATGCAGCTTCTCAGACCATAAAGGAATGAAGTTGGAAATTAGCAACTCAGGAATCCCTAGAGCATACGCAAAAAGATGGAGATTGAACAACATGCTCCTGAATGAACAATGGGTCATAGAAGAAATCAAAAGAGAAATCAAAAACTTTCTGGAAGTAAATGAGAATAACAGCACAACATACCAAAACTTATGGGACACAGCAAAAGCAGTGTTAAGAGGAAAGTTTATATCAATAGGTGCCTACATCAAGAAATTGGAAAGACACCAAATAGATGAGCTTTCAATTCACCTCAAGGATCTAGAAAACCTACAGCAAATCAAACCCAAATCTAGTAGGAGAAGAGAAATAATTAAAATCAGAGAAGAAATCAACAGGATTGAATCAAGAAAAACATTACAAAAAATCAGCCAAACGAAGAGCTGGTTTTTTGAAAAAATAAACAAAATTGACACCCCATTGGCCCAACTAACTAAAAAAAGAAGAGAAAAGACCCAAATCAATAAAATCAGAGATGAAAAAGGAAATGTAACAACAGACACCACAGAAATAAAAAGAATCATCAGAAATTACTACAAGGACTTGTATGCCAGCAAACAGGGAAACCTATCAGAAATGGATAGATTCCTGGACACATGCAACCTACCTAAATTGAACCAGGAAGACATCGAAAACCTAAAAAGACCCATAACTGAGACAGAAATTGAAACAGTAATAAAGGCCCTCCCAACAAAGAAAAGCCCAGGACCAGATGGATTCACTGCTGAATTCTACCAGACGTTTAAAGAAGAACTAACTCCAATTCTTCTCAAACTATTCAGAACAATCGAAGAAGAGGGATTCCTCCCAAATTCTTTCTATGAAGCCAGCATCACCTTAATTCCTAAGCCGGAAAAAGATGCAGCACTGAAAGAGAATTACAGACCCATATCCCTGATGAACATAGATGCAAAAATCCTCAATAAAATTCTCGCCAATAGAATGCAACAACACATCAGAAAGATCATCCACCCAGACCAAGTGGGATTTATCCCTGGTATGCAGGGATGGTTTAATGTGCGCAAGACAATCAATGTGATACACCACATTAACAGACTGCAGAAGAAAAACCATATGATTATCTCAATAGATGCCGAGAAAGCATTTGATAAAATACAACACCCGTTCATGATGAAAACTCTAAGCAAACTGGGTTTGGAAGGAACATTCCTCAATACAATCAAAGCAATCTATGAAAAACCCACAGCCAACATCCTATTGAATGGGGAAAAGTTGGAAGCATTTCCACTGAGATCTGGAACCAGACAGGGATGCCCACTCTCACCACTGCTATTCAATATAGTTCTGGAGGTTCTAGCCAGAGCTATTAGGCAAGAAAAAGAAATTAAAGGGATACAAATTGGGAAGGAAGAACTCAAACTATCCCTCTTTGCAGATGACATGATTCTGTATTTAGGGGACCCAAAGAACTCTACTAAGAGACTATTGGAACTCATAGAAGAGTTTGGCAAAGTAGCAGGGTATAAAATCAATGCACAAAAATCAACAGCCTTTGTATACACAGACAATGCCATGGCTGAGGAAGAACTTCTAAGATCAATCCCATTCACAATAGCTACAAAAACAATCAAATACCTTGGAATAAACTTAACCAAAGACGTTAAAGATCTCTACGATGAAAATTACAAAACCTTAAAGAAAGAAATAGAAGAGGATACCAAGAAATGGAAAAATCTTCCATGCTCATGGATTGGAAGAATCAATATCATCAAAATGTCCATTCTCCCAAAAGCAATTTACAGATTCAATGCAATACCAATCAAGATACCAAAGACCTTCTTCTCAGATCTGGAAAAAATGGTGCTGAAATTTATATGGAGGCACAAGAGACCTCGAATAGCTAAAGCAATCTTGTACAACAAAAACAAAGCCGGAGGCATCACAATACCAGATTTCAGGACATACTACAGGGCAGTTGTAATTAAAACAGCATGGTACTGGTACAGAAACAGAAGGATAGACCAATGGAACAGAATTGAAACACCAGAAATCAACCCAAACATCTACAGCCAACTTATATTTGATCAAGGATCTAAAACTAATTCCTGGAGCAGGGACAGTCTATTCAATAAATGGTGCTGGGAAAGCTGGATTTCCACGTGCAGAATCATGAAGCAAGACCCCTACCTTACACCTTACACAAAAATCCACTCAACATGGATTAAAGACCTAAATCTACGACCTGACACCATCAAGTTACTAGAGAACATTGGAGAAACCCTTCAAGATATTGGCACAGGCAAAGAGTTTCTGGAAAAGACCCGGGAGGCACAGGCAGTCAAAGCCAAAATCAACTATTGGGATTGCATCAAATTGAGAAGTTTCTGTACTGCAAAAGAAACAGTCAGGAGAGTGAAAAGACAACCGACAGAATGGGAAAAAATATTTGCAAACTATGCAACAGACAAAGGGTTAATAACCAGAATCTACAAAGAGTTCAAGAAACTCCACAAAAACAAAACCAACAACCCACTTAAGAGATGGGCCAAGGATCTCAATAGACATTTTTCAAAAGAGGAAATCCAAATGGCCAACAGGCACATGAAAAAATGTTCAAGGTCATTAGCAATCAGGGAAATGCAAATCAAAACCACAATGAGGTTTCACCTCACCCCGGTTAGAATGGCTCACATGCAGAAATCTACCAACAACAGATGCTGGCGAGGATGTGGGGAAAAAGGGACACTAACCCACTGTTGGTGGGAATGCAAACTGGTCAAGCCACTATGGAAGTCAGTCTGGAGATTCCTCAGAAACCTGAAGATAACCCTACCGTTCGACCCAGCCATCCCACTCCTTGGAATTTACCCAAAGGAATTTAAATTGGCAAACAAAAAAGAGGTCTGCACCCTAATGTTTATTGCAGCTCAATTCACAATAGCTAAGACCTGGAACCAACCTAAATGCCCATCAATGGTAGACTGGATAAAGAAATTAAGGGATATGTACTCTGTAGAATACTATACCGCAGTAAGAAACAACGAAATCCAGCCATTTGCAACAAAATGGAGGAATCTGGAACACATCATGCTGAGTGAAATAAGCCAGTCCCAAAGGGACAAATACCATATGTTCTCCCTGATCGGTGAGGACTGACTGAACACCGAGAGGGAAACCTGTTGGGGTGAGGTGGACACTATGGGAAATGGTGGCTTGATCAGCATAGCCCTGACTGTTAATGAACAACTAAATAGTAGTTTTTTTATCTGTTCTACTTAATATGACTGGTTTAGATCTGTAATTGATGCACAGTTATTCTTAAGTGTTGAAAATTAACTGAAATGTGATCCCTGTTGAACATGGTGGTGGGAATGGGAGAGGGAAGAGATGTACAATTTGGGACATGCTCAGGCTGACTTGCCCCAAGTGGTGGAGTTGGAAGCATACCAGGGGATTCCAATTCAATCCCATCAAGGTGGCATGTACCAATGCCATCTCACTGTTCCAGGTGATCAGTTTCAGTTCACAGTTGGTCATGGTGAAGGGACTGGGAGTCAAAGGGAGCACATAGACAAGTCTAGTACCTGCTAACGCTAACCGATGGAGTAAATAAAGGGGAGAGTGATCCAACATGGGAAGTGAGATACTCAGCAGACTCATAGAATGGCAGATGTCCTAAATAGCACTCTGGCCTCAGAATCAGCCCTAAAGGCATTCGGAGCTGGCTGAAAAGCTCATGAGAGTATTTCAGGCATGGAAAGCCAAGACACTCTGGCAAAAGATCTCTGTGAGTGAGATTCCAGTGGAAAGAACAGGTCATCAAAGAAGGAGGTACCTTTCTCTGAAGGGAGGAGAGAACCTCCACTTTGACTATGACCTTGTCTAAACAAGATAAGAGTCAGAGAACTCAGAGGGCTTCCATAGCCTTGGAAATTCATGACTGGAGCATAGGGAGATTACTGATGCCATAGGCAGGAGTGTCAATTGGTAAAGTCAACAACAGGAGTCACTGTGCACTTACTCCTCATGTAGGATCTCTATCCTTAATGTGCTGTACATTGAGATTTAATGCTATAACGAGTACTCAAACAATATATTTCACTTTGTGTTTCTATGGGGGTGCAAACTGCTGAAATCCTTACTTAATGCATACTAAACTGATCCTCTGTAAAAAAAAAAAAAAAAAAAGAAAGAAATTATCAATTCCCAACTTGACTCTCACTGGGATTAAACATGACAATAGGTCTGATCTGATTTCATCATCATTTTAAAAAAATAATCTATTATTTTTCACTTTATGTTTCTGTGTGGGAGCAAACTGTTGAAATCCTTACTTAATCTATACTAAGCTGATCTTCTGTATATTAAGATAATCGAAAATGAATCTTGATGTGAATGGAAGGGGAGAGGGAGTGGGAAAGGGGAGGGTTGTGGGTGGGAGGGACGGTATGTGGGGGAAGCCATTGTAATCCATAAGTCGTACTTTGGAAATTTATATGCATTAAATAAAAGTTTAAAAAAAAAACAGAGATATGTATATTTTAACTCACTTATTTTATACAAAATCAATATAATCACATGAAAAGGAAAAATGGCTAAATTTATATGAGTGTCTTATGAAATGCAATTTTAAGGTAGCTTTGTTCATTTCAATTTTTTTTTAGACCTATTGTCATGTTTAATCCCAGTGAGAGTCAAGTTGGGAATTGATCATTGCTTCTTTTTTTTTTTTTTACAGAAGATCAGTTTAGTATACATTAAGTAAAGATTTCAACAGTTTGCACCCCCATAGAAACACAAAGTGAAATATACTGTTTGAGTACTCGTTATAGCATTAAGCCTCAATGTACAGCACATTAAGGACAGAGATCCTACATGAGGAGTAAGTGCACAGTGACTCCTGTTGTTGACTTTACAAATTGACACTCCTATCTATGGCATCAGTAATCTCCCTATGCACCAGTCATGAGTTTCCAAAGCTATGGAAGCCCCTTGAGTTCTCTGACTCTTATCTTGTTTAGACAAGGTCATAGTCAAAGTGGAGGTTCTCTCCTCCCTTCAGAGAAAGGTACCTCCTTCTTTGAAGACCTGTTCTTTCCACTGGGATCTCACTCACAGAGATCTTTCTTTTTTTTTTTCCAGAGTGTCTTGGCTTTCCATGCCTGAAATACTCTCATGGGCTTTTCAGCCAGATCCAAATGCCTTTAGGGCTGATTCTGAGGCCAGAGTGCTGTTTAGGACATCTGCCATTCTATGAGTCTGCTGAGTATCTCGCTTCCCATGTTGGATCACTCTCCCCTTTATTTATTCTATGGGTTAGTGTTAGCAGGTACTAGAGTTATTTATGTGCTCCCTTTGACTCTTAGTCCTTTCATTATGATCAATTGTGAACTGAAATTGATCACTTGGACTAGTGAGATGGCATTGGTACATGCCACCTTGATGGGATTAAATTGGAGTCCCCTGGTATGTTTCTAACTCTACCATTTGGGGCAAGTCAGCTTGAGCATGTCCCAAATTGTACATCTCTTCCCTCTCTTATTCCCACTCTTATGTTTAACAGGGATCACATTTCAGTAAATTTTCAACACTTAAGAATAGCTGTGTATTAATTACAGAATTAAACCAGTCATATTAAGTAGAACAGACAAAAAACTAATAAGAGGGATAATGTATTAAGTTGTTCATTAACAGGGCTATGCTGATCAAGTCACAGTTTCTCATAGTGTCCATTTCACTTCAGGAGGTTTCCTTTTTGGTGTTCAGTCAGTTGTCACCGATCAGGGAGAACATATGGTATTTGTCCCTTTGGGACTGGCTTACTTCACTCAGCATGATGTGTTCCAGATTCCTCCATTTTGTTGCAAATGGCTGGATTTCGTTGTTTCTTACTGCGGTATAGTATTCTACAGAGTACATATCCCTTAATTTCTTTATCCAGTCTACCATTGATGGGCATTTAGGTTGGTTCCAGGTCTTGGCTATTGTGAATTGTGCTGCCATAAACATTAGGGTGCAGACCGCATTTTTTGTTTGCCAATTTAAATTCCTTTGGGTAAATTCCAAGGAGTGGGATGGCTGGGTCGAACGGTAGGGTTATCTTCAGGTTTCTGAGGAATCTCCAGACTGACTTCCATAGTGGCTTGACCAGTTTGCATTCCCACCAACAGTGGGTTAGTGTCCCTTTTTCCCCACATCCTCGCCAGCATCTGTTGTTGGTAGATTTCTGTATGTGAGCCATTCTAACCGGGGTGAGGTGAAACCTCATTGTGGTTTTGATTTGCATTTCCCTGATTGCTAGTGACCTTGAACATTTTTTCATGTGCCTGTTGGCCATTTGGATTTCCTCTTTTGAAAAATGTCTATTGAGATCCTTGGCCCATCTCTTAAGTGGGTTGTTGGTTTTGTTTTTGTGGAGTTTCTTGATCTCTTTGTAGATTCTGGTTATTAACCCTTTATCTGTTGCATAGTTTGCAAATATTTTTTCCCATTCTGTCGGTTGTCTCTTCACTCTCCTGACTGTTTCTTTTGCAGTACAGAAACTTCTCAACTTGATGAAATCCCAATAGTTGATTTTGGCTTTGACTGCCTGTGCCTCCCAAGTCCCTTCCAGAAACTCTTTGCCTGTGCCAATATCTTGAAGGGTTTCTCCAATGTTCTCTAGTAACTTGATGGTGTCAGGTCGTAGATTTAGGTCTTTAATCCATGTTGAGTGGTTTTTTGTGTAAGGTGTAAGGTAGGGGTCTTGCTTCATGATTCTGCACGTGGAAATCCAGCTTTCCCAGCACCATTTATTGAATAGACTGTCCCTGCTCCAGGAATTGGTTTTAGATCCTTGATCAAATATAAGTTGGCTGTAGATGTTTGGGTTGATTTCTGGTGTTTCAATTCTGTTCCATTGGTCTATCCTTCTGTTTCTGTACCAGTACCATGCTGTTTTGATTACAACTGCCCTGTAGTATGTCCTGAAATCTGGTATTGTGATGCCTCCGGCTTTGTTTTTGTTGTACAAGATCGCTTTAGCTATTCGAGGTCTCTTGTGCCTCCATATAAATTTCAGCACCAATTTTTCCAGATCTGAGAAGAAGGTCTTTGGTATCGTGATTGGTATTGCATTGAATCTATAAATTGCTTTTGGGAGAATGGACATTTTGATGATATTGATTCTTCCAATCCATGAGCATGGAAGATTTTTCCATTTCTTGGTATCCTCTTCTATTTCTTTCTTTAAGGTTTTGTAATTTTCATCGTAGAGATCTTTAACGTCCTTGGTTAAGTTTATTCCAAGGTATTTGATTGTTTTTGTAGCTATTGTGAATGGGATTGATCTTAGAAGTTCTTCCTCAGCCATGGCATTGTCTGTGTATACAAAGGCTGTTGATTTTTGTGCATTGATTTTATACCCTGCTACTTTGCCAAACTCTTCTATGAGTTCCAATAGTCTCTTAGTAGAGTTCTTTGGGTCCCCTAAATACAGAATCATGTCATCTGCAAAGAGGGATAGTTTGAGTTCTTCCTTCCCAATTTGTATCCCTTTAATTTCTTTTTCTTGCCTAATAGCTCTGGCTAGAACTTCCAGAACTATATTGAATAGCAGTGGTGAGAGTGGGCATCCCTGTCTGGTACCAGATCTCAGTGGAAATGCTTCCAACTTTTCCCCATTCAATAGAATGTTGGCTGTGGGTTTTTCATAGATTGCTTTGATTGTATTGAGGAATGTTCCTTCCAAACCCAGTTTGCTTAGAGCTTTCATCATGAACGGGTGTTGTATTTTATCAAATGCTTTCTCGGCGTCTTATGAGATAATCATGTGGTTTTTCTTCTGCAGTCTGTTAATGTGGTGTATCACATAGATTGTTTTGCGCACATTAAACCATCCCTGCATACCAGGGATAAATCCCACTTGGTCTGGGTGGATGATCTTTCTGATGTGTTGTTGCATTCTATTGGCGAGAACTTTATTGAGGGTTTTTGCATCTATGTTCATCAGGGATATTGGTCTGTAATTCTCTTTCAGTGCTGCATCTTTTTCCGGCTTAGGAATTAAGCTGATGCTGGCTTCATAGAAAGAATTTGGGAGGAATCCCTCTTTTTAGATTGTTCTGAATAGTTTGAGAAGAATTGGAGTTAGTTCTTCTTTAAATGTCTGGTAGAATTCAGCAGTGAATCCATCTGGTCCTGGGCTTTTCTTTGTTGGGAGGGCCTTTATTACTGTTTCAATTTCTGTCTCAGTTATGGGTCTGTTTAGGTTTTCGATGTCTTCCTGGTTCAATTTAGGTAGGTTGCATGTGTCCAGGAATCTATCCATTTCTGATAGGTTTCCCTGTTTGCTGGCATACAAGTCCTTGTAGTAATTTCTGATGATTCTTTTTATTTCTGTGGTGTCTGTTGTTACATTTCCTTTTTCATCTCTGATTTTATTGATTTGGGTCTTTTCTCTTCTTTTTTTAGTTAGTTGGGCCAATGGGGTGTCAATTTTGTTTATTTTTTCAAAAAACCAGCTCTTCGTTTGGCTGATTTTTTGTAATGTTTTTCTTGATTCAATCCTGTTGATTTCTTCTCTGATTTTAATTATTTCTCTTCTCCTACTAGATTTGGGTCTGGTTTGCTGTAGGTTTTCTAGATCCTTGAGGTGAATTGAAAGCTCATCTATTTGGTGCCTTTCCAATGTCTTGATGTAGGCACCTATTGATATAAACTTTCCTCTTAACACTGCTTTTGCTGCGTCCCATAAGTTTTGGTATGTTGTGCTGTTATCCTCATTTACTTCCAGAAAGTTTTTGATTTCTCTTTTGATTTCTTCTATGACCCATTGTTCATTCAGGAGCATGTTGTTCAATCTCCATCTTTTTGCGTATGCTCTAGGGATTCCTGAGTTGCTAATTTCCAACTTTATTCCTTTATGGTCTGAGAAGCTGCATGGTATGATTCTAATTCTTTTGAATTTGCTGAGCCTTGCTTTATGGCCTAGTATGTGGTCAATCCTAGAGAAGGTTCCATGTACTGCTGAGAAGAATGTAAAATCTTTAGCTGAAGGATTGAAAGTTCTGTACATATCTGTTAGATCCATTTGGGCTATAGTGTCGTTTAAATCTACTGTATCCTTGTTGATCTTCTGTCCTGTTGATCTGTCTATTTCTGAGAGTGGAGTATTGAAGTCCCCCAGTACTATTATTGGGGTCTAAGTCTCCCTTTAAGTCCCTTAATAAATCTTTTAGATAAACCGGTGCCCTGTAGTTAGGTGCATATACATTGATAATTGTTATATCTTCTTGTTGCATTGATCCCTTAATCATTATATAGTGTCCCTCTTTGTTAGGCAGAGTGGACAGTGAGAGAGAGAGACAGAGAGAAATGTCTTCCTTTTCTGTTTGTTTACCCCGCAATGGCCGCTGCAGCCAGTGTGCTGCGGCCGGTGCACCATGTTGATCCAAAGCCAGGAGCCAGGTGCTTCCTCCTAGTTTCCCATGGGGTGCAGGGCCCAAGAACTTGGGCCATCCTGCACTGCCATCCCTGGCCACAGCAGAGAGCTGGACTGGAAGAGGAGCAACCAGGACAGTATCTGGCGCCCTGACAGGGACTAGAACCCGGTGTGCCAGCGCCACAGGTGGAGGATTAGCCTATTGAACTGTGGCATCGGCCTGTTCATTTCAACTTAATACAACTTCTTTACAATAAAATAATATGAGCTAAATTATATTAAAAGTCCCCAAATCATCAAGAAGTTCAGTCATGGTGTGATTCTTCTTTTACTTTTCTATCTTTATTTACTTTGTAATATTATTTTTAAAGCTTTGGACTCTGTTGATGGTATATTCTAATCTAACACACTAAAGACATCTTGTTTGGTTTAACAAAGTTGTAAACAAAGGGTAAAGCCATCAAAGGAGGTAACTTTCTCTGAAGGGAGGAGAGAACTTCCACTTTGACTACGACCATGTCTAAATAAGATTGGAGTCGGTGAACTCAAATGGCTTCCATAGCCTTGGCAACTCATGACAAGAGCCTAGGGATATTACTGATGCCTTAAACAAGAGTGTCAATTTGTTAAGTCAACAACAGGAGTCACTGTGTACTTGTTTCTCATGTAGGATCTCTGTCTTTAATGTGTTGTTCAATGTGAATTGACAGTAAAACTAGTACTGAAACAGTATTTTACACTTTGTGTTTCTGTGTGGGTGCAAACTGTTGAAATCTTTACTTAATATATGCTAAATTGATCTCCTGTATATAAAGAGAATTGAAATGAATCTTGATGTGAATGGAATAGGAGAGGGAGCGGGAGATGGGAGGGGTGCGGGTGGGAGGGAAGTTATGGGGGAGAAAAAGCCATTGTAATCCGTAAGATGTACTTAGGAAATTTATATTTATTAAATAAAAGTGAAAAAAAACTCAGTTCTCAGATTTTTTTTCCCTTATGCTTCTTAATCTATTTCTGACCTCTTAAACATGATTTGTTTAAGAGAAATTAGGATTAGGATTACAGTTTCCTAATCTCCACTAACACTATTTTTAAAAATGCAATGTATTTGTTTGAAAGGCAGTGACAGAGAGAAAGGGGGGGGGGAGAGAGAGAGAGAGAATCTTTCATATTTATATCTTTCAACTCATAAACTATAGTTTAAACATATTTTATAACTTTTTCTGGTTTTATAAAGTGCCAGATTGGTTGTTACTGATTATTGCATTGGAGAGCAGCCCTTTAGCCCAGTGTTTAAAGACACCTATTTTAGACCCATATCAGAAGGCCTGGGTTTGCTTACTGGCTCTTGTTCCCAATACTCCTTTCCTGCCAGTGTGCCACTGGGAGGTGGTGATTCAGTCCCTGCCACCTTTGTGGGATACATAGATTGTGTTCCCAACTCCTGGCTCCATCCCCAGCCTAGTATCAGCCACAACCCCAAGTTGTATGTGCCACGTGGCAAGTGAAGCAGCAGATGGGAGCTACCAATCTGACTGCCCCATCTCTTTTTTTCTGCCCTCAAATACATTTTTAGAATTCTCATTATATCAATAAAATTTAAACGCACGGTGAGATCAGTTGATATTTGCCCTACTGGTTGTATGCTCCATTTATCTGTATGTATACCCAATGAAAATAATTATCATAAAATCAAATTAATATCATTGTTTTGTAATAATAAATATTAATTATGAATTTCAAAAAGCATAAGTAGAGATATAAATAGAAACATGCAACCACTCATGTTCTCGTAACCCTGATAGAATTTTTTTTGAGTTTAAATTTACCGAGGGGACAGTGCTGTGGCAGCTGTGGCATAATGGGTAAAGCTATTGCCTGCAGCGCTGGAATCCCATAAGGGCACCACATGGAGTCCTGGATGCTCCATTTCTGACCCAGCTCTCTGCTATGGCCTGGGAAAGCAGCAGAAGATGAGCCGAGCTCCTCAGCCCCTGGACCCACATGGCAGACCTGGAAGAAACTCCTGGCTGCTGGCTTCAGGTTCGCCCAGTGGATAGAAGACCTCTCTCTCTGTCTCAGCCTCTGCCTCTCTGTAACTCTGCTTTCCACATAAATAAATAAATCTTTAGGAATATTCACAGATAAAATTTGAATTTCAAATTCTGATTTAAACTTGAAATATTTTCCTAGTCCATATTTAAATATAAAATTTATTTGGTAATGATATTTACTTATTCAATCACACAATATCTTCACATTAATTTGTAGTATGGGTGCGGCGTAGTAATTCAACCAAGCATCAGGTTTACCAAGTAAAGTATTTAAAACTAATAAATATTTGCAAAATATTATGCCTCAATAGTAATAACACAAAATAAAATGGTGCTTAAAGTGATACTTATGTGCTTCCACCAATTTTGACTAAAATATTTTTTTTTTTAATGAGTCAGATACCTTCTTTGTTTATGTCTATTTTTGGTTTGGATTTATATTTTAGAAATGTTGTATTTCTAATTTGATGTATTTAACTTCTTGGAATTTTAAATGCTAGTTTCAATTTATTGTAATAAGCAATGGAATGTCATAAAGTATATAGTAATTTTGTTGTGCTTCTCAGTCTACACAATGCTATCTTATTCATTGTGTTATTTCACAATTCATATTTATTGAGATACTGTTGTCTCATGAATTGATGTGATATTTGTAGAGAATACATGGTTTCAATTCTTTAATATAGCACTCTACAAAAGCTGTTATTTTCCCTATACCACACAGGATTTGACCCAAAGAGAAAAATACTCATTAAAATGAAAAGAATTTTTGAGGAAAGTTAAAAATAATATGTTGAATAGAAAATATTTCTACATTGTTTAGTTATTTTATTATATATTAAAGTCATAAAATGTGGAAATACATCTGAGCCTAAAGAAGAAATTCATTTTGACTCATTTATGTAAGAGATATAAGGATTTAGAGATACTTGCAGGTGTTATTATGTTTTTTTTTTTTAATTTAAAAATCATTCTGTTCATTGGAAAGGTGGAGAGAGAAAGCCAGTGACAGAAAGACAGAGAAAGAGATGGATCTCCCATCTGTGAGTTCATTCCCCCAAAACCCATAACAGCCAGGAGTGAGCCAGACCAAAGCCAGAAGTCAACAATTCCATTTAGGTCTCCCAGGCATATGGCAGAGACATAAGTACTTGAGTCATCACCTACTGCTTACACAGTGCACAATATCAGGAATCTAGAAGAGGGAGTGGAGCCGGATTCAAACCTAGGTAATTCATAACCACTAGGCCAACGTCTTCCCCAGCTAGAGATCAACTATGATAGTTTGTACCATAATTAAATGTTAAATACTTGATATGATAAATGTATTTACCCTGATTTGACATTACAATGTATATACACATAACAAAACATCAAATAGTATTCCCTAACTGTTAATTTTTAATTAATTTTAAAAGAGCCAGAATGGGAAAAATAAAAGGAAAGAAGTTTGGCAAAGCTGGAAAAGTCAACATTAAAATGCCAAACCAAATATGCAAGCATTTAGGCGTAGGCAACAGAAAGACAGATGAAAGGGAGCCTGGAAGATTTGGACTTTCCATTTACTACAGTATGTGAAGGACTAGCCCATGCAATATAATCTTGAATATGATGTTGGCCAGAGAAGACATTCGTAACTACATATGTTAGTATGTACAAGTATTCACCTATACACATATAGGTATGGCAAGTTTAATTGCCTGTTCTGTTATTTCCACAGAAATATCGTGAGGGGATTGTTTTTTTTTCCTGTGTTGAGATATTTTGAAATTATTTTTTATGAAGAGAAGGAGTATTATCTCTCTAGTAATGGGGAATGTCATTAGCTTCAATAGTTTTAAAGGACTTTTTTTTTTCTTCTTTTCACTGTTTCTACAAATCTCAAGAAAAAGGTGTTTCAGTTTTTCCCCATCGAGTAAGTGCTCAACACATTGTCATTATATCCAGTGACATTGTATCTGTAGAACAAAGCTGAATACAAATAACATCTAATGATTCACATTTATTAGAATAATTCTAGCAGCCTTTTCTTCTCCTATTTTCTCTTTTTCTTTCTTTTTATTTTCTTCAGTGTCTCAGAAGAAAATATTCTTGATGGGTAGATAATAGTAATCACATGTCAGTGCTGCAGAAAGCCACTTCTTTCAGATTCCTAATAGGAAACCTGCCATTCTCGGAAACAAAACTGCTGTTTTGGTTGCTCTTTTGCCTTTGGAAGATAAGGACGCTTTGTGATTTAGAGCTTGGTAGGAATTTTGAGTTTATACAGATAGAAACCATTTAGACATTTTGTAACCAGCCTATGATTCTTTTCATGCACACTTAGTTGCTTTTAATCTCATTGATTTTCACAATTAATCTCAGGATTAGTCTGACTTGTGAAAGTCCTGAGTTAAAAAGCTCCTTTTGAAATAACAATGACTCTGTTTTACCTTTTTTTTTTTTTTTCAGACTACATTATTCCAAACTAACATTCATTACAGATTAATGAGCAATACTTAATTATTAATTACTAGGAGGGAAGATTACATGCATTTGCCTTGGGCTTGACAAGCTGTCAAGGATTCTTGCCAAGGCTGCCAGGCTCAGCAAGTTCCAGAGAAGGTGTGACACTGAACGCTAAAAGTTATGCGACATTTCCAAGAAGCTGAAGTAAGGCATGTGAAGAGTCACAAAAACATTTCCTTTAACTTTGTCTCTGAATGTGAAAAACAAGATAAGAAATATATGAAATATTTTTCTCTATGTAAGAGACTCATGGTAACTGCATTTCTTAAAAACATTTTTCATACTACTATAACAAAGAAATTATTTCTAACAAAAACAATATAAGACTGTTAATAATTATCCTTTTTTCTTAATGTTTTCCACTAAATGAAATTTTCTGCCAATAATAATGTGTTTAAATCTATATTTAGAAGTGAATAATCTCAAACACACTGATCTTATGTGTGCCTAAGACACAGGGAGAATTGGGACTCCAGCACATTAGTCACTATAAAATTTAATTTCTATACCCAAGATCTGATCAACAGATTAAAAAATGAGATACTGTGCTTTTTCTAAGTAGGAAATTGTGACAAGTGTGTGCATCTTTGATTATGTACAATGCAATTATTTGAATGATATTTTAAATGAATATTAAAATATCTGTACAGATCACAAACATTCTGAATTACTATTATTGACATCAGCTCAGCATGCTGGTTACTTTATGATAAAGTTCAATGGCCGGCGCCGTGGCTCAAAAGGCTAATCCTCCACCTAGCGGCGCCAGCACACCGGGTTCTAGTCCCAGTCGGGGCGCCGGATTCTGTCCCGGTTGCCCCTCTTCCAGGCCAGCTTTCTGCTGTGGCCCAGGAAGGCAGTGGGGTATGGCCCAAGTGCTTGGGCCCTGCACCCCATGGGAGACCAGGAGAAGCACCTGGCTCCTGCCTTTGCATTGATTAGTGCGGTGTGCCGGCCGCAGCACACCAGCCCTGGCGGCCATTGGTGGGTGAACCAATGGCAAAAAGGAAGACCTTTCTCTCTCTCTCTCTCACTATCCACTCTGCCTGTCAAAAAAAAAAAATAAAGTTCAAACATTCAACACGGGGGCCAGTGCTGTGGCATAGTAGGCTTAGCCTCCCGCTGTGGGGCCGGAATCCCATATGGGTGCCTGTTCCTGTCCCAGCTGCTCCTCTTCAGATCCAGCCCCCTGCTGTGACCTGGGAAAGCAGTAGAAGATGGCCCAAATACCTGGACCTCTACACCCACACAGGAAACCCGGAGGATGCTTTGGATCAGGGCAGCTCAGTCCTTTGTAGCCATTTGGAAAGTGAACCAGCAGATGGAAGACCTTTCTCTCTGTCTCTTCCTCTCCCTGTCTGTAACTTTACCTCTCAGATAAATAAATAGTCTTTTAAGAAAAGCATTCAACACAGTATTTTGGTAGTCAGCTTTTCTATGATACATGTATTCTTGTATCCATTATCTTCATCATACAGGTTAAGATAGTGCTTTTTCTTATTCTCAAATAAAGCCAAGAACAGGTTAAACTTGAGCCTTCTCTACCAAGGAAGTATAACAAAGACTATTTTAGTCTTTAATATTAATTTTTATCTTCATGGTTGATTTGTATTAAAATAGTAGAGAAATTATGCTAAGATTTACAGAAAAAACAATCTATAACAATTATGAATTTTGTCTAACCATGTATTTTATTTAAGCTAAATCTATTTAAATCAAATTTGCATAGCATAAAATGGCTGTAGCCTATAAATCTTACCAACACTGATAAATAAATAAATATCAACAAAACACTGTAAGAGAGAAATTCGGAAAAATAACATATAAATATATCAGTTTCTTGCCATCACTGTCAAACTCTGCAAACTCACTGACACTTTACAATTATTATTATCTTCCTTTATACCTACAGATTTAAATTATGTTCCTGGGGTCAACATTGTGGCATAGCAAGTTGAGCTGCTAGTTGTTAAACCAGCATCCCATTTGAATGCCAGTTTGAGTCCTGGCTGTCCCACTTCTGATCCAGCTCCCTGCTGATATACCTGGGAAGGCAGCAGAAGATGGTCCAAGACCTTGGGCCTCTGCAACCACACTGGATACTGAGATGAGCTCCTGGCTCTTTCTTTGGCTGGGCTCAGCCATGGTCATTGCAGCCATTTGAAGAGTGAAGTGCTCTCCTCCCTACACCATGTGTGTATGTGTGTGTGTGTGTGTGTGTCTCCTTCTGTTTCTATTAAAAAATTCCTTGTTGTATACAGAGTTTTTGATGGGATGCTTTTTTTGTTATTGGGAGATTTTTTCCCATTGAATGAGTTCTAGGGTTTCATTATCTGTATATTTTATGTTTCTTTTTTTTTTTAATGTCCTTTTCCCTTTTGCAGTATCATGACCTCATTCAAAAAATGAATGAGCTAAAACTTTATGAGTTTGTTTGAAAGATTTCATTTTCTTGAATACTCTGTGTTCTATCTATCGTAGAAGACCAATGCCAAGGTATTCCATTACCCACTTAATTTTTTAAAAAATGAGATAAACAGAGAGCACAGTGCTGAGATCCTTTGTTTTATTCTAACCTTCCTGTTGCAAAACTGCTACAAAATTTTGTTTGGACACGGAAATATATGGAATCATTTCAAAAATCTGCCATATAAAAATCTTATAAAGACTCCCCATTTCTCTGATCTGTTCAAGGTCTGTTTATCTTTCAAAGATCAGGAAGTAAGACATCCATTTCTTACAGGTATTCTAGTTAGGAATTGTTAAGATATGGGTGTTGTCTGGAGACTGGAACCTGAGGCATCACACAGGGACTACACACCTGCTATGACATCTCTAAGTGTGCAAAAAATAGCTTTTCTGTTTGGAATGGCTGTGAACAGATTGAAAATACAAAGTAAAACAGACTTTTTTAACCTCAGCACAATTGATATTTTGGGCTGGGCTTCTTTGTTTACGAGTGTGTTGTGCAATGTAGGATATTTGCTGGAGTCCCAGGCCTCTATGCATTAAATGTCAGTAATTCTGCAGCCCAACCCCCAACTGTGCTAGCTATGACAATAAAATATGATTTCATGTATTGCCAAATACCCTCTGGAGGAGCATTTTGGTCAAAACAACCCAGTTGAAACAGAATAAAGTAATAAAATTTTTAGCTTTATGATCATATTTACTCTTTGAGGAGTTCTGGGATATGAGTACTGCAAAATCAACTGAATGATAAAACAAAAGCCTAAGAAATCTAGTACTTATTTATGAAAAATGTGAGGAATGGAAAAATGGGTGTAAACCAATCTGGCAACTGTGCATTATCAGGATTCTTTCTGTTTACTAGTGTGTATTTTTGTTTATTCTTACAGGTGCTGTGCACATATTTACTTTTGAGTAGATTGAACTTTCTGCCAATAGTTGCTGTTGATAATAAAAGAAGAGCTTCTACGTCTTCCTCAGAGAATCAGCATGATTAGTGGATCATAATAGTGTCTTTACAACTGCAGTGATATATAACTGTAAACATATTTAAGGAGACTTTTTTTAAAATCATGCAAATCTGCCTTTCATGTATACTACAGAAAAAATGTTTAAATGGAGTGATATCCCATCATAAAGAACAACGGTGCAAGTCAGTAAAAAGAATCTACAAGAAATGTACTGTTTTTTTTTTTTTTTGTTTGTTTTTTTTTTTTTTTTTGACAGAGTGGACAGTGAGAGAGAAAAAGAGAAAGGTCTCCCTTTTTTCAATGGTTCACCTCCCAACGGCTGCTGCGGCGGGTGTGCTGCGGCTGGCGCACCGCTCTGATCCATAGCCAGGAGCCAGGTGCTTCTCCTGGTCTCCCATGCGGGTGCAGGGCCCAAGTACTTGGGCCATCCCCCACTGCCTTCCTGGGCCACAGCAGAGAGCTGGCCTGAAAGAGGAGCAACCGTGACAGAATCTGGCGCCCCGACTGGGGCTAGAAACTGGTGTGTGGCGCCGCTAGGCGGAGGATTAGCCTATTGAGCCGTGGTGCTGGCCGAGAAATATAGTTTTAAAAAAATTTATAAACTATTTTAATCCTTGAATGACAAGTGCATAATTACATTTGGATACAAATTTATGTAATGTCCTCAAACTAGGTTAACTATTGAACAAATAATCTAACTGAAGCATTTATTTCAATGAGGTAAATATTTCTTCTTGAAAACTTCAGATTACTAAATATATGTTTAAATTTAATTTTATGTAAGTTTTACAGTTGTTTACTAACAAACAACCTCATATTTTTAACTTCCAAAGTTTTTGTTTCACCTAAACATTTAAAATTCTGAGAATGTCAACATATGTGCTCAATTAAGTTGTCTTTAAAAATACGCTGAGGACTTTTGCTGCCTCGCACAAAGGTGTTGTCTCACCATCCCAAGGATCAGGAGGCGTGTCCCATTTTCTCCACTGTAAAACGCTCGTTTCCTTTGACATTAATAAAAATCTCCCAGTCAAAAAATGTTACATTAATACCAAACTGATGCTTTCTTCTTAATCTAGGTAATTCATGATCTGTCTGTGTAAAATTTTTGGCAGTCATCCGTTTGATAAATGTTTAGTACATAGATGAAATTTGTTGCTTTATTATATGAATTTAAGTACAGGCCCAGATCCTTCAATCATTATCATATCTTGGATTAATATTTAAATAATAATTAGCAGTGGTCTTTGGTTATGTGAAAAACATAAATGAACTTGATATAATATAAAAATAAAAAGAATAAGAGATCACCAATTAATTTATTTGCTTTTATAAATAGTCCCTATATGGAGAAGAATGTTTCCTTGTATTATGACATTTTTTATAATTATATAATAAATTATGTTTACATAACTTCATATAAACTGAAGTTTTAAATGCAATCTAAATGTTTAAATTTGTATGTATGCATGCATAAATGTGTATTATGCATAAATATATAAAAATATATAGATATCTACATGTAGACACATGTCTCTTCTAAATATCAATTTAAAAGCTTCTTAAAGCTAATACTTTAAACATGTGTGTTATAGAAAAAAAACAGTTTAAGTTAGTCTTAATATTAGCTATTTAATCTGTTATTAATAGTTTGTAGAAAAATGTTATTGTTAGAATAATGTGCCCTCTTTCATGTTTAAATAATGAACTTCCTTTTTAAAAAATTCTATTAATATAAACATAACAGATTTCGCATATTTGAATGATAGGATTCTAAGATAATCATACTTGCCTCCTTTCCTCCCTCCCTCAAACTCTGTTTTTTTCATTTTTTGTCCTTTAATTTTTGCAATAATTTTTTTGTATTTCATATATATACTTTTTTTTTTTTTGACAGCCAGAGTGGACAGTGAGAGAGACAGAGAGAAAGGTCTTCCTTTGCTGTTGGTTCACCCTCCAATGGCCGCCGCAGCCAGCGCGCTGCGGCCGGCGCACCACACTGATCCGAAGGCAGGAGCCAGGTACTTATCCTGGTCTCCCACGGGGTGCAGGGCCCAAGGACTTGGGCCATCCTCCACTGCACTCCCTGGCCACAGCAGAGAGCTGGCCTGGAAGAGGGGCAACTGGGACAGAATCCGGCGCCCTGACTGGGACTAGACCCTGGGGTGCCGGCGCCGCAAGGTAGAGGATTAGCCTAGTGAGCGGAGGTGCCGGCCCATATGTATGCTTTTAAGAGCATAACAGTACTTCCCACCACACCTGCCCTCCTTCTCATTCTCCTACCATCCCTCCTTTTCTTATTTTTCATTAATTTTTATAATGACATACTGTCAATTTTCTTTATAATCACAAGTTAACACTCCACTAAATAAAGAATTCAACAAATAGTAACTATAAACAATGGTCATGTCAAAACAATCAGGGTATTTGAACCTTATGTTCTCTGGCTCCTGTGCCTGCTTCATGCCCAAGGACACATCCATTAAGAAATTCCTCATTCAAATACCTGAAGCATGACCATTATTTCTTTCTTTTCTTTGTCATATAAGAAACAAGGACACAAGAAAGAATGTGATATTGTTTGTGAATCTCTATTTTCTGATGGATACTTAGAAAAAATATTCTCTTTCACTTCAATTTAGCAGATGATGTCTGTGAAATTCTCTTTGAATGGTATTTGGTTTCAATATATCATTCTCTATTCAATACTAAAATGAAGATTTTAGTATTAGTTATGTCAGCATCCAGTGACTGTAAAAAATGAATTAGTAGAAAGTATACATTAATTTGCTGGTCATATCTGTCCACCTCTTAGAAAAATGAACAATACTATATGTGGGAAAAGAAAAGTATAATATACTTTCCCCCCATAATTAGGATTCAAACTAACAATCCCCTAAAAATAGTTTAAAAAAAGAAAGAATTTTAAAAATCAGCTAAAATTTTTTGTAATATGAGAGGTTTTATAAGTGAATACCCAAAGACCCAAGAAATACAATTTTCATATTTCAAAAATAAATTCTTCAACGATTTTGTGGTTCAAGGAAGAATGATCAGTTGCATAAAAATATGATTGGACAAAAGAGTTTAATTTGAGGGAAATAAACTGGAAATAGCCTAAAACTACTGTCAATTATATTAATTTTTGGTGTCTATACACTAAATCTCTTCTTCTTGGATATAATACAAGATTTTTTTTTTGGAAGGAGGGTCTCAAAACTTATTATTAGACGAGAAATGCCGGAAGATTTCTTTGTGGCCAGCTCTTAAAAAGATGGAGAAGTTTGGAATAATAGTTCTAGGGTTATGGGCTTGATCTGAGGGTGAGAAATTCAAATTCCTATTATTTTTCACGGAGAAGAATTCCAGTTTCTATGGCATGTTTTGAGAGATAAATGAAAACAAGAGAAAAAAGGGCAGAAGAATGTTGAAAGATCTTACTTCTGAATCCCATTCCTTCAGCTCAAAATATTCAATATGTAAATGCACCATGCTTTGGGGTATGGTATTTTGAGCCCAAACATACACATCTAGCTTTTCCTCAAGAGTTGCTACTTTTGTGTCAATATTATTTATTACAGGACATGTGCTTTAACTGTTAAAATAGAAATTAATTTATGTAAGCTTATCAAGTGTGTTCAATTTTGCCTGTCTATCATAGCAAATATTAAAGAAAAAAATCCAGAATATTGGATTTTTGTTGCCTGCAACAAACTAACAACATTTATATAAACCATATTTAGGATGTAGTCTTTTATGGATATTTCACATTTCTATATTTTTTTATGTCAGACTGTCTTTTCCAGATGGCCGTTTAGTCAATAGGCTTAAAAGGCAGAGATAGGGAGTAGAGGGAAAGTTTACTTAGAGCCTGGACAGAGATTATATCTTTCTCTGTGGCAATAAGCAGTCAAGGTTATTGACCATTATCAACAGATTTGTGATTTCTCCTTTCCTGCAACCCTGGGTAAGGCTATCATGTAACCAATCCTACCTCTTCCTTGACTGTTTTTTTTTTTTTTTTTTTTTTTTTTTTTTGGTAGACAGAGAGAAAGGTCTCCCCCAAATGGCTGCTACGGCTGGCGTGCTGCACCAATCCAAAGCCAGGAGCCAGGTGCTTCTCCCATGCAGGTGCAGGGCCCAAGCACTTGGGCCATCCTCCACTGCACTCCCAGGCCACAGCAGAGAGCTGGACTGGAAGAGGAGCAACCAGGACAGAATCCGGTGCCCTGACTGGGACTAGAACCTGAGGTGCTGGTGCTGCAGGCGGAGGATTAGTCTAGTGAGCTGCAGCGCAGGCCTGACTGGGTTTTAAAGAGGTTAATTCCTGACTCCAGGGCCAGGAACACCATTTCCTTTAGAATATTTACATTGGAAAAGTGCTAATTTCATTTATCTCTCTTCCTCTTGGAAGTATAAATCTTTCCCCAGATGCTGACTTTTACCTTGGAAAAGTCTTTCTCAAGAAACTAACAACCATTCATTTCAAATGTAATCACAAAGAAAGTCAGTGTCCCTGTCTCTGTGGGATGTAAGCCTCTCTTAGCTCTCAAGTCAACAATCCTGTGTAGCCTAATCACAGTGACCTCCTCCCTACTCATGTTCCCTATACCTTTCCACTAATTCCCTGCAGCTCTTTAACCACCTCTGCCCACCCCCACTCCCATGTGCGTCACCCTTTCCCTTACTGCAGTGTGCTTGCTGTTTTTGCTGATTCCTTGCTTACAGTTGTGTAGAGCGTTTCCTTCACCTCCTCAAGGATGATTTCATAGAAAATATCTTCTAGATCCCAAATTGCAGTTTACCTAGAAATAGCTTTTTTTCCTATCACTAATAGTAGAGTCTACCTTGTCTCTCCAACAGATCTGCTACAGTTTTTCTCTAAATGTTCAACTTTCCTTTATCTGTCTCATTGGAATTGGAGCTCATGGAACTACAAAACAGCAAGGTGTTCGTTGATTTTTGATATTGTACTGAGTATTTAATGTCCTTTGTCTCTGAACCAGAACACTCATGTGTTCTACAAGCATCTATTAAAATTTGTCAGATAAATTATTTGGCCTACAAGGAGTATACAATTCTCAGACCCTTTACAGTCCTTAAACTAGCCATCTTATATCAGTCTTCTTTTCCACACTAATTATGTAAGTACAAGTTCCTCATATCCAATTTAACAAACTCTGCTGTTCATCTGGATCTCTCATTAATGTGTTAGAGGTGACATTGACATAGGCTCATTATATATTTATGTCAATGAGGATTTTAACAATTTGAAAATTGTGCTTTTCTTATAGTATTAATAGTCCAATGTCCATGTACCGATTTTCAATGACCTAATCCATATTATGTGGCTTTTTAAAGAAAGTTTATATGTCATAGAATATGACAAGAATTCAGTCCTACAATTGTTTCATCCAGTACATTTGCAATAGGCATAATGATATTAAATATTTCATTTTGTCTCAACTGTCTACAAGTTGTAATTTCCCAGGAATTTTATTAAACATCAAAATGTTATAAAATTACTTTACTTTATGATAAGTGCTGAACTTGACTTTTCAGTTGCTAGAGTATCTGTTCCAAATTCTTCTTTGTGTGTAAGTGCTCTATGATTAGGCAACAGCTGTTTATTGAAGGTTTACTAGGTACTGAGCATATTGCAAAGAACAAGAAAAAGTTAATTTTCAAGTTAATGGAACTTAACAATACATGGATGTTTAATCTATAAATGCATTTAAAATGTGAATTATGGGTTATGAAGTAGTCCCTTTTTTTTTCCACAATATAATCTAGCTCATTCTGGCAAGGACTCTGTCCAGTGAACATTGCCATAAGGAGGACTATAGCTAATGTGTGAATATAAATCCTTGTTTCATTCAAAAGGCATATGGGGAAAAATGACACTAATCTGTACAATCTCTTCCAGAAAATAGAAACAGAAGGAACAATTCCTAAATCATTTCATGAGGCAAGCATTATTATTCTAAAACCAAAACCAGAGAAAATCAGAACAAGAAATATAAACTATAAACTAATCTTTCCTATACTCAGATAAAAAAGCAAGAAACACAATCAAATAAAAATCCCAAATACTTTTCAATAAATATTTTAAAATTGTATCTAATTGTATATGATTAAATATATATTATGACTAAGTGGTAGTTATTACAGACATGTAAGTCTAGTTACATATTCATAAATTATTCAACACAATCCACCATATAAATTGGATAAAGAAAAAATAATATGGTCATGTTGATATAGATAAAGCATTTGGCAAAATTAAATATATGTTTATTTTAAAAATGCTCAACAAAATAAACCTGATTGAAAAAAGTAAAACACTGGTAGAAATGCTACTGTTATCATAGCTAATGCTAGGATAACCACAGATAAACTAGATTATTTCTCCCTAACACCATGAACAAGACAAGGATATTCTCTTACCACTGCTATTCAAATTTCTAAAGGAGGGGTAGGAGGGGTGGCTGTTTAACCCAGAATTACAAAATTGGTGAAGATGCTTGTTGAAGTAGCTAGGTTCAATAATCAGTGCTGACTTCTGACTTCAGCTTTCTACTAACACAGATCTTGGAAGGCAGCACTGATGACTCAAGTAATTGAGTTCTAGCTACCCACCTGGTACACCTGGATTGAATTTCTGGTTCTGAGCTTTATTCTTGGAAAGCTCTGTATGTTGTGGGCATCTGAGGAGCAAACGAGTAGAAGTATGCTCCCTCCCTCCTTAGCTCCCTCCCTCCCTCTCTCTCTCTCTCTCTCTGTGTGTGTGTGTGTGTGTGTGTTCCCTGCCTCTCAAATAAATAAATAAATTTGCAAAGTCTATTGGAAATTTAGATAGGGCAAAACCACAAGAAAAAAAAAGGAATGAAGTAATAGTGGAAAAAGCAATAAAAGGAAATATAAATTGGGTAAGAAGAGCCAAATCTCTCATGCAAAAGAATTCCAAACACTTTATGTAAATATTTTACCCTTTAATGTATAAACCCACCAATCCTTAACTGTGAGGTGTCCACAGTGACTTCAATCACAAAAGATCAGACTAAAAAGACAGAAATGAGAACACTGTATTAAAAATACAGAGTACTCCAGTCAGGTGATCAAGGTTTATGTTAACAGTGTCAGATCACAGTGATAGTTTATATCCTACATAAACTGTGAATGTGGTTTCCATTTTGACCTTCTCCCCCAAAACACATTTAGTCAGAAGAATCACTAGCTATATACATAAATAATCAGAAAAATTCCATTAGAAAGACATTCTACAAAATAGCTGAGAAACTCTCAAACTCATATAAAAAAGAAAAGTCTGAGAAATTTGCTAAACATTCCCACATGGGCCTTACCCTCTGCACCACAGAGCCGGTCCATAGAAAAGGTATTTTAAAGTGTGAACAGACATATTTTATTCTTATTTTTTATTTTTATAAAACTCCTTTAAAATGTTTTTATATAAAGAAACAGATTCCCTATATTTCACACAGGCTAATCCTCTGCCTGTGGCGCCAGAACCCCAGCTTATAGTCCCAGGCGCGGCGCCGGATTCTGTCCCGGTTGCTCCTCTTCCTGTCCAGCTCTCCGCTGTGGCCTGGGAAGGCAGTGGAGGATGGCCCAAGTGCTTGGGCCCTGCACCCCATGGGAGACCAGGAGAAGCACCTGGCTCCTGGCTTTGGATCAGCACGGTGCGCCAGCTGCAGCGGCCGTTGGAGGGTGAACCAATGGAAAAAGAAGACCTTTCTCTCTGTCTTTCTCTCTCACTATCTAACTCTGCGTGTCAAAAAAAAAAAAAAAATGCACTCCATCCTCCCTTATTTGTTAGCATCCTTCCTCCTTCCTTTCTTATTTTTCTTTAATTTTTTTGCAATGACACACTCTCAGTTTACTTAAATTCCTTCAGGATGTGGACATTGCAAAGAAATAAGCCTAACCATATTGACAGACATTTCAACTGGATTTGGAGATGAGGAGAAATAAAATTTGAGTGGCAAGAACAAAATTTGATCTCCAAAGAAAGAAGTGATTCCCACCTTATTTGTAAGATTGTACCAGTATCCTGAATATAATTTTATTTTTTTAATTTTTGAAGTTTTAAGTGAAAGAAATTATATATATATATATTAGGAAAATAGTGATACTTCTCACCTTACCCTCCCTCTCACTTACATTCTCACCCTTCCTCCTCCTTTCTTTCATTTTTTAAAATATTTATTTCTTTGAAAGTCAGAGTTATGAGGTGGGAAGGAAAGGCAGTGAGAGAGAGTGGTCTTCCATCTGCTAGTGCACTCCCAAATTGGCCACAACAGCAGGAGTTACACTGATCTGAAGCCAGGAGCTAGGAGATTCCTCTGGGTCCTCCCATGAGGGTGCAGGGGCCCAAGGACTTGGGCCATCTTCTACTGCTTTCCCAGGCCATAGCAGAGAGCTGGATCAGAAGTGGAGCGGCTGGGACAGCACCCATATGGGATGCCGGCACTGCAGGCTTTACCTGCTTTCCACAGTGTCTTTCCTTTTTATTTGAATAGATACTTTTTAAGATTGCATACAAGGGCCAGTGCTGTGGCTTAATGGTTTAAGCTGCCGCCTACAGTGCCAGCATCCCGTATGGGTGCTGGTTTGAGTCCTGTGGCTCCACTTCAATCCATCTCCTTGTTAATGCACCTAGGAAAGCAGTGGAAGATGGTGCATATGTTTGATTCCTGCAGTCAACTGGATGAAGTTCCTGGCTCCTGGTTTCAGCCTGTCACAACCCTGCCTGTAGTGGCCATTTGGGGAGTGAACCAGTGGATAGAAAAACTCTCTCTCCTCATCTTCTTTCTCTGTAAGTCTGCTTTCAAATCAATAGAGTACAAAATAAGTAATGTATGTGAGTGAAATTGATAATTTGAGATTTGATATTGCTTACAGCCTTGTCACTACTGTTGAAGAACAGTGTTTTCTTTTTCTATTTGTTGGATTCTTTACTTAGTGGAGGGTTAACCTTATGATTATAAAATAAACTGAAAATATATAATTGTAAAAATTAAGAAAGAGGGGACGTTGCTGTGGCTTGGTGGGATAAGCATCCACCTGTGGCACTTGAATCCTACATGGGCCCCAATTCACATCCCAGTTGCTCATCTTCTGATCAAGCTCTCTACTATGGCCTGGAAAAACAGTAGAAGATGGCCCAGGTGCTGGGACCGCTGCACCCATGTGGGAGACCCTGAAGATGCTCCTGGCTCCTGGCTTAGGGTGGACCATGCTTGGGCAGTTGGCAGCAATTTGGGGAGTGAACCAAGAGATGGAAGACCTCTGTCTCTGTCTCTCCCTCTCTCTGTCTGTAACTCTATCACTCAAGTAAAAAAATAAATCTTTAAAAAAATCAAGAAAGAAAGCAGGAGGGATATTGGGACCGTGGGGCAGGAGGGAGGATAGGATCAGAAATATTACTGTGCTCCTAAACCTGTAGTATATGAAATAGATGAAATTTTTTTCACCTTATGTAAATAAAATTATTTTAAAATTGCATATGAAATGCTATTATAATATAAAAGTTCTGAAAAATTCTGTGCTTGAACACTAAAATAGAACATCTACATACTGAACATCTAAATTTTTATGCTTCTATGTTTAAAATATATATATTCACCAAAATTTTACATTCTAGAAAGATTACATTCTAACTAATAATAATAAAGTAAACAAAGTTATGCAAAGATATAAATAGTAAAATATATAAATAATATGTGTCATGTTTATACAACAGAATATTATAGAGGATTTATAGAATTAGCAAGCAGATGGATGGATTTAACAAAATAATGGTAATCAGCTAGACATAAATAAATATGTTTTCCATAGTTTGTGTAGTATAAAGTATTTAAAAATGCAAATTTTCTTATTCTGCTTACCTCTTGATATGTGTAGGGGGATCAGATATTAGAAAATATGTTTAGGGCCAGTGCTGTGGTTTGCTTGGTTAATCCTCCACCCATGGCACTGGCATCCCATATGGGCACCAGGTTCTGGTCCTGGTTGTTCCTCTTCCAGTCCAGCTCTCTTCTGTGGTCCGGGAAGATTGTGGAGGATGGCCCAAGTGCTTGGGCCCCAGCAACTGCATGGGAGACTTGGGAAGAGGCACCTGAATCCTGGCTTTGGGTCGGCGCAGCTCTGGCCATAACGGTCATTTGGGGGTTGAAACAACGGAAGGAAGACCCTTCTCTCTGTCTCTGTCTCTCACTGTCTAACTCTATCTGTTAAATAAAAAAAATACATTTAAAAGTGTTTTTGAAACTTTTTCAATAAGCTGTCACATTTTATTTTTAAAATCTAGAATATAAATAAGTGTTGATACAATGTGTAATCTATGCAGAGGAGTCTGTGTAGCACTAGTAAAAAGAAGAGAATCCTGAGTATTCTACACTACAATTTGCCTAGAAATATCTTGACAAGAAGATGCCATCTCAACAGGTTCCTCTGCAAGCATAACTCTTTCTGTTCCTGCTGCATTGAGGGATTCTGACTAATCATATTATTTTTAAGTTCAAACTATGATTATTTGATACATGTATGTATTGTGAAATGATTACTTCTCTGTGAGCAGTTAAGACACCTACAATTTTCACAGTTACTTTTTTGGTTTGCTTTTACATTGAAAATACTAAAGAGAAGTATTTTTGAGAATTTCAGGTATTTATACGATACTATTAACAATAGTCACCATGCTACAGATTACATCCCCAAAACACAGTCTCATAATGGAAATTTGTAAACTGATGCACTGACAGAGAGTAAAAAAAAATGTACCTAGATATTAAAGAAAACAATACTGAAAACTTAGTGTGAGCTGTAATGACCTAAGACATTAAGGTCAAAGATATAAAAATTTCTTCAAGAAAGGTTTGACAATTCTTGGGGAGGGGGGAAGAAGAGCATGCTGTTTTTCTGTATTTCATACCAGAAAAAAAAAGACCCAGATACAAAAAATTAAGATAACATATGATACTGATATCATGGAGGACATCTGGAGATAGATTACACAGTAGACTGAATTATAGTATGAATATTAAATCCTCTAATTGTCATAAATATTTGGTCCCTGTTAGTATATAATAGAATGTCGTACCCTGTAGCAGATGCAGTCAGGCATGAAGTGTTATGTCTTCAATAAGCACTAAAATCTGTTCATGTGTATGTTGAAAAAGCATCACAAAATCATGATTATTGATGAATCTATAGGAAAAAATTATATATATTTATATATATTTATAGATAAATGTTTACTTATATATATTTTATATAAATAAGAAGAATATTTTATTCATTAGTCTAAGCTATGGGAAATCAGCAGAAGATGGCCCAAATTCTTGTGCCCCTGCAACCACATGGGAGGCCTGGAAGAGTCTCCTAGTTCCTGGCTTCGCGTCAGGCCAGCCCCAGCTATTGTAGCCATTTGGGGAGTTAACCAGTGGATGGAAGAACTCTATCTCTCTGCTTCTCCTTCTCTCTCTGTGTAACTCTGGCTTTCAAATAAAATAAACAAATCTTTAAAAAATTTCAGACATTTAAATATCATTGAGTTTAGATAAAAGAGTTACAACATGCTATATACTACTTTTTTTTTTAAACTTTTATTTAATGCATATAATTTTCCAAAGTACGACTTATGGATTACAATGGCTTCCCCCCCATACCGTCCCTCCCACCCACAACCCTCCCCTTTACTACTTTAAGAATCTATTTCAAAGTATTGGTGTTAGTTCATCTGAATTTTAATCTAAATTAATTTAATTTCCATCCCTCCCACTATTTCCTTTGCTCCTTGCTTTCCCTGCTGAAAGTCTAAATATTGCCAGTTGAAGTTTATCTTCTTTTTTTTTTTTTTAATTTACTGTATTTATTTGAAAGGCAGAGTTACAGAGAAGGAGAAACCGAGAAAGATGGATATTCTACCAATGAGTTCACTCCCCAAATAGCCACAATGGCTGGGAATAGAAGGACTCTTGGGTCAGAGCTGCAGACCCTGTTGGCTCTAAGCTGAAAAAAGTCCTTCACTCAGCCTAGCTTCCAAAGTAACCACCACTGTTGAGGAGGCGGCCAAGTAGGATCAGTAACAGTGAAGGTAGAACTGTAAATTTCCTTTTAGGGATGCCACCGGCCTTCTATTCAGGCCAATTCTCCCACTCCAGGTAACAGGGTGCCTTCCCTAACAAGGTTCACAACTCCCTTATGATGTTTCTTTTAGCACTCCATGTGAAGAGATAGGTCTGCGCTGCATACCTAGTCAGGCCTTAAGGCTCATCTTATTATTATCAAATCCCTCCTGTCAGTTTTTATTTGCGTCTCAATGGGAAAACCCCCTTGTTATTTAGACAGCACCTTTTTTAGGTTCCTCTAATAATGTCTTTCGTTTTAGACCCTGTGAGTTTAATCTGCTTGTTAGATTTGTTTTCTACACACATAAAACAGTGAAATTCTGTGTGGCCATGCACATGAAACCATGGATGGAAGCACTTTCTTCTTTTTTTTAACTTTTATTTAGTAGATATAAATTTCCAAAGTACAGTTTATGGATTATAATGGCTTCCCCCCCATAACTTCCCGCCCACTAACACCCCTCCCATCTCCCACTCCCTCTCCCATTCCATTCACATCAAGATTCATTTTCAATTATCTTTATATACAGAAGATCAATTTAGTATATATTAAGTAAAGATTTCATCAGTTTGCCCCCCACACAGAACACAATGTGCCAAATACTGTTTGAGTACTAGTTATAGCATCAATTCACATTGAACTATACATTAAGGACAGAGATCCTACATGGGGAATAAGTGAACAGTGACTCCTGTTATTGACTTAACAAATTGACACTCTTGTTTAAGACGTCAGCAATCTCCCTAGGCTCTAGTCATGAGTTGCCAAGGCCATGGAAGCCCCATGAGCTCTCTGACTTTGATCTTATTCCGACAAGGACATAGTCAAAGTGAAGTTCTCTCCTCCCTTCAGAGAAAGGTACCTCTTTCTTTGATGGTCTGTTCTTTCCACTGGGATCTCACTCGCAGAGATCTTTCATTTGGGTTCTTTTTTTTTTTTTTTTTCCAGAGTGTCTTGGCTTTCCATGCCTAAAATACTCCTATGGGCTCTTCAGCCAGATCCGAAAGCCTTAAGGGCTGATTCTGAGGCCAGAGTGCTATTTAGGACAACTGCCATTCTATGATTCTGCTGTGTATCCTGCTTCCCATATTGGATCGTTCTCTCCCTTTTTCATTCTATCAATTAGTATTAGCAGACACTAGTCTTGTGTTTGTGATCACTTTGACTGTTAGACCTATCAGTGTGATCAATTGTGAACTGAAATTGATCACTTGGACTAGTGATGTGGCATTGTTACATGCAACCTTGATGGGATTGTATTGGAATCCCCTTGCACATTTTTAACTCCAGCACTTGGGGCAAGTCAGCTTGAGCATGTCCCAAATTATACACCCTCTCCCTTTCTTATTCACACTCTTATATTTAACAGAGATCACTTTTCAGTTAACTTTAAACACCTAAGAATAATTGTGTGTTAATTACATAGCTCAACCAATGGTATTAAGTAGAACAAACAAAAATACTAAAAGGGATATACTATTAAATTGCACATCAACAGTGATGATAAGGGCTGATAAAGCCATTGTTTCTCACATCGTCCTTTTCACTTCAACAGGTTTCCTTTTTGATGCTGGGTTAGTTGTCACCAATCAGGGAGAACATATGATATTTGTCCCTTTGGGACTGGCTTATTTCACTCAGCATGATGTTTTACAGGTTCCTCCATTTTGTTGCAAATGATGGGATTTCGTTGTTTTTGACTGCGGTATAGTATTCTATAAAGTACACGTCCCATTATTTCTTTATCCAGTCTACTGTTGATGGGCATTTGGGTTGGTTCCAGGTCTTAGCTTTTGTGAATTGAGCTGCAATAAACATTAAGGTGCAGACAGCTTTTGTGTTTTCTAATTTAATTTCCTTTGGGTAATTTCCAAGCACTGGGATGGCTGGGTTGAATGGTAGGGTTATATTAAAGTTTCTGAGGAATCTCCAGACTGACTTCCATAGTGGCTTAACCAGTTTGCATTCCCACCAACAATGAGTTAGTGTCTCTTTTTACTCACATCCTCGCCAACGTCTGTTGTTGGTAGATTTCTGAATGTGAGCCATTCTCACTGGGGTGAGTTGAAACCTCAATGTGGTTTTGTTTTGCATTTCCCTGATTGCTAATGATCCTGAAAATTTTTTCATGTGCCTGTTGGCCATTTGGATTTCCTCTTTTGAAAAATGTCTATTGAGGTCCTTGGCCCATCTCTTAAGTGGGTTGTTTGTTTTGATGTTGTGGAGTTTCTTGATCTTTTTGTAGATTCTGGTTATTAACCTTTATCTGTTGCATAGTTTGCAAATATTTTTTCCCATTCTGTCAGTTGCCTCTTCACTTTCCTGTTTCTTTTGCAGTACAGAAACTTCTCAATTTGATGCAATCCCAAATGTTAATTTTGGCTTTGACTGCCTGTGCTTCCAGGGTCTTTTCCAAGAAGTCTTTGCCTGTGCCTATATCTTGCAGTTTCTCCAATGTTCTCTAATAATTTGATGGTGTCGGGTCGTAGATTTAGGTCTTTAATACATGTTGAGTTGATTTTTGTGTAAGGTGAAATGTAGGCATCTTGCTTCATGGTTCTGCATGTGGAAATCCAATTTTCCCAGCACCATTTATTGAATAGACTATCCTTATTCCAGGGATTGGTTTTGGATCCTTCATCAAATATAACTTGGTGTAGATGTTTGGATTGATTTCTGGTGTTTCTATTCTGTTCCATTGGTCCATCCATCTGTTTCTGTACCAGTACCATGCTGTTTTGATAACAACTGCCCTGTAGTATGACCTGAAGTCTGGTATTGTGAATACTCTGGCTTTGTTTTTGTTGTACAAGATTGCTTTAGCTATTCAAGGTCTCCTGTGCCTCCATATGAATTTCAGCATCATTTTTTCCAGATCTGAGAAAAATGTCTTTGTTATTTTGAGTGGTATTGCATTGAATCTATAAATTGCTTTTGGGAGAATGGACATTTTGATGATGTTGATTCTTCCAATCCTCGAGCATGGAAGATTTTTCCATTTTTTGGTATCCTCTTCTATTTCTTTCTTTAAGATTTTGTAATTTTCATTGTAGAGGTCTTTAACATTGTCGGTTAAGTTTATTCCAAGGTATTTGATTGTGTTTGTGGCTATTGTGAATGGGATTGATCTTAGACATTCTTTCTCAGCCGTGGCATTGCCTGTTTATACAAAGTCTTTTGATTTTTGTGCATTGATTTGCCGAACTCTTTGCTAAGCTCTTATATGAGTTCCAAAAGTCTCTTAGTAGAGTTCTTTGGATCCCCTAAATAAAGAATCATATCATCTGCAAAGAGGGATTGTTTGAGTTCTTCCTTCCCAATTTGTATCCCTTTAATTTCTTTTTCTTGCCTAATAGCTCTGGCTAGAACTTCCAGAACTATATTGACTAGCAGTGGTGAGAGTGGACATCCCTGTCTGGTACCAGATCTCAGTGGAAATGCTTCCAACTTTCCCCCATTCAATAGGATGCTTGCCGTGGGTTTTTCATAAATTGCTTTGATTATATTGAGGAATGTTCCTTCTATACCCAGTTTGCTTAGGGTTTTCATCATGAAAGGGTGTTGTATGTTATCAAATGCTTTCTCTGCATCTATTAAGATAATCATATGGTTTTTCTTCTGCAGTCTATTAATGTGGTGTATCACAGTGATTGATTTGTGAACATTGAACCATCCCTACATACCAGGGATAAATCCCATCTAGTCTGGTTGGATGATCTTTCTGATGTATTGTTGCATTCTATTGGCCAGTATTTTATTGAGGGTTTTTGCATCTATGTTCATCAGGGATATTGTTCTGTAATTTTCTTTCAATGCTGCATCTTTTTCTGGTTTAGGAATTAAGGTGATGCTGGCTTCATAGAAAGAATTTGGGAGGATTCCCTCTTTTTTGATTGTTCTGAATAGTTTGAGAAGAATTGAAGTAGGTTCTTCTTTAAATGTCTGGTAGAATTCAGCAGTGAATCCATCTGTTCCTGTGCTTTTCTTTGTTGGGAGGGCCTTTATTACTCTTTCAATTTCTGACTCAGTTAATGGTCTGTTGGGTTTTCTATGTCTTCCTAGTTCAATTTAGGTAGGTTGTATGTGTCCAGGAATCTATGGATGGAAGCAGTTTCTGCAAGTGGGTACTGCATCCCTCTCAAGAAACCACCTGCTGGAACTCAATCTTCACTCTCCTTACCTACTCCACCCCTTTACAGCATGAAGCAGCCACTAAGGTCATAGCCCAGTTCCCTTGACAGAAATTATGGTTCATTCTTCAAGGGGAGGGAATGTAAGGAGTCAGACAGATTAGTTGGCAGTTGGGTTGCTCCCAGTGAAAATTTAGGGAGTAAAATTCTTGCTTTCCCGAAAGGTTACCTTTAGCAAGGTTAAAAGTACCTGCCCTGGGGCCAGCACTGTGGTGCAGTGGGTTAAAGCCCTGGCCTGAAGCACCAGCATCACATATGGCCACCGGTTCTAGTCCTGGCTTCTCCTTTTCTGATCCAGCTCTCTGCTATGCTCTGAGATAGCAGTAGAGGATGTCCCAAGTCTTTGTGCACCTGCACCCATGTGGGAGACCTGGAAGAAACTCCTGACTCCTCACTTCAGATTGGCGCAGCTAAGGTGATTGCAGCCATCTGGGGAGTGAACCAGCAGATGGAAGACTTCTCTCTCTGTCTCTACCTCTCTCTGTACCTGTCTTTCAAATAAATAAAATAAATCTTTAAAAAAATTACCTGTAACATTTCTTAGGAATTTCCAGTTTTACCATGAGAATAGCAAGGGTGTAGTGATTCTATTCTTCTGAGCTCGTAATTTACAGTAAAAACAAGTTACCTATCCCATCCCTCAGCAAACAACAGTACAGATTGGATCTTTTACTGGGTTTTGTCCTTGCCTTGAAACTGAATGTCAACCTGAATGTCAAGTTGGTTATCCTCCCCCAAAATTGTGCTTGACACCTGACTAGCACCAGCCCCTTCAGGTTTTGTTCTCTTGGAGCCCCTCTCCAGGCCACTCTGGCTGGAGGTCTCTGACTTAAATGAATCTTGCTTTTAAGTTAAATAAAAAATAAAATATTTTATTGCAATCTAATAAAAAGAAAACCATCAATCAATTTATCATTATTGTTGTAATTAATTATCAACAATGGGAATACTAAAATACATTAATTTTCTGTATTTTTCCTTACCGCCATGTGTGAATGATCACAAATTTTGAGGCTTAAAACAACAAATAATTATTTTGTAACAGTTTTGAATATCAGACATAAAAACCAAAGTAGTTTCAAACTTGAATAGCTTCTGGAGGCTTCAGGAGAGAATCAGTGCAGTGTTCTTATACATTCATTGGCAGTGGCTTCTTTCTTGAATCTCTCATACCCCTTGTTTCCATGTTCACATGGAATGTGATTCTTCATGCTAATATCCTTCCTTCTTTCACAAAGATCTTTATGATTATGCTTTTTTTTTTTTTTTTTTTTTGACAGGCAGAGTGGATAGTGAGAGAGAGAGAGACAGAGAGAAAGGTTTTCCTTTTGCCATTGGTTTGCCATTGGTTCACCCTCCAAGGGCTGCCACGGCTGGCATGCTGTGACCGCACTGATCCAAAGGCAGGAGCCAGGTGCTTCTCCAGGTCTCCCATGGGGTGCAGGGCCCAAGCACTTGGGCCATCCTCCACTGCCTTCCCGGGCCACAGCAGAGAGCTGGCCTGGAAGAGGGACAACTGGGACAGAATCCGGCGCCCCGACCGAGACTAGAACCCGGTGTGCTAGGTGGAGGATTAGCCTATTGAGCTGCGGCGCCGGCCTATGATTACGTTTGACTCCTTGACAAAACCAGGACAGCTCCCTCTCAATATATTTGAATACATGTGGAAAGTCTTTTATGCTTTGGTAACAATGATTAGGGTGTGGTCATATTTCATGGAGTAATATTCAGCCTACCACATTTTGTAAATATTTAAACAAGAGTGTCAATTTGTTAAGTCAACAACAGGAGTCACTGTGCACTTACTCCTCATGTAGGATCTCTGTCCTTAGTGTGCTGTACATTGAGATTTAATGCTATAACTAGTACTCAAACAGTATTTTTCACTTTATGTTTCTGTGTGGGAGCAAACTGTTGAAATCTTTACTTAATGTATGCTAAACTGATCTTCTGTATATAAAGAGAATGGAAAATGAATCTTGATGTGAATGGAAGGGGAGAGGGAGTGGGAAAGGGGAGGGTTGCGGTTGGGAGGGACGTAATAGGGGGGAAGCCATTGTAATCCATAAGCTGTACTTTGGAAATTTATATTCATTAAATAAAAGTTAAAAAAAATTAAAGCAATCTCTTTACCATTCTGTAAATATCCACATTGTCGTGAAGGTTTTCAACTACTCATAGCAGCTTAATAATGTCTTGTAATGTCTACTTAATTTTGTGGCTGACGCTGCGATGCAGCAGGTTAAACCCTGGCCTGCAGCGTAGGCATCCCATATGGCCACCATTTCAAGTCCTGAATGCTCCACTTCTGATCCAGCTCTCTGCTAATGCGCCTAGGAAAGCAGGGGAGGATGGCCAAGTCCTTGGCTCCTGCACCCACGTGGGAGACCTGGAAGAAGCTCCTGGCTACTGGTTTCAGATTGGCTCAGCTCCCGCAGTTTGGGGAGTGAACCAGCAGAAGGAAGATTTCTTTCTCTCTCTCTGTCTCTACATCTTTCTGTAACTCTATCTTTCAAATAAATAAAATACATATTTTAAAAAATATTTAATTTTGTGTATTTCTCAGAGATTTCTTTAGCTTAAACTTATAACATTTGCTTTGTCAAGCAGAGGGTCTGCAGTATTTTCTTTTTAGGTTCTAAATAAATACTGTTTGAGGAGTAGTGTAGTTTTTGGTGTGTGTGTGTGTGTGTGTGTCCACCAGACATAAGCATGGCATATTGCTCGTCCAAATCTTTTAAAAAAATAGATTTGTTGATTCATTTGAAAAGCAGAGGGACAGACAGAAGGAAACAGACAGAGGTCTTTCATCCTGAATTTCACTTTCTAAATGGCTGTGGACGTCATGGCAGGACCCAGCAGAAACCAGGAGCCAGGAACTCTGCCAGAGGCTCCCCAAGTACTTAGACCATTATCTGCTGCCCTCAGAGGCTTACTAGCAGGAAGCTGAATCAAAGGATGAGCAGCTGGGGCTCTCATCTGCTCCTGATTTCAGTTTCCTGCTAAAGTGTGTCCTGGAAGGTAACAGGTGGGGCTCAAATTCTGCAGTCTCTGAAACCTGTGAAGGAGACCGGGATTGAGTTCCCTTTTCCTGGTTTTGGTCTTACTCAATCCCAGTTATTGCAGGCATCTGGTGAATGAATCAGCAGATGAGAGTTCTCTCTCTCTCTCTCCTTTTCAAATACATAAGTTAAAAAAATGAAAACTTACAATAAAGCATACATATTTTCTCATATTAAAAAAGGAGTTTGTTCACAGGACTACATAAATAATATTATTCACTCTTAGCCAAACTTAAATTTTACCTTAATTTGAGTTCTTGGTCTGTTTTTTTTTAAAGGAATGATGGGAATCAGTTCAATCATGGCTGAAGTCATTGTATAGCCAAAGATAACTCTCCTTCTTTTAGCTCCTATATTGCAGAATATGTAAAATCAGAACTGGGTTTCTGCAAGTGAACTGACTATGTTGTTGTTTGTGATTAAAGAATCAGGATACTGGGTCACTATTCTTAAATTGGTGACAAAAACAGAGCATTCATTGCCTCAAAAGAGATCAATGAAATGACTGTATCACAAACTGAGCTGTAGAAAACATCTAATTTGATAAACTTCAGCCCGAAATTTTAAGCCTTGATCAGAGACAGAATTTGTGTCAATATATAAATAAAATATATAAAATTTGACATTACATATGAAGCAGTTATTTTCAGATTTATTCCAAATAAATTTGATTGATCTAATTATATATAAATTATATATCAAATATTCATTCTAAGTATTGGTGGTGTGATGAAACAGTAAACACTGGCCGGCGCCGCGGCTTCCAGGCCAGCTCTCTGCTGTGGCCCAGGAGTGCAGTGGAGGATGGCCCAGGTCCTTGGGCCCTGCACCCGCATGGGAGACCAGGAGAAGCACCTGGCTCTTGCCTTCAGATCAGTGCGCTGCGCTGGCCGCAACATGCTGGCCGTGGCGGCCATTGAGGGGTGAACCAATGGCAAAAGGGAGACCTTTCTCTCTGTCTCTCTCTCTCACTGTCCACTCTTCCTGTCAAAAAAAAAACAAAAAAAAACAAAAAAAAACAAAAAAAACAGTATACACAAAACCAATGTCTTCATATAGATTGTATATATCAAATTTCTAGACACTATATTTAAAAAGTTTCATAAATATGTTTTATATTTTCACTTTTGAACTTCCATAATATGAGGGCATTTTCCATAGTTGACAATATTTGTTTGTTACAAATTTACTTTGATGAACTATCTGTTTCATAGAACTGTTCATCATGTATTTGGAGTTCTCATCTATTTTCTAAAGGAGAAAATTACCTATCATTATCCCACTAATCCCAGATTAATGCCTATTAATCTTAGATTTATTACATAAGCGGTACTTATTAATTGCTTTTGTAAATCATAATGACATATTAATATTATTAGCATAATCAATGGCATTGAAATAGTTCAAGAAGTATTAAAAAGAAAAAAAAAATGAGAGTGTGTTGAGTGCTTAAGGAAGGAATTGCTGACAATCAAGATTAAAATGAGTCCATGCATTCCGGGGACTCTATAATACCCTTCGGGATATTTTGCTCAGCTCTTAGTAGAATATTAAAAGGAAAGTAGGTGAGGGTTTCGGATGAAGAATGTAGGTTAGATTTCAGAATGTTGTTACTTAAAAATACAATATTCAAGTGGAAATGTCATGCAAGATAATACTTATGGAGCACCAACTAATGGTAATAATCAAATATGGAGGTACAATTTAATATCATAGGTATCATAATTTTAGTTCTATAAATATGTGGTATCTTCTAGAGGGGTAATATTTATACAGAAAGTGGAACAGTCTATAATAAGGATTGGTAGATGCTTTTATTAAGTTATTGGAAAACCGGTCACCAAAGAATGTGGTTTTATCTTCCTCTGACCTCTGGCTGCCTTAGCTGAAAGTTTCTTCATATAATTCCAAGGAGGTCCTCTGTTACCCTATTTTGCCCTTTATTGATGATTTATTATCCTCTGACTTCCGATGTCTTTCACAAATGGATGATTCAATAGCAGTCAGATGGCATAATCCTAATAAATACTATTTCACTCATAAGTCTGTGTTATTCCACACTTGGGTACTTTCATTTACACCAATATCCTGTTGAATTCCTCTGAATGTTGTGACAATTTCACCGTACTTTCGTGTCAGGACCTATCACTGTTCTGTCCAGAGTAATGGTGATGAATTTATTGCCAGCCAGTTGGTGAACCAGTTTGCATTTAAGAATCTGAAACTTTACATTAATTCTTCTAAAATAGGTTATAGATATATCCTCTGGAAATTAAAATGTTAAAATTCTGAAACATGTCTACACAAATTACATTCAAAATTGCTTTATAAAGGAGGACTGGACAGAGGTAAAATTTGATCTCTCATGGAATTACAACAGAGATCTTGACTAAGGCAATAGTGAAATCTAGAATGATAAATTGCCTTTCATTAGTCCACCATATCATCAAGGATTGTGGGCCTCTGTGTCCCTGTATTCATTGAATAGAACATGGCCAATGAATGATATACTTATGAATGAGACAGTTGTCTTCTGTTAAGATAACCACTGGGAAAGAGTTTATCTATGAGACAGCAATAACCAATATGCTGGAGAATTAAAATCTTGTTTCTTCCAAATTTGTTTCTTTCATTTTTAACAGATACACAAAAAAGTTGTCCAAAATTAGAGTACAACGTGATGTTTGAAATTTGCATATATTGTGTAGTGTCAAAAGAGGAAATATATAGATATATATTCAAATGTTTATTTTTTTTTATTGTGAAAACATCCAAAATCCTATCTATTATCTTCTGGGATTTTTCAAATAGAGAAATGTACAGCACCCTAACATGTCTATTTCTGAAAATATATGACAGCATTCTTCCTCTGTGTTACTCTATATCACGGTCAACTAAAATTTGACCTCATAGGAGATTCTAAACTTTAGAAATGAATTTATTAAATATCTACTTAAGGGAGAAATAGGATACATGTTATTCATAAAACTGTGATCCCCATATTTCCACCATAGGCTTGTGTGCATTTTCCCTTGCAAATACGAGTTTGTCATTCATACTAGCTTTCAGTATCCTTTGGATACATTGTAATATTTTTAAGAGAAGCTTAGGAAAAAGTTTGGGGCACTATGATATGATGATTTTGTGGTACAAAATGAGTCATTTTAAAATTGAAAATATATAAATATAGACCAGTGTTGAATCATTTGTAGCATTTGTTTTAAGGTTGCCCAAAAGCTTTATCTCCTCAAAAAAATTATTCCAAAGGAGAATAAATAACAGTTAATCCCATTTGATCAATATGTTTATTATAATATCATTAATGATGTTTATGAAGATCTTGTTGATAGTGACAGTTATGCAAAAAATGACAGCACCTTTGACATAACTAACCTGTAAGTTAAACATCAATAACCACCATTTCCTATTATTTGCAACTTTGTGTAGTAACTTTTCATGCCACATAGGAGTAATATGCATGAACTGTAGGAAATTAAGGAAATGATGATGTGTGACTTCAACGCCAGGTCATAAAAGGATTGTATTTTAAAGCTTTTGCTTTGGCAGAAGCAAATTGTCATGCCATGAGGACATGGAAGAAGCAGTATAGAAAAGTCCACATGGAAAGGAGAGTCCTCTGTCAGTAGTTGTGTAGCTGTTCCCAATAAGAAGAAGGTTACTTACCCTCTGAAGAAGACTTCTGAAGAATACTTCAGATTAGCCCCTTAGAGATACTGATCCACAATCTTGCACTTAGGCTGCTCTGAATTACTTGAACAACAAAACTTAATAGAGACAATAAGTATTTGTTGCTGTTTTGAATAAATGTGTTTGAGGTAGTTTGTTATACAAAAATATGTAGCTAAAATTAAATTACTGATATTATTTTTATCAAAGTATGCCAAAATGTATTACATAAATAATGATGGAATTTGGCAGGTGCCAAGTTCCAGTTAGCTCTCAACTCCAAGATTACATAACTATCTTTGCATATTTTGGGACACTGAACTTTAATTTTTCACTTATCTAGAGATAGAGTTTCATAAAGGTATAGAGCTTAAACCCTGTATAGACTTACTTTACATTCCTGAAAAACTCAGTGAAGAAAGCTGGGCATGACCATTGATAGAACAAAAATAAAATGTAATGATTGAGTGAGAAATTTCTGGTAGTTGAAATGGTTACAGCTCCCAAGTTGGGTTTCTTTTAGTGCCACCATGACGACATGTATTCTGAATCCACATTTATCATGTATCAATGATTTCTATGAAGAAGAAGGGAAGTAGAAACATTAATAGCAGAGTACTAATTAGGGACCAGTGCTGTGGTGTAGTAGCAGCATTAGCATCCTTTTATGGGAACCAGTTTGCGCCCAGTCTGCTCCTCTTCTGAACCAGCTCTCTGTTATGGCCTGGGAAAGCAGTGAGAGATGGCCAAGTCCTTGGGTCTCAGAACCCATGTGGGAGATCTGGAAGAAGATCCTGGCTCCTGGCTCCTGGCTTCGGATTGGCACATTTCAGGCTGCTATGAGTTTTTGCAGAGTGAATCAGTGGAAGGAAGACCTTTCTCTCTCTCTCTTTCCCTCTCTGTCTGTAACCCTACCTCTCAAATATGTAAATAAAATATTTTCTAAAACAGAGTACTACCTTATAAGCGCTCTTCTATTTTTTCTAATAACATGCACAAAACTTGGAAAGATAAGTGCGATGAAGACCATATAACCCCCCATAAAGTTCCTAATCCATATTCTGTACTTTGGAAATTTATATTCATTAAATAAAAGTTTTTTTTTTTTAAAAAAAGACCATATAACCAAGGTGAGTGTTTGGTGCAGGGGTTGAGATACCATTTGGGACAACTGCATCCCAATATCAGAGTACTGGTTTGAGTCCTGGCTCCTCTGCTCCCAGTCCAGTGGTGATAGCTCAAGTACTTGGATCCCTCTCAGTTGCATAAGAGATTTGGATTGAGTTCCAGGCTCCTGGCTTAGGCTTGCCCCAGTCCTAGACGTTGTAGGCATTTGGGAAGTGAACAGTAGAGGAAGGATCTCTCTCTCCCTGGTTGTCTCTGTCTGCATTTCAAATAAAAGGAAATAAATAAATAAAAATTTTAAAAGATTTTATTTATTTATTTGAGAGGTAGAGTTATAGACAGTGAGAGGTAGAGACAGAGAAAAAGGTCTTCCCTCTGTTGGTTCACTCCCTGTTAGGGGAAAAAAAAAAAAAAAACAACAACAACAAATTACTAATTATATACATGTTTCCCTATTGTTACTTGTTCCCTTTCTGAAGGTGCTCAATATTAATGAAAGGACTTCTCCTTTATAGAAAATTATTGAGCCAGAGGAATCAACAGTGGGGGATATTCTTATGCCTTCCAGAAATGTTCTATAGTAAAAGTACACATTGCTGCCAACTTGTGAGTATCCCAATAAATAAAACATCGGGATTTTACTCTTTCAGGAATGACAACAAAACACTCTGAAATATGTAATCAAATACATAAGTGCCAGTGTGTAAACTATACAATGACAAGGACATGTTTCATTTACAAATATTTCCTAAATGCCTAAATGAGCCCCTGAATACATTTTGATGTTTAAAAATGTTGAATAAAGAGAATTACTAAATGAGGTTTCTTGTTTTTCAAGAATATAAAGATACATAATATATAAATGGGTTTTATCAGATTTTTAAAGGCTTTAGAAGCATCCAAAATGGCTTTTTTTGTTCTCTCTCTCTCTCTCTCTCTTTCTTTCTATTTTATTTAAGGAATACAAACCTCATGTATTTAACATAGACAAATTTGAGAACATGTTGATTCTCCCCCCCACATCTCTTCCACCAATAATCCCACCTTTCTTCCTCCTCTCTCTCCTTTTCCAATTCTTTTTTTTTTTTTTAAGATTTATTTATTTGAAAGTCAGAGTTACACAGAGAGAGGAGAGGCAGAGAGAGAGAGAGAGGCAGAGAGAGAGAGAGGACTTCCATACTCTGGTTTACTCTCCAATTGGCCACAATACCTGGAGCTGCGTCTATCTGAAGCCAGACGTAGAAGTAAGTCCCTAGAAATGTATTCAGAACTATATAGCTTTAAAGTTACAAACTTCCTGCTCCTTCTCTTATTCCTACTCTTATTTTAATGAGATTTATTTTCAATTGACTTTACATATATATGATTAAGTAAAGAATTCAACAAATAGTATGAAGAAAAATAACAGAAAAGAAAAAAAAAAAAAAAAGAAAAGAAACTGTTCCTCAATAGTCAAGAGGAGGGCAGCTCAAGTAATTCCCTTCTCAAAGTGCCAATTTCACCTCTAGAGATTTTATTTTCGGTGCTCTATTAGTTCTCACAGATCAGAGAGAACATATGGTATTTGTCCCTTTGGAACTGGCTTATTTCACTAAATGTGATGTTTTCCAGATTCATCCATTTTGTTGCAAATGACCGGATTTTATTTTTCTTTTACCACTGTGTAGTATGCCATAGTGTACATATCCCATAATTTATTTATCCAGTCTTCGGTTGATGAGCATTGATTCTACACCTTAGCTATTGTGAATTGAGCTGCAATAAATATATAAGTGCAGGTAACTCTTGTTGATTGATTTAATTTCCCTTGAGTAAATTCCCAGGAGTGGGATGGCTGGGTCCTATGATAGGACTGTACTCAGATTTCTGAGGTATCTCCATGATGTCTTCCATAGTGGCTTTACTAGTTTACATTCCCATCAACAGTGGATTGGGTACCTTTTTTCCCATCACCTTGCCAGCATTTGTTGTTTGTTGTTTTCTGTATGAAATCATTCTCACTGGGGTGAAGTGAAACATCACTGTGGTTTTGATTTGCATTCCAGTGACAGCTAATGATCCTGAACATTTTTTAGATCTTCACATATGAATAGGATAGGAGAAGAAAGAAGGGTGGAATGTGGGTGGCAGGGAGGAGAGGGTGGGAAGAATTATTGTTTCTAAATTTTTATACATGACTTGCATGAAGTTTGTATACCTTAAATAAAAAGTTTCCAGGTTAAAAAGAAGATCGCCACAATAATTGGTGGTGGAGACATCTAAAACACCTTAATTTCATGAGTGCAAATGTGATACATATAAAATGAAACATTATTTTCAAAGGCAAATGAACAAGAGAGAGAGAAATCCCATTCACCTGCTATGTCCCTCTGCTTATTACAGCTAGTACTGTGCTAGACCTGAAACCAAGATCCTGGAACTCTCTCACATGGGTGGCAGAAGTCCAAGTATTTAAGGCACCATATGCCACTCTCATAAGTTAGAAACTGAACTGTAAGCAGAGGAGTCAGTACTTGAACCAGGCACTCTGATATGGGATGTAGTTTTCCAAATCAGGGGTTTAAAGCACTATGCCATAGCACCTGTTCTGAGACTCAAACATTTTGTCACAAACCAAGTTTTTTAAATATGCACGTCACTGTAAAAAAAAAAAAAAGGTTTGTGATTTCTCTCAAACTCCTAATAATATGCTGATTCTTGCAAATTTATATTCAATATAATTCATATTTAATAATAACAGTTTAACAATCCTAGAACAAAGAATCCTTTGAATAAATATAAACAGGTGTTTGAATGAATTGAAATGGTTGCATGTTCGTGTCAGAATTTATACCTGGCTATTATTCTCAGGTCAGAGAGCATTTTATTTCTTACCTTCATGAGTATGACTAACCTTTTGTCATTATTCAGTGACTGCCATATGTAACCATTCAATTTTTAAGAAATGGTCTTGGAAACCTCAAAACTATAGTTTAGAAGAAGGCATTTAACTGAGAGATGAACCATTCCATAGCCCACATCAGAATACTTGGGTTTGAGTCTTACTGACTCCAGATTCGTGCTGTGAAGACCCTTGGAGTCAGCAGGTGATGACTCAAGTAATTAAGTTCCTGACAACATCCAGGTTTGGCCCTGGCTCAGCAAGATTTACTTGAGGAGTGAATGAGCAGATGGGAGCTCTCTGTCTATTCATCCCTGTCTCTCTCCATCTCTCTGCTTCTTAATGAATTAAAACTTTAAAAAAAAACTGATAGCTTATAAAAATGAACAAATATTTTGGAAATCCATTATTTTGCTAATACATAAAATATGTTTATATTTGGTGACAACTAGTAATAAAAATATCAGTGAAAAAATACTATTTGCCATCCCTCATGAGACCAGTAAGTCTCGTTATTTTTTTATGACAACAAAGAATGTAAAATGGTGCCCTGGAAATCAAGGAGAAAACCTGTCTTACAGTCAACATACAATCATCCAAGGAAAAATAGCTGAAGAAATCCACAAGGTTAATATGTTACAAGTACTAGATGAGTCATTTAAGCAGCCAGGAAATTCAATGGCTGACTGCTTCACTGACTCTGCCACCCCATGGGTAGGGCAGAGCGCATAGCTCAGACTATCACCTGCTGGCTGATAGTGCTATACCTGCACATGTGTTTTATCCTTTCTTACGGTTAGTGATTAACCCCGTGTTCTAGGCTCATTCAGCAGGACTCAAGTGGTTAAACTAATTAAATAGGTGGTGCCCTACATTAACCGCTACAAGAATTCCAGCTGCATTTCTCCTGAAGAGGCATAAACATTCCTACCCAAATTCAGGGCCAAAAGAATGCCTGCTGAACTACATAGGGAAAGAACACATGTTGCCTATAGTTCAAAACTGCCTCAAAAGCTATTTATACTAATCACTTCAGAATATTGTTTATTAAAATGAAGGTGAAACTGAAACATGTAATACATTGTTGACTCAACTCCTTATAATAATTCCTGTATTGAGCTTCCCAAGCTAGCAACTATTGGCTAAGCTATTTTATGGAGCTTGGTATAACCCTTCAATCATTCATTTAATTATTTTCTCATTAATTTACTCATCCACTTAACTCACTACAATTCCTTCAGGTATTATTTACATTTGGAAAACAGTAAAATCAATTATAAGCAACAAGAACAAATAGAAAAATAACATAGCATTAAAAAACTATTTTGCACTATTGTAAAATTTTACAAGAACAAAATACACTAGGAAAAATATAAAGAAAGGTATTATATAATCCAAAATTTTAAAAATAACTATGTTGGCTTACTTGGTTTATCCTCTGCCTGCAGCGCCGGCATCCCATATGGGCACCGGGTTCTAGTCCCCGTTGCTCCTCTTCCACTCCAGCTCTCAGCTGTGGCCCGGGAGGGCAGTGGAGGATGGCCCAGGTGTCTGGGCCCCTGCACTTGCATGGGAGACCAGGAAGAAGCACCTGGCTCCTGGCTTTGTATTGGCACATCGCCGGCCGAGGCGGCCATTTGGGGAGTGAACCAAGAGAAGGAAGACCTTTCTCTCTGACTCTCTCTCTCTCTCACTGTCTATAACTCTACCTGTCAAATAAAAACAAAACAAAACAAAACAAAACAAACTATGTTAATAAATAAAAGGAAATTCCAACAATGATTAGTGATTTGATTCAACTCGTGATAAGACACTGACAAACTGTACTGAAAATCTTTCAATGGATATGAGTACTTGCTTCACAGTGTTTATTCTTTTCTACTAATGACCAAAGCAATTTTATTTGCAGGAGAAATTTTCAAAAAGTAATAAAGTCCTGTTTTAGTCATCTTTTGCTGCATGGCTGGTTACAACACCATGGTTAAAAACAACACAAGGAATTATCTACCTGTTTTTGTAGGTCAGAAATCTGGGCATCCCACAACTTTTTCCCCCTTAGCGTCTCATAGGCTGAAATGAAAGAATTATCCAGGCTATGTTCTAATCTAGCTTATAGTCCTTCTCTGAACTAACGGGGGTCATTGGTAGGCTTAGATGCTTGTGGTTATAGGACTGAGGTCCCAAATTATTGTTGGTTCATAGACAGGTGTCACTATGTGCTCCTAAATGTCACTCTTACATTATCTTTAAACCTAGCAACTTACTATTTCAAAGCCCCCAGAGGAAACCCTCTCTAGTCTGCTAGAAGAGTCTCACATAAGGAAAATACTAAAAGAATGATTATTCCACTAAACTCTCCGATCATGCCCACCCCTGTCGCTCCCCCACTCGCGGAAGAACTACACCAGACCCTGCGCCGTTCTCTTTGCCCGGCCCTTCCCGGGTTTGCTGCCGGCCCCCCCAGTCGTGGAGAAACGACGCCGTCCCAGAGTTTGCTGCCACTCCCCCCGGCCTCCGCCGCTTTCCCCGCTTCCCTGGAGGAGCGGCACACCGCTGGCCGGCTCTCAGGGGTTGCTCAGATGTTCCTGGTGCATGCTGTCTCTCTCCTCCTTTATAGTCCTCTTCCACCAATCCCAACTCTGCTACCCACACACCAAGCATGCTGCTCTCCTCCAATCAGGAGCAGGATCAGCTCCTGCAGCTTGTTAGTTGAATTGGTGAGGCAGCTGTGTGGAAGTTTACTCTCTCTCAGCGCCATATGATGGGAGATCAGATGCACAGAATTAGTCTTAGCAGTTCCAGTAATTTAGTCTCTCCGTTGCTCCCCACACACCCCAAGGAAGGCAGTTTTCACAGAGTTTGCACAGAAGTAGATGGGAGTCTGGGATGTAGTTTTAGAGCCCTACTTAACCACAATCTCCATGTACTCTTTTATTTGATAGTGGCCACATTAGTCAGTTTCAGCCAAAAGTTTACATACAAAGTGTATAATGGCAGGGTGTTCCTTTATAAATAATTAAGCTAACCTTTGGACTGAAAGAAGTTTATCCCTTTTTGATTCTTTCTCAATAAATGTAAAAAAGAAGCAACAGGTATCTTGTAAAAAGAAGACAAAACTAATGAAAACATGGCAAAAATAAAGAGCTTGATTTCCATATATCCTCAATGAACTACTTTATCAACATTGTGCTGCCTTTCTTAGGACTTATTTCTAATAAGAAAAATGAAATATCCTTACTTGTTTAAATAACTACGTCAGGACTTCCTTTACTTTCAGCAAACACAGTCTTAATGGAATAAATCAATTTATATCCAAAAAGTTAGCGATGAAAAATTTCAAAGTAGACTACTCAATTTCAAATCCATGCTCATTTGGGAAAAGATTGTATCTGAATTTTTTTTATTTTTTTTTAGCTTTTATTTAATGAATATAAATTTTCAAAGTACAGTTTATGGATTACAACGGCTTCCCCCCCCATAACGTCCCTCCCACCCGCAACCCTCCCCTTTCCCACTCCCTCTCCCCTTTCATTCACATCAAGATTCATTTTCGATTCTCTTTATATAAAGAAGATCAGTTTAGCATACATTAAGTAAAGATTTCAACAGTTTGCTCCCACACAGAAACATAAAGTGAAAAATAATAGATGATTTTTTAAATGATGATGAAATCAGATCAGACCTATTGTCATGTTTAATCCCAGTGAGAGTCAAGTTGGGAATTAATAATTTCTTCTTCTTCCTTTTTTTTTTTTTTTTACAGAAGATCAGTTTGGTATACATTAAGTAAAGATTTCAACAGTTTGCACCCCCATAGAAACACAAAGTGAAATATACTGTTTGAGTATTCGTTATAGCATTAAGTCTCAATGTACAACACATTAAGGACAAAGATCCTACATGAGGAGTAAGTGCACAGTGACTCCTGTTGTTGACTTTACAAATTGACACTCCTGTTTATGGCATCAGTAATCTCCCTATGCTCCAGTCATGAGTTTCCAAGGCTATGGAAGCCCCTTGAGTTCTCCAACTCTTATCTTGTTTAGACAAGGTCATAGTCAAAGTGGAGGTTCTCTCCTCCCTTCAGAGAAAGGCACCTCCTTCTTTGAAGACCTGTTCTTTCCACTGGGATCTCACTCACAGAGATCTTTCATTTAGGTGTTTTTTGTTTGTTTGTTTGTTTTGCCAGAGTGTCTTGGCTTTCCATGCCTGAAATACTCTCATGGGATTTTCAGCCAGATCCGAATGCCTTTAGGGCTGATTCTGAGGCCAGAGTGCTGTTTAGGACATCTGCCATTCTATGAGTCTGCTGAGTATCTCGTTTCCCATGTTGGATCACTCTCCCCTTTATTTATTCTATCGGTTAGTGTTAGCAGGTACTAGACTTGTTTATGTGCTTCCTTTGACTCTTAGTCCTTTCATTATGATCAATTGTGAACTGAAATTGATCACTTGAACTAGTGAGATGGCATTGGTACATGCCACCTTGATGGGATTGAATTGGAATCCCCTGGTATGTTTCTAACTCTACCATTTGGGGCAAGTCAGCTTGAGCATGTCCCAAATTGTACATCTCTTCCCTCTCTTATTCCCACTCTTATGTTTAACAGGGATCACATTTCAGTTAAATTTCAACACTTAAGAATAACTGTGTATTAATTACAGAATTAAACCAGTCATATTAAGTAGAACAGTATCTGAATTTTTAAATATCTCATGCTTAGAAGGGCATAAACTTGCACGCGCTGTATAGCATGTATGCTTTTTCTCCCCAGCCCAATCATCTAGTTCTTTTTTAAGCCAAGAATTTCCACTAGCTCCTGTCCTCTTGGATTTGTTCCTGCTACATCATATATCCTTGCTACTCAGAAGAAAAAATACTTTCTTCATTATGATGTTACATTTTTTCCAGAAAATAGCTCAACTGAGATTAATTTATATTCAGGATAAATGTTATCATTTGAACGTCTACTCTACCTGAAACCCTGCTGTTATTTCTCACTTGTTACATTGGGTCATATATGGGCACATGATGGAGTCATACCACAGTCACTGACCTTACTTGACCCCTGTCATTTTGAGTCCTACTGAGAAAGTAAGGATTATTCCTTCCCTAATGCAAGCACAATACATTTCTCTAGCCTCACTTAGTAACTGATCTCTTTACTTAATTCCCAGAATTAATCTGCACTTTGTAAAAGGGAAATTCAGAACTTCCATTATAGGAGGCCAGTGTTTTGTCATCTCAAATAAAAGCCACTGACTGTGAAACCAGCAACCCATATGGACAGTGATTCACGTCCTGGCCACTCCACTACTGAGTCAGCTCCCTGTCAATAGCCTGGCAAAATAGCCAAGATGTCCAAAGTACCTGGGCCCCTGCATCCATGTTGAGACCAGAATGAAGCTCCTGGCTTCCAGGTGGCCCATCCCTGGCCATTGTGGCCATCTGGGGAGTGAACCTGCAGATGGAACATCTACCTCTGTTACCCTGCTTTCCACTATATGAAAATAAATCTTAAAAAATGGTTGGGTAAATACCTTTACTTAACAAACCATAAATTTTATTTATTTCTTGTCAATATTTTTTACTTAGAAAGATTTTACCTTAAAACGGAACTCTCATAGATGTGTTACTTTGTTCCATTAATAGCCATTTTATTTTATATATCTTATAACATCATGCTATATACTTTAAATATTTGCAACAAAATTCATTTAAGAGAAGAAATCTCATCAATTGATCTGAGAAATTATCAGTGATGCTTTCAATAATCAATTTAAAATGTGGATTTCATGTATGGGGATGCAGAGCATCTAATAGATTCTCATACAAATTAATTTGAAGGCCTTTCTGAAGAGTAACAGAAGCCAAATTAACTCGGTGTGTTACTTCATGAGTATTAAAACATTTCAATGAAGTGGAGTTGACTTCAACGCCTCTAATAAAATTAGCAACTTCTAAAGCAATTTATACCCAATTCTTTTTTTTTTAACTTTTATTTAATGAATATAAATTTCCAAAGTACAGCTTATGGATTACAATGGCTTCCCCCCATAACGTCCCTCCCACCTGCAACCCTCCCCTTTCCCACTCCCTCTCCCCTTCCATTCACATCAAGATTCATTTTCCATTCTCTTTATATACAGAAGATCAGTTTAGCATACATTAAGTAAAGATTTCAACAGTTTGCTCCCACACAGAAACATAAAGTGAAAAATACCGTTTGAGTACTAGTTATAACATTAAATCTCAATGTACAGCACACTAAGGACAAAGATCCTACATGAGGAGTAAGTGCACAGTGACTCCTGTTGTTGACTTAACAAATTGACACTCTTGTTTATGGCATCAGTAATCACCCTAGGCTCTTGTCATGAGCTGCCAAGGCTATGGAAGCCCCTGAGTTCACCGACTCTGATCATATTTAGACAAGGCCATGGTCAAAGTGGAAGTTCTCTCCTCCCTTCAGAGAAAGGTACCTCCTTCTTTGATGACCCATTCTTTCCACTGGGATCTCACTCATGGAGATCTTTCATTTAGGTTTTCTTTTTTTTTTTCTTTTTTTTTTTTTTCCCCCAGAGTGTCTTGGCTTTCCATGCCTGAAATACTCTCATGGGCTTTTCAGCTGGATCCGCATGCCTTAAGGGCTGATTCTGAGGTCAGAGTGCTGTTTAGGACATCTGCCATTCTATGGGTCTGCTGAGTATCTCGTTTCCCATGGTGGATTGTTCTCTCCCTTTTTTAGTCTATCAGCTAGTATTTGCAGACACTATTCTTTTTTATGTGATCCCTTTGGTTCTTAGTCCTTTCATTATGATCAATTGTGAACAGAAATTGATCACTGGGACTAGTGAGATGGCATTGGTACATTGCACCTTGATGGGATTGAATTGGAGTCCTCTGGTATGTTTCTAACTCTACCATTTGGGGCAAGTCAGCTTGAGCATGTCCCAAATTGTACATTTCTTCCCTCTCTTATTCCCACTCTTATATTTAACAGTGATCACTTTTCAGTTTTTTCTTCAGTAAATTAGCCAGTTATTTGATCAATTTACTCATGCATTTAAGTCGCCTTGTAATTTTTGTGGTGATCCTATTTACTTACATATAAACTGTTAAAAATTACAATTTTACTAGACAATGATAAACACAATGTCATTTATAGAAATAGAAACAGGCACATATATTTAGTGTCTAAATGACTTGTAAGCTTAAAAATAAATAAGAAATAGATTCAATAACTTATTATATTTGGTCAAGTCAGTAAAATTTACATAAATGTCACTATCCATACAATTTTCCAGGGAGGTTGCCTTTGGCTGTTTGCTAAAGCTGCCATAAATGGTCAAGGATATTTTGTATCTACATCAAGAAAAGAAACAAGGAGAGTTGTCTTGTAAGATTTTAAGGTTTTTTGATGTACTTTCTTCTATGAGTCAGTTGGTATAAAGTGCATTTATCCGTTCTAAAATATATTTGTACTTATGCATTTATTCATTTACTCAAATAATGTAGACCCAACATCTATCTTAAACCAGAGATTGTCATGCTCAGGTACAGATGTCTGGAAATAGATCTTTGCCTTCAATAATAACAAATAATACTCAGCATGGTTTGCCAACCTATTTTACATATTTTATATAATATGTACCATTTAAATATTTTTTCAATCACCTTGTAATATGGTTATCCTTCCAAAATGTTTTCAACATTTTACAAATGAGAAAAATAGACACAGAAATAAATCTTTCCTGGTAATAAGCATATGTCCAGTAATGACCAATAAACCCTGCACCAAAATTAAGAGAACCTGAATCTGGCATTTGGCAGCTCAATAATCCTAATATATTTCCTTGATGGAATTATCCTTAAAATAACAAGTTTGTGTGTCATATTTACTTAATGAACATCAGTAAGATATATAAACAAGATTGTATTTTAATGATATGCAAATATTTACTCATCTCATGAGAAATATAGTCTTAGCTGGGTTGTCAAGAAGTGTAAAATGATCAGGGATCTTTAATCCTCTCAATACATCTTCATCTCTTGTAATTTTTGACTGAGTTAAATTTTAGTCAGCTGAAATTTTTATTTTTCTTTAATTTATAATATTTAAAAAAATAGTGGATGGCGCTGCGGCTCAATAAGCTAATCCTCCACCTAGCGGCGCCGGCACACCGGGTTCTAGTCCCTGTCGGGGTGCCGGATTCTGTCCCGGTTGCCCCTCTTCCAGGCCAGCTCTCTGCTGTGGCCCGAGAAGGCAGTGGAGATGGCTCAAGTGCTTGGGCCCTGAACCCCTTGGGAGACCAGGAGAAGCACCTGGCTCCTGCCTTCGGATAAGCGCGGTGCGCTAGCCGCAGCACGCCAGCAGTGGCGGCCATTGGAGGGTGAATCAACTGCAAAAGGAAGACCTTTCTCTCTGTCTCTCTCTCCCACTATCCACTCTGCCTGTCAAAAAAATAGTTTCGAACAGTTTTATATTGGCAAAAATTGATGAGAAGATCCCTTGGAGCTTTCCCATCTATTATTTCTTGATTGTCAATAACTTACATAGAACACGTGGCAGCTGATGAGCAAATACCAACATAACACATAAACACTATAACATTATTATTTCTTAAAGTCAATGTTTTATTCAACTTTTTAACTTAAATATGTAGCTTTCTTGGTTTTTTCTTTGTATCTTTTTCTGTCCCAGCATCTCATCTGATACACACCATTGCATTTACTCAGTATATCATATTGCATCACTCAGTTTATCACTTACACTCTTTAGTTTAGTCTTTTGCTATGCAATAAAACATAAAAATTGCCTTCTCCTAATTATAACTTTTATTATTATTTTAATGTTCATGGCATAGTAGTGCTGATTCCTCTTTTAATTTGTCACTGATATTCCTTTATTCTCATTTATCTACTTTTATTTTGACATTTTCTTAATATGGTAAGGGCTTGTCAATTTCACTTATATTTTAAAGGAATTCCTTTGGGTTTAGTTGAGCTTCAAGGGCATGGTGCTGCTACCAGCTTGGCTCAGATGAGGGCCCCTTTGGTGGATGATACCCTGATAGGACCGTGTGTGAGGACAGGGCATGTGATGAGTCAGGAAGCAAGAGAGAAACCCAAGAGAGGTCGGTCTATCTCTTTTATGAAAGCCTCTTTCTGAGATCTAACCAGGGTACCATGAGAGCTACATCAATTATTTGGGATAGCAATGCTCCCAATGAACTAGTTACTTCTCACTAGGCTTCACTTCTTAAAGATTTCACACTACCTCAACATCGCCAGCTTCCCACACATAAACCCACAGAAAAAACACTTAAACTATATCTAACTATATATATTATATTATGTTTTATATTACTATATTATGTCATTTATATATTATGCATTTATGTATGTGAACACATATAAAACAGTTCTAAAAATGGTACATATTTATGGAGTACCAAGTCATGTTTAATTATATATATATGGTATAATATTCAATAAGGGTAAATATATGTACCTCCTCACACATTTAACATTTCTTTATGGTGAAAGCATCTAAAATTCTATCTTCTAGGGGTTTTTATAGAGAGATGTACAGTGATTTTTTATCTAGTGCCCAATGTCCAGTCAAATATTTATTTTTTTAAAGGGTAGAATTTTAATTAGATGATTTTAGTTTAAAAATAGGATGCAGATTCTGCAAATAAAGGGTAGAACATTCTATTATAGGGATGCATATGTATTGTGATTTAAGAAATCTGAACTAACGACATAGCCTTGGTCGACTGTGTTATGTCACACTGGGGTAATTTGCCTCTAGGATTCCCACATCCCATATCAGAGTGCCTGGATTTCAATCCTACCTCATTTTTTTTTTTTTCTTTTTTAAGACTGTTCAGGGTGGATTCTCACCTTGACCAATCCTTCTGGTGCTTTTTTTTTTTTTTTTAAGGATGTATTTATTTATTTAAAAGTCAGGGTTAGAGAGGTTTTCTACCTGCTGTTTCACCCTGTAAGTGGCCACAAGAGCCAAGGATTGGCCAAGCAGAAGCCAACAGCCAGGAGCTTCATCCAGATCTCTCATTTGAGTAGAAGGGGCAGCAAGACTAGAGCCATCTTCCACTGTTTTCTCTAGGCCTTTAACAGGGAGCTGGATTGGAACTGGAGCATCTGGGACATGAACGGGCACCCCTAAAGGATGCTGCTGTGCAGGCGGCAACTTTAACCCCTCTCCAGCACAACACCAACTCCCTCTTCCACCCTCCACTTCCGATGCAGCTTCCTACTAGCATACAACCTGGGAGGAAGCTGGAAATGTCTCGAATACTCAGTGCCTGCCACCCACATAGAAAACCTTAAAAGAGTTCCAGGGCCCTGACTTTCACCTGGTCCAGTCATCATTGTTTCTGGCATTTGAGAAGTGAATCGGTGCAGAGAACATCGTTCTCTCTGTCTCACCTTCTCTTTCTGTCACTCTGCCTTTCAAACAAATAAAAATAAATAAACTCTAAAAAAATACCCTCTGACCCTCTGGAATAGAAGACATACTACTATAAAGCAAAGTTTAAAAAAAGAAATAAAAATATTAAAAGGAAATCAGATCTTAGGAACAAATGTGATAGGAATGCAAAATTTCCATTACATGTGTCAAGATGTGTGTGGCCTGTTATAAGTATCTTATTTCTGTAGTGAAACTGTTTGACTTGATTCTGAAAGTGAATATGACATTTAATATTTTTTTCAATCCTGTGATAGAGGTATTTGTGAAGCAATCAATGTGACAAAAATCTCTAAATGATATTTTAAGATGTATTTCCAGGCAAATATACACTTAAAAAATACTAAAATGTTCAAATCTTTAAGTATTGAGAAGGTCATATTTTATTCTAACACATTTCGACATACAATGCTTCTAAAAAGTAGCAAATTCTGTTATTCTTTATCATCATTAGGAATCATTGTAAGAAAAAAATATAAATATAAATAAATGGAAATATAGATTCTCCTGTGTTTTAAAAACACTTCCAAATATAATAGCTGCTCTTAAGAATGTGAGTCCCTGCGCTTAGTCATTCACCGTTCAAGAGGACTGATCTGTACTTAAAAAAAAAAAAAAAAGAAAAGATGAGCATCCAAATTCATAGAGCCTATCAAGAAATTCAGAAAAGCTATCAACAAGAATAATGCACCTACCATTCCAGCACCGTATGAAGTGAGAGGACACGAGACAAGGGCATTCTCAAGCAACAAATTCTGAAGACAGACCAAAGCGTTATGCATATCAAACGGGTTGTGAGGTCAACATGCAGAAAATATCACAACACAAGTTACTGTCTGCGAATGACACCCTGAAAACACTTTTTGAAAGTAGCTGTGACAACGAGAGCATCTGCAGACATTACCTCCACGTGGAAACGCTGCTTGGTGCTGCAAAAGGCAACTTTTGTTAGGGGACACATTGACAGTATATAAAATAACTGTAAACTGTAAAAAAGAAAAGAGACTGTGTTTGTATATTTATCTCAATATTTAAATGAACTTCTAGATCTTTTAAATTTAAAAATTAGTAGATAAATATTTACTTTATAGACACCCTGGATTTTAGAACTCAATTGTCTATCAACTATAAAATATTTTAATGAAAAGCTTAGAAGATGGACTACTAAGATTGTATAATAATTTATGCAGAATTCCATTGAGAGTTCTATGTTTAACTTGTGTTCTGTGTTGTTTTATATACATTAGTACTCCCCTGCTCTCCTGTCAATCTCCTTCTTCCAGTCACAACATGCATGAAGAGCATGTCATGACTGAATCATTCCCATAGATTATCCTCATTTCTCAATGCCTTTCTCTACTCTGAATGCCCTTATTTTTCTAATACTGGTGTGTTCTGTCATATTCAATAGGAATTACTCTGCTCTCATCACATAAAATGGGTAAAAAAGTTAAAATACATCAAACATGCACTATAAAGCAAGGGACAGAATAAAGGTATTATCTATTTTGTAATATATATTATTTTATAAGAATTTATTATAGCAATAGATTAGATGTTATTGTTTTATTTTAAATACCAGTGAGCCTAAGGCCAGGCATGCAATATTACTTATGTTTGAATATGAATAACAACAAGGGTAGGGAAATTTCATTTTTTAAGATACAATTTATTTGAAATGCAGTATTAGAGAGAGAGAGAGGGAGAGAGAAGAGAGATCGTTGATCTGCTATTTCACTTCTCCAGGGCTGTGCCAGGCTAAAGCCAGGAACTTGAAACTTCATCTGCAACTCCCAGGTTGGTGGCAGGGGCCACATACTTGGGCAAGTTTGTGCTGCTTTTTCAAGCACATTAGCAGGGAGCTGGATTGGAAGTGGCATAGCTGAGACCCTAACCGGCGCTCACATGGAATGCTTAACTCACTATTCCACAAAACTGGCCCCAGTTATTTTTCATTTTCAAGAAAAGTGAATCTAAGATCAGTCAGGTATTACACGTTTGAATCTCAGGAATAACAAAGCTCAAATGTTTGAAAATCCAGGCTCGATTTAGTCTATGAAGTCTGTAATGCAGATATCCACCATAGCACCTCCCAGTTATTTTTCTTGTCTCACAAGAGTCTTTCCAAACATTTCAAAGGAAGTTTCATGTGAAAAAAATTTAGAGAACCCAAGGGTACTTTCATAGATCTCAAACATGATTTTGAACTATAAATAACAATGTTTTCCAAGTGAAAACAACAGTAACAATACTCAAAATAATTTTGCTGCCCTGCTATTGCCAATTATAGGTCATAGCACAGAGCATCATTTCAGAAAAGTAAGAAAAAGACATTTGAAAAAGTGAATGGACCAGCTTTTTGTTTTCAACTCTGCTGTCCAGAGTCAGGGCCTATGGACACAAGTTCACTGAATTTCCAACCAGGAGGTTTATTGTCATGCCATCATCATCATAACCTAAGGGAAATAAATCTGTCCATACCAACTGCCATCTGTCTCAGTTATTGGTATCAAAAGGATTTTAATTTTCTCCAAAATTTATAAATATTCGATCATAACAGTTCCAAATCTGTTTTTATCTAAAACTTCTTTCTTATCCTCTGTATTTATTTTTATATATTTAAGTTGGCCTTTCCACTTCACCTTTGGTCTCTTCTTGGTTCTCTATCACTTAACTCCAGAGGACTCTGAAAGAACATATCTTCTACTCTTCTGTAAACCATGTTGTTGACCACCCTGTAATCTACAAATGGAAGTGCCAAGTCCAAAATATAAATAAGCCTCTTTTTAACATTTGGGTTGAGTTTTGTTCTACATTGTTATTTTTGCTTTAACCATCAAAAGCATTTCTAGGATAAATATTCTTTTAAAAATACTTATTTATTTATTTGAAAGGCAGAGTGACCCATGCATGCACACACACAAATAAAGGAGGGGGAGAGAGATACAGAGACAGAGGGAGTGTGGGGAGAAAGTGATCTTTTATCCACTGATTCACTCCTCAAATGCCTGCAATAGGAGCTGCCAACATTGTAAGCGGTGGCTTAACCTGCTGTACCACACCAGCACACTACTACAGCAAAATTTTTGTATTTTATTTTTTAAGCACCAATATGCTAAGTCCTATGTCCTATAAGGAAAGAAGCTAATGAAATTATCAACCATACCTTGACTAAACTAACATGATTTTCTTGAACTTTCAGTTATAGTCTGAGCTCATGTGATATCTGTGGAATATATTACATTTTAATCAACTCTTCATACAGTTGTACACCAAATAAGAAAACTAAATAGTTGGATTTAAACATGATTGGCTGTCAAGAAGAGGGCATATTGAATGTTTACATGTGGATTTACTTTTATTTTCTGTAGAAAAAATTGGATAAAAATTATTTCAATTATGAAAATAAATGACCTGTTTTGATGATAAAAACATCTCATTATCTCTAAGCTCAATGTTGTGACATATATGTATATTCATATTATCAGCATTGTATTATTCAGTTTATGTTAAGAATTTTTACTGTTTTTTAGAATCAGGCAATGTAATTGTAATGGAATTAAATAGGTGATAAAATAATGAATATTACATTGTCTTTAATTTAATTGACAGTTTATCCAAACTTGGTCCATTTCAGAATCTTTGGAGGACAACATCAACTAATAAAGATCAGGCAGTGATATGCCTAAAGCAGTGATCTTAATCTGTGTGTGTTTGCCTATATATGTGTATCTCATATATGATAGCTAGACTTGTGTTTATTATAAGCTAAGGGCAATATTCTGTTCATTTATTAATTAATATGTTTACTTATTTATACAACAAAATAATTAATTATTAACCAGTATTAATTAAAATAATTATTAATAAAAATTAATTATTTTCCTAGTGCCAGATAGTTTGTGAAGCAAAAGGGTAAAGTAGTGAACTGGACAGAAATAGTGTTTCCAAGAATAATAATCTTAGTTCAGTATATAAATTCCTAAAAAGAGGATTATGCTGCAGGTTGATAAAGGTTTGTTTATTAAATATATTTTTACTAAATGGGTAAAAAAATAAGAGGAAATTTTGTAAGATTTTATTCCTTTTCAGGATGTCTTCCCTGAATCCAATTTTATCATTAAAAAATGTTTGCAGCAGTTTTGTAAAGGCTTGGCCGTATTTTCTATGGGATAATCCTAGAGGAAAAAAGACAAATTGTATTTTGTCAAATGGTCTTCCTTCTCCAAAGCACCCTTGCTGCCTTCCATTGCTCTATTTGCATTTCTTTCTTCCCATATAGTCTTTAAGCTGAGAATGATAGCTGTTGCATCCAAAGTATTCAAGTACTATCAGTAATAACTATCTTATTTAACACATAGTTAATGTTCAAAAAGATAGGGCAAATTTTGGTCAAGGAGATTTGCATATTAGGTAAACTAAAAAAAAGTTAAAATTTTAACATTCATGTTGAACCAAAGGGTTTAAGATAAACAGGAACAGAGAACAAACCCATGATAAGTGGGATTTAAGCAAAGGAAAATTGCAAACTGAACCTGGAAAAAAGAAGTTTGTGGAACATTACCTTTACGAGTGAGCTTGCAATCTCAGATGTAGACAACTCTTACAACATACCAAGCCAATTTGGACAGATGTTTAAAAGACTTCATTTATTAAAGAAAGGGTGTTTGTCTGGCTGACAAATAATTCACTTTGATATATGAGTATGTCCCTGCAAGTGAAAAATTCATTTCGCTTCCCATTAACACATTCCATAGATAACTTGAAACTAATTCTGATATTTTATGGAATTTTTCAGCAATGAATAAAGAATCATAATTTTGAATTCCATTAGTATTGATAAAGAAAGAAAAAATAATGAGCACACATTTTCTGTGTTTTGTTTTTAAACGATTCTGTCCCATGTCACTAGATTTTATGTCCTTGTCCTTAAGGAAATGTATACCATACAGGGATACATATAATATGTTAAGGATCCCTACGATGAAAATTCCAAAACCTTAAAGAAAGAAATAGAAGAGGATACCAAGAAATGGAGAAATCTTCCATGTTCATGGATTGGAAGAATCAATATCATCAAAATGTCCATTCTCCCAAAAGCAATTTACAGATTCAATGCAATACCAATCAAAATACCAAAGACATTCTTCTCAGATCTGGAAAAAATGATGCTAAAATTCATATGGAGACGCAGGAGACCTCAAATAGCTAAAGCAATCTTGTACAAGAAAAACAAAGCTGGAGGCCTCACAATACCAGATTTCAGGACATACTACAGGGCAGTTGTTATCAAAACAGCATGGTACTGGTACAGAAACAGATGGATAGACCAATGGAACAGAATTGAAACACCAGAAATCAACCCAAACATCTACAGCCAACTTATATTTGATCAAGGATCCAAAACCAATCCCTGGAGTAAGGACAGTCTATTCCATAAATGGTGCTGGGAAAATTGGATTCCCACATGCAGAACCATGAAGCAAGACCCCTACCTTTCACCTTACACAAAAATTCACTCAACATGGATTAAAGATTTAAATTTACGACCCGACTCCATCAAATTACTAGAGATCATTGGATATACTCTGCAAGATATAGGTACTGGCAAAGACTTCTTGGAAAATACCCCAGAAGCACAGGCAGTCAAAGCCAAAATTAACATTTGGGATTGCATCAAATTAAGAAGTTTCTGTACTTCAAAAAAACAGGAAAGTGAAGAGGCAACCAACAAAATGGGAAAAAATATTCGCAAACTATGCAAAAGATAAAGGGTTGATCACCAGAATCTACAAAGAAATCAAGAAACTCCACAAAAACAAAACAAACAACCCACTTAAGAGATGGGCCAAGGACCTCAATAGACATTTTACAAAAGAGGAAATCCAAATGGCCAGCAGAGACATGAAAAAATGTTCAAAATCACTAGCAATCAGGGAAATACAAATCAAAATCACAATGAGGTTTCACCGCACCCCGGTGAGAAAGGCTCACATTCATAAATCTACCAACAACATATGCTGGTGAGGATGTGGGGGAAAAGGGACACTAACCCACTGTTGGTGGGAATGCAGACTGGTTAAGCCACTATGGAAAGCAGTCTGGAGAGTCCTCAGAAACCTGAATATAACCCTACCATTCAACCCAGCCATCCCACTCCTTGGAATTTACCCAAAGGAAATGAAATCAGCAAACAAACAAGCGGTCTGAACATTAATGTTTATTGCATCTCAATTCACAATAGCTAAGACCTGGAACCAACCCAAATGCCCATCAACAGTAGACTGGATAAAGAAATTATGAAGTCTGTTATAGTCTTTAAAGTGATATAATGCCTGATATGCCAGCAATCCCTTCTTTTAATTGGCAATCCAATTCTAGTATGCAAATATAAAATAGAATCTAGACCACAATTTTATCATGAATTAAAATCTAGAATTCATTAATATAATTATCAACTTTCTGTCATTTCAAAAAACAATTAGTACCAGCAGGTAAATGTTCCAAGGGATAAAAACTATTTATGAATCAGATAAAAGTGAAATTAAAGAATGCATAAAGATACACAAATATGTCATTTGGAACACAGACCTGTATTAATGTAAATCTCAATCTAAAAATATAAATATACCATAGTGTTATTAAAGCTATATTTTTCATTGTTGACATTTAATATTTTCTCCAATGTAGGGATAACAGATAGTTTAACAACAGATTTGTTCAGTGAAAATACTTTTTTCCAAACCTCAGAACCCATAGAAATTCAATGTGAAGCTATGAAGTTTTTCTGTTTACATGCAGGATGTCCCAGATCATGTTTTCTTCTCCTGTTTTCTCTTCCTTTAGATTTTATTTTTTTTAAGATTTTATGATTTTAATTTTTTGAAAGACAGAGTTACAGAGAGAGGTAGAGCCAGAGAGAGAGGTCTTCCATCTGTTGGTTCACCCTCCAAATGACTGCAACAGCCAGAGATGAGCTGATCTGAAGCCAGGAACCAGGAACCTACCTCCCCTGGGTCTCCCATGTGGGTGCAAGGGCCCCTGGACTTGCGCCATCTTCTACTGCTTTCCCAGGCCATAGCAGAGAGCTGGATTAGAAGTGGAGCAGCTGGGACTCGAACTGGCACCCATATGGGATGACAGCACTGCAGGTCTGGGCTTTAACTCTCTGCGTCACAGCACTGGCCCTTTAGCTTTTATTTTTATCGCACTAAGAAGGGGTAAAGCATTTCCACTGGAATCAGATTGCTATATGCTGAGCTATACCATTCAGATTTCCCATATGGACTGAAGACTTAACTCCCAGCTGCTGGACTTTCTGCCAGCAAATGGTCCTTATCTAATGGACCTTCCCAGCTGCATCCTAAGTGAAAGACAGCTTATTTGTCCACTTCTCTCACAACCAATGACTGACCAGGAAGGATTTTAAATACCTGGAATCCTACAAGGCTGGACAGCAATGAGGTATCATCCATCTGTAGCTATCACAGTGGAATTAGTTGAGGCCATTGATGGGTGTTCAATTAATCATTTTTGTCTTCTTTCAATACTATTTACTCCTTCTCATTTCCATAAGTTTTTCTTTTTTTATGGATTTATTTGTATTTATTTAGAAGAGTTATATAGAGAGGTAGAGATAGACAAAGAAAGGTCTTCCTTCTGCTGGTTCACTCCTTAAATGGCCACAACAGCCAGGCTGGAGCTGAGCTAATCTGAAGCCATGAGCCAAGAGTTTCTTCCGGGTCTCCCATCTGGGTGCAGGGGCCCAGGGACCTGGGCCATCCTCTGCTGCTTTTCTAGGCACATTAGCAGGGAGCTAGATCAGAAGTGGAGCAGCCGAATTTCAAACTGACACCCATATGGGATGCTTGTGCTGCAGGCTGGGGTTTTAACCTGCTGCACCACAGCACTGGCCCCTCCACAAGTTTTGATATCCACTAAGCAGTCTAATAAATGCTGGGCACTTTAAATATTAACCTGTCATGTCAGAAGTTCTTATAAATATCATTTATCATGGAACTGAATACACATGAGTAAGAGACTATAAACTGTAATTTCAGCATACCTTTAATTCCTTTTTGAACACTAGTCATCACAGTCTACAAGTCTCAAAAAGCTCCTCTCAGGTTGGTGATGGTGGGAAAGATTTGGCTCATTATTGAGAGACCACTCAGGGTACCTTCATTCCATACCAGGATGCCTGATTCAACCCTGCTACTCCATTTCTGTTCCAATTTCCTGCAAATGAACACCCTTGGAGTTAGATCAAGTGCTTGGGTCTCTGTCACCCACATAAGGGACCGGGCTCCTAGCTATGGCTTCAACCAACCTTAACTATTCTGAGCATTTGGGATGTGAACCAGAGTTTGGAAGGTTCTCATTCTCTCCTTCTCTCTCTCTCCCCACCAACCTTAAATAAATTTTAATAGACAATCAGCTCTTATTCAAAAATTTTGTCATTACTCACTATCATTCCACTCCTCAATCATCTTTACTGTATCTTTAGTATTGCATGGTCTATTGACTACAAAATTATCCAATTCTCAAATCATTTTTGGAAGAATTTCTGAAATTTTTTTCACTCTGGCTTGCATTGCACAACATGTTAAACTGTCACATGCAAGTATGGAATCCCATATCAGATTGCCAATTTGAGATTTTGCCACTTTGCTTCTAATCCAGTTCTCCACTAACATGCCCTGAGAATGCAGCAAAAGATGGCCCAAGTAATTGGGTCCTTACTACCCACAAAGAGTTCCAGGAAAGAGTTCCAGGCTCCTGGTTTCCATCTGGCTCAGTCTTGGTTGTTGCATCCATTTGGGAAGTGAACCTGCTGATAAAATGTATCTCTCTCTAATTTCAAAAAATAAATAAATATTTTCTAGAATAGTTTTGTCTCTTTGGGATTCCTGGGAGCTGTTCTTTGCAGCATTCCTTATTCCTGAGATGATTATCTGCTAGTTTGCACCATTTGTAATTGATCATCTTTACTGTAATCCAATGCCAAATTGGAAATTTATGCCAGTAGACTCTCCTCTTGTCACTTTATCATTTATTTCAGTCATAAAAATTCTTCATGATTTTTTCTATTTATTTGAAAATATGTCCATCCAATTCATTATTACTCTCTCTTAAAAATATAATGTCAAAATTTTAGTAATTTTAATATTCTATAATTATTATTATAATACTTGAACTTTTCACAACCAAAAGACTTTTTTCCACTTCTCTGCCATCCAATTACACTGCAATGCTATAACCATTGTCATTACCAAAAATCATGTCCCTTCAATTGTCTGTATTATCTTCCATTTTCCCCCAGACCACTTTTTCTTTGGTACCTCAATTCCAAGAATTATTTGACCATATAGTAAATTCCATTGCATTGAACCAGCCAAATCTTCTTTTTTCCCTCTGTCCTTCAAGTTCATAAAAAAACAAATATACATGAAGCACATTGTGCTAAACATCAAGTGGTATCAGAATAAAACAAAAACTAAGAATGGTGGTTATGTTGGGTACTCTGTTTTAAAGCTGCTATATTTATTCTCAGCAGAATATTAACTTCTAGGAGTTTGAAACAAAAGTTCATCCCTCTTGTTTGGAATGTCGGTTGTTGGTGTTTTATAAAGATTGTTTTATAAAGATCGGGCTGCCCAGGTGATTTTACCTAAAACAGGCACCCGGGTGATACTACAAATTTTGGTGAGCTGTTATGAAGCTTTAGGAAAAATGATTCAGCTCTGAATAGCACTTAGCAAATTTATTATATAACATGTTTGCTACTGGATAGCTATATACATACACAATGACAAAAATAAGATTTAGTAAAGCTACAGAAAGCTTCACTGTATCTTGTCATCATTCCTCTCTTTTATGTTGCTTACAATTCATGCCACAACACTACAAAACTCCTCTGAATATGTTCTTAATATCCAAAACCTCTATCATCCTTCACACACCCCTGGGTAAATCTTACTGTCTTTGACACTGCATCAAGTAGCTAAGTGAGACTGTTAAAAGCAACAAAGTCATGCTTATTGCGAGTAAATTTGTGTCACCACATAATGTCTTCTATGGGGGGAAATGACATTTCATTTCCTCAGATAATCCTTGCTCTAAATGAGAGTTTACACTACCTTCCCCTTCAAACCACCAACACTCTACCACATTTTAAGTTTACAATAATAACACCAATATCCTCTCACCCCCTCATCTCGAAACAAATATAAATATTTTACCTATATACTTTAATTTTTCCAAAATGTCCACTGAAACTTTTCACCTCTCACTCATTAATACCAAGCTCTAAAAATCCTGTCTTCTCTCATTTAATTTAACAAATTCTACTTTATTTGTAATAATCTCATTTAATTTTAATTTTTTTGCAAAAAATAATAATTTTCATCATTTTTCATAATAAAAGGACTGTCAATAAACTAGGCATAGAAGGAATAAGCCTCAATAAAATAACAATCATATATGACTAACTCATGACCAGAGACTGACGTAACACAGAACTGGGAATAGTCAGCAGCTTTTCTGCTAACATCTGGAGCAAGCCACATGTCCACATGTCATTGTCATTCAATATAATTCTCGAATTCTAGCTCGATCAGTTAGGCAAGAAAAATAATTAAAAAGCATCCCAGTTGAAAAGAATGAATATAACTATTCCTCTTTATAGACAACATGATCTTATTTATATAAAATCCAGCAGACTCTACCAAAAATAAAACCTGCCAGGACCAATAAATAAATTCAGCAAGTTTATAGGAGATGAAGTATATGTACAAGATGGGTAATGCTTCTATATGCTAACATTGAACTCTAGGACAAAGGATCCAAGGACTTGGTCCCATTCATAACAAATACAAATAAAAATATTTAAGAATAAATTTCACCTACGTGGTGAAAGACTCTCACTTTGAAAACGTCAATGAAACAAATGGAAGACACAGGTAAATGGAAATTATCACATGTATGTATTTTTAGGATACTATGTGATGTTTTGATACACATGCACATCTTGAAATGTCCAAATGAATGCAAGCATATTTATCTCTTAAAATATCATTTTTTTGTAATTTTTATTAATATAAAGAGAACATATTTCAGGTATTTCATAGGGACAATTCTAGGAAAAAAAATCACATTTCCATCTTCCCCATATCCCTCCCTTAATCACCTTTCTATCTTCCTTTCTTTATTTCTTTATTTTTTCTTTAATATTTACAAAGAAATACTTTCAATATACTCTATTTTTTCACAGGCTTAATTCACTACTAACCACAATATTTAACAAGTAAAAAGTAGGGATACTACATTTCATTAAAGTATAAAAAAGACTAAAAACAACAATCATATCATAAGATATATTTTTCTATTCTATATTATCTCACATACTAGAGAAAACATAAGATATATTCTTTTAGGGTATGGATTATTTAAGAATAATGGCTTCTAGTTGCATCCATTTTATTGCAAAATAGGATTTCATTATTTTTTATGCTTGAGTAATATTTTATGGTGTAGGGCCTGCGCCGTGGCTCACTAGGCTAATCCTCTGCCTAGCGGCACCGGCACACCAGGTTTTAGTCCTGGTTGGGGCGCCGGATTCTGTCCCGGTTGCCCCTCTTCCAGGCCAGCTCTCTGCTGTGGCCAGGGAGTGTAGTGGAGGTGGCCCATGTGCTTGGGCCCTGCACCCCATGGGAGACCAGGAAAAGCACCTGGCTCCTGCCATTGGATCAGCGCAGTGCGCAGGCCGCAGCGCGCCAGCCGCGGCAGCCATTGGAGGGTGAACCAACAGTAAAGGAAGACCTTTCTCTCTGTCTCTCTCTCACTGTCCACTCTGCCTGTCAAAAAAAAAAAATATTTTATGGTGTATATATACCAAATTTTCTTTATCCAGTCATCAGTTGATGGGTATTTCAGTTAGATCCTATCTTTCCTGTTATAAATTGAGTTTCAGTAAACATGGAGGTACAGATAACTCTTTCAATGCAAGTATAATTTCATTTGGGTAAATTTCAGGAAAGGGATGGCTGGATCATATGGTGGAATTATTTTCAAATTTCTGAAGAATGTCCATATTGTTTTCCATAATGGTTTTACTAGTTACCATGTTATCATCAGTTGAATTAAGTTCCTGCTTTCCTCACATTCTCACCAACATTGATTGTTTTTGATTTTTGGATGGTAGCTATTCTAACTGGGGTAATGTGAAACCTCATTGTGGTTTTTATTTGCATTTCTCTGATAGCTGATCATCTGCACATTTTTGCATTTGTCTGTTGGGCATTTACATTTCAACCTCTAAAAAATGCTTGCTCATGTCCTGTGTCCATTTCACAACTGAAATATTTATATCATTGTTAACTTTCTTAAGCTTTTTTGTAGATCCTGGATACTAATCCTTTTTCAGTTGCATAATTTTCTAATATTTTCTCCCATTCTGTCTGTTGTCTCTCCAGTTTGTTGAGTGTTTCCATTGCAGTGGAGAAGCTTCATAGCTTGATATAATTCCATCTGCCCATCTTTTCTTTTATTGGCTTTGCTTCAGGGTTCTTTCCCAAAGAGTCTTTGCCTGTGCAAATATCTTGCAGTTTCCCTAATGATTTCTTCTAGTAATTTGTGTATATCAGATAATGGAAATAGATCTTTGATCCATTTTGCATTGATGTTTTGTATAAGGTTTAAAGAAGTGTCTTGTTTAGGATTGGCTTATTTCACTCAGATTAATGTTTTCCAAATTCCTAACAGGGATCACTTTTCAGTTAAAATTTAAACACCTAAGAATAATTGTGTGTTAATTACAGAGTTCAACCAATGGTACTAGAACAAAAAAAAATACCAAAATGGATAAAGTATTACATTGTACATCAACCACTGCTGAAACTTAACTGAAAAGTGATTGCTGTTAAAAATAAGAGGGGGAATAAGAGAGGGAAGAGATGTGCAATTCGGGACATGCTCAAGCTGACTTACCTCAAACAGTAGAGTTAGAAACATACCAGGGAATTCCAATTCAATCCCATCAATGTGGCATGTACCAATGCCATCTCACTAGTCCCAGTGATCAATTTCTGTTCACAATTGATCATAATGATAGGACTAAGAACCAAAGGGATCACATAAACAAGACTAGTGTCTGCAAATACTAGCTGATAGAATCAAAAAGGGATAGAACGATCCAACATGGGAAGTGAGATGCACAGCAGGCCCATAGAATGGCAGATGTCCTAACAGCACTCTGGCCTCAGAATCAGCCCTTAAGGCATGGGGATCCAGCTGAAATGCCCATGAGAGTATTTCAGGCATGGAAAGCCAAGACACTCTGGGGAAAAAAAAAAAAAAAAAAAAAAAACTAAATGAAAGATCTCCATGAGTGAGATCCCAGTGGACAGAACGGGTCATCAAAGAAGGAGGTAGCTTTCTCTGAAGGGAGGAGAGAACTTCCACTTTGACCATGGCCTTGTCTAAATATGATCAGAGTCAGTGAACTCAGGGGGCTTCCATAGCCTTGGCAGCTCATGACAAGAGCCTAGGGTGATTACTGATGCCATAAACAAGAGTGTCAATTTGTTAAGTCAACAACAGGAGTCACTGTGCACTTACTCCTCATGTAGAATCTCTGTCCTTAGTGTGCAGTACATTGAGATTTAATGTTATAACTAGTACTCAAACAGTATTTTTCACTTTATGTTTCTGTGTGGGAGCAAACTGTTGAAATCTTTACTTAATGTATGCTAAACTGATCTTCTGTATATAAAGAGAATGGAAAATGAATCTTGATGTGAATGGAAGGGGAGAGGGAGTGGGAAAGGGGAGGGTTGTGGGTGGGAGGGACGTTATGAGGGGAAGCCATTGTAATCCATAAGCTGTACTTTGGAAATTTATATTCATTAAATAAAAGTTAAAAAAAAAGAAGTGTCTTGTTTAATACATCTGTATGTGTTGATCCAATTTTCCCATCACCATTTGCTGAAGAGATCATCTTTGCTCCAGGGATTGATTTTAGCTCATTTTCAAAGATTAGTTGGTGGTATCTGTGTGGATTTATCTGCATTGGTACCAGGCTGTTTGGATTATATCTGCCATGTAGTATATCTTGAAATCCTGTGATTCTTTCAGCTTTGTTTTTGTTTATGATTGCTTAAATATTCAGGTTTTCTTGTGATTCTATATTAATTTAGCATTATATTTTCTAAATTTGAGAAGAATGTTATTGGAATTTTAATTGGGACCACATTGCTTTGAGTAGTACGGGCATTTTGATATTAATTGTTCCAATTCAAGAACATGGCATGTGTTTCCAGTTTTGTTTTTTTTTTGTCTTCTTTTCTTTCTTTAATGTTTTGTAATTTTCATTGTAGAAATTTTTTTTAAGTCCTTGGTTAATATTATTCTGTAGCATTTAACAACTTTTATGGCTGTGTTGAGTAACTAAGCTTAGGAGTTCTACCCCTGCAATGATATTGTGTGTGAATAGAAAGGCTACTGATTTTTGAGTATTGATTTTATATCCTACAATATTACCAAACTCTCTCGTGAGTTCTAAAATTCTCTTCATAAAGTCTTTTGTTTCCCCTTTATATACAATAATGCCATCTGCGAATGGGGATAATTTTGCTTCTCCTTTCCAATTTGTATATCTTTGCCTTCTTCTGACTCTAGCTAAACCTTCCAGGACTTATTCAATAGCAGTGCTGAGAGTGGGCATCCTTGGCTGGTGACAGATTTTAGTGCGAATGCTTCCAACTTTTCCTCATTTGTTAGGATTCTGGCTGTGAATTTGTCGTATATTGCCTTGATTGTATTGAGGACTGTTCCTTCTATATCCATTTTGCCTAAAGTTATTACATTTTATCAAATGATTCCTTTCGCTCCCCCACTCGCGGAGGAACGACACCAGACCCTGTGCTGTTCTTTTTGCCCGGCCCTTCCCAGGTTTGCTGCTGTTCCCCCACTCGCGGAGGAACGACGCCATCCTGGGTTTGCTGCCGCCCCCCCCCCCCCGCCTCTGCGGAGGGGCGGCACCCCCGCTGCTTTCCCCGCTTCTGTGGAGGAGCGGCACACCACCGGCCGGCTCTCTCAGGGGTTGCTCAGATGTTCCTCAGATGTTCCTGGTGCATGTTGTTTCTCTCCTCCTTTATAGTCCTCTTCCACCAATCCATGCTCTGCTGCCCACACGCCGAGCACGCTGCTCTCCTCCAATCAGGAGCAGGATCAGCTCCTGCAGCTTGTTAGTTGAAAAGGTGAGGCAGCTGTGTGGAAGTTGTTTGCTCTCTCTCAGCGCCATATTGTGGGAGATCAGATGCATAGGATTACTCTTAGTTCCAGTAATTTAGTCTAGTCTCGGTTTCTCCCCACAATTCCTATGCATCTATTGAGATAATCATATGATTTTTTGTTCTTTAGTTTGTTAATATGATATATCACATCTATTTATTTGCCTATGTGAAACATCCTGAGGGCCAGGGATAAACCTCTGTAAATGGCCTTTCTGAAGTGCTGTGGGATTCAACTAAGTAGTATTTTGTTGAAGATATTTACATCTTTGTTCACCAGGGATATTGTCCTATAGTTTGCTTTGTTTTGTCATTTTCTGGTTTTGGAATTAATATGATGCTGCCCACATAGAAGAAGTTTGGAAGATTTCCTCCACTTCAATTGTTTTGAATCATTTGAGAAAAATTAGAATTAGTTCTGTAAACATTTGTTAATATTGAGCAGTGAAGCCATCTGGTCCTGGGGGCTTTTCTTGGTTGGGAGGGTCTTTATTACTGACTCAGCCTCTGTCTTGGTGATTGGTCTATTTAGGTTTTTATCTTTTCTTGACTCAATTTTGAGAGATTGTATGTGTAGAAATCTATACATTTCTTAAAGATTTTCCGATTTGTGGACATATAGCAGTTTATAGTAATTTCTGAGGATTCTTTTTTGTTTCTGTGTTATATATTACAACATCACGTTTTCCTTGTCTGATGTTATTAACTTGAGTCTTTTTAGATTTCCTGGTTAGTTGGGTCAGTGGTGTATTCAGGACTGGCATTGTGTCATAGTGGGTAAGCTGCATCTGAGATGCCAGCATCCTAAATGAGTGCAAGTTGCAGAACCCATTGCTCCACTTCCAATGCTGCTCCCTCCTGGTGTGCAGTGGAGGTTGACTCAAGTACTTAAGCTTCTGCTACCGGAATAGGAGACCTGCATGGAGTTCCAGGTTCCTGGCTTTTATCTGGCCCAGCCCTAACAAGTTGAGGAGTGTACCAGATGATGTAAGACGTCTCTCTCTCTCTCTCTCTCTCTCTACTCCCTTGTTCCTCCCACTCTCTGTAACTCTTTCAAACAAATAAAATAAATCCTTATATAGATAGATAGATAGATAGATAGATATAGATAGATAGATAGATAGATAATTTCTCTGTGGTAAAAGTATTAAGAACTTCACAAATTTTGGAAATTTACATCCTCTCTCTTTTTGAAATATACAATATATCATTTTTATCTATACTCATTCACTGCACAATAAAACACCAGAATTTATTTTTCCTAGCTATAATTAAGTACCAATTGATCATCTTTACTACATACTTTCCTCATACAAACATTTTCCAGTTTCTTATAACCAGCATTCTATATTCAATTGCTATAAGAAAAACATTTTAAATACTACATATGAGCGAGATCATGGAATATTTGTCTTTTGCTCTTGGCTTACTTCACTTTTCATAATGTTCTGCAGTTACATTCATATTGTTGCAAATGATGCTTTCATCCTTTTCATGACTGAATAGCATTTTTTTACTATAGTATTTACAGCCAAAAAAAATAATCTGCTTTTTTTAGTAAGCCTCAATTTCTTCCCTGCTATATAAACTCTGGGAAGACAAAAACTGGCTTCGTACAGTGATTTTATTTCTCCTCACTTCCTAGTGCCTGAAAAAGTGTTTGATCATAATATCCCCTTAATAACTTTTTGTAAAATAAATAGATATACTGTATGCATTTTGATTCTATTTGAACAGAATATTATTTTGAGAATGTCTTTTTTGTTAAATAATTCAGAAGCCAAATTTGTAGAATTGCCTTAGCTGATGTTTCAAACTGATCGAGAGATTACGCTTTTCACTTTCTCTTGTATGCCATTATGCCACCCTACTCTGTCTCCACCACATAATACAGAATTCTTTAATGTGTAGAACACAGCTGACATTTGGCATCAGCACTGAATGCTTCTGAGTATCACATTTACCAATGATATTTGAAGATTTTTTATGCTCAAACAAATATAAAAGTATACCCGAGTGATTATATATTAGATAGAAAATCCATGAAATTTACTGGCATTGAACTGAGGAAAAATTCTAGCTAGTGAACTCATACTTTTTATGCTCCTGCATTATGGTAGGTATGTTTGGTATTTTAAAAATATGCCACTGATAAATCCTTTGGGTGATACTGCCCATTTGAATATTTCACCCTTTTGAAATTGAAGCAGCTCCCCCAGATTGAAGTATTTTATCCTATTCTGATGCCTCAACGATTATTCAACTTTAAGTGTTAAAAATTTTATTTAAAGAAAAATGTATCTGAGGATGTTTATCAGGGAAATTCTATTATTTTAGACAACAAATCATCCATTTATGCAAATATACTTCATTTACCTCTTTAAGTTTTACCATATTAGCTATATTAAAGAGAGTTGCTAATCTTTTTTCTATTTTATTATTTCCTTCATAATGTCAAAAATCACACAAAACTTCAGCATTATTTGTGCTATTAACTTTATTTACAACTTAACGTACTTTGTTTTTGGTCTTTTAATATAAGGATATGCATTCTAACTTTATATTTGAAAATAAAATGATACATATTAGACTATTTGGATCATCAAGAAATGTCCAAGTCCGTTTAATATCTTATGTTATTTATTTTGAGTATTCTGCTCTATTCTTAATTTTGTTCCCCCATTTTTAGATATAAACAGTATACATTTGAAATCTTATTTTTTATTCTAGTTGTAACAAATTAAAATCTGATTTGTTTCTTATTAGTAATCCTGACCTCTCTAGCTTTCTTTTTAAAACAATTTCACTATTTTAATTGGTGTTGGCAAAACTTCCCGTTTATATCATCTACAAATTTCATTAACATACTGTTTTCTCCATCTTCCAGATCATTAATTAAGTTGTTAAATAAGATCAGCCCTCGCACTGATCCCTGTGGCACTCCATTAAATACATTGACATTTTGTTTGTTATACTTCACTCAGTTTTATATCCAGAAGCCCTGCTTTTATCCAAGTCAATTTGAATTTTTTCTCACTATGCCATAACACTCTATGAAATGTTTATTTGCTATTTTTAAGAAGACATAATCATATCCTTGACATTATTGGTGGTATGTGTAGCCTAGGATTGCCTTTTTTTGTGGATTTTAAATTAAGATTGGCCGAATCACAAATCCCTTGCATATATTTTTCTTGCTTCTCTTGTCTTTAATTACTTTGGATGCAACTATTTTACACAGTTTTGCCTTCTTTTAGGTGTATTTCATTGTAAATTTTAAATTTCTCTCTAATTCTATAGCATTTTAGAAAACTGTGTAGTTAATATAATATTTTATTGATGTTTCATATTAAAATATTCTTAGTACCTAAAAGCATTGGAAATTTGATAATGTATACTTCTGTGACAAATTTATTTTTTATATTATTACTTTTTCTTATACTTTTCAAATCAAATGTGCAAAGTTTATCAGTAAACACACATTTAATTTTTAATCATAACTGACTTATATTCACTTCAGGTAAATTTTAAATAAATGTTTCAGCAGTTTTTTTAAAAAATATTTGCATTTCATAAAAGTTATGCTAAGTTTAGTTTTATTTGAAAGGGAGAGACAGAGAGAAAGAGAGAGAGGGAGAGATCATCTGTCTGCTGCTTCAGTCTCCATATGCCCACAATAGTCAGGGCTGGGCCTGGGAAAACTCGGGAGCAAGAATCTCGATCCAGGTTTCTGATATGGCTAGCAGGCACACAAGGACCTGAGGCATCATCTGAAGCCTCCAAGAGCGTGCATTACTGAGAAGCTGGATCAGAAGCAGAATTGGAACTCAATCCAATGCACTGTGATAAGCGCATAGGCATCACAAGCAGTGACTTCACTCTTGCGCCACACACTTCTGTTTCCATAGATTTTAATATTTTTGCTATGACTTGTTTGAATTTCTGTCAAATCCTAGTCACAAATACTGATTGTTTGAAGATTGCTCTTTAATATGGAATAATACAAAATCTTACAATTTTCCAAATTTTAAATCCATTTCTACATATCCAATTATTTTTAAGATTTTATTATTTATTTAAGATATAGAGTTACAGACATAGAGAAGGAGAGACAGAGAGAGGTCTTCCATCACTGGTTCACTCTCCAAATGGCTACAAGGACAGGAGCTGGGCTGATCTGAAGCCAGGAGCCAGGAGTTTCTTCTGGGTCTTCCCCATGAGTTCAAAGTCCCAAGTACTGAGGCCATCTTTTACTACTTTACCAGGCCATAGCAGAGAACTGGATCAGAAGAAGAGCAGCCAAGTCACAAACTGCTACCCATATGGGATGCCTGTGCCACAGCTGGAGGCTTAGCCCACCGTGCCCAGGTGCTGGCCCTCATCTCCAATCTTAATAGAAAAAAAAATTATATCTAGAAGAGCTTAAACAAAATTTTCTACATAATTATTAAAATATTGTGTGATTTCTTGTGGTACATATTCATTTTCCTATATCCTCTATTATTAAATTTAAAATAAAAATAAGAGTTAAGTCACAGTAAGACTTTTAACTTACATTGAAATTGTTTTTTCTGATTTATGGACTTCTCTGCTACAATGTCTAGCATTTTAGCAATTTATCATATAATTATACAAAATAGGGTATCCTTGAAAAAGGTGGTGGGATACTGAAGACTCCACATTAAAGGAGATACAACTTGATTTTTGACAAGAAGATGAGCTAAATCTATTCGGATATAACATATCCCAGAGGAAATCAAACCAATTTGACTGACAGAAACATTCAAAGGTTAAGAAGGTGAATTCATAATGTATTAACCAAGTAATTCAGGGAAAGAAGAAAATTAGCATTGGCGTTGATAAGGATTCTACCTGAAATTTCTCCAAAACACCTTTTAGTTATAAACATGTATTTTCTGAAACTTGATTTCTCCAGAGTAAAGTAAGAAAAAAAGGGAGTGAGAGAGACACAGAAACGAAAAGCACAGTGAAAGGTAAATTGGCACCGAACAATGGATAAGCAAGCATCCTCTTTCTTCATGATTTTCACAATGCCCACATTTGTGCAGAAATTTGCAAGATTTTTTTGTGAAAAAAAAAACCCTAAAATTCTCTTGTGAAAAGACTTCAAAATACAGATATATTACATATATGACATAATCCACTAACAAATCTTCATCACAGATTGTTAACATAGTCCAACTGTTGATAAGACCTAAACTCCAGAATTCAAAAATAAACATTACTGAATAATCAATAGGAGACATGTGAGGTAATGTACCAACAGAGAATATAATGAGTAATAGAAAAGTAGACGATTTTGATGAAACAGAAATAAAAGAATTTTGAAAACTTGCAAGAATCTATGTTTTATATTTCAGAAATGAAATACACTCTATTCATTTACAACAAAGAACCGGGAGTTGTTAATATATATGCAATAAGGATGGGTCCTTAATATATATGAGTGTAAAGTTAAGATTTAAAAAGATACAAGTTGGATGGACAACGCATTGGATTTCCTAATTAAGAAAGTAAATAAAACAAGGGGCAAAAAAAATTGAGAAATGAGATAAGCAGAATCATTTCCAAAAATCATTTCCAAAAATCAAATAATAATAATAATAATAATAATAATAATAATAGAATGAAGGTAAAAATCTGGGATATAATTTTATTTAATTAAAATGCTTACATACTTATTTGAAAGGCATAGGGAGACAGAGACAGAGAGACAGAGACTGAACAAGAGAAAGATCTTGCATCCAATGGTTCACCCCCACATATTATCACAACAGCCAGGAGTGGGACAGGATGAAGCCGGGAACAAAAATTTCCAACCTGCTTTCCCACTTGGATTTCAGGGACCGAGTTTTTGGGCCATCTTCTGCTACTTTTTAAGCAGATTAACCAGAAACTAAATGGTATGTGGAGCAGCTGGAACTCCAACTGACCCTCTAATACTTGGATTGCAAGCAGTGGTTTAATCCACTATTCTGCAACACTAGCCCCTAGGAGATATTTTTAGATTCAAACACACACACATGCACACACACATGCACACACACACACACCAAAATCTTTCCAGGACTGAAAGATCTGAGATTACTGGTTAAAAGTATACGATGTGTGCCACAGTCAGTATATATTGATGATGATAGTAGTATTGCTAATGCCAAGTTATAGTACAAAGTTTTTGAACCTGGTAATTAGCAAATATCTTCAGACTTTTACAGAGAAGCACAACAAAATTGTATCACATAAAATTGATGAATATTAATGATCTTCAGTTTTCTGAACATGATGAATGTTGATACAACAAGATGAACTAGTATAAAATATGGCACTGAGAGAAACATTTTTTAAAAGATTTGTTTGTTTTAAAGCCAGAGTACACAGAGAAGATAGGCAAAGAGAGAGAGGAGAGAGAGAGAGAAGTCTTCCATTCGATGGTTCAATCCACAGTTGGCCACAGTGGCAGGAGCTGCGCCGATCTGAAGCCAGGAGCCAGGAGCTTCCTCTAGGTCTCCCACGTGGTTGCAGGGGCCCAAGAAGTTGGGCCATCTTCTACTGCTTTGCCAGGCCATAGCAGAGAGCTGAATGGGAAGTGGAGCAGCCAGGTATCTAACTGGTGCCCATATGGGATGCCAGCACCTCAGGCAGCGGCTTTTATCTGCTACAACATAGCTCCAGCCCCTGAGAGAAACATTTCTACACCAAATGTTTTTTTGTGTCTATGTGCGTTTGTATACCATTTATTTAAAGAATTATTTATTTGAAAGTCAGCGTTACACAGAGAGAGGAGAGGCAGACAGAGAGAGAGAGATTTTCCATCTGATGGTTCACTCCCCAGATGGCCTCAATGGCTGGAGCTGTGCTGGTCCAAAGCCAGGAACCAGGATTTTCTTCTGGGTCTCCCACGTGGGTGCAGGGACCTAAGGACTTGGGCCATCTTTTACTGCTTTCCCAGGCCATAGCAGAAAGCTGAATTGGAAGTGGAGCAGCCAGATCTTGAACCGGTGCCCATATGGGATGCCAGTGCTTCAGGCAAGGGCATTAACCCACTGAGCCACAGCGCTGGCCCTGCTACACCAAATAATCCTTATTAGTTTCCCTGACATAAATAAACAAATTATGTTTTTGGTGACTTTAATCAATTAAAATGCAGTCTATTATAATTTTGAATACAAAACATCCAAAATCAAGAAAGCAAAGCATGTGCTCCATCCCTCTTTTCTAGGAGGAATTTTCTTTGACTCTTCTAGTTTATGGTGGATTCAGGCATTCTTGTGTGTAAGACCGTATGACTCTGGCCTTACCGCTATCTTCACATGGCCTCTTCTTTCTATGTTGGAGTTTCATATACCATGCATTTTATAAGGACTCCCTTTGTTGGAATTAGGGGTTATGTTAAAATCAAATTCAAGATGATACTATCTGGTGTTCCTTATAATTTGCAAAGACACCTTTTCCAAATAACGCCATCTTTGTAGTTATATGTTAGGATTCAGGCATATCTTCTGACAGTTCAATCCGCTGTATCTATAAAAAATTACCAAATGCAAATGTAAAATAAAATCTGCATGCATAGACATATTAGAAACTGATCTCCCTTGAGTTTATTCTTTTTTTTTTTTTTTTTATAGGCAGAGTGGACAGTGAGAGAGAGAGACAGAGAGAAAGGTCTTCCTTTGCCATTGGTTCACCCTCCAATGGCTGCCGCGGCCAGCGCGCTGCGGCCGGCGCACCACGCTGATCCGATGACAGGAGCCAGGTACTTATCCTGGTCTCCCATGGGGTACAGGGCCCAAGGACTTGGGCCATCCTCCACTGCACTCCCTGGCCACAGCAGAGTGCTGGCCTGGAAGAGGGGCAACCGGGACAGAATCCGGTGCCCCGACCAGGACTATAACCCTGTATGCCAGTGCCGCAAGGCGGAGGATTAGCCTAGTGAGCCACGGCGCCGGCCTGAATTTATTCTTGGAATTAATGCAATATATGCTTCATCAAATAATAGGTTATCCATGAATTAATACTAAAAGGTACCAGATGAACAAGAATCCCTACAATGACAGGAGAGTCTCATTGAATTAGCAATGAATCAGTCTAGAGTCTAAGTTGAAGCAGAAATAATAAGTTTTCAAGAGGGAAATTTCCTGGAAAAAATGAATTTATTCCTTTTAGCACTTTAAAAATACTGCTAGGTATTTGGTAAATCTAGTGGAACAACTGAAAAGGGAAGTAACATTTATAAAAAATAGTTAATATTTGCAAGGGAAATTTTCACTCTAGGAAAAATAAATACGCAACAAATCAAATAATATGTGATATGTTTTAGTTCATTAGGTACTATAACTATATAAACATATATAAACACACACCCACACGGGGGGGGGGGAGAGAGAGAGAGAGAGACCACTGATTTAACCGTAATTAAAAAATGGGAAGAAGAGAATTAGGTTAAAGAACTATTGGCTTAAATGATATAAATCTTCCTCTGTAATTTAGAATGTTAATCAGTAACATTTAAATCATCTCTTAATCATTACATAATAACCTTAATTATCACTTTTAACAGTTATGGTATTAAACTTTATATTGTTTGTTATGAGGATAGCTACCCTTGAATGCTTTTGAATTTCATGGACTATATTTTTCCATCCTTTCACTTTCAGACTGTGTATAGTTATGTTGAGGTGGTGTGTTTCTTGCAGGCAGCGTATAGTGGGTCTATTTTTTGTCCAGTCACCTAGTCTGTATCTTTTAATTGGAGAATTTGGTAAATTTACAATTAAAGTTATTATTAACTGAAGATTCAGTCCTTCGATTTTCCCATCAATATCCCTACAATTTGTTAGGAATCCCCTTTGTTGTTTTACTAAGAGGATTTCCACCTTCACATTCTTTTAGGATTCTAATTGCCTTTTTCTGTTTCTGTGTACAGCACAACCTTACGTATCATTTATAAGACTGACTGAATGGTCACAAATTCTTTTTTTTTTTCTTTATCTTTGAAGGTCTTTATTTTAACTTGATTTATAAATGACAACTTCATTGGGCAAAATGTTTTGGGTTAGGATTTTTTTTTCTTTTATAACTAGGACTCCATCTTTTCATTCTCACCTTGCCTTTATGGTCTCAGTTAAGAAATAAATAAGCTAAAAAATAAGCTGTCAATCTGAGGGAAGATCCTTTACAGTTGATGTGGCAATGTTTTCTTTTAAAATTTAGTATATTCTCTTTATGTTTTATTTTGAACATTTGACTATAATGGTGAAATGGTGAGGATCTTTTCCAAAAATGCCTATTTGGTGTTCTGTTTGTTTCCTGTAATCCAATGTCCTTTTCATTGTCCAAATTCCATAAATTTTCTGCTGTAATTTCACTGAATAGCTTTTCTAGGTCATTATTATTCCATATTTTCAGAGACTTCTAAGGCTCATGTATTTAGTAATTTGATTGTACTCCATAGAATTTAAACACTATATTCAGTGTTTCTGAATTTTTTTCTTTAGTTTTGATTTTTGTCTGACTGAGATATTTCAAAAGAGCTGTCTTCTAGATTGGCTATTCTTTCTTCTACCTAACCAAGGCTGCTGTTCATTCCACCCAATGTGTTTTTATTTGACTTACTGCATACTTTATTTCTAACATTTTGGTTGATTATTTTCACAGTCCAGCATTAATGTATCATTGTGTTGCTTTTGAGAAATATCATTCCCTTCCTTGTGCATGTTTCTTGTGTTTCTACATTGATTATTGAACATCTGCAATATGTCTTGCTCCTTTCTCATTTGTACAGTTTTTTTTTTTTTCATTGAATTCTTTATTCCTAGAAATGTGCCTCTGGTGGAACACTAACACTTTCACTTGATCTCCATGGGTTGTGCTTGGTGGGGCCAAGAAATTCTGCTCATCATTTGTGGATGGAGAAAGACGGTAGAGTGACATTCAAGATAGATATTGTGGAACACCTCTAGGTATAGTCAGTAGTGGGGAAGAGGGACAGGTGATAGTGATTGTTTCACAGCTTACAGTGAGCTCAGGGTGCAGCATGCATAACTCACCCTGGCATGTGCACTGACTGACTCTGCACTGTGTCCCCTAACACCACCTTGAGATCCATTCCCTGTGTGTAGGGACTTCTGTATCTCAGCATTCAGACTTGGGGGTACACAAGAACCCAGCTACAATGTCTGACCTCCTTAACTTCATGGATTATGTCCAGGATTTCCACAGTTGCAGAGTGCAGGGAATCCTGCACCCTAAAAACTGCCCTATCCCTAGTTCGATTGTCATTTGGCAGCAGTAGGAATGTCTGCTCTCTCTCATTACAGAGTTAAACAGTGACTCCACTGAGTATGACAAGTTGATGGGGGTGCAAAAGGAGGCAGTGTGACCTCTCTTCACAGAGACAACTAGTGACGGAAGCCCCTGCTAGCTCCCCAGGCTGGATTCAAAACCAGTGAGGAATGATTCACTATACTAAAATGTGTGTGTACCTAGTGATAGGGCAGTTTTATAAAATAAATGCTAATGAATCTAAATGTAATAATAATGGGGTGTTCAGTACCCTACTTTCATCAATATACAGATCAACCAGACAAAAAATCAGCAAATTGAGTGTATGATGTTGCAAAAATTAAAGGAAAAGAGAAAGAACAGAATATGGGGGATTAAGCGAGGGAGTGAGTGTGTGAAGTATGATTATGACCCTAAAATCCATACAGGATCCATACAGAAACACATATGACCATAAACAGCCAAAGGAATCTTAAGCATTTTTTAAAAAGCCAAAGGCATCACAACACTAATTTTCAAGACACTCTAAATGGCTGTTAATAACAATACTTCTAAAAGTTTCGTACTGGCACAAAAATAGACACATCGATTGCTGGAACAGAATAGAAACCCCAGAAAACAACTAATGCATCTACAAACAATTTTGTCAAACAAACTAAAATATTTCCATTGAGTAAGGACAGTCTCTTCAACAAGTGCTATTGGGAAATCTGATTTCCTCAGTAAGAAGGTTGAAGAAAGATCCCTACCGTACATGATACATAATAATCAAATCACTGTGGATCAAGGCTCTCAACTTAGTACCTCATACTTTCAAAGGACTAAAAGAAGGCATAATAGAAATACTGGAAGTCATTGGCCTAGGCAAAAACTACTTAGATAAGATCCCAGAAGCACAGACAATGAAAACAAAAGTAGACCAACGGGATCACATCAAGATAAAAAGCTTCTGCACAGCAAACACTCAACAATTGAAGAGACAACCATCAGAATGGGGGTAAATATTTTCAAAGTTGCATCTGCTAAATAATGAATATCCAGAATATATAAGGAGCTAAAATAAATCACAGCAACAAAACAAGTGATCCTGATAAGAAATGAACTAAGTATGTGAACAAGCCTTTTTCAAAGGTTGAAATATAAATGACCAGCAGAAACATGAAAAAATGTTCAGGGTTATCTTCCATTAAGGAAATGCAAGTAAAAACCACAATGAGGTATCATCTCACACTAGTAAGGATGGCTATAATACAAATATTAAAATATAACAAATGCTGGCAGAGTTTTGAAGAATAACCTGTCCTGAGCCACTGTTGGTAGGAATGCAAAGTAGCACAACCATTCTGGAAAATAGTATGAAGATGAGGCAGAAAACTAAAAATAGATCTACTACATTACCCAGATATCCCACTCTTGGGGTCACACTCAAAGGAAATGAAATCAGCCTATGAAAGAGATGCCTGCATCTCCGTGCTCATAATATAGTGAAGATATGGAATCAAATTGATGTCCATCAACTGATGACTGGATAAAGAAAAGGTGAATAACTACATGATGGAATGTTACTCAGCCTTAAAAAAGAAAGTTAATGACATTTGCAACAAAATAGATACAACTAGAGATCAATATGCCAAGTGAAATAAAAAGACCCATAAAGTCCACATCACATATTTTCTGTTATTTGTGTAAGTTAATCCATAGAGAGCATAAAAAACTTGTGGATGTTCTATCATTTGGTATTTGGTTATAAATATTGCTTCACTGAATCGTACCATACCGATGATAATAAACTCTTCTTTCTCTAAATTAGAAGAACTGTAAAGTGGGGTAATAATAACTACACATCAGGTATTAGTAATGTTCTGTCCTTAATTTCAGTGTTGGTCATGAGCATGCTCAGAGAAAAAATGACTCGTTTATCTATACATTTAATGTGTATTTCTTGATATGTGTATTATACTTCAATAAAATGTTTAAAAAATGAATAAGAAAGTTTAAACTTGGTAAAGGGGAAAATTGCAGTATCTCATATTATTTAAAAGTAAGAAAAAAGGCAAAATGGAAAGGAAAGGAGTGAGAGTTGTGCCCCTCTTTTTACTAAATATCATAAACTATTTGTATATATAACTTTACAATTTTAAAAGAAAAATTAATATTATTGGGATGAATTATCTTCCCTGATATGTAAGGTAATGCCATCATTTAAACTTAGAATATTTTGTAATTTATAAATTATGTGATCTGTTTCTCTAAACAAGCCTGAAAAAGAATAGATATCCTTAACTTAATTTTAACGTTGAAGATGTTTGTAAAATAGTTTGTACTTCTATGACATATGCTTTATCAGTAATAATGAAACGTTTTGTAATGTAACTCATTTTATTTACCATAGAATAGATTTCTATCATTAAAACTTTAATTTCTTTTTTTTTTATTTTTTATTTTTTTGACAGAGTGGACAGTGAGAGAGAGAGACAGAGAGAAAGGTCTTCCTTTTGCCATTGGTTCACCCTCCAATGGCCGCCGCGGCCTGCGCACTGCCTCTGGTGCACTGCGCTGATTCAATGGCAGGAGCCAGGTACTTATCCTGGTCTCCCATGGGGTGCAGGGCCCAAGCATTTGGGCCATCCTCCACTGCACTCCCTGGCCACAGCAGAGAGCTGGCCTGGAAGAGGGGCCACCGGGACAGAATCCGGCGCCCCGATGGGGACTAGAACCAGTGTGCCAGTGCCGCAAGGCGGAGGATTAGCCTAGTGAGCCACGGCGCCGGCCAAAACTTTTATTTCTTATTAAATATAATTCGATATTTGTTTTCCTATAGTTTGTAAAATCATTTGCAACTTCTTAAAGTTTTCTCTTTCACCTCATCATTATTTTTCCTGTAAATCCATTATATTTGGCATAGCATATTTATTTCTGCTGTAACCATCCTCAGAATCACATGGCTACCATATGTAATTGGACAACCTGACCCAAATTGTACCCATAATAATGGAGTTTAAGTTTTCAGATCCTAAATTTATAAACTGTAAATGATTGCCTGAGGATGTTTACACCAAGTATTGTCTCATCAGAATTCGGCAGCACTGACAAAGCATAAAAGAAGAAAGGAACCACAGACTTACAAGTACAGATTAAAAAAAACATTCATGGACAGAAAATCAACACCCACAATGTTTCAAGGGCCTTGACTGCAAAACTTTATTCTCCCTTTTTAATGGAACTCTCCATTTCCAAATCCACCTTGAGACAAGCAAATTATATGCCTACTTTATCTGCTTTGCATGGTAAGTATCCCTGCATACTGCTCTACACAGGAAAACATAAACAATTGATTTTGGCTGTTCTTTTTTTTTTATTCTTTTAAGTGTTATACTTTAAAATACAACTTGAAGATGTCATTTGGATTTTTTTCTCTTGAATAATTCTACATGACCAATTACATTATATTATTTTTACCAGCCATTCATTTCCTGAATCTAGCCATTTTACTAGAAGGAGAAGCAATATGTGAGTTATTTTTAGTTAGTATCCAATTTGATATTCAGATTTTCCTAGTGAAAATTATAAAATAATGAAGAAGGAATAATCTCTTGTTTCATAGATATATAGGAAAATTCAATAGAGGAATAAAACATTTAAGAGCTGCAGGAATCTTGTTTATTTTATAATATATCTTGATTGCCTATTGTGGGCTTAAACCAGAGAAACAGAAGTGGATTTCTTAAATTAAAATATATATTAAAATTTATATACATAGTGTATATTTGTATATATATATGTAATTCTATACATTGTACAAATATAACACTTTACTTTTGCATAATATTAAATTACATTAAGTACTTTAAGAAAACTTTAAGTCTAGCTAATTCATTTCACTTAAGCCATAATAAATTGAAGATTGAAAAATCATGATATTTAGACAGAGAGATAGTCATTTCAATTGACTTGAATATATTGGAAGCTTTACTGGTTATCTTTTTTTAAAAACTTTCTTTTTTATTTGACAGATAGAGTTAGACAGTGAGAGAGAGAGACAGAGAGAAAGCTCTTCCTTCCGTTGTTTTACTCCTCAAATGGCCGCTACGGCCGGAGCTGCGCCAGTTTGAAGCCAGGAGCCAGGTGCTTCTTCTTGGTTTCTATGCAGGTGCAGGGCCCAAGCACTTGAGCCATCCAACACTGCCCTCCCAGGCCACAACAGAGAGCTGGACTGGAAGAGGAGCAACCAGGATTAGAACCTGTTGCCCATATGGGATGCCGGCGTGGCAGGCGAAGGATTAACCAAGTGAGCCGCAGCGCCAGCCCCAGCTTTACTAGTTATGTAATGTTATATGATGAAGTACCCTTAATTAGCTGCCTAAAAGTATAAACATTCATTACTTCACAGTTTCTGTGGATGGGACACATAGGATGAACTTAGCCACATGATTCTAGAGCAGGGTCTTTCCTGAGCTGGATGATGATCAAGCTGTGGGACAGTTGTCTCAACTCTCAATTGGAGGCTGTTCCCTCATACAATGGTTGGGTTGTTGGAAGGCTTCTGGGCACCTGCACATAAACTCACATCTGTGCTGGCTGTTGCATGCAGTGGCCTCACAACACAGCAGCAACAGGCTTTGCTTAGAGAGTGAGAGAGAGAGAGATAAAGAATGAGAGAGAGAGAGAGAGAGAGAGAGAGAGAGAGAGATCCACAGAAAACGGAATTAGTCATTCACATGCCAGTACTGTAGATGCCATCTCATGACCTCTACTCTATTCTGTTGCCCCAAAGCAGGTGACTTTGTCCAAACCACACTAAAGAAGAAAGAATTAAGCTTCCTCTCTTGAGTTAAATGGTACAAAACAATTTATAGACCTATCTTTTAAACTGCCACAGAAATTACATTAATATATTACGACAACATAAATTGTAAGCATTCCTTAGAAAATCTAAGAGACTTCTTATGTTACAATCAACAGCAACTGACGTCCTGTAGTCTGTCTTTTTTCTGAAGGCTTATAACAGCTTCCAGTTCCTGTTGGTTGCATAAACCAGGTTGAGTTTCAGAAAGAATCCTCACTTGATTGTCAATTACTATAACTATGGTATGCTTCGGCTCCTAAGCTGTCTTGTTAAAGGACAGAAAGCTATTTTCATTGTGTTCACCTCAGTGTGAAGATGGTTCTTAAAAGTTTCTGAAGTTAAACCTCCTGAGTCACAATGGGAGCTCTTCCTTAGAGTTTCCCTGTTCCTTGTGATGATGCATAATCAACTGACTGTAGACCATTTTATTATTATATGAATTCTATGTACAAATGCAAACGATTTGACTCTATCAATTTATTCAATAAAGTATATATTTCAAAAAAAAGGGAAAATATAATGTTACTATGTTGCCTAAATGAGGATAGGTTATTACTACCATTACTAACATGGAAAAAGAATAGAGTTCTGTTTTCTCGACATCACCAAATTCACTTATTTATTTATCGTACGTCTAATATTCTCTCTTATTAGGAGATTATTAAAAATAAGGAATTATACTGAGACAAAATTGGATATTGAATGAATAATGCAGTAACTAGAAGCATCTCTACAGATCTAGGCAGGAGATAAAATAAAATCAACTCATTATCATGTTTGGATAAAGAAACCATCTTATGGCCAGCACCGCAGCTCACTAGGCTAATCCTCCGCCTGCCGCACCAGCACTCCAGGTTCTAGTCCTGGTTAGGGCGCCGGTTCTTTCCGGGTTGCTCCTCTTCCAGTCCAGCTCTCTGATGTGGCCTGGAAGGGCAGTGGAGGATGGCCCAAGTCCTTCTGTCCTGCACCCGCATGGGAGACCAGGAGGAGGCACCTGGCTCCTGGCTTCAGATCGGCGCAGCGTGCCAGCCATAGCGGCCATTTTGGGGGTGAACCAATGGAAGGGAGACCTTTCTCTCTGTCTCCCTCTCTCACTGTCTAATTCTGCCTGTCAAAAACAAAACAAAACAAAACAAAAACAAAAACAATAAAAATCTCATTATTTTCCTAATTACCCTGTCACTTTATGTTATCTACATCTAAAATTTGATGAAAAGATTAAGAGTGAAAACAAAGTAGTGTTACAAACTAAATAAACATAAATGAAGAAGAGATAAAAAGAAACATTGTTTATATCTTAAGTATTTTATTAATATAAAAAACAGATGTCATACATTCCATAGGTAGAGTTCCAAGAAGACAACCACACTTCTTTTATTGCACTATTTCCCCCTCCCCCAATCTCCCTCCCTCTCCCCTTCTCTTTATCAGCTTCAGCAAAGACATAATTTTAATCCAATCTATATTCACATGTGTAATTTGTCACTACTAGTAACATTCAAGAAGTAAAAATTAGGAAGAGCCCAATCCAGAGGACTATAAACAAGAGGTAAAAAATGACAATCATATCCCAACATGTCCATTTCATTCCTATACATTTTTGTATTCTATATTAACTGTCACACATCACAGAAAACACAATATTTGTCTTTTTGAGACCACTTATTTCACTGAGGATGATGTTTTCCACTTACGTCCAGTTTGTTGCAAAAGACAGAGTTTCATTCTTTTATGGCTGAGTAGTACAGCATATATATATGGAATATATGTAAATATATTTTAAACAGTGAAAATATATATTCAACCTATTCTCATTCTTTTATTGATATTACTTATTACATGCTCAATTTGCTGAATCTAGGCCCAGTAGTTCATTCTTAAAAATCATAATCCAATACACTCTTGCTGTTCTATAGATACATGTGATATATCCTGAATAATATTTTCCTATTTCATTTTGGCCCCTTCTTGAGATATTCTCTTAGAAATACTTACATAGAACTCAAAGATTTGTTGGACCTTGTTATCTGTGGCTCTGCTTTTATTTACATAGAACTTTCCTTTTAGCTTTTCAATATATACGTGTTAAATCATATAATGTCTTTGGTGTGCAATAATAACACAATAAATAACATTAAATTTATTTGAAAACAAGATAGAGAGACAGAGAGGGAGGATGAGAGAGACGTCACCCATTTTCTGATTGACTTCTCAGTTGCCCACGTGCTGGGGGAAGCCCAAAGCCATGAGCTTGAAACTCCATCCAGCTTTTCCACATGGGGGCAGGAACCCAATCACCGGAGCCTTCTTCACCTATACCTCCCAGGGCCCATATTTCCAGGAAATCAGAGTCAGTAACTGAGCCACAGATTGAATCTAAGCACTCATATGTGGGGTACAGCAATCTGAAAGGTGTATAATCACTGTACCAAACAGCTGCCCCATAAGCTTTATTTCTAGCTTTTAAAAGTAAAATACACAATACATTATCACATCTATAATCATCTCATTGTGTAATAAGAATCCTAGAACTTCTTATACCTATCTTGCTATAAAACGGTAGCCATCAATCAATCTTTCCCCATTCTTCCACATTCTCTTTTTCCATTCTTTCTCTTCTTTTGTCAAAATATTTTCTCTTCTAGCTTGTGTTGTGACTTAGTGAGTTAAGTCACTGCCTGTGATCCAGCATCTCATATAGGATTTGTTTGTGTTCTGGATGCTCTACTTCTGATCCAGTTACCTGCTAATGAGCCTGGGAAAACAGAAGAAGATGTCCTAAGTGCTTGGGCCTCTGTCACCTGTGTGGGATATCTGGAAGAAGCTCCACATTCCTGGATTCTGGCTTCACCCTGGCCCAGTCCTGACTGTTGAAGCCATTTTTGGAGTGAACCAGCAGATGGAAGGTCTCTTTCCTTCTCTCTCTTTCTCTCTCTCTCTCTCTCTCTCTTGTCTGTCTCTCCCTCTGTTTCTGTAATTCTGCCTTTACCATAAGAGAATCAATGAATAAACAAATATTTTAAAATTATTTTCTTTCTTATCATCAATTACCAGAGTTACTTAAAGGCAGCGGTTTGTATACGAATTACATTTGTGTTGGGGATATAAATCCAAGACATCCGAATTTAGCATCTCTTAACTAGATGGATCACTTTCTCAAATTATTTAAATATGATCCTCAGTTTTTTCTTTTTACAATGAAATATTTATGTAATTTCTGAAGATTATTGTTAAATTCCAAAATTATCTGATGTCATTGACCTGAGATAAATATTTGCTATGATTAAATGCAGTTTGTCTCCAAATTCAGTGTGGAGGTTTGGCTCCCAATGTGGCAGTGTTTGGAGATGACTTCTTATTTTTATTATGCCAGTAGGGATTTTTCATCAAATAATAAAAATATAAAAATGTTTATTAATGTTTTGGAAGTTTTAAAACATGCTGATCAACACATGATAATTGTATGCTATTATGGAACACAGTACATTATTTCAGTACACTTATTGAGCATGGATTGATTAAACCAGACAACTAGATTTTTCTACTTTTTATCTTTTATTTGCATATGTAGTCTACTCTTTTAGTACTTTATAAGTACACTATAAGTGAACTATAATTGTCTTACTCTGGACACTAGAATTTACACTTTTATCTAACTGTACTTGGGAACCCATTATCCAACTTTCTGTTCCACCTAACATAGACTATAGGAATTATGATTCTGAGTTCAGGTCTACTACTTTGTGATCTTTCCATAAGAAAGAAGGCATGTGATATTTGTATTTCTGTGTCTGTCATTTCTTATTTAAATGACGTCCAGTTCTATCCATTATGCTGCAAATATCAATATTTACTTGCTTTTTTGTGGAGTAAGGTAAATGTGGTTTAAATACATAACAGAATATGATTCAGCAATAAAAATGTGGTTCCATTAAGAATTGACTATGTAAGGGTGGATGATTGGGATAATGGTTAAGATACTGCTTCTAACACCCACATGCCATATTACAGTGCCTGGGTTTGACTCCCAAATCCACTCCTGATTCCATCTTCCTGCTAATGTATGCCATGAAAGGCAGCAAATGATGGCTCAAGTAATTGAGCCACTGCTACCCCAGTGGGAGATGCAGATTGAGTTCTGGCCTCCTGGCCTCAGCCTTGCCTTTGCTCTAAGGATATCTGTGGAGTGGACCAATTAAAGGCACACTCCCTCTCTCTCCTGCTCTGTCATTTCTCTTTCAAATAAGTAAGAATCAACTAGGCCATTAAGAGGAATTATTCCTTTTCTGCTGGGAGTGCATTCTTGCTCTCACAAGACTGGATTGATTACTGTGATTTCAGGTTGTTATAAAACTAGTCTGGCTTCCTCAGTTCTCTCTCTTGCTTCTTATCTCATGATACGACACCTCGTGATATGAACCTTCATGATATGAGCTTCTGCAATATGGTGCTATTTGTCATGAGTCACTAAACAGAAACTGATATAAGCATCATGCTCTAGGACCTTCAGCACTGTGAGCTAAAGAAACCTGTTTTCAAAGGACCCAAGCTGGAGCATTTTGTTATAACAATACAAATGGACTATGGCAATATGTACTAGGAAAAATTTATTCTGAATATTAATTTCTGGATATTCATTTCTGAATTTAATTTAAACTGTTACATAGGATATTGTTTCTTTTCTTTACTATTTTATTCTTGTTTTGTGACATATATATTTAATTCCCAATGTTTCCTTGTAGCTTCACCTAAGACCATAAATCGTAAGTTGAATTTATACAATGTTACTGAGTTCTATAATAATTATTTCTATTTCAGGATAGCTATCATATTCATTAGCCCTCCTGTGCATAACATCAAGACATTCACATTAGTTGTAGGTGGTAGCAGATATACTATCTGTAATATAATCGAGAAGGAGTCAGTAAGGAATTAGTGATCACTTGTTACCTTGACAACAACAGGTATGCCTGGCTACTCAGCATGTGTCTCCACAGGTTCCAAGTTAATTCCTCAGATATTAATGATAGTTTGCTTGTTTAACTTATGTCTCTGAAATACAGGTTCTTATGTGAAATTGAATATACTGGCTTGCGATCTGATAAAGGCTATGATATAAGCAGAGCTATGTTTTTACATGACTCCCATCCTCATTTCTTCATATAGTATAACCACCTACTCTTTATGCACATAAAATGTTTTCTGAGAAGACTCATTGGAAATGTTACATATAGCTGATCAGTTTTCAGAAATTGTGTGTATGTATTTGTGTGTGTGTGCTGTATGATATATATATATAATGATGGAAAAATATTTATATATGATTATTAAAATTTGATTAGGTAGGCCTGCGCTGCTGCTCACTAGGCTAACCCTCCGCCTTCAGCACCGCCACCCTGGGTTCTAGTCCCAGTCAGGGTGCCAGATTATGTCCCGGTTGCTCCTCTTCCAGTCCAGCTCTCTGCTGTGGCCCGAAAGGGCAGTGGAGGATGGCCCTAGTCCTTGGACCCTGCACCTGCATGGGAGACCAGGAGGAAGCACCTAGCTCCTGGCTTCAGATTGGCACAGCGCGCCGGCCGTGGTGGCCATTTCGGGGGTAAACCAACAGAAGGGAGACCTTTCTCTCTGTCTCTCTCTCTCTCATTGTCTAACTCTGCCTGTCAAAAAAAAAAAAAAAAATGATTAGGTAAACATGATGGTATCAAGGCAAAACTGAATTATTATTTAGCTTAATTGAAATTTTATTAGGGCAGTTTTGCAATTGTGAATTGCAGGTTGTAGCAGTGAAATTTTCTGCACACGTTCAACTTTTTAAGGTGAATTAATCTAAGAAACAATACACTAAAGTTGCTAGATGGTCGAAATTTTGTGATCTAGCTGAATCTAAGCACATCATAAAAATACTCATAGATGAATCTTCACTAACAAATCACTACAAAGCTTGGATTTTTGAAGCATGTATCTTCATTATAAATTATAAAATACAGTATTTCAGTACTCTAGCCATTATACTTCCAAGATCATTGCTATTGCATCATCTTCACAGAATAAATTTGCCAGATATTCTGTTATAGAGGCATGTAATGGACTAAGGCAATCATAGAAGTAAAAAAAAAAAGGAATGATATCAATACTGAAGACCTCAAAATTCCACGTAAAGTGGAGTGATGATACTTGTATGCATAACTAAAACAAGTCAAGTTTAAAGAGCAACGATGCATAATTCTTGAGAGAAAGGAACTGAATATTAGTGAACCAGTGGATGGAAGACAGCTCCCCGGATATCTCTCTCTCTCTCTTTCTCTCTCTCTCTCTCTCTCTCTCTCTCTCTGCATTTACCTCTCTATTTCTTTCAAATAAAAATAATGAATCTTTAAAAAATGAATCATACATTTGAAAGGCAGAATTACAGAAAAGGGATAGACAAAGAAAGAAAGAGTACTGAATGTTACAAATGGTATTTTTCAATGTGAAACCATATATAAATAAAAGAGAGAACAATCAAAACTTGCATAAGGTTTCAAATGAAATAAAAGTAGTAAATAAAGATAGACTCCAAGCTAGGTAGACTGGCGCCATGGAACCCCTCCTCCACCATCTGACTATGGGTCTCAGAGGGCCTCGAAAAGTCAAAGAGCTGAATTCTGTGATGTATTTTGACATTCATGTGCAAGTCCTTGTCATCACGATTTATCTGTGCAGTTGTAACTGATTCAGGTGATGAGAATGTTATGTATCTTGGGGGAAAGTTTTGTGCTTTATGCTGTCTTTATTTAGTATGATTGGAACTTCTACCTAGTTAACAAATCAAAACCACCAGTCTCCCATACCAATCATTAAAATTTCCCCTTTTACAGCCTATAAAATCCTTTACAAGTTCAGCCCTCAATGGATTCCCCGTTCCAGGGCCCCTCTCAGCATGGACAGAAGCTTCTACTTTCAATTTTGCTTTCTCTGTTTTCTTCTAATACACTACTGCTTTGAACATGCTTCCTTGTCCATAGTCTTCATTCTTTGTGGATGTAAGACACGAATCCTAGCAGAATACAATAATAGTAATAACCACAGACTCCTGCAACAGTTCTTGGGATTTCATACAAGATTGTCAAAAGGGTGAGTATGAATCTTTTTTGTTTTTCTTAGATCCTTGCCCTCTACCATAGTCCGATATCCACTAAAAATGCTAGTATTCCATCAGCTAGTTAAAAGAGATTAGTGAGGCTGCTGGTCTTAAAGACTCAGAATTCAGGCTTCTTGGGGGAAGATCTGATGAACTGTCCTCCACATTTAAGCATTGAAAGTATTGGTGCTGGTCTCAGTTTCTTTTCATGGAAACCCATCCAATGTGTGGGACTGGAGTAAGGTCTTGTAGTGATTCACTGTGTCCTGTCAAGGTGACTGCCCAGTATTGCCAATATCTCCCCAAACTGATCAAAGCTCTGATCATTGGTGTCTGCACAATTCACTCTCTGTATTCTTCTTTCCTTTCCTTACTCAGTATCAGAAAGATGGAGTGGTTAGGGTGCTATCGCTGGCCAATCTTCTCCACCTGTACTAGCAACAAAAAGTCTTAATCCATTAACTAATTGCAACCTGATACTTTTTCTCTCTTCCCAGTAGTATATATGTTGTTGATGACCTTTTTCTTCAGTTGTTGTCAACAGGAGTATCTTATTTTCTATTGCTTGGAATAGCTTAATCTTAAAGGAGTTAGCAATATCTGCCTATTTTTAATTGTTTTGAGTAACTACTGTAACTGTGATTGTATCTGGCCATCAGCTATGGTTAAAATACTCAAGTTAACTAGATTATTAGAACTTTTACTTTGATCAATTGACATAAACTTCTGACAATTCTTTGTGTTTAAGGCTCTATACCGAATCTTCTTTAAAAATATTTATTTTATATATTTGAAAGGCAGAAATACAGAGGTAGAGACAGAACAAGGTCTTCTGTCCACTGGATTACTACCCAAATGGCTGTGATGATCAGGGCCGGGCCAGGTTAAAGCTAGGGAGCTTCTTGCCGGTTTCCTATGTGGGCACAGGGTCTTCTATTAATCCCTCTATTTTTTCCCAAGAAAAGATGGAGAGCTCAGGCAGAATTTACATGACCATGAACAGGCAGATTTACAGATCTGTGCAGCTAGAAAGGGCCTCAATGAGAATACTTCAGAGGACCCAGACTTGGTTCTCTATATGGAAAGAAGTTCCTTTGTTGAACAAAGAACCTGCTGGGATGCATATGTCATTATCACCTTAAATGAGATGCTCAAGAGTGTTTGTTTCCTCCTGGCTAGAGTGCTTGATTTACTGAGCTGGTAGCTCCAACAAGAGCCCACAAGCTGAGAAGGAACTCACGCTATGGTGGCCAGATTAGGCTCTGGAACCACCATTCTGCCGTGAAAGCCTTGGTTTTCAAATAATCTTCAAATTCAATGGTGGAGAATGACTTTGACACCTCTATTTAAGATGAATACTCATGTTAGGCAACTGAAAGACTCAAATTCCTCTTTTAAGTGGGATATCTGTTATGAACACTCCTTCCCATAATTCAGCCCTTAATCCCACTACACCACAATCATGTCATCAATCTGCAGTTATTTAGGGAATAGCCTTGCTTCTTTGGGTGCTAGCATTTTTCATCTTATCATTCATCTATTTATCTCCACTAATGGTACGTGTCATTTCTAGATTATACTTGGCTTTAATACTGTTGACTGTATGCAACACAGTGACATTTTACAAGCATCCCCTTTATTTAAAGAACCATGCCCATGACAACTCCTTGTTACATTCTTGTGTGGCTTGGTTCTTTTCAACTAGATGATATTGAACTCTTGATCATCCTTTAGATGGAATCATGGATGCAGGACTTCTACAAGGGACCCCTGGACAGACTTCTCAGGGAGGATCCATAATTAATGTCTCCAATATTCCCCTCTGCAGTTTGCAATAGTCAGAGAGATTTTTCATCCCTTCTCCTTAATGGCTGTTAGCATTACCTTTTCAAAGGGGGTTTTGATAGAGAGACAGACTTCTGGCCACACATGTAGTGACCAGCGGAGCCCTTCCCCCACCATTTAGATGAATCTCAGAGGACCCTATAAAAGTCAAGTAGCCAGCTTTTGTCAAAGATGTTAATGCCATATGCTAGTCTTTTTTTAAAGATTTTATTTGTTTACTTGAAATTCAGATTGACAGAGAGGCAGAGACAGAGAGATCTTCCATCTGCTGGTTCATTCCCTAGATGGCCACAATGGTGGGAGTTGTGAAGCCTGAAGCAAGGAGCCAGGAGCTTCTTCCAGGTCTCTCCTTGGGTGCAGTGGCCCAAACACTTGGGCCATCCCCTACTGCTTTCGCAGGACACAGCAGAGAGCTGGATTAGAAGTAGAGCAGCCGGACTCAAACTGGCGCCCATATGGGATGCTGGCAAGGCAGGCAGTGTCTTTACCCACTGCACCACAGCATCGGCCCCAATGCTATGTGCCAGTCTTTTTAATCACCTTTTTTTCTGTACTGTTGTAACTGATCTAACTAACCACAATTTTATGCATCTTTTGTTTTCCGTTGTCTTTATCGAGTCTAAATTGGAATTTTCCCTCAGTTAACCAATCAAAACCTAAGCAATTCTGACAACTTCACCTTTTGCAGCATGTAAAAACAAAACGAAACAACAGAAAAACAACAAAAGCTACACAGTCAGCCCTTAATGTCTCCCTTCCTCAGGGACCCCTCGCAGTGCTACTGTGAGCTTTACATTTCTTTTTTGCATTCTATGCTTTGTTTCAATAAACTATTTTGCTTTCTGCACTCTTCATTGTCTGTGCTACTTATTCTTAGTGGATGTGATACACAAAAGTAGTGAAACAGAATTGTGATAACTGAAGACTCCTGCAATATTAGTACTTGAGTACAATAAAACAAGTTTCAAAATATAACTAAATTAAACATTACAGGTAATCTGGTCATTGGAAATCATTCTAAAATAATAAAATTAATAGTTTTAAGAGTGAATAGCTTATTACTTATACACATTAAATTAAAATTCCATTTTAAGTATGTGCATTTTGCATTTAAGTGTCTGCAACCTGAAATGCCTAGGTTTAAGAGCTGGCTTCACTCTTGATTCCAGCTTCCTGCTAATTCAGACCCCAGGATGCAGTAGTGATGGTCAAAGTGATTGGGTTCCTGAAACCTGCAGGGAAGATTTAGATTGATTTTCTGATTCCTAGTTTTGGCATAGCCAGAGCCATATTCAACATTTGGGTAGTGAAACAGTAAGATAGGCGTTCTCTCCCTCTTTTCCCTATCAATTTCTCTCTGTCTTTAATAAGGTAGTTTACATCTTCTTTTTTCCACACTACTATCTAAGATTTTCTTGACTACTATTAATTCTTGTATTTTGTCATAAGTATTTCTCTTACCTCTATCTCAATGTGATCAAATATTAATGTTTAGAACTTTTCAAATATAGCTAGTAACCATTCAAGAACATTTTGAAAATAATATTTTGTGGCCGGCACCATGGCTCACTTGGCTAATCCTCCACCTGTGGCGCCAGTACCCCGGGTTCTAGTCCTGGTCAGGGCACCGGATTCTGTCCCGGTTGCTTCTCTTCCAGCCCAGCTCTCTTCTGTGGCCCGGAAAGGCATCGGATGATGGCCCAAGTGCTTGGGCCCTGCACCCGCATGGGAGACCAGGAGGAATCACCTGGCTCCTGGCTTCAGATAGGTGCAGCATGCTGGCTGTAGCGGCCATCTGGGGGGTGAACCAATGAAAAAAAGACCTTTCTCTCTGTCTCTCTCTCACACTAACTCTGCCTGTCAAAAAAAGTAGTAATATTTTATAATGGTACATATTTTCCACTTTCTGTTCCTGAAAATGGAAGGAAATATTGTTAAACAGAAAATTGTTGGAGGGTATTTGTGTTATAAACAGACACTTTGAATCTCTTATTTTTATATTCATTAGATTTATTTAGATTACATAAATATTTGAAATTCTGTGTGTTCTACACATTGCTTCTTGATCCTTAGATGTTAGTTGATACAAATATTATTTTTTGAAATTTCTCTTACAAAATCCAAAACCCAGTACAATAAGCATTAAACATGTTCAGAATATCTGAAGTGTTTTCTGCAAGTTCCAAAGCAACAATTAGAAAGCAGGAAATCGTAAAAGGTGTATGTAGTGTATGTTGTGATAAGAAAGTAGAATATTATTGTTATAACCTGCAAATTATAAGCCCAACAATACTTTGGGCAGAGAACAAAAAAGATTAATATCCTGGAAAGAATGCATTCTAAGGGTTATAGCTTTATCAATACACCATTACTTCAGCCTGGCAAAGCTATATGTTAGGATAAGAAAGAGACCTGCAATTCATTTTAGCAGTTGGATGCATATCTTATTAAAGACAGTAAAGAAAGCAACGAGTTACATGTTTCAGATTGATTTCTAGCAGTCTATTGGAGAATTGTATTTTATTAGTATACTTGTTTGCTAACATAATTATGGATAACCCAATATATTCTCTGTTAAGAACCATTGATTATAGATTTCTGTTTCATCAAAGTAATAGAGTTCAAAAGATACTGTAAAAGCACAATTCTGGGTCCATGAAAAAAAAAGTGAAGTGGATTAAAGGGAAGAGGCTTAGTTGGATTATACAGAAGAAATGGATTACAATTTGAGAGACTATAATTATGGAAAGTTAAGAAAGATATACTTGAGAAAATCTTATTAAGATTTCTCATTTTGTTGAAAAATCCAATTATCGGTACGTAACTGATCACTTTGTTAGTTTCCAAACCTCGTATTTTATTAATATTGGTTCCTTCCACAAAATCCTGGTTGCTAAACAATTTAGTCTTGAATGTATTACATAGTTTCTCTCTCTGTAACATATAACTTAACTTTTCCCTTTCCATGGACTTACCAAAACTAAAAAAAAAAAAATGTAAAATATCAACTAAGCTTTGGTTTTTAAAGTCATAATTTGTTTCACAGCCCAGGTGCTGTGGTTCAGCAGGTTATCCACATGGGTGCTGTTTCAAGTCCTAGCTGCTCCACTTCTGATCCAAGTACCTGCTAATGCGCCTGGGAAAGCAGCCAAGTATGATCCAACTCCGTGGGCCCCTGCACCCATGTGGGAGACCTGGAAGAAACTCCTGGCTCCTGGCTTCAGCCTGCCCCAGACCTGTATTTCAGTCATTTCAGTAGTGAACCAGCAGATGGAAAACATTTCCCTCTCTCCCTCTGTAACTCTGCCTTTCAAACAATAATATAGTTTGTTTCATTCAATGCTAAAGGTAAAAAGCTTCAATAGGAACTCAGTGTTGGTAAGTTAATTAATATAGGTCAGGAAGAAACATATTTTTTTTTATTCTCATCTGTCAAGCAACTGCTTTCCAGATTATAGGAAAAATAGAGATATCATAAAATGGTGTATTTGGGAGCCGGTGTTAAATTGGCTTATAGTTCCTTGCATTAGAGATATTCAAACCAATACGTTTTACAATATACATTTTACAATTTTCACAGAAATGCAAATCTACCACTCACATTTATCCATCTAAACAGATGATAAAATTGTTTATCCAATTGGAAGGGCACAGAGCGTGGTTAGTGTGTGTCCAGAAATGACAAGTGAAATCTGAATTGCTTCATGCGATATAAAGTAAGTGACCAAGTTAAGATTTCACTTATCATTAAGAACAGTTTATAAAGAGTCACGGCCATTTTGTTCGTCTGAAGTACTCAATCGTCAGTCATTCTACTCTTTGACTTAGACCTATAGCTTTTTATGATTTTATAAAATATTTTATTTGATCATTGACTTTTCTGACTAAGGGAAGGAGTATGTTAATGCATAAGTACTATTTATGCATACAGTCACTGAAATAAATATTTGGAAAACTATCTCTCCTCTCACTATAGCAAAAATAATTTGTTTATGTTCTTTCAATTGCTTGAAAGGGAGGGAGGGAGGGAGGGAGGGAGGAAGGGAGGGAGGGAAAGAGGGAGAAAGACAGAGAGAAACTCTTCTATCTACTGGTTCACTCTTCCAATCTCAGCAATAGCTGAAACCAGCAGCCAGGGCCTCCAACCAGGTCTCCTATGTGGCTTATATGGACCCCAGTACCTGAGTCATCACCTGCTGCATCCCAGATTGCCAGAAGCTGAGTCAAACACTGAGGAGCACTCAATCCCTGGCACTTTTGATGAGATGTGGGTGCCCAAGCAGAAACTAAACCAGCTGCGGCACAACATCTGATCCATAGCAAACATAGTATTTGTTTATTTATTCATTATTATTTTTATTTTAATTAGTTTTATCCAGTTCAGTGAGATTCGTAGATATATTTCTAAGAATATAACGATTTATCAAAAACTCAAAAATCAGACAAAAATAAGAGATTAAATGATGGAAATTTTCATTAAGTAATGAATTATTCTAACTATTTTTATAACATTACCCCCCAAAATATTTCTAGTGAAGCCTATAATAACTGAGTTCTTCAATGGAAGTTTAAACAACTAACATCACTCACTCCTTCATTTTCATGGGGACAGTAGAAATAAAATAAATTAATTTGTGGTAAGAAAATAGGAATTAATTTCAAAAAGAAAAGTTTCAACCAAAGACAACTATCATTTCTGAAAAGTTCTGTGCAAAAATGATGACATTCCAAGTGGAAAAATAGCTTTTTTTGTAATTAAAATAGCTCAAAAATGAAGTAAAGCACATGTAAGTTTTAAAAAAAAAAAGGAACAGCTACTGAGGGGTCCACCTGCTCAGTCCAGTGCCAGCACTACTGTTGTACCTTCAGAATCAGGTAATAGGTGGAAGTCAGTGAACACTCTGAAGAAGAAATTGTAATAATTCCATGTACAATAGCTTGACAAATCAGAAAACAAATGAACAAGTAAACAAAGCATGGGCTAAATTTAACCAAAGTTGTGAACAAACTGCAGAATTAAAGTTGCAAAGCACTAATGCAATAAACTGAACAAACAAAAAGAAAAATCTCCCATCTTCATTGATTGGAAGAAATAATAATAAAATGTCCACACTATCCAGAGTGATTTACAGATTCAACATAATCCCTATCAAAATATTGACATTCTTCACAGATACTTGAATAAAATCCTAAAATGATGTAAAACTGAAAAAGATTACAAATAACCTAAACAAACTTGAACAAGAACAAAGCTGGAAATACCATAGTGCCAGATTTTTAAGATATATCATATACAATATGGTACTACAAAACAGATACTAGAACAAAGGAAAACAAAAGACAATGCAAAAATAAATCCAAGCATCCAAAGCTAACATAACTTTGACAAAAATGCTGAAAACATTTTCTGGAGAAAGAATAATTGCAATAATAAATGATGCTGGGAAAATTGCATAGTTATCTGCAGAACATTGAAACTTGTCCTCTACCTCCCACTCTATTCAACAATCAACTAAAATGGATCAAAGAACCAAACATGAAAACAAGAGCCATGAAACTACTAAAAGAAAATATAGTGAAAACATTTCAAGACATTAGCAAAGACAATTTTTTTGAAAACAGCTCCAAAACACAAGCAACCAAAGCAAAAACAGACAAACGGGATCACATCAAACTTAGAAAATTCCACATATCAAAATAGCTATTTGCAGAGGAAAGGAACATGTGACAGAGTGGTAGGAAATATTTGGAAATTATTCAACTGATAAGAAATTAAAATCCAGAGTAAATAAAGAGCAAACACTCAACATGGGGCAGCTCTTGGGACTACCTGTTAAGACACTGATTGGGGGGCCGACAATGTGGCGCAGTGGTTAACACCCTGGCCTGAAGTGCTGGCATCCCATATGGGTGCCAGTTTGAGATCCGGCTGTTCCACTTCCAATCCAGCTCTCTGCTATGGCCTGGGAATGCAGTGGAAGATGGCCCAAGTGCGTGGGCCTCTGCAGGCATGTGGGAGCCCCAGAAGAAGCTCCTGACTCCTGGCTCCAGATTGGCAGAGCTCGGGACATTGCAGCCAATTGAGGAGTGAACCAGAGGATCGAAGACTCTCTCTCTGCCTCTCCTCTCTCTGTGTAACTCTGACTTTCAAATAAATAAATAAATCTTCTAAAAAAATAAAAGCACTGGTTGGGATACACACATCCTCTTATGGAATAGGTGAGTCATATCCATGACTCTGATCCCTTGCTGCAGTTTCTTGCTAATGTGGACCCTGGCAGGCTCCTGTGATGGATCAAGAACTTGGGTTCCGGGGACAGCACTATGGCTCAGTGGGTTAAAGCTTGGGTTCCATCCACCTACTTGGATACCTTTACTGATATGCAAGCTACAGGATTTGGTACAAGCCAGTGGCCACTGTAGACATTTGAAGAGTGAATCAGTGAATGGGTACACACACTCTCTCTCTATTGCTCTACCACTGAAATAAAACAAACAAAAAAACTTTGGAAAAAATATCAACAACAACAAAAAGAAACATGGCATTTAAGGAAGAGGCGAAGTATCTGATTGGATATTTCAGGAGAATAAATGCCAATGCTCCAGCCTGGTGTTGTGGAACAGCAGATTAATCTACCACTTGCAATGTAAGCACTCCATATTGTGCTGCTGATTACTGTCCTGGTTGTTCTGCTTCTGAGTAAACTTCCTGATAATGTGCCTGTAAAGTCCTTAAATGATTGCCACCTGTAGAGGAGACCAGATTGAATTCCTGGCTCCTTTGTCCTGGCCCAGACTTGGCTGTTGTGGCCATTTGGGTGAAAAAATTAAATGATGGAATGATAGAAGATCTCTCCCTCTCTGACACTCTATGTTTCAAATAAAAAATACAAAAAATAAATATTTTAAAAGAAATACCAGTGATCAGCAAATGCATTAAAATTCATAATATCACTAGTCTTTAGGGAAATGAAAACCAAATTCACAGTGAGATGTCATCTCACTCCAGTTAGAAAAGTCATCATAAAAATGATAGAAAATAACAAATTTTGGGAAAGATGTTAGTTGGAAGGCAAATTAGTATAGCCCTTAGGGAAAACATTAAGGGGGTTACTACAAGAACTAAAAGTAGATCTCCCATTTGACCTGGCTATCTCTCTCCTAGGTATATGTTCAGCGGAAAGGAAAGCAGCATATGAAAAAAATTCCTGCAATTCCATATTAATTACAGCACTTTTCACAGTAAACAAGATGTGGAATAGCCTGTGTTCCCTTAGATGAATGGATACATGGGTACATAAAGACAATATAGTATGTAAACGCAATGGAATATTATTTCACCATAAAAAGGAATGAAATCTTAACATCTGCAGCTAGTTGGATAGAAGTAGAGATTATTACATTAAATGAAATAAATCAGACATAGAAAGACAAATATTGCATGCTTTCTCTCATTTGTGGATATTAAATTACACACACACATATATGTAAACAATGTAAAAATAAACAAATATTTTTAAAGTATACCATCTACAACTCTGTACAGTGTGCAATGCATGACAATAATACATGAATATTACTACTTTGATATTTGCCGTATTATAGTTCATTAATATATTATATACTCGTATAGTAAATAAAAAAATTTGAAAATATTCAGCAAATTATTTTCTCAAGGGTAAGAAAAATATTCACTAATTGAGCATAGATACCAAGGGCTAATATTACACCTTTAAAATAAAAGGTATCTATCAGAAAAACAAATATTTGTTTTTCACTCCAGAAATTTGTAAATTTTTTTATTTATTTATTTGACAGGTAGAGTCAAATAAATATAGACAGTGAGAGAGCGAGACAAAGAAAAAGTTCTTCCTTCTGTTGGTTCATTCCCCAAATGGCCACTATGGCCGGCACTGTGCCAATCTGAAGCCAGGAGCCAGGAGCTTCTTCCTGGTCTCCCACGCGGCTGCAGGGGCCCAAGCACTTGGGCCATCCTCCACTGCCCTCCAGGGCAACAGCAGAGAGCTGGACTGGAAAAGGGGCAACCAGGACTAGAACTCAACGTCCATATGGGATGCCGGCACTGCAGGCAGAGGATTAACCAAGTGAGCCACGGCGCTGGCCCTGAAATTTATAATTTTTAAAGCAAAAAGCAATAACAACTATTTCCTTTTACAGACTCTAATGCATGTGCAAAAGTATATAATTAAGTATTCTTAATGAAAAAAATTACAGGCCAATATTATTCATAAGAGGTCTAATAAAAATGTCAATGTCAATATCAAGCAAGTTTAACTAAGAGAACAGTATATTAGAAATTTCAAAGGATTAGAATTCAGCCATTTTGAACTAATATTGTGACATAATCATTTATTTCTTACTCAATTGTTTATTATATGAATGTCTGTTAGTGCACGATAACTTTCTATGTAACATGCATAACATTTTCTTGTCTTGACCCATTGCATTGGAATGGGCAGTTGGTTTAGTGGTTGAAATGCCACTAGGGATTGCCACATATTTCCATGCCTGGGTTGAGTTGTTGTTCTACTTCCTTATAATGAGCGTACTGGGAGGCAGTGGTAAAGGCTGTTGTGGAATTTAGGAGAATGAACAGGTGGATTGGAGCTTTCTCTCTCTCTCTTTCTGTCTCCCTCCATATCAAGTAAAAAAAATGTAATATACTTTAAAAAGCATAAAAATAAAAAATAAAAATAATTACATTATGAAAGTTTTAATAGACATCTTTATATATTACATCATGTTTCATTTAATGAGAAAAGAAATAGTTGAAAATACTGATTATATTTTTTCTGCTTAATTTATATAATTTATTAATAAGCTTTAATAACACTACTTTTACATCAAAGAGTTATTTCAATGGACTAAAATCTGAAAATCAAAGAACAAGTTACATTTCTATCAACATGAGGAGAAGAATCTTACTTGGTACATTTGAACTTACTCTGTCTATCAATTTTTCAGTAGATATATCTTAAATTATGTATTTGTGCACTGAAATCATACAAGTTCTGCATACTTCATATAAAAATTGAGCAGGGTATCTTCAGTGATTTTATTCACCATTTAAATGCTGTTTCTGAGGCTTGTGATGATGTGATCTTTAAGTCATTCATCCGTGGTAAAGGAATAGAGAGGGAGCCAGGGAGCATTTTTGTGTTCATTTTGCAAAGGTTGTGTTCAAAGACAAATTGAGGTTATTCCGAGTATCTGTATGAGTGCTCTAAGTTTCAGTTAAAAGGTTATTCTGAGTCCTCGGATTAAAATGTGGTCAGTTGATATATCACAAGATGTTTAAAAGTGACACTAATTTTATGAACACAAAATATATTTTTAAAATGAAATGATGCTCAATACACAAAATAAAGCCAAATGTTATCTTCTCAAGATGTTAAGCTTCACAATAATTTTTTCTTTTTAATACATGTATCTTTACTTTTAAACTATCTTTTTTTGTATAAGATAGTTTACTGCTGAAATATCACATCTGAATACATAACAATATTTCCACTATGTCCATTCTATCATTTATATATACATATATAAAACACATGTATATGTAATATATATAGTACCCAAATTTAAAAGTATTAAATTTAAAAATTTAAAAATTTAAAAATTTCATTGGGAAAGTAATTCTCACCCTGAATAAGTGTTGAAGTGTTTCTTAATATGCAACAGCAATGGAACTTAGAAAATGAAAGATCATAATTTCAATCCAGAATTCTAATTGCTCTATTGGTGTAAACCTGAACAAATGAGTTGAAGTTTGTAAACTATAGGTTCTATAATTAAAATACATAAAATTATCACATGGCTATGATATTTAACTACTCTAACACCACTGTTACAACCTGTTAATCAGTGAAAGCCAAATTTGTTAGATCTACTGAGGTAAGGATGAATATCACTTGGCCAAAAAATTTTAGTACTAATTCAATTTGTGAAAGGAGATGTAAAGATATAAGATATTTAGACTTTTTTTTTTTTTTTTTTTTTTGGTGCCCATATGGGATGCCAGCACTTCAGGCCAGGGCTTTAACCTGCTGTACCACAGTGCTGGCCCTGACATGTAGACTTTTAATGCATAGACGTTTTGAATTTTTATTTATGTTTTGATTGACAAAACAATGCATGTTATTGTGTATAACATGTTTCACAATATTTATAAATTGTGCTAATTAACATATGTATTGCTTAACATTGCTTTTTTGTGACTTGGTGGGTTTTTTTGGGCATTTTTCATCTTAAATTTATTTTATAGACTATACATTATATCAGCACGTGGGTCCAATTTTATTCTTAGAAAAGGCTGTACAGTATCCTATTCATCCAAGTCCCTGTTGAAGGCTACTTGTGCTGTTTCTTTTTTATTATTATTATTTAATAAATGTGAATTTACAAAGTGCAACTTTTGTATTGTTGTGGCTTCCCCCCCCCAACCTCCCTCCCTCCCACGGCTTTCCCCTCTCCCACTCCCTCTCCCATTCCGCCCTTCATCAAGTTTCATTTTCAATTACCTTCATATACAGAAGATCAACTTAGTATACACTAAGCAAGGATTTCAACAGGCTGCCCTCACACAACCCCACAAGGTATAGGGTATTGTTTGACTAGTGGTGTTGTTTTTAAGTTTCATAGTAAAACACATTAAGGACAGAGATCCTACGTGGGGAGACTGTACCAAGTGACTCCCATTGTAGATTTAACAATTGGCACTCTTATTTATGGCGTCAGCAATCACCCAAGGCTCTTGCCATGAACTGTCCAGGCTATGGAATCCCCTTGAGTTCACCAACTCTGAACTTGTTTAGTCAAGGCCATATCACAGTGGAGGTTCCTTCCTCCCTTCGGAGAAAAGCGCCTCCCTCCTTGATGGCCTATTCCTTCTGCTGGGGTCTTGTTCACCAGCATCTTTTATTTAGATTGTTTTTGCCATCGTGTCGTGGCTTTCCATGCCTGTGAGACTCTCATGGGCCTTTTAGCCAGATCCGAATGCCCCAAGGGTTGATTCTGAGGCCAGAGTGCTGTTTTGGGCATTTGCCATTCTATAAGTCTGCTGTGTATCCTGCTTCCCCCGCAGGATCATTCTCTCCCTTTTAATTCTATCCTTCATTATTTGCTTACATTGGTCTTGTTTGTAAAATCTCTTTGACACGTACCCTATCTTTTTGATCGGTTGTGTACTTATACTTGTCACTTTGCCAAGTGCACTGGCATTGGTACATGCCTCCTTGGTAAGATTGAGTTGAAATCCCCTGGCACATTTCTAGTTCCACCATTGGAGGTAAGTCCGAGTGAGCCTGTGCCAAGCTATATATCTCCTCCCTCTCTTATTTCCACTCCTATGTTTAACAGAGATCACTTTTCTGTTAATTTTTAAACGCCTAAGAATGATTGTGTATTGATTACAGAGTTCAACCAGTGGTATTAAGTAGAACAAACAGAGCAACAACAACAACAAAATACTAAAAGGAATAAAATAGTGACTTGGTGTTTTTAAGACAACCCTAACAATATTACATGGAATTGGCTGGAATTCATGATATAATACTTTTGGATTGGTTGTCGTAGCGAGATAAACATCTTGAAGTGCTTCACGATGAATAGGGTAAAACTTGAAAAGCAAGGTTTTCTCATTGCCTGAATTCCTATTTTTCATGAGCAATACCTCTTGTATCTGTTGCAAAATTAATTTTTCTTGGTTTTGGGATTACATACTACATGAACAGAGTTAATTACTTATGTTAGTGATGTTTAACGTAAGTTTTAGGAATAATGAAATGTGAATACATCACTTACACTAAGTAACTCACATATAGTTCATAATAAATGATAAATAATTATGCTTTCCTTTCCTTTTTAAACTTTTTTTACATTTATATATGGTGAACAAATTTCATGTATTTGATATATACAGATTTAGGAGCATAGTGATACTTTCCACCCTACCCTTCCGCCTGCTCATGCTCTTACCCTCCCTCCTAATTCCTTTCTTATTTTTTCTTTAATTTAGGAAAAACAAATAAAATTCTAATTGTTTAGAATCTTCAGTTTAAGAAATGATTTTATTATAACTTGTCTATATGATTTAAAAAATGCATTTGTGAAGGTAATCACAAGCCAAGTTCTAAAAATTAATACCTCTATACATAAATGTATAAATAGGTATAAATTAGAATGGTACAAAATTGAAGCTTAATACATGTCTAAACATACATATTCTTATATGAGATACACAAAGACAGATTTAAAGAAAGAGACAGAAAGACAACTGCCAGAGCTGAATCAGGCCAAAACAGAGTTAGGGCTCAGTCCAAGTCTCCCATATAGGTAGTAGGGAACAAACAACTTGAACCTTCAAGGGTGCCTCCCAGAATCTGTGCTACTGGAGGCTAGAATTGGGAGCACAGCTGGAACTCAAACTCAAGCACTCTGATATGGGTGCAGACACTTTAATTTTTAGGTCAAAAATCCACCTGTGTAACAATTGACTGAAAAATGTTATGCTATTAGAAAATCATACTATGGGAAGCAACAGATGATGACTCAAGTTTTGGATCCCTGACTCACGTGAAAGGCCAAGGTTGAGTTCTGGACTCCTGGCTTCAGCCTGGTTCAGCCCTGGCTGTTGTGGACATTTGAGCAATGAAGAATTCTCCACCTCAACATCTCTCAGTCTCTCTGCTTTACAAAAATGAGAATAAAAAGTAAATAGTTTTTAAACATTTGTGGAAACATGGTTTTTAAAAGATAATTTGAATTTTTCAAGAGCTTTTTGAAGCCCTGTCATATACCAGTTTACTTCAAAATGCTTGTAGAAAATGAAATTAGATAATGCTTTTTTTGCTCCAAAAGAAATTGTGAAATCCGTACACATGAATGACTGTCAAGAAGTTCATGGAAAATATGTAATATGAAAAAACATGCATAGAGATCAAGTTTTTGTGCCAAAATATCTGTTATTAAGAAGTTTATTAATTTGAAAATAACAACAGAGAGAAAGATGGCAGAAGAGACCTCAAACTAGGATTCAGGAACTGCATCCAGTCCCCCATATCTTACATTATTAAAAATATCTTATTTTTCTGGAGCAAATATAAGAGACCATTGTGAGTAATATATTTATAGAATTTCATTAGAGTAATCTGAACTAAATTCTAAGTTAGCATATATTCAAATAATAAGAATGTACTACAGCCTAGAATAAACCCAAATTTCCATGTATAGGTTTAGAAAAAAGTAAATGTGAATTAAAAGACAATGGAAAACCAAGAATGGATTATTTTACTGTTTGTCAACAGACCTTGGCCTTTGTTCAAAACTATATTATAAAAAAACAGATTTTGTTCCATCTCAGGATTCCAAATGAAATGGAGATAATTTTAAATCTAACGTATTACTTATATGTGACATTTTTATCCTGTATCATGAGAGATAAATTTAGGTAGAATAATCTTGGAATACTCAGATTCATATATTATGTATTATCATTGACAAATCATTATAGAGTTCTACCTCTACATAGCCAGGCATAAATAACCTCAATACTTCATAATCTAAAGGAAATCCAGAACATAGCTTGTATTAAATTACATTTTTCATATGAGAAAAAGCTTTCAAAATAATGTATGATGGACTACACAAATGTGGTGTCTCTTTTTTTCTGTTTTTATTGGTTCTTCCTAACATCATATAGACATTTGATAGTAACTCCTCACACTGAAAACACTTAGGCTGGCAATATCCATTCCTTTAATTCTGGAACTATTTAGTAATATCTAGCTTTGGGGAAAAATTTGCAAAATGGACCCAAATTTCTACATAAAATCAGAGAAACAAACATTCACATACTAACTACATTTGTTATTAAAGTAAATGAATTAATTAATGTATACTAATTACTTATTTTCTATAAGTATCAATAAGTAATAATTATTAACTCTTTTTTTAATTTTTTTTTTTGACAGGCAGAGTGGATAGTGAGAGAGAGAGACAGAGAGAAAGGTCTTCCTTTGCCGTTGGTTCACCCTCCAATGGCCGCCACAGCTGGTGTGCTGTGGCCGGCGCACGGCGCTGATCCGATGGCGGGATCCAGGTGCTTCTCCTGGTCTCCCATGGGGTGCAGGGCCCAAGCACTTGGGGCATCCTCCACTACACTCCCTGGCCACAGCAGAGAGCTGCCCTGGAAGAGGGGCAACCGGGACAGAATCCGGCGCCCCTACCGGGACCAGAACCCGGTGTGCCGGCGCCGCTAGGTGGAGGATTAGCCTATTGAGCCGTGGCGCCAGCCTATTAACTCTTTATAATAGACAGTTTACATGTATTTTTCATTAAGTCCTCACAATAACCATAAGTATTGGTTATTGTTTTCATACATGTAAGTTACTATTCTCATTGTGATTTTAGTTTAAGAGAACAAATCCCAGCATTGTCAATATTATCAGTTATAATCAACTACTATAAAACCAATAATCACTGTATTAGGACATTTTGATAAGCAGTAGCTAACAGAGAGTGGAATAGTTTAGGTAATTATGTATTCTGTACTTAAATGACCTCCAAAAGTAACTACTGAACAGCATTTATAATCCTAGAAGCTGCAACGGATCAAGATATAAGCCATCAAAATACTGTAAGAAGATATTCATTATGAAACCAACAATAAGTCAGTAATACTTAACTTCACCAATGAACAAGGCAGAAGAGGGAAATTTTTGTTTGACTTTTTTTGTTAAGAATCTAGCTGAGAATAAGATTGGAGAATGGTAGTTATAACTATAGACTGAATATATAGTGACTCATAAATATATTGATATCATCATAATTCTCTCGTTGCATTTTCCTTTACAAAAATATAGCATTTGCCAATGTTGGTCTTTTACTGCTTAAAATCTTCATTTTCCCTGACCTACAGCAATCAATAGAACATTTTCTCCTGTCTCTGATACCTCCTATGCCTTCATTACTCCTTGTACTTTGTTCAAGGCTCTTAACTTCTCTAATTTGCATATTTATATGGAATGATATTGTGTATATATATATATATATATATTCCCTTCACTTGTTATTCATATAGTAAAAAACAATGTTTATCTAAGTGTTCTATATCTTTATGATAGTCTTAAATAATTTGTTGTCTTCGTGTCTTTGTATTTTAAGCATTTCATAATGCACAAATGCCAAATATAGAACGACCATATATTCTCACAAACTTGATTCATTGCTTACATGTATCCTAGCATCCATGCATTTGAACATTACAAGTAATACATTATTATACATTTTGCCATTAGATACTAACATAGTGTTATTAACAACACAGACCACACCTGTCTCTGCCTTACTATTAATAAATAAATGCATGACAGAACTTTTAATAAAAACCATTTCTGCACTTTGTATGTTGAATGATGGCAGTTGAATTAAATTAATATATTTATAATCATGAGAGAAATACAATGATCCATGCAAAGTGTGGCTACTGGCAAATGTAAAAACAAAGGTTATATTAATATCCTTCAAATAATTAAATATGAGGACATTTAATATTGTCACCATTCTCATTTTGTGTGAAGAGAACAAATATTAGCATTGTATTAGTATTGTATATATTTACAGTTTATTCAAGTATTCAGGCTGAGTGTATATTAGGTGGCTATTTTTACACAGACTATTATATTCATTTCCAGAAGGAAAAACTTTTGAAAATGTATATCAATGTATAATACTAGAGATAATATGTATGATGATTTTAATCTACATTTAATTGTTTGGCTCATTAACATTCATTACACTAAATGTATCATTACAATTCAAATTTAGCCATTTAACTTCCTCTAGATTCTGAGTCTTGCCAGAAAAATAAGGTCCTTAATATGTTTCTCTGTACAGATGGTCTAAACTTATCTTGCTTCAGTCAGATTACATGAACATTTACTTAGTGCTGAAAATGTCATGTCATAAAAATAATCTACAATAATGGTAGAATAAACATAGAATACTAAGGAATTATTTGCTACAACTGCACTTTTCCTGTCAAAATTATAGCAATAGAATCCAGGGGAAATTCTTTTTCCAATGCCAGCTTTTCCAAATGTTAAAATATTATACACATTGGGATTGGTGTTGTGGCACTGCACACCTTATGCACTGGTTCATGTCTCAATTGCTCAACTTCCAGTCCAGCTCCCGACTTAGCACATGGAAAGGCAGCTGATGACGGCTCAAGTGCTTGGGTTACTGCCAACCACTTGGGAGAACTTGATGAAACTCTTGGTTCCTTGGGTTCAGCCTGACCTGGCCCCAGCTTTTGCAGCTGTTCTAGGAGTGAACCAAAGAATGAAAGATTACTTTCTCTATCTTTTTCCTACTTCTCTCTTCTCTGTCTGTAACTCTGCCTTTTAACAAATAAATGAGTAAGTTGTTAAAAAAGAAAATAGAACACAAAACACATAAAGATAATTTAGATTCAAATGAGAAAATTTGATTCATAATACTTTTATGGGTCCAATGCTACTAAAACATTGACTCTGTCTTTGCAATGATTCTTTTAGATATTTTTTTTTTTTTTTGCTAAACTTGGATGCCAATGAGCTATCTGATACAAATAGAATTCTATTCATCTCGTTTCCTAAATTTTAGAGTCAAACCAGTAAACCTAAAATGAGAAATTCTTCAGCCTCTAATTACAAATTTAAAACAAGTCAGATGAACAGCAGAAATTAATGCTACTGGAAAGAGAAAAAAATGGAAAGAAAAGAAAACTCTTATCTGATTTTTATAGTCCTTCTGAAACAGACATAAAGCAATCAGACACTGTGTCAGACACAGAAACCTGAGAGAACTGAAACTCAGATTGACTGTTTTAATCATCCAGAATATTTTTCACACCAAAAGGAACATTCACTCAATATATTCTCTCTGCTACACTGAAAAAATAGGCTAAACTTATTTTCACTGTGGCTATTAAGATAACATATTCAAAGTCTTTATAAATTAAAAGTTTTCAGGGGAAGCATTTTGGCACTGCGGTTTAAGCCCATGGCTTTCAAAGCCTGTATCACATATCAAAGTGTTGTTTTAATCCTGCTACTCCTGACTCGGCTTTCTGCTATTGCTATGGGGAAGGCAGTGAATTACTTTGAGCCTCTGTCACCAATGTGAGGAGCCTGGGTGGAACTTCGAACTCCTGGCTATTCTGAACATTTGGGAAGTGAACCACTGGATGGGAGATTGATTTTCTCTCTCTCTCTCCCTCTCTCTCTCTTTCTTCCTCTCTCTCTTATCAGCCTAGCTTTCAAACAAGTAAAGAAATGTCTTAAATAAAATTAAAAAGCATTTATCATTTTGCAGCCAAGATATTTGCCATTATCTGAATATAGTGTTACATTATTTTCCTGCATATATCCTTCAAAAAGTCCACTAACACAGCCATTCATTCTTAATTTTTTTTTCAAAGATGTATTTATTTATTTGAAAGGTGTGGGTACAGAGAGGAAGAGGAAGAGGCAGAAAGCAGGAGCTGGATCTGAAGTGGAGCAGCCTGCATGTGAACTGGCACCCGTATGGGATGTTGGCACTACAGGAAACAGCTTAACACACTATACCACTGCTCTATCCCCAACATCCATTCTTTAACACAAAAAATACAAGAAACATTTGGTATAATGGGGTTGCATGGAATATAGGTTTAGCTTGGAAGACCAAGTAAACTAAGAGAAGGTATTTGGAATTCTCAGAAAAGAAAATTTCCTTTCTTCAACATTCACATAACAATGTAAAAAAAAATTGAAATACCCTAAGTCTACTCAAAAGCATGATTCCAATTCCATTTTGATGGTTGCCTACCTTTGAAATTGAAATATAGGTTTTACAATTTGGTGAAGTTTTTAACAGACTAACATCAACAAAGCATAGTTAGCTATTTGGAAAATTAAATATATTTTATTTAAATACCTTATATTTTGTGGAGCAGTGCTGAAGCATAGCGGGTAAAGCCACTGCCTGCAGTGTTGGCATCCCATGTGGCTGCCAGTTCAAGTCCCGGCTGCTCCACTTCCAACCCAGATCTCTGCTATGGCCTGGGAAAGCAGTAGAGGATGTCCCAAGTCATTGGGCCCCTGCACCCACATGGGAGACCCGGAGGAAGCTCCTGGCTCCTGCCTTCAGATCAGCTCAGCTCCAGCAGTTGTGGCCATTTGGGAGTGAACCAGAAGATGGAAGACCTCTCTCTCTCTCTGGCTATGCCTTTCTCTGTAACTCTGACTTTCAAATAAATAAATAAATCTTAAAAAAAATAAAAATAGGGGCCGGCGCCACGGCTCACTAGGCTAATCCTCCGCCTAGCGGCGCCGGCACACCGGGTTCTAGTCCCGGTTGGGGCGCCGGATTCTGTCCCGGTTGCCCCTCTTCCAGGCCAGCTCTCTGCTGTGGCCAGGGAGTGTAGTGGAGGATGGCCCAGGTGCTTGGGCCCTGCACCCCATGGGAGACCAGGAAAAGCACCTGGCTCCTGGCTCCTGCTATCGGATCAGCACGGTGCGCCGGCCGCAGCGCGCCGGCCGCGGCGGCCATTGGAGGGTGAACCAACGGCAAAGGAAGACCTTTCTCTCTGTCTCTCTCTCTCACTGTCCACTCTGCCTGTCAAAAAAATAAAAAAAATAAAAAATTAAAAAAAAATTAAAAAAAAATAAATAATAATAATCATTTTTTCCATAAAATATTTATTGAGTATCTTCTATATAATGGTGTCGATGGTAGAGTTTATAGATACAATTTATATTTTTCTAGGGATCAGATTTTGGTTCATCTATGAAAGATTTAATAAACAGTAATAACATTATTTTTTGTGTATAAAAGTATACAGTGAGTATTCATCAATATTTATTTTGCATTTTGAGGAGAGAGAAAAAGCTCTGTTAGCAGCAAATTAATTATTGGGAATTTTTTGAAATATAACCAGCGTTAGTACCTCCTGAGTCCAAATAGATTTGGAAAAATTACAGTCTAACAACACTGAATCTGATCACTACGGCATCAAATGTATCTAATGTTTTTATTTCTATCTGAAAAATAGCAATCTTTTATAGCCTATTACATAATTTAAGGACAGCATGAAAATATCCACTAAACTCTGTGACGGGGAAAAATCAAGTAAAACAAACAAATTGAAAAGAACAATGAAAATTTTTGAGTTTAAATAATGTGATTAAGATGGCTAGTATCTGGAATTTGTCGATTTTGAATGAAGATTACTAAACATGCACTATCTGCTACCTTGTTATCTCAGTTTGCAATGGAAATATTTTTTGCTCATTTATCTGAATTCAAAATCAACTCCCTAAATGGAATTTATATACAAGATGAAATATTCCAAGCACTGAGAAATGATGATGTGGTTTTTACAATAAAACTTTGAGTTACTGTGATTTTGACACCTTGAGCCAGAAAAGTTAACAAGAGAAGATAATGTTCCTAGACTTTCTGAAAATATTTTATTAATATGGAATATTTCATCAAAATGAATGCAAAGAGTTCTTATTTTTTTTTTTTCTTTGTGTGGTAGGGCATTGTGGTTCAGGCGTTAAGCTACCATTTGGGATATCCAAATCCATAACTGAGTGTCTAGTTGTAATCTCCATTTTTCTACTTCCAATTCAATTTCTTGTTACTGTGCCAGTGAAGACAGCAAATGATGGCCAAAACTTGGATTCCTGCTACTCACATGGAAGACCTGGCCTGAGTTCTGGGCGCCTGGCTTTGTGCTGACCCAACCCCTGCTTTTGTATGCATTTGAGGAGTGAACTAGCAGATAAAAAATTCTCTATCTCTCTTTCTCTCTCTCTCTTTTTCACCTCTCTCCCCTCTCTTACTCCCTTCTCACTTCTTTCCCTCTTCTCTATATCCCCTGTTTCTGTCACTCTGCCTTTCAAATATATTAATCAATCAATTAAAAAGCCTTTTATCTAGAAACAATCTCAGCCTTAGATTATATGCATTATGTCCTAGTAGTGAATCATATTACTCAAATTTCTTTACAGATTATCTAAATCATCATCTCCAAGTGAAACAGAACACATTATCAAAAAAACAAGAGACCATATGCTTTAAGACCCGTGGGCAAAAGCTTCCACTTTCATATGTATTTTCATAGCATTCCTGAGATGATTCTGCCCCACCATGGAAACTGTCACAATCCATTTGATCTCCAGTATCCTAAAAAATGTAGATAATAATAGTGCATTCCAAACAGCCTTACAATGATTGTATAAGAATCAAATATCTCCACAATACTACTTTTAGAGTATTGAACAATTGTAACACAATTTTATGCAATGCATATTAATATTATAAGTTTTAGTTATGTTTTATGGTCAATTCTAGTCAAAACTTATTCAATATATGTTTTACTCTCTTATTTACATTATAGTAATGATCATGAAAATTTCATAGATGCAAGGATGCCACTGTTTTTCCTAAATTGATCAAGCAAATTAACAAGTTTTATAAAATAAAAATTCATCATGATCCCTAACTTAAATTGATAAAATATATTACTGTGATACTATCATGAAGACCACCATATACTTCAGATATCCAAAAACTTAATCCAAAACAATTGAGCCATTAAATCCCATGTGAACTGCTCATGTAGATCTACAGAATGTTCCTATTGGATGCTTTTTGTAAATTTCAATAATGAAGGAAATCAAATACCACAGATATTCAAAACGTTATATTTCATAAGGCAGCAAAATCCTTAAAACTGATAGAGCAAATTAGTTTCAACTGGTTCCTTTGGGTTCTGAAGTGAGAATGAATCCAAGTATCTGGTAATGACATAAAATACACACACACACACACACAAAGTGAGGACATCTCACTGTAGATGAAACAAGCAGTGGCTGAAGCTTCCTGGTTATGCCCTTTTGAAGAACACAGTCCTTTTTGTTCAAAAAGGTTCAGCTCATTTAGCACACTGCAAAGAACTGTGATCATGAACTAATGACATTACTTTCTGTAGAGTGGTTTGGAGGGAATATTTTTTAAACAGGATCATCTTAAGTATAGGAAGTAAAGGATATTTTTCTACATTATATTTTCTCCATGGTCAAATATTGTAGAAGTTTACAAATGAGCACACTTCAGGAGATATTATCTTATTTTAAAGAAGTATGGAAAAAAGTAATTCATTCCATTAACAATTTTTTTCAGGTGGAGATAATTAATTTGGGAAGGTTGTTTTAATCATATTTTAACAAATACTGGGCAGTTCTGCCATCTTCATTGATTTTTCTAACAGATTCTTGAGTATTTGGACTGTAACAACTACTCAAAGCAAAATTTGGGATATTGAGAAAAAGCCAAAATTCAAATTTATATGGAAATATTAAGATATTTATGAATAAATATTTTATATATTTTATATATATTTATATACATATTATATATATATTTATATATAAAACCTGAACATTCTGCACTGTGATATTCTTCTTTTCTAAATGTATAGTAATTATAAGATCAACTTTTGTAATTCTCCACTCCAGACTTTTCCTGTTACTCTTACAGTGTCTTTCCACACTTTCAATCTCTTCTCTTCAATATATTGCATATCCACATTTTAGGTACGTCATTTTTCCTTTTTTTCTTTTCATTTTGCTTTTTAATTTAAAGTTGACAAGGTTGCAAATTTCAGTTCGAAAAATATATAATGAGGAATAATTTGAGAATGTAGAATAATCATATTCAGCATCATGGTAATTTACAAAGAGGTTCTGATAATGAAAGTCACTCTTATTTGTAATTTCTATTTATATAAAGGGAACAAATATCATTCATTTCATATTCACAGTTTTTAGAGGATAATGATACTCCCCACCCTACCTTGCTTTCACCATTGCTCCTCCTTCCTTTCCTTTTTGTTTTTTAACCTTTACGCAATGGCACACTTCTCAGTAAGAAAAAAGAACGAAATCCTGTCTTTTGCAACCAAATTGATGCAATTGAAGACCTTTATGCTTAGTGAAATAAGCCAGTTCCCAACAAATATCATATGTTTTTCCTGGTTTCTCCTAGCTAATATGCAGAGTACAAAAAAGATAATACACATAATAAGCAAAATTGAGATTTGATTATTGTTCGTAGCCTTGGTAGATACTTTTGGGGAACAGTGGTTTTTCCACTTACTATTTGAATTCTTTATTTAGTAGAGGGTTAAGTTTGTGGTTATAAACTAAATTAAGTATGCTTTTTCCTTTCATTCCGTTCACTAAATGGGCTATTAACTATTGAGATTCAGATTGCCCAAGAAAACATATGATACAAATTACACTTCTGTGACTGAGTATTGTAACCTCTTAAAACTTACTTATGCAAACTTTAAGGATAACCATTAGATATTATAAAATGCCACTGCATGATTAATAATAACAATAATAAGCATAAAAGTATATGAAACACTATATTCTATGTCAGGCATCTTTCAGAAGTCTTTTTTTTTTTTTAATTTTTGAAAGGCAGAGTGGACAGTGAGAGAGAGACACAGAGAGAGAGGTCTTCCTTTTTGCCGTTGGTTCACCCTCCAATGGCCGCCTCAGCCGGCGCGCTGCTGCCGGTGCTGATCCGAAGCCAGGAGCCAGGTGCTTCTCCTGGTCTCCTATGAGGGTGCAGTGCCCAAGGACTTGGGCCATCCTCCACTGCACTCCCGGGCCACAGCAGAGAGCTGGCTGGAAGAGGAGCAACCGGGACAGAATCCGGTGCCCCAACGGGGACTAGAACCCAGTGTGCCGGCGCCACAAGGCGGAGGATTAGCCTATTGAGCCGCAGCGCCGGCCAGAAGTCTTCAGTCATATGTGAACTAATTTAATCCTCAGAACCGTACGAAAAGAGATGCAATTTCCATCTTTGTTTTGGAGCCTGAAATCACACCCAGGCATTATAATTTGGATGTCTAGGATCAAACCATTTCCACTGGAACTTGTAATTATCCTAATCCCCTTAAAACCTTTATCCAGAACAAATGCCATTAGAGAAAAATTGTCATGGAAAGAACCCAGACAAAATCCGAATCTGAATGCTTGAGTTAATTCCAGTACACTAAATATATCTGTTTAAACAAACACAATCTGTGGATTTCTTTAATATTTTAACAACTCTATTATAACAGGAAGTGCCCTATAAAGTTCATTTCAGGTGAATTTTACTTATCTATGGTTTATTCAATCTCTCATCTATAGCTGATCTCCTTGTAGGAAGAGATGGATCCTAACAATTCTGCCCCTTTTCAAACATTTCATATGACATTTGGCCTACAAATGAGGGAGAAATCCTATATCACATTTAGAAAACTGTGAATAAGATTATGAATGGAATATGATCTCAAAATTATAGCTGAAGATAAGATCGTAGTAGTAACAAATTTGTGGGAGGTGGGGCAGAAATGAACAGTACATCTATAGGAAAACATATCACAAACATTAAAATAAACTGCAGTATTTTGTTGCTTCAGAGTTTTCAATATAATTCAAAACTCTGAAGAATTTTTGAAGGATACTGCAGACTTGTTAGCATCGGGTATTGCAATGTTTGAAAAGCAGAGTGTTGGCCAGCACTGCGGCTCACCTGGCTAATCCTTCACCTGCGGCATCGGCAACCTGGGTTCTAGTCCCGGTTGGTGCGCTGGATTCTGTCCTGGTTGCTCCTCTTCCAGTCCAGCTCGCTGCTGTGGCCCAAGAAGGCAGTGGAGGATGGCCCAAGTGCACCCGCAGCACCTTGCTCCTGGCTTCGGATCAGCGCAGCACGCTGGCTGTAGCAGCCATTTGGGGGGTGAACCAATGGAAAGGAAGATCTTTCTCTCTCTCTCTCTCTCTCTCTCACTATCTAACTCTGCCTGGAAAGAAAGAAAGAAAGAAAGAAAGAAAGAAAGAAAGAAAGAAAGAAAGAAAGAAAGAAAGAAAGAAAGAAAGAAAGAAAGAAAGAAAGAAAGAAAGAAAGAAAATGAGAGTGTTTAACCAATCGAGTGAATATTTTACACTGGCAAGAGTAATACCAAAATGGTCTATCAGTCCCAGGAATCTCACTACAGAGACTTAGGTGCTAACATCTTGCAATATTCCTTCCCCTCAACACCAAATGTCTGTGAAGCACAGTGAAATTTCTACAAAGTAGGGAGTACAGGCATGAGCTGTTTACTAAACTTCAGTAGGCAAAAAGACTTGCAAAATCCCATCTAGAAATCTGGGGAGAAAATATAAGATTAAGATAAACTATTTCAAAAGAAAATATATGGCAAAAATAATTCTGTGTGTCTTTTAAAATTATTATTGGATGTCAAAACTAAAATTCTAAAGCAATTTAGAAATGAAGATAGCCCTAATTGTTTGTGAGTTTTGTTCTTAGCTTTTTTTTTTTTTCCCAAAGAATATTTCAACCACATATGTGGTCAATTCTACATCAAATTTTATTAAAAAGTTTAGAATATTTAAACATTGACAGGTGAGCATTTAAATTTTTTCAAGATATCACATAGATATCAGAAGTAATAAACATTTCCTTATTAAAAAAAAAAAAAGGTGAAAGAAACTAATTGAAAAGAAGTCGAGAAGCCTGCAGATGTGAAATGTGTTATCAGAGGATCAAAAGGGGAGTAACTACCGAACCAGATGCTTATCTTTTTTTTTTAGGATCTATTTATTGATTTACTTACTTATTTATTTATTTATTTGAAGAGCAGAATTACAGAGAGGGAGAGCTAGAGAGAGAGGTCTTTCATCCACTGGTTCACTCCCCATACAGCTGCAAAGGCTGGAGCTGCATTGATCCGAAGCCAGGAGCCAGGAGCTCCTTCTGGATCTCCCATGCTGGTGCAGTGGCCCAAGCAGTTGGGCCATCTTGTACTGCTTTTCCATATCATAGCAGAGAGTTGGATTGGAAACAGAACAGCTGGGTATCAAATCTGCACTGATATGGGATGCTGGCACTGCAGGAGGCAGCCTCACCTGCCAAGCCACAGCTCTGGCCCCCAGACACTTATTTTAACACATCACATAGATCTAACACCAGCCTTTCCTGTGAAGTGTTCTCTATTGTGCCATCTCTTTCATGAATATTACTTGCAAACCAAGTGTGTTTGATAGTTTAAACACACACACACACAATTTGTTCTTTAGCAACAGGGACTATCTATTATTGGCTCAGTTGCTTTGCTTTTTTATAAAGATTATTTATTCACTTGAAAATTAGAGTTACAGAAAGAGAGCGAAAGACAGAGAAAGAGATCTCTCATCCATCGGTTCACTCCCTAGATGGTCACAGCGCTCTGTGCTGGCCCAGGATGAAGCCAGGAGACAGGAATTTCTTCCGGGTCTCCCAGGTAGGTGGCAGGGGCCCAAGTACCAGGGCCATCTTCTGGTGTTTTTTTCCCAGGCCATTAGCTAGGAGCAGTATGGGAAGTAGAGAAAGAAGGGAATGAATCAGCACCCACACGGGATGCCGGAGTCACAGGTGGTAGCTTTACTCTCCATGCCACAACACTGGTCTGCTTTGTTAATTTTAAAAGACAGAATATGGGATTGGTGCTGTGATGCAATGGATTACTGTTTGGGACACCCATATCCCCTATCAGAGTGCTGCCTTCACTTCTGATCCAGGATCTAGTTTATGTGCACCCTAGGAGGCCACAACTGACAGCTCAAGTGCTTGGGTACATGACACCCCCTTGGGAGATCTGGATGATTCCCTGGCTCCTTATGTTGATTTGCCCTGGCCAAGACTATTTGGTAATTTTTTGAGTGAACCAGGGGATGGAAGATAAATTCCTCTGTCTCTCTCTGTCTCTCTCTCTCCCTCTCTCTTGTCACACACCTTATCTTTTAACTTTTTAAGAAATAAGTATTTTAACATAAATTTTAATAGAATTAGAGATGAAGCAGCTTTGACTCAGATTTTGTTAATAAATACACGATGTTGATTTTTGTCAGAGTATTCAAGATTTTTTTAATTAACTTGACTATTACTTTCTTTTTTTTTTTTTAACCCAGAAACATTTTATTTAAGATATACAAACTTCATGCATCTTATAAATACAAACTTGGGAACATAGTGATTCTTCATCCACTCCCACCCTTCTTCCTCCTCTGTCTGCTATACCCATTCCTATTTTTTACTAAGATCTAATTTCAATTAACTTTATACACATAAGATTAACACTACATTAAGTAAAATGTTCAATAAATAGTATGAAAAAATTATTTTCTCAACAGCAGAGACAAGAGCTGTTGGAAGTTGATGCATCTCAAAGTGTATATTTGACTATTACTTTCAAAGACCGTACTAAAACAAAATTCTTTAAATATTGACTTTCTCTTTATTATGAAAGGTATGGTATAGGAGTATGTTGCTTAAGCTTGCACTATTTTTCTAATCAAAGGTCAGTTTGTCATGCATAGTCTTTGTTTATCTCTGTTGCATGCAAATCACGAAAAATAACATTTAGGGCCTGCGCCATGGTGCAGCAGGTTAATCCTCTGCCTGTGACGTCGGCATCCCATATGGGTGCCGGTTCTAGTCCTGGCTGCTCCTCTTCCAATCCAGTTCTCTGCTATGGCCCCGGAAAGCAGCAGAGGATGGCGCAAGTGCTTGGGCCCCTGCACCCGCATGGGAGACCAGGAGGAAGCACCTGGCTCCTGGCTTGGGATCTGCGCAGCTCTAGCTGTTGCGGCCATTTGGGGAGTGAACCAACTGAAGGAAGACCTTTCTCTCTCTCTCTCACTGTCTGTAACTCTACCTATCAAATAAATAAATAAAATCTTTTAAAAAATTACTGAGTCAGCTAATTATACATTCATATAATCATTTCTCATTAACAATGAGGATTGTTGTTTGGAACATTCTGATACCAAAATCTGAATATGCTGAAACCTCATATAAAATAGCACGGTTTTTTATATAACCTATGTTATCATCTCATATGCATTATTTTTAAAAGTGTTAATTTATTTAACTTAAAAAAAAAAACTTTAATTGGGAGGCAGGCAAAGGCACAGAGAGAGAGAGAGAGAGAGAGAGAGAGATGCAAAAGAGACAGAGGACCTCCGTCTTCTGGCTTACTCCACAATGAAAACACAGTGGTCTGTGCTGGTTCCAGGGCTGAAACTGAGAGCTGGGAAAAGCATCCAGATCGCCTACATGGGTGGCAGGAACTGAATCAGTTGAGCCATCCTAGCTGTTTTCCAGGTTTGTATCAGCAGGAAGTTGAAAACAGGAGCTTGAGCTGGGTATGAAACATAGGGACTCTACTATGGGACCTGGTAAACCAAACCCTAGGCGAATAGCTGCTCTTCTCACATATTTTAAAATAAATATTTTATCCCTACATTACTTATAGTACCTATATTACTTACAATACATAATATGATTTAAATGTTATGTAAATTTGTTATACTTTTTATTTAGGGAACAATAAAAAGAAAAATGTCTTCACATATTCAGTACAAATATCTATTTTTTCTAAATATTTTAAATCTAGGGTTGGTGGAATCTTCATGTTTGAAGGCTACAATTATGTACACAAAATGCTAATATAAGGTCTTTGTGTATGTCTATTTTTACAGTTTGATTTATTTAGATATCTTCTATATTCTCGTTCATTCACAAATTCTCACAGTAGCCATGGCTGGTACAGGTTAAGCCAGAAATCCATATCTCAATCTAAAACAACAAAATGAGTGGTAGGGATTTTTGTACTTGAATTGTCACCTGCTGCCTCCCAGGGTCTGCGTTAACAGGAGGCTGGAATGAGAACAGAGCCAGGACGTTAATCTCGGTTATTCTGATATGGGCAGCACACAGTCCTGGTAGATTCTGAATCTGTTTGACAAAAATTTACTCCTTAGGTAATAACATTTTGTTACGTGAAATAAGCCAGACACAGAAAGACAACTAACACAGGTTATCTCATATGTGGGAATTCATATACATATATTTTAAAAATGTGTGGATATCATATTATTTGTTATATTTATAATTATTGTCTTCATTGACTTGTGTAGTTTATATATTAATATACTGTTCTATTTTCATAATATTTGTCATGAGCTCTACATAATTAATATATTAGTATATCCACTTTAGCTTTCAAACAATAGTATGTAGATATATGATGTTTGTATATGAAGCAAACATGACAAAATTTAAAAATAGCTATGTTATTGTGTAGTCATTGAACATTTCTGCATTATTTGAAATATTTTATAATAAAAAGACAAAAATAAAAAATAAAAAGTCTTCCTTTTTGAATATTTTTAATTTCAATGTATCATAACTAAGCCTCATAATGATTAAACAGGACATTTAAAATAAAGAGCTATGAGGTTATTGAGATTGGATTTCAACAAGACAGCTTCATTACCAATACATCTTCTTAACAATCTGCTCAATGCCATTTGTTTATTGACAATCATATATGGAATAAATAATATAAAAGAAATGCATTTATGTGTATTAGACAATTCTTATTTAAGAAAATAATCACTAAGCTAATAATTTTACTGACAAGTTATTACTGGCTTAGATAGAAATATATTACTTACAAACCCAAAGCCCATATGAGTCTGCTTTCATTAAATAATGGAAATACAATGAAAGGAAAACTCTTTTGAGACTTCATATTTCATAACCATAATGATGTATTTTCTTGCAGAGTTTAATTTAGAATCATTGTAATGAAGAGAAACACAAACTAAAATAAATTAGCTGTTTAGATTTATTATAAGAAAGGTAATTCATATGATCATTCAAATAACTAGGGATTCGTATATTTTGGCATTATTTTATAGAAAGGATGCAGAATTTTCATTATTTCTAAAATAGAAATTAACAACTAGAAAGAGAAGCTAACAATGTGTTCATGATTCTATAAACCAGGTCAAAATTAGGGATTACTGCATTGACATGCCAAATCATTCCACAAGGGTCTAATTAGAAAATAACATTTCTTTCAGAGTAACTCATAATGTAGTAATTAAAATTGAATATATATATATTTATATATGAAATGTAAGGGCTGGTGTTATGCTATATGGGTAAAGTCATTGCCTACAACCCATAAGGATGCCAGTTTGTGTCCAACTGATCCAGTTCTGATCCAGTTCCCTATTAGTGACCTGGGAAAAGCTGCATATGATGGCCCAAAATAAATAAAATATTTTTAAAAGGAAATGTACACCATGTAATATAAAATAACAATAAATAAGCCATACCTCCAATGTAAATTTCTAATTAACATTTAGATTGTTATATATATATATATTATTTAATATAGTCCTGGAAGTTTTAGCCAGAGACACGAGGCAAGAAAAGAAATCAAAGGGACTCAAATTGGAAAAGAGGAAGTCAAACTATACCTATGTGCAGAGCCAAAAAATTCCACTGAGAGACTATTGGAACTTATAAGAGTTTTGTAAAGTGGCAGGATATAGAATCAACACATAAAAATCAATAGTTTTTTATACACAGACAATTCCAGGGCTGAGAAAGAATTTTTAAGATCAATCCCATTCACAATAGCTACAAATACAGTTAAAAACCTTGGAATAACTTTAACCAAGGATTTCAAATATCTCTACAATGAAAACTAAAACAATATTAAAAAAAGAAATAGAACAAGATGTAAAAATGGAAAAATCCCCCATGTCCCTGGATTGAAATTTACAGATTCAATGCAATCCCAATCAAAATATCAACATTCTTCTCAGATTTGGAAATAAAATATGATGCTGAAATTTGTATGGAAACACAGGAGACCTCAAATAGATAAAGCAAACTCATACAACAAAAACAAAGCCAGGGACATCACAATACCAGATATCAAGACATAGGGCAGTTATAATCAAAACAGAATGGTATTGGCACAAAAACAGACACGTATACCAATGGAATGGAAGAGGAAGTCCAGAAATTAATCTATGCATGTAGATGTGATTATTATCATAGACCTTAAAATGGTGATATTATACTATATTACTTGGGTGATTAAAACCCAATCAGGCTGGTGCCACAGCTCACTAGGCTAATCCTTCGCCTTGCGGCACCGGCAAACTGGGTTCTAGTCCCGGTCAGGGCACCGGATTCTGTCCCCGTTGCCCCTCTTCCAGGCCAGCTCTCTGATGTGGCCAGGGAGTGCAGTGGAAGATGGCCCAAGTCCTTGGGCCCTGCACCCCATGGGAGACCAGGAGAAGTACCTGGCTCCTGCCATAGGATCAGTGCAGTGCACCAGCCGCAGCGCGCTGGCCGCGGTGGCCATTGGAGGGTGAACCAAAGGCAAAGGAAGACCTTTCTCTCTCTCTCTCTCTCTCTCTCTCTCACTGTCCACTCTGCCTGTCAAAAAAAAAAAAAAATCAAATGAGTGTTTAAAGCAGGTAGTTAGGTCATGACAATGGAGCACTCATGAGGAGATTAGTGCCATCATAAGAAAAAGACACATAAGAAAATTTGTTTCCCCTCTCTGTTCTCTGTTATGTAAGGCTAAAAGAGCTAAAAGAGAAGATAGCCTAGCTAAAACAAGGAAGCATACCATTACTAGACACCGGATGTGTCAACATTTTGATTTTGGACTTTGTATCCTACAGAACTGTGAGAAATAAATGTTTGCTATTAAAAAACAAACAAACAAACAAACAAAAAAACAGAAAAAAGCCTTGCAAGATATGGTCAAAGAGAAACGTAATGAGATAAGAAAGGTTAGACAGATGTTACTTACACTTTTCTGACTTCTGACCCACAGAATTGTAATGTGCAGAGTTGTAATGCTTTAATTTGTGAAATTTGTGGTAATTTGTTGGTCAGCAATAAAACTAATTCAAAGTTAATACCTAAAAAATAAGGCAAATTAAAACAAGATGCTTGTTTTAATATATTGCACCGTGGTAACTGATTCCCAAAGAACTTTCATGTTACTAAAAATATTTTCTAAAAATTATCTGCGATTATATATGAAATGAAAATTTCAACAAAAACACTAAATGCTACACTGTTTCTGAAAAAACCTAGAAACTGAAATAAGCATTTTTAAGTAAAATCTTATTCAAATACAAACTATCCAAACAATATAAAAATATGCATAATACAAACTATTTCTCAAAGATAACTGCATAGCATTACAATTTTTTAGAAATAATTACTGTTGTGTGGATCTTGCTTGACTAACAATACAGAATCTTATTTCTGCTTTACAAAGGATATACAAGGTGGATCCAAGCTATCTGAATAGGGAAAACATGTACTGATTCTGACGACAAGAAGATAACAGAAGAAAAGGGGAGGAACTTCATTCCCAGGGACAGTTAGAGAGAAGTTTGCAGAGGACATTCTACAAAAAGAAGAAAGATGCGTTGGAGCATTGAGGACTGTACAATCACACAGCAGCGAGCAGGAAACCACCAACAAATATGGAAGCAGGTTGCTGGAGAGATGCTGTTTTCTTGGAGCAAGGCATCTGACAACCAAAAGATAGAAAATGCCATCTTACTAGGGTAAGCAGATGCTCCCGTACCATGCACAAAACTGGGGAATTTCACCCAATGGATAAATTCCCCCAAGGATATACAGAGGATAAATCCCTACCAACTTTGAGTCTTACCTGGAGGGTCACATCTAACAATGCATTTCAGAGACCTAGAGAAACAAGAAGAAAATGAAACCCAAAATTAAAAGGAGGAAAGATAAGAAATAAAAATAAAATTGAAATGAAAAAAAAAGGATGCAGGCCGGCGCCGCGGCTCACTAGGCTAATCCTCCGCCTAGCGGCGCCGGCACACCGGGTTCTAGTCCCGGTCGGGGCACCGGATTCTGTCCCGGTTGCCCCTCTTCCAGGCCAGCTCTCTGCTGTGGCCAGGGAGTGCAGTGGAGGATGGCCCAAGTCCTTGGGCCCTGTACCCCATGGGAGACCAGGAAAAGCACCTGGCTCCTGGCTCCTGCCATCGGATCAGCGCGGTGTGCCGGCCGCAGCGCGCTGGCCGCGGCGGCCATTGGAGGGTGAACCAACGGCAAAGGAAGACCTTTCTCTCTGTCTCTCTCTCTCACTGTCCACTCTGCCTGTCAAAAAAAAAAAAAAAAAAAAAAAAAAGGATGCAAAAGATCGGTAAAATTAAGAGTATCCTATTTTTTATGAAAAATAAATAAAAATGAAGCATCACTCACCCAATTAAGCAATAAAAGTGTAGGGGAAACTCAAATCAATAAAATCAGATGAAAAAAGAGCTGCTACAACAGATACCACAAAAGTGAAAAGAATCATCAGGATTTACTATAAACTGCTATATGCTAACAAACCAAAAAATCTAGAATAAATGGAAAGGTTTCTAGACACACACACTATAATACAATTGAGTCATGAAAATGCAGAAAACCTAAATAAACCAATAATCAAGATGGAGTTCATATCAGTAATGAATCCTTTCCTCCCAACAAAGAAAAACACATGGCCAGCTGGCATCCCTGCTGAAATCTACCATTTTTTTTCTTTTTTTGAAAAATTTTGTTTATTTATTTGAGAGTTAGAGTTACAGACAGAGAACAGGACAGAAAGAAAAGTCTGCCATCCACTAGTTCACTCCCTAAATGACCCCAACAGCTGGAGCTGGGCCAATCTGAAGTCATGGGCCAGAAGCTTTTTCCAGGCCTCCCACATGGGTGTAGGTGCCATCTTCTACTCTTTTCCCAGGCCATTAGCCAAGAGAAGGATTGGAAGAGGAACAGCCATGACTTGAACTGGTGCCCATATGGGATTCTAGTGCTGCTGGTGGAGGCTTAGCATACTATGCCACAGCGCTGACCCCTCTACTAAACTTTTTAAGAACTAATTCCAATTTGTCTCAAGTTATTTAAAACAATTAAAAGGGAAGGAATCCTCCCAGACTCCTATGAAGCCCACATCAACTTAATTCCAAAACCAGGAAAAAGGTACAACAGAGAAAGAAAACTGTATATATTGATCTATATCCCTGATGAACAGAGGTGCAAAAATCCTCAACAAAATGTTCACTAATTGAATCCAACAACACTATAGAACTATTCACCCAGACCAAGTGAGATTTATCTCTGGTACGTAGGGATGGTTCAATGTTAACAAATCAATAAATGTGATATATCACATCAACAGTTTGGAGAACAAAAAATATGATTATCTCAATATATGCAGAGAAAGCTTTTGATAAAATATAATATCCTTTCATGGTGAAAATCTTATGCAAATGGAGCACAGAAGGAACATTCCTCAACTCAGTCAAGGTAATTTATGACAAAAGCATGGTAAGCATCTTATTGAATGGGCAAAAGGTGAAAATGTTCCCCCTAAAATCTGGAGCCAGACAATGATGGCCACTCCCGCCACTGCTACTCAATATAATCCTGGAAATTTTAGCCACAGCCATTAGTCAAGAAAAAAAAATCAAAGGGATACAAATTAGAAAGGAGGGATTAAAACTATACTTATTTGCAGACAGCATGGTCTTATATACAGGGTAACCAAAAGATTCCACTACGAGACTATTGGTACTCACAAGAGAATTTGGAAAGGTAGGGGCAAAGATGGTGTTATACTAACAGGACGTTAGGAGTTGTGCAAGGAAAAATAGCTAGTTAATAATCAGAGGGGATACAACTCCTCCCTGCAGCGAACCAGGTGAGAAGTCGCAAGTCCACGGAGCTGCAGATAGTGGTGGAAAGAGAAGCTTGGCTAAATGTGTTTGAAACCCCAAGTAGGAAGAAAGAGAAATTTATAGGGGAACAAGCAGAAAGATAGGGCACGCCACAGTCCATCTATGTCTTACCTCTCCCACAACCAAACCTACAGCTAGCAGGGAGGAGCCATATTGATTATTTACATTTTCAAGTTTAAACAGGGGGCTGCCACATTTGCCTCCTGCACACACATCCATCAGTTGTAGGCCATAATGCCCAGAGCTGGGCCTATCTGAAGCCAGAGGCCTGGAGCTTCTTCCAGGTCTCCCACATGTGTGGAGGGCCCAAGGATTTGGGCCATGTTCTACTGCTTTCCCAGGATACAGCAGAGAGCTGGATCAAAAGTGGATCAGCTGGGACTTGTACCAGCGCTCACGTGGGGTACGGGCACTGCAGATGGTGGCTTTACCTGCTACACCATAGCACAGGCCCCAGCTGTGTTCTCTTTTACAAATAGAGTTAACTTTTTAAAGCAGCTTTTGGTTTGTCTCAAAATTGAGCACAAATTTGATGTACCTTCAATACCCGCAAGTGCACAGCTCCCGCAATTATAAATACCTTCCATTTGAATACTACGCATTTTTATATAATCAATGAACTTCAGTGACACCTTATTAACACACTATGTCCAAACTTTACATTTTTTTGTATTTGATGTTTTGCATTTTAATACCTTTAAAAAAGATGTAACAGCATATACCAACCAACAATTATAGTGTCATATCAAGTGGTTTATTTTATCTTTTAAAAATGTATTTATTTTATTTGAAAGGCAGAGTACAATGAGGCAGAGGCAGAACAAGAGTGAGAGTGAGAGAGAGAGAGAGGTCTTCCATATGCTTGTTCACTTCCCAGATGTCCTGATCCAAAGCCTGGAGCGAGGAGCTTCCTCAGGGTCTCCCATGTGGGTGCAGGGCCCAAGAACTTGGGCCATTGTCCACTGCTTTCCCAGGCAATAGCAGAAAGCTGGATTGGAAGTGGAGCAGCTGGGACTAGAACTGGCATCCTTATGGGATGCTGGCATCGTAGGTGGTGGCTTTACCCACTACGCCACAGCACCAGCCCCTCAAGTGGTTCCACTGCCTTCTCCTCTCTGTCTATTTATCATTCATTCCTTCCAATTCCTAGAAACCACTGATTTTTATAACATCTCCATAGTTTCACCTTTGCCAGAGTGTCATGTATGTGGAATCATATAGTATTCAGTTCTCTCTGGCTTCTTTCACTTAGTAACAAGCTTTTTGATGTCTATATGTTTTCTACAAGCTTTATTTGGTGAAGTAACTGTTCAGGTCTTTTTCTCATTTTTCGGTATCACAAAGTGGCAAAAAGGAACTACAAAGTGAAAAATCTATATTCATATGTCAGAGTCATAAAGAGGACAAGCAGGGTTGTAGCCAGTTAGGAACTGAGACTTCCTGTTCCCTTAGGTTATCTACAAGCCTGATACTGTCTTTTAGATCCTGTTTGTTTTCTTCCACCTCCTGGGACGTATTATTCCAAAAGCAGCATCTTTCATTTAATAATGCAAATGTCCACCTGTTTGGGTCATTAGGATGTCTAATGCCTGAAGGTTTTACATGACCACATAACCCAATGAGTTAATAGAGGTTTGTTGAACTGTAACAGTGACACTTAAGATGGATCTCTTTAAGGTGGGGAGTACATGCAGTATATCATTCAGGTGATGTTGGCCCCCACTTAGAGGCAGGTTCACAACGAGGCAAATTTTCTTGCTAAGATGCCCTACAGGTTTCTGAGCTTGTCTCTTATATTGGGTTAATACCTTTGAGTCTTCCTTTTCTCTCTGCTAGATATAGGTTGGAGACTCTGATCCTGTTGAGCTTAAAGCTGGTGCTCCCAGTGGGGTCTGTTTAAATTGGATACATTTTTGTTTGTTCTGTGAACCTTATGTAAAATATGGGTCCCTTCAATATGAATATCTTTTATTACAAGAGATGGTCAATTCCCTTATATCTAGGGGCCCAGAATTAACAGTCTTGTGACTCCCAGGATCCCTCTAAACTGTTTAAGGGATTTAGGATTGGAAAAGTGGCTATAGGCTTGATTCCATATCCTCCCAGTGCCCAAGTTCCTTCAGATAAAGTTAATCAGAGACAATTTTACAGAAGAGTGGCAGAGTTGTAATTGAGGTTCTGACAGTTTATAGACTCCTTTTGTCAAAATGTAGAGAACACTCCTCTGAGCACAAACAATATTGTCCACATACTGTGGGACAGTGTCTTGTGAATAGGAAAATTCCAATATATCTTTGAATAAGTCTTTTCCAAATATATCAAGATGGTCTTGAAATCCTGGTGGAAACATTACTCAAATTAACTGAGTTAATGAGTTAATGGGCCCTCAAAAGCAAACAAATATTGGGAGTTGGGATGTAAGGGTATATGTAAAAGATAATTTTTAAATCTACAACTGTATACCATTTAGTTTCTTCCAGATTTGTGAGCACTGAGTGAATAAGGATCATGGTCTCATTTGTGAGACAGAGATCCTGTAATAACCCCCTTTTCTGCACTTGGTGTTTGAAAGCCCAGGATTTGGGTGCTACAGAGATAGTTACATGGCCTTAAAAGTCCCTGTAACTGTCTATTATGACTTTTTAACCTTTGTCTGGTCTCTGGATTTAAAGGTTATAGTTTTTGGTGGGGAAAAAGAGGGATCCTTAATATGAATTCATACTGATTGTGTGGTTATTGCTCAGCCAATATTCCCCTTGGTTGTGAACATCTGGATTAATATTTGTCTATAACCAGGGAAGGTAAAAGGATTGCACATCAAAAATTGTTGAACTCAAGGTATCTCAGATCATCTTTCTGCTCTGTGAAAGAAGTCTAGCTGGAGGATGGTATTATAGTTAATATTTCCATCTTAGTGCCAAGTCTCTCCACCTTCTGATTTGTATCCTGGTCATGCTGTGTTAAAGAGAAAGATCAGGCATTTTTTTTCAAGATTTAAAGGTTAATAGAATTCCAGTGTCTGATGATGTGCTCCCAAAGGGTGCATGATAAAGATAGGTTATTACAAGATGCAATGGCTTTCCTGTTTCCACCTCTTTCCATTTGAGTTCCTTGACTATGGTGGCTTTTAGCATCATGAAACCCATGTTAGGGAGGTGTCAGGAAATAGCAGCAGATGCTATACCTGTGCTTCCACACTTGTCCTTGATTCTTTGGGATCCCTACCTCACATCCTGAACCTCTCAGTCTTACGCATTTCTGACACATCTGTATATAGAACTTAGTTTCTGTAGTTACAGTTGGTATTAGGCTTTTATAAAGTAGGATCTGTAATTACAGAATAGATGTCCATATCCATGGCCCCATAAGGAGAATGCTGGTATGGGTCCAACCTAGAAACATGTCTCACTGACCGCAGACTATAAAATATTGAACTTAGGCCGGCGCCGCGGCTCACTAGGCTAATCCTCCGCCTAGCGGCGCCGGCACACCGGGTTCTAGTCCCGGTCGGGGCACCGGATTCTGTCCCGGTTGCCCCTCTTCCAGGCCAGCTCTCTGCTGTGGCCAGGGAGTGCAGTGGAGGATGGCCCAAGTCCTTGGGCCCTGCACCCCATGGGAGACCAGGAAAAGCACCTGGCTCCTGGCTCCTGCCATCGGATCAGCGCGGTGTGCCGGCCGCAGCGCGCCGGCCGCGGCGGCCATTGGAAGGTGAACCAACGGCAAAGGAAGACCTTTCTCTCTGTCTCTCTCTCTCACTGTCCACTCTGCCTGTCAAAAAATAAAAAAAAATAATAAAAAAATATTGAACTTTATATAAGCACAGCATAAGCTTAGCATTATTTTATAACCTTACAATGTGTATTATAATTCGTTTAAGCTGAGTATTTCAGCAAAAGCTGTGGGGGTAGATTTAATCAGTTACAGTAATCAAACAACTAAAAATAAGCAAGTAACACTAACTCCTTAAGACAATATCCTAAGAAAAGCAGAACTCAATAAAAAAACAGAAAAGACACAAAACATTTCCCAAAGATGCATAAAATTCTAATTGCCTAGATCAGTTAGAACAGCACAGAAAAATGTTGCTTGGGGCCAGCATTATAGTATAATAGTTAAAGTCACTGCCTCCAATGAAAGCATTACATAGGATTTGCTCATGCCCTAGATGCTCCATTTCCAATCCAGCTCCCTGCTAATAGCCTGAGAAAAGCAGAAGAAGATGGACCAAGTGTGAGACCCACCTAGGAGATGTAGAAGGAGCTCCTGGCTTCCGGGTTAGGCCCAGCCCAGTCCTGGCCATTGTGGCCATCTGAGAAGTGGCTGAAAGATTCCATCTCTCTTTCTCTCTCTCTCTCTCTTTCTACAACCCTCCCTACATCCTTCTTCCCTCTCTGTAAATCTGACTTACAATGAATGCATGAGAAAGAAAAGAAAAATTTTACCTGGAAGGACTAGCAAATGTCACCAACATATGATACCATTATTTAAGGCAGTTAAATATACCATGGAACAAACAGGTATAGAATGAGATAATCTTGATTTCAAGAGCTGAAGAAAAAATTCACCAACCAAATATAAACTGCACCGAAGGCAGAATAAAATCTATCATGTTGATAGCAGTTAATAGATGAAGGCCTCTCTCTATCTTTATAGCTTAGATGAGAAAGCTGTTGGGCCACTTGTAGTCAGAGGCATCCCATTCTATCCTTCCTGTCATATGAGACTGAGTGAGAAAGGGTAGCAAACAGGAAGGAGGAAGAGGGGGACAAGGGCTGATTTTATTTCAATATCCTAATGGGTGTTTGTTGATGTCTGATCAAGAGACCTTTGGTGACACCAGGGGGCCAACTTAGCCAGAAACCTTCAGTTACTGCAAGACCTTACTCCAGTGTCATACACTGGATAAATCTCCACAAATAGAAGCTGAGGCAGAACAAGAACAACACCCCTAGTAGCAAAAGACAAAAGGGGATTAATGCTTACCCCAACAAGCCTGCCCACTGAGTCTTAAATTCTTAAAGGCAACACACTCCCCTCACTGCCCTGTTCCGCTCACCATCCATAATAGAAATACTTTAAGCAGACTCATTTTATAAAGAAAAGAGGAACATGTAACTCACAGTTTTGGAGGTTGAATGTACACAAGTGTAGTGTACATTCTGGTAAGGGATCAAACCAATAATATCAGTTGATGCCAGAGGAAAATATCACATCTCAAAACAGGAAGCCTGAGGGTAATTCAGAGGCCAGGCTTGCTGGTATATCAGCTCGCTTTTGTGAGAGTTCAGGAGTCCTCTAATAACCAGGGAGTAATTCCTTCTCAGACCAGCTCCCAGAATGACCTAAGGACCTTTAAGTAGGCCCCACCTCTTTTTTATGTTTATATTATTTTTATTTTTCATCCTGTTGAAGTTCAGAAAGATGAGGGTGGGGGAGAGACAGTCAGGGAGAGACAGAGAGGTATCTTCCAACCGCTGGTTCACTCTGAAAATGCCCTCAACAACCAGGGCTGGGAATAGGCCAAAGCCAGCAATCAAGTACTCATCAATGTCACTCACGTGAGTGGCAGAGGATCAAGTACTTGAGTCATCATCTGCTGTTCCCCTGATTACATTAGCAGGAAGCTATTTGGGAAGCAGAGAATCCAGAACTCCAAAAAGTGCTCTCAAATGAGATTTGGGGTTCCAAAGGGTGATTTAACCTTCTCCACCACAATGCCTACACAGTGTCTCATTTCTTAAAGGTACACATCGTCTTCCAAAATCCCTGCATTAGGGACCAAGCTGCCAACACATGAACTCAAAACTCAAGCCATATCTTAAACATAGCAGAGGGTATTTAAAATTCCTGTGTGGTTGATTCATTATTCCTGATACTTTTTATTCCTGATACTATAATCAATTAAAAAATAAAGAACTGCTCCACTTTAACTTAAGTACGCATTGATATTTCTTCTGCAGTATTTGGGTTTTCTGACTTATTTCTCCTTTTGCTTTGCAGTGTCATTCTCTATCCTGTAGCTTTTTATAAGGCCTGATCTAAGGAATCTTCTTTATTCTTTTTTGTTCTATACTCCTTTACCTGTCTGAGACTTCATTATTCAGCCACTATTCAAAATTATTTTTTTTATTATTACTATTCCTTGCTCTCAAAATCACCAGTTTATACATGTTTCAAGCCAGGAATTCTCCTTTCTAGCTAAAATTATAAATAAAATACAAATATCATAAAGAATAATTTAATATACCTTTGCTAATTTTCAACCCAAATTTAAATGAAACTAAATTGATATTTAGTTAAACATGATTACTCTTCCTTTAATTGTTTTCCATCTTCATGTCACTGAAATATTTTTCTGTTATAAAGGAGTAGAAACAAAATGCCTAGATATTAAATGTTTTTATTCCTTTAGCATTCATTTTATGTAAAAAAAATAAAGGGGCTCTTGTGACTGTTAAACACATTTACTTATGGTATTATATTTTACTTATTTAATGACAGCAGATCTGGGAAATAAAATATTGTTTAGTAGCTTGCATATTTGTGGTATTCATTTACATTTCAGAATGCTATTTGTGATTAAAAGATTAAATTTCAAAGGCCAAAGACCAAGATTACACTGCTAACTCTGCATTTTAGATTTGTGCACTTCTATCTGGTCAATGGCTATTGCTAGAAGAAATATACACATCATGGAATTTGCTCACAAATCTCTAAGACTACTATCATTTCAGTATTCAATGTATATCAGTGCCTAGCAAGAACAGTCATAGAACATATATATAATTATACATTTAATGTGCTTTTTATTTTAAAGATTTTATTTATTTATTTGAGAGGTAGATTTACAGACAGAGAGAGGGAGAGACAGAGAGAGAGGTCTTCCATTGTTAGTTCTATCCCCAAATCACAGAAACAGCTGGAGCTGGGACAATCTAAAGCCAGGAGTCAGGAGTTTCTTTGAGATATCCCACATGGGATATGGGCCCAAGCCCTTGGGTCCTCCTCTGCTGTTTTCCCAGGCCATAGCAGAGAGCTGGGTTGAAAGAGGAGCAGCTGGGACTAGAACATGAGCCCATTTGGGATGCTGGTGCAGCAGGCAGTGGCTTATCCCACTATTCCATAGCACTGGACTTATCATCTTTTTTTTTTTTTAAGATTTATTTTATTTATTTCAAAGACAGAGTTACAGAGAGATAGAGACAGAGAGAGAGGTCTTTACTCTCCAGATGGCCACAATGGCCAGAGCTGCGCCGATCCGAAGCCAGGAGCCAGGAGCTTCTTCTGGGTCTCCCACGTTGGTGCAGGGCCCAAGAACTTGGGCCATCTTCTACTGCTTTCCCAGGCCATAGCAGAGAGCTGGATTGGAAGAGGAGCAGCCAGAACTAGAACCAGCACCCTTATGGGATGCCAGCACTTCAGGCCAGAGCTTTAACCAGCTGTGCCACAGCACCGGCCCCCATCTTTTATTTTTAAACAAAGATTTTCCACATTATCTTAATGAAGTTGTTAAATTTTGCCACTCTATGCTGGCGCCATGGCTCACCAGGCGAATCCTCCGCCTTTCAGCACTGGCACACCATGTTCTAGTCCCGGTCGGGGCGCCAGATTCTGTCCCGGTTGCCCCTCTTCCAGGCCAGCTCTCTGCTGTGGCCAGGGAGTGCAGTGGAGGATGGCCCGAGTACTTGGGCCCTGCACCCCATGGGAGACCAGGATAAGCACCTGGCTCCTGCCATCGGATCAGCGCGGTGCACCAGCGGCAGACCTTTCTCTCTGTCTCTCTCTCTCTCACTGTCCACTCTGTCAAAAAAAAAAAAAAAAAAAATTGCCACTCTAAGAATCAGAAGGATTTGTATCCCACCAACTGATTGCTGCATGATATCTGCAACACACCCACCAAGTGACCATGCAGACCCTGTTTGAGGAACTTTGGTGGTATGGAGCTCATTAGTCCTTGAATCAACCAATTACATCTTTACACAGCTTTGTCAGTCTATTATACTTTCCTTGCTGCAGAATTCTGCCTGCTGCAGAGATAAAATTGCTTAATGTCATGCAAAATACTAAAATTTCAAGGACCAGTCTGGTTCTTTTGTCAGCTCATGTCTACAAAAGATATTATAAAATTTTAAATAATTAACTACAGAAAAAATAAAAACAGAATTTTACATTGTGGTGATGTTTCCATGAATTGTTTGTCATATTCTATGATTAATGAATGCAACAACACCAAAATTAGTTGTGTTTTCTTTCAGAGTAAATCTTACCAAAGAAAGTTAAGTGAAAGCTCTTTGTGGATTATAACTTACTACTGTGCCACTCTAAGTATATTATATTTTACAGAATATTTAATGATGACAGAAACTTAAAGTTCCTTGTTTTGCTTTTGCCGAATTTATTTTTCCCAAATAAAGTTCATCTTATGTCAGAACAAAATAGGCAACTTAAAAAAATAAATAAAAAGCTATCCATATGCACTAAGGAAGAAAATAAAAAAGCAAAACTGGATTCTATATAACTTTTTAATTGTTGGACAATGTCTACATGTATATCTGTGACATTTAAGTAACAAGAAAACCATCCTTTATTTAAGTGAATTACTGTTAGTACAAAATATCACTTCCTTAAAAATAGAGAAAATCTGGCTACAAAAAAATAGGAAAGTTATGGGTGGTTCAGTAATTCTGACAAATTTTCTAAAATGAAATGCTAATAATAGGTAAAGCTGGGTGTGATTGATAAATTGGGACAAATATATAAGATGTTAACAATAGGAACTGATGGTATAGGATATATGAAGACTCTTTTTTGTAAACTTAAAACTGTTCTGAACTAAAAAGCTTTAAAAAGATCAAATGCAGAGATCTTTCATTTAGTGGTTTTTGTTTGTTTGTTTGTTTGTTTGTTTGTTTTTTGCCAGAGTGTCTTGGCTTTCCATGCCTAAAATACTCTCATGAGCTCTTCAGCCAGATCCAAGTGCCTTAAGGGCTGATTCTGAGGCCAGAGTGCTATTTAGGACACCTGCCATTCTATGAGTCTGATGTGTATCCCGCTTCCCATGATGGATCGTTCTCTCCCTTTTTTATTCTATCAGTTAGTATTAGCAGACACTAGTCTTATTTATGAGATCCCTTTGACTCTTAGACCCATCAGTATGATCAATTGTGAATTGAAATTGATCACTTGGACTAGTGAGATGGCATTGGTACATGCCACCTTGATGGGATTGTATTGGAATCCCCTGGCACATTTCTAACTCCACCATTTGGGGCAAGTCCGATTGAGCATGTCCCAAATTGTACAGTTCCTCCCTCTCTTATCCCCACTGTTATATTTAACAGGGATCACTTTTCAGTTAAATTTAAACACCTAAGAATAATTGTGTGTAATTAAAGAGTTCAACCAATAGTATTAAATAGAACAAAAAAAAATACTAAAAGGGATAGTGTATTAAATTGTACATCAACAGTCAAGACAGGGGCTGATCAAGTCACTGTTTCTCATAGTGTCCATTTCACTTCAACAGGTTTCCTTTAGTTAGTTGTCACTGATCATTTCACTCAGCATGATGTGTTCCAGATTCCTCCATCTTGTTGCAAATGACCGATTTCATTGTTTTTGACTGCTGTATAGTATTCTATAGAGTACATTTCCCATAATTTCTTTATCCAGTCTACTGTTGATGGGCATTTGGGTTGATTCCAGGTCTTACCTATTGTGAATTGAGCTGCTATAACCATTAGTGTGCAGACAGCTTTTTTATTTGCCTATTTAATTTCATTGATTAAATTCCAAGGAGTGAGATGGCTAGGTTGTATGGCAGGGTTATATTCAGGTTTCTGAAGAATCTCCAGACTGACTTTCATAGTGGCTTTACCAGTTTGTATTCCCACCAGCAGTGGGCCCCTCCACCCAGGTAACTACTTTTTTTTTTTTTTTTTTGGTAGACAACATTTATTTATCTTGGCCAGGATAAGTCAGTGAATTAAAAGTTTGGACTCCCCACATCCTTACCAGCATCTGTTGTTAGTAAGATCAAAGTTGGCGAACTCAAAAGGCTTCCATAGCCTTGGCAACTCATGACTAGAGCCTAGGGAGATTATTGACACTATGAACAACAGTGTCAAATTGCTCAGTCAACAACAGGAGTCACCGTGTACTTACTCCTCATGTAGGATCTCTATTCTTAATGTGTTGTTCAATGTGAATTAATGCTATAACTAGTACTGAAACAGTATTTTACACTTTATGTTCTGTGTGGGTGCAAACTGATGAAATATTTACTTAATATATACTAAATCGATCTTCTGTATATAAAAAGAATTGAAAATGAATCTTGATGTGAATGGAATGGGAGAGGGAGCGGGAGATGGGAGGATTGCTGGTGGGAGGGTAGTTATGGGGGTGAAAATGCCATTGTAATCCATAAACTGTACTTTAGAAATTTATATTTACCAAATAAAAGTTTTAAAAAAAAAGATCAAATGCAAATATTGGGGATGGTGTTGTTTCACAGTGGTTTAAACCATTGCTTGGGACTTGCATGTCTCATATCAGAGTAAGGTTTTTGTCTTGGCCTTTCTGCTTCCAGTCCAGCTCCCTGCTAAGGTTCCTAGAAAGTGATGGATGATGTCTCAAGCAGAGTTCCTGCCAATCTGTGTGTTCATGCACACACACACTTTTAAATAAATGAAGTCAAACTTATAAATACAAAAAGTGAATGGTAAAAGAATGAGCATGTCTAAATATGACTGTCTTCTTTATTTAGTGTATCTCAATAGGCCTGTTCCATAAAAGCCAAATTTTTAAAAATTCTTAAAGTCTTATATTTCATTCCTTTCATTAATTTCTCATCACAAATGTGTTTTAAGAAAGGATAGAATAACATTGGATAAGATATAATACTGTATCAGCAGTATGGATGATTTCAAAAACAGCAACTGCTATGTGACTGGTGCTCTATCAGCTAATACATTTTATGGAGTAGTTCATCTTTAGCCTAATGAGAGATTTCACAAACATCTTAAAATGTGTTTGATTTCTATTTTAAAGTAAGCCAGTCTATTATTTATCTTTTACAAAGAGCAAGTATCTTTTAAGTTTCTTACTACAAAACATAAGCTAGCCTTACCATCTTGAGCCAATAAAATTTTTAAATTTCCTCAATATTTACAACTGCTTGCTTTAGCTAGCATTTAATTTGTTTAAACAGTATCAGAACAGTAGCTTTTCCAATTGTTCTACAAGGAAAGCTATCCAATTTTTCACCTGAAAATACAGCAAAGCAAGAATCATTTGCATCAGAGATTATCCCAATTTGCATAACTCGTATCTTACTATTTCTGCTTCAGAAATTTCCAAACTTGTTGTTTCTTATTTTAGTTCAATGTTTTACAAGGTATTATCTCTTCCTAGAGTAAATTATTTTACCAGTGAAGGGTTATTTCAAGATTGCATCATTTTAAAATGTTTAACATGTTATTCATTTTATAATACACTTTATTATTTGAGAAGTCATTCAAATGTTATTTTACCTAATGTCCACGTACTATGTGCAATGTCCATTAGAACTTTCAATAAATAAATAAAAAAATAAATAAAAAAATAAATAAATAAAAACATAAATATAAATATGCTACACATGGAATTCAAGAGCTGCATGTAACCAGCAGTCTCAGCATGCATTGTTTCATTGCTGTAAAATGAAAATCATAAGTACCAGCTATTTAGGAAGTGAGAAACTATTATTCAGAAGGACAATCAAATTGATAGTGAGAGGCAGGCTTCAACTATTTATCCTCCATAAACAAACTCTGGCATTTGCAATCAGTAGGGTTTTGAATCAAGAAAATGAATATTTGCATTACAGAAGCATAATGTATGACTCACATAAAAGTAATTGCTAAAGACCTAAATGGATGATTATGTTGATGAATGCGATTTTGTGTTCCAAAACTTAAGATTTTTGTAGAAGGACAAAAATCTGTCATCTTCCAAACTACTACACAGACATAACTTAATAATATGAGTGATTTAAAAGAAACTTTAGAAATGCAATTCATCAGACATCTATTGTTTTCTGATTCAGTCTTGAACTTGAGAACATGCAAAGTTCACAGTGTTCTGCAGTTCCAGTAATTTACTAGTCCCCTTTTAAAAGACAGTGTTCCTTTATTGCTACCCATTTTCAGAGAAAAGGAGATAATTAAACTCAAGGAATATGGGTCTGATTAAAATACTGTAATCTAAATGATTTGTATTTTTCATTAAATGCTATAAAGGAAAGTGTTGGATTGAGTTCAGTGTGATTTTTTATACTAAAGGAATTACAAATGTAACTTTCAATGTTTCATGTTGAACATTTTCCATCTATTTTTCTAGAAACAACAAAAAATTCCTTGGTGATATTTCCAAGCACCTGAAAAAACTATAGCTACAGTCTCCTTGCATTGTCTATCAGTATTTTGTTTTCAACAATAAGTTTGGATATCATCCATTTCCTTTCAAGTTCCCCAGTCCTCAGTTTTCAGTTTTGGGGAATAATCTCAGTATAGTAAGGTTATAAGATGTAATTGTATATAAAAAATTGCATCAATAACATGCTTTCATAAATTTGTGTATAAGTTTAGTCTTTTTGGTTAATCCTCAGAGAAACTTGGTAAAAATACTGAATCATAAGTATCAATATGAGTACAACACTATATCAAGAAAGGCGAAAATACCAGCACAGTAAGAATTCAAATTTTAATTAAGAGAGAATAGATTCTTGGGCTGGCACTGTGGAGCAGCAGGTTAAGCCAACTCCTGCAGCACCAGCATACCATATGGGTACCAGTTTGAATCCCTGCTGCTCCACTTCCTATCCAGCTCTCTGTTGATACGCCTGGGAAGGCAGCAGGGGATGGCCCAAGTGCTTTGGTCCCTGAACCCATGCAGCTGCAGCTATTTGGGGAGTGAACCAGAGGATGGAAGAACTTTCTATCTCTTGCTCTCTTTCTCTCTGTAATTTTGCTTTTCAAATAAATAAATGTTTTAAAAAAGTTTACAAAAAGATTATTTGTGTTCACTTTTCAGTTTTTTAGTTTTTATTTATTCATTTTTATTTTAAAGGGTGAGATGAGAGAAAGAGTACAAGAGAGAAATTTCTGTTGATTCACTCCCCAGATTCCCACAAAAGTTTTTGGTGTCTGGGCCAGGCCAAAGCCAGGAATCATGACATTAGCCAGGTCTACCATAAGGATGACCAACGACCCAAGTACTTGAGGCGTCACCTACTACTTCTCAGGGTATACATTAAGAAGAAGCTGCCAATAATCAGAAGTACAGGCAGAACTCAAGCCCATGCACTGTAATATGGGAGTGAATCAGTAGAAATCTCTCTCTCTCTCTCTTTTTTTTTTTTTTTTTTACAGGCAGAGTGGACAGTGAGAGAGAGAGAGAGAGAAAGGTCTTCCTTTACCATTGGTTCACCCTCCAATGGCCGCCGCGGCCGGCGCGCTGCGGCCAGCGTACCACGCTGATCCGAAGGCAGGAGCCAGGTGCTTCTCCTGGTCTCCCATGGGGTGCAGGGCCCAAGCACTTGGGCCATCCTCCACTGCACTCCCGGGCCACAGCAGAGAGCTGGCCTGGAAGAGGGGCAACCTGGACAGAATCCGGTGCCCCGACCGGGACTAGAACCCGGTGTGCTGGTGCGGCAAGGCGGAGGATTAGCCTATTGAGCCTCGGCGCCGGCCTCTCTCTCTCTTTCTCCCATCTATCACACACACCTCTCTCTTTCAAATTAAAATAAATAAAAATTGAAAAGTGAACACTATATATTTCTTTTCCTCACAAATTTTGTAATTATATTACATATTGTGAGATTCCCTGAATACTAAATATCACAAAGTTATTTTGATCCCTTCACCATGTCGGTGTTCATTTAGAGCTACCCAAACTTCACATTCCAAATACATTCTCATTTCTTCATTCATGTTAGAATTTCTGTTGCTCCTCACCTTCACCAATACTGCAAGATATAGTGACAGTTTTTAGAATTTCATTATCTGGAGTGTGTATGTATGTGTTTCAGTGTTAATAATTATTAGAGTAAGTACATGTTCACATATTTATTGTCTATTTTGAAATCTTGTATGGAAGAGTGCAATTTCAAACATTCATCTATGTCTTATTTTCAAAGTTTAGATTTTTTTGGATAATTTAAAGAGAAATATATGTTTCTCTTTTTTTTAGAATGGGACTTTGTTTGCTGTACAAATATTTTTAATTCTTTTACCACAACAACTCCGTGCTCTCACATCTATTCTCTACAACTTTTTAAACATTACATATGGATTTTAAAATATGGTACTACATTTAACTCAAAATTATTAAGCTTTTGAATATCAAAAATAAAAGCTGCTGCAGGGCAAATTTCTCTGTAGGACTTGGAATATCCTTGATGTTTTAATAGGAAAAAATCATTTAAAATATCTAAATAAGCTCTAACAAAACTCATCTCAAAATTAGACACTATAAAATGTACAAAATTCAATCCATAAACAATCAAGAGACTTACTAGATTTACATTTGTAAAATGAGCTTATAGCAATTGACATAGCTTTAAACCTGGCATGCTGTGCTGAAGTCTGGTCAAGTCATTGATAAATCATAAAATCACATGTTTAAAACAGAGATTTGCAGACATCCAGCAATGCCAGAAAGAAAATCTGTTTGAATAAAGATAATTCTGGTAAGGTTTGCACTAACTGGTCTTATTTATGATAATATGCTTTGAGATGTCTCAGCTTGTGCTGAATTAAAGACATGTAGTAGGTTAATGTTGTCTTATGTTTTAGATTATTTTATTAGATTTAGACTTTTATATTTTATACTGCAATTTTGAAAGACGAATGCAACTTTTTGTTACAAAAATTTACATCATCTCCATAGTGTCCCATTCAAGTTCGATTTTTATTTTTAAATTGCTGTCTATTTTAACAGATTTGCATAGTTGTGATGATGATGACATACTTTGAAATCTAGTTATCATTGATACCCTGAAAATTTGATGCAAAATGGCAGAGGAGTGAGAGCATTCTGAACTACCCATTCCGATACGGTATCTGGGCTGGTTACATGTCAGGACTAAAACAATATAATCTCAACTATATTTCTTTCTGGTAGTGGAGAAATCTTGGATAATTATGCACATGGTTTCATGTACATTTCAGACAACTCCGTTATGTTTATGTTGCTATTAGCAAGAACGTGGCTACCTTTGGAAAATAGTAATTAATAAAATATACTAAATATTTAGATGGAAATAAGTATAGGGTTCAGTGATTTATATCAAGTGTACTTATTCTTCTGTTAATTACACATGCAAAATATATATTTCAATAATATGTGACATATAAGCTTGCAAAATCATGAATTGACAAATATTTCTTTAATTTTTCCCCAAAAAAACTGATGTTACTTAAATAACCAAGTCAAATTTAAATCATAAAGCAGTACACAAGGTGAGACAGTTAACTTTTAATTTTTATTTATACTTCAAACGGATAAATCATATTTTTAAATTTCTCTCTCATATCATGATTTTCTGTCATAGATTGATTGTTCTTTGTTCTAATATTAAAATATTGATAGTTTCATCTGTTATCACTCTGTAGAATCATTTTTGAAATGGCATTGTGGTTTCCTGTTGAGATTTATGGATAAATAGAAAAACAAAGAATTTTAAATGGGTTAACTGCCATATATATATCATTCTATCAAACATAACCACATTTTGCCTTTCTGTTTATGAAATGCTATTAATGATGTGGAGATTTTGACTCAAAATAAAAATTAAAGGCTTAAATTTATTGATAGTTGGAGCAAGATGTTATCTGAATAAGACAGACATGTGATCATCTCTCCACGGAGACACCAATTTGGTTACATATTCCCACATCAAACTACCTTCATAAGAGCTAAGGAAGTCAGGTACAAGATAACAATGTCTGGTTTTACTAATAAAAATTACAAGAAAAATGCATTGAAGAAGATGGAAAGGGAAGAGTTGGCTATGTTATTGCCCTCAACCCCAATTAATGTAGTTTAGAGAGAGGCATCCCATGTGGGAGAGGGAATTAAATTCAAACTTTAGATTTAAGTTTCTCTGTCAAGCCTATCATGGGAAAACTCAATTTTAGCCATAGCCCATAGCCCCTGGTTCCAAGCCAGTACCTGCAGACCAGGTCTCTGTACCCTTCTTTTCTAGGTGACGTAAAGCACTGTCTCTTCTAGCTTTCCCCAAATTTAAACAGAAAATAGAGAAAGAATCCACGCAATAGGGAGCACAAGAGGAATGGGACACGGGACTCTCCCTTGGAGCTCAGTCCTAGCCCTGCCATGGTTTGATCCAGCACCAGATAAATCTCCAAAGCCTCTATCCCCAACAAAGTGCTCTCAGACTGAGCTGCTAAATGTGTTCCCAATCAGCCAAAAACTCTGAACTAGTGGGAAGGAGTTGTGTTTGGAACTGTTTCACTGCTAGCTGTGTGTAGGCTTGCCATGAAACCTGCCCAGAGTCTGTGCAGGTCCTTGGGGATGAGACCCAAATGGTCTCTACCCTCCAAGCCAGTGTCTGTGGAGAGTTCATCTACTGTTATCCCAGCAGCTGGTTGCTCATGACTTCAGGCCATGAGTGCACTTCATCAGCAGACAGTCCACAGAAGGATGAGCCTTTGTTTTACACCCATGCTACACTGGTTTTGGAAGACAATGGAGTCCAGGTATAATCTAGCATCATGGTGGTGTTGTTGACTACAGGATACCTGACATGATTCCTTCTCCCCACCTCAGAAATCACAACACAGAGTATTTGTCCATTTGGTATAGGAAAGGGAAGTGGATGCCTACTTACTGTATATGAGGTTGGGGCTGGTGCTCCCTGATGAAGCATAGAAAAGTGAAAAATCTCGTAGTGATTGATTACATGCCAGTGACTGAGAACAAGGTGCCTGGGATTACTGAAAGCCAAGTACTGAATTTCAGGAATGTAATACACTATGACAATCCATTCTGAGCAACACATCAAATACAAATATGGAGCAATACAAGTGTTCAGACAATATTCCAAGACTAGATTCATGGAAAATCTGTGCTAAAGATACCAGCTAGAACTGAAATAGGTGGTGTCTCAGTAGTGTCAGATAAAGTAAGAAGACTTATTTTTTAAAAGATTAATTTGAGAGGCAGAGTTACAGACAGAGAGACGGAGTCTCTCTCTCTCTCTCTCTCTCTCTCTCTCTCTCACACACACACACACACACACACACAGCAATCTTTCATCAGCTGATTCATTCCCCAAATGGCAACAATGTCCAAGGTTGGGATCCGAAGCCGGGAGCCAGGGTTTTCGTCCTCATTTCCCATCGAGGTTTAGGGACCCAAACACTTGCATCATTCTTCACTGCTTTCTCAGGCAATAAATAGAAAGCTGTATCAGAGGAGGAACAACTGGGACATGAACCAGTAACCATATGGAATACCAGTGCTGAAGGTGGAGGCTGAACCTATTATGCCACAGCACTGGCCCCCAAGATATCTTAGGCTTCCTTGAAGGATAGGCACAAGCCAGATTATGAAGTCTGGTATAAATAGATAACTCTTAACTTACAAATGGTTCATATGCTTGTATGAAGAAGACATAAGGAAACACGGCCTTTCCTAACAAAAAGCAATTGCCAGAAACAAAACATATAACAAGTGATATTTGCAAAAGTTCAGATGGAGAATTCAAAACATTTGTTATAAGAAAACTCAATAAGCTTAAAAAACAGTAAACTGATTCAGTACACTGGCAGGGTCATTTCAAAGAGAAATGTAAGGAAAAAAAATCAGAAACTTATGGCATGAAAAATATACACACACAGGGCTGGTGCTGTGGCTCACTTGGTGAATCCTCCGCCTGTGGCGCCGGCATCACATATGGGCACCAGTCCTAGTCCCGGCTGTTCCTCTTCCAGTCCAGCTCTCTGTTGTGGCCTGGGAAGGCAGTGGAGGATGCCCAAAGTGCTTGGGCCCCAGAACCCGCATGGGAGACCAGGAAGAAGCTCCTGGCTCCTGGCTTTGGATTGGCGCAGTTCCGGCCATAGTGGCCATTTGGGGCTAAACCAATTGAAGGAAGACCCTTCTCTGTCTCTCTCTCTCTCTCTCTCTCTCTCTCTCTCACTGTCCATAACTCTACCTGTCAAATAAATTTTAAAAAAAAAGAAAAACATACACACACAATTTAAATGTAATAGCTATTCAGGGTCTCTTGTGTTTCCATATAAATTTTAGCATCTTTTTTTTTTCTAGATCTGAGAAGAATGTGCTTGGTAGTTTGATTGCAATTGCATTGAATCTGTAAATTACTTTTAGAACTATGAACATTTTGATGATCATGAATCTTCCAATCCACGAACCTGGGAGATCTTTCCCTTTTTTTGTGTTTCCTTCTATTTATTTCTTAAACGTTCTTAATTTTTATCAGAGATCTTTGACTTCATTGGTTAAATATATTCCGAGGTATTTAAAGTTTTGTAGCTATTGTGAATGGATCCGATCTTACAAGTTCTTTCTTAGCCATGATAAAGTTTGTGTATACAAAGGCTATTGATTTTTGTGTATTATTTTTATATCCTGACACTTTATAAAACTCTTTTATGAGTTCCATTAGTCATTCTGAGGAGTCTTTTGATTCCTCTATATCTAAGATCATCTAATCTGCAAATAAGGATAGTGTGAGTTCCTCATTTTTTAATTTGTATCCCTTTGATTTATTTTTCTTGCCTAACGGTTCAGGCTTAAACTTCCAGGAATATAGTGAATAGTAATGGTAGTAATGATGGGGGTGAACATCGATCTGGTTCTCGATCTTAGTGAATATGTTCCCAGCTCTTCCAAATTCAGTAACATGCTAAAGGTGGGTTTGTCATAATTATCTTGAAGGTGTTGAGCAGTGTTCCTTTTATACACAATTTGATTAAGGTTTCCATCATGAAGGGATGCTGTATTTTGTTAAATACTTTATCTGAATCAATTGAAAAAAATCATATGGTTTTTGATTTTCTGCGTGTTATATGATGTATCACATTTATTGATTTGTGAATGTTGAACCATCCTTGCATACCATGGGTAAATCCCACTTTATCCAGATGAATGATATTTTGTTGTGTTGTTGGATTTGATTAGCTAGTATTTTCTTAAGGATTTTTGCATCTATGTTCATCAGAGATATTTGTTTATAGTTTCTTTATCTGTTGTTTCTTTTCTGGTTTAGGAATTAAGATGATAGTGGCTTTATAGAAGAAGTTTGGGAGAATTCTGTCCCTTTCAATTGTTTTTAATAGCTTGAGAAAAATTGTAATTAGTTCTTTAAATATCTGGTAGGATTCAGCAGTAAATCCATCCAGTCCTAGGTTTACTTTGTTGGGAGGGTGTTTGTGACTGATTCAATTTTCTTCTTGGTTATTGATCTGTTTAGGTTTTCTATGTCTTCATGACTCAATTTTGGTAGAACATGTGTGTCTGGGAATCAATCCATTTCTTCTAGATTTTCAAATTTGTTGGCATACATTTCTTTGCCTTAATCCCTGATGGTTCTTTTTATTTCTGTGTATCTGTTGATATATTTTGTTTCTCATATACAAACGTATTTTATCTCATAAACATTTTTATTTAAGGTATACAAACTTTATGCATTGCATAAATAGAAATTTATTTTCTCACCCTTTCTCACCCTTCCTCCTCCTCCCTCTCCTATTCTCCTTATTAATTTTTATTAAGATTTATTTAAAATAAACTATATTAATATAAGATTAACTCTATACTAAGAGTTCAACAAATAGTTTAAAAACAAATTGTTCCTCAACAATAGAAAGAAAGCTTATCAAAGTCATTGCATTTCTAAGTATCAGTTTCACTTCTATTGATTACCTTTTAGGTGCTCTATTATTTACTTTAGATCAGGGAAAACATATGATATTTGTCCTTTTGGGACTGGCTTACTTCAGTAAGTATGATGTTTTCCAGTTTAATCCATTTTGATGAAAAAGACAGGATTTCAGCTTTTTTAACCATCGTGTAGTATTCCATGGGGTACATATCCCATAATTCCTTTACCAGCCTTCAGTTGATGGGCATTTGGGTTGATTCCATATCTAAACTATTATGAATTAAGCTGCAATAAACATAGGAGTACAATTAGCTCTTTCATATGCTGATTTCTTCTTGTTTGAGTAAATTCCCAGGAGTGGGATGGCTGGGTCATATGGTAGGTCTATATTCAGTTTTCTGAGGTATCTCCATACTGTCTTCCACAGTGGCTGTACCAATTTGTGTTCCCACAAACACTGGATCAGGGTAACTTTTTACCTACATGCTTATCAGCATTTGTTTTTTGTTGATTTCTATATGAAAACCATTCTAACGAGGCGTGGTAAAACCTCATTGTGGCTTTGATTTGCATTTCCCTGATGGCTAGTGATCTTGAGGATGTTTTCATGTGTCTTCTTCTATTTCTTCCTTTAATGTTTTGTAGTTCTCATCATAGAAGTCTTTGACATCCTTGGTTAAATTTGTTCCAAGGTATTTGGTATTTTTTGTAGCTATTGTAAATGGGAATGTTCTTAGAACTTCTTTTTTGGGAGTGGAATTGTCTTAGAATACAAAGGCTATTGATTTTTGTGTGTTGATTTTATATCCTTCCTCTTTACCAAACTCTTCTATGAGTTCCAATTGTCCCTTCATGGAGTCTTTTGGATTCCCTATATACAGAATCATGTCATCTTCAAATAGAGATAGTTCGACTTCTTCCTTCCCAGTTTGTATTTCTTTGATTCCTTTTTCTTGTGTAATGGTTCTGGCTAAAACTTCCAGGAAAAAAGTAGAGAGAGTGCAGTCTCTGGAAAGAATTAGGGAGGAAACCACAGTCAAAACTCCATGTAAAATAGAGGGACACTGTGGATCAACATGGATGTTGTGGATGCACAGAACTCAGGACCCCAGGACTTGAGAGTCTTTGTGCCAGCTTTAGAGAGTGAGGTGAGACCAGACTGCAGCAGTCCAAAGCACTGGCAATAAAGCCGTGGGAAGAGCTTGGTGTGAGTCCAGCTTGGAGCTTTTGGTGGACATTGTACCTGTCAACTTAGAGAGAAAAAATGTGGGTACATTTCTCTCTCTCTGACCACCCAGCACCAGCATCCTGTAACTACTGAAGAGAAGGCAGGTGATATTTTGTATATAAATAACAGTTGCACCAGTTTGTGTCCAAGTGCTCAGTTGAGAGGAGATGCCTGCATTTGGCTGTGGAATTGAAAGGGAGCTGAGTGCTCATGACTGTGGGAGCCTGGGATACTGGGACTGTGAAAACACTGGCTGCATGGGAGGAGACAGAGTGTGGCTGGATCTTTTAGCAGTCACTGTGGGCAGCTCCACATGTCTGGGGCTCCCTGATTTCCTATGGAAGGTCATTGCTCTCGGATCCATGCCCACACAGATCCTTTGTGTGGTTCTTGTGGCAGTTCAGATGAATATTTAACCAACTGGGGCTAGCTCCCAGGTACTGGTATCCCTGGAGGTGAAGGGGTGTGCATGAGACTTTGCCCACAGTTGCTGATCAAAGCTTCTCTGATAAAAAAAAAGGAGATTTAACACACCCAACTTGGATGTCACCTTGGACACTCCCCTCACCCTGGAGCACTGAACAGAGCTTCCTTGCCATACCAACACATACCTTCCACTGAAAGAAAAGACACTTCACTAAGCCAAAGAGACATAATGCAAAGATAAAAGCTATCATAGGAAAACAACAACAACAACAAGAAGTATCTCCATAAGTGCCTAAAAATAAACATAGCAATTCAAGAAACAAGAATAAGGAAGACAATTTGACACTCCTAAAGGAACACAACAACACTTTAATACTGGATTGTGAAGATGATGAGATTGAAGAAATGCTAGAAATGGAATTCAAAAAACTGATGGTTGGATTAGTTAGAAGTAATCGAAAGCAAATCCATGAATTAAAGAAATCCATACATGACATGAATTAAAATGTTTCCCATGAAATTGAGATTTTTAAATAGAAATCAAAACAATATATTGGAAATGAAGAATTCAATAAATCAAATAAAAATGCAGTGAGAAGCCTTAACAACAGACTTGTTGAGGCAGAAGAAAGAATATTGAAGATAGAAGACAGATCTCTGGATATTTTGTAGTCAGCCCCCCCCCAAAAAAAAAGAAAGAAAAAAAAAGAAAAAAAATAGAAAATTTAAAATGTTTTTGCAGATTTATGGGATACTACCAAACAACCCAACATACAGGTCTTAGAAGTTCCTGAAGGCATGGAAAGAGAGAATTAGTTAGAAGGTGTTTACAGTGAAATAATTAGAGACAATTTCCCTAATTCAGAGAAGGAAAAAAGAGGTTCAAGTACAGGAAGCTCAGAGACCTCGTAATAGACATGATTAGAAAAGATCTTCACAACACATTGTAGTCAAACTCTCCACAATAAAATATAAAGAAAAGTTTCTAAAATGTGCGCAAGTGAATGGCAAGATTAATTTCGGATGATTTCCAAATTTGTTCACAACTGATTTCTCATTAGAAACCCTATAGGCTAGGAGAGAATGATGAGATATAGTCCAAGTCTCATGAGAATAGAATACAGCAAAAGCAGTGTTAAGAGGAAAGTTTATAGAAATTGGTGCCTACATCAAGAAATTGTAGGGGCTAGCACTTTAGTGTAGTGGGTAAAGCCAGCACATGTAGTGCTGGCATCCCATATTGGTGCCGATTCGAGTTCTGGCTGCTCCACTTCTGATCCTGCTCTCTGTTATGTCCTGGGAAAGTGGTAGATGATGGCCTACGTCCTTGGGCCCCTGTATCCGTGTAGGAGACCAGGAAGTAGCTCCTGGCTCCTGGCTTCGGATTGGCACAGCTCTGGCCATTGCAGCCATCTGTGGAGTGAGCTAGCAGATGGAAAACCTCTCTCACTCTGCCTCTCCCTCTCTGTAACTCTGCCTTTCAAATAAATTAATTAAATTTAATAAAAAATAAATTTGAAAGATACAAAATAAATGAGCTAGCAAATACATCTTAAGTACATAGACAAACAACAGCAAATCAAACTCAAAATTAGTAAGAGAAAAGAAATAATTAAAATTAGAGAATAAGTAAGTAAAATTTAATAGAACAAAAAAAGAACAGCAAAAACAAAGAGCTTGTTTTTTGAAAAAATACACTAAATTGACACACCATTGATACAACTAACTAAAAAAAGAATAAAAGATGAGGAGGGCCCAAATCAACAACATTAGAGATGAAAAAGGAAAGGTAACAACAGATACCCAGAAATAAAATGAATCATCAGAAATTACTACAAAGAGCTATATACCAACAAATCAGAAATATAGAAGAAAAGAATAGATTTCTAGATGTATACAACCTACCTCAATTGAACCATGAAGAAATAGAAAACCTAAACAGATGAACAACCAAGAGGAAAACTGAATCAGGTATGAAGACATTCCCAATCAAAAAAGTCCAGTATTAGATGGCTTCGCTTCTGAATTCTACCAGATATTTAAAGAATTAATTCCAATTCTTGTTAAGGTATTCAAAATCATTGGAAGAGAGGGAATCCTCCTAAACACCTTCTATGAAGCCAGCAGCACCTTAATTACTAAAGCTGGAAAAGATACAACAGAGAAAGAGAACTACAGACCAATTTCCTTGATGACTATAGATGCAAAAATTCTCACAAAATACTAGCCAATTGAATCCAACAACACATCAGAAAGCTCAATTACCAGAACCAAGTGAAATTAATCCCTGGCATGCAGGGATGGTTCAACATTCACAAACAGATCAATGTGGTATATAAAATTAACAAACTGATGGACAAAAGCCATATGATTATCTCAATATATGCAGAGAAAGCTTTTGACAAAATACAACACCCTTTAACAATGAAAACTTTAGGCAAATTGGGTATAGAAGGAATATTGTTCAACACAATCAAGGCAATTTATTACAAATGCACGGCCAGCATCCTTTTGAATGGGAAATGTTGAAAGCATTCCCACTAAGATCCAGAGCCAGACAAGAATGCCCACTCTCTCCATTGCTGCTCACTACATTACTGGAAGTTTTAGCCAGAGCCATTAGGCAAGAGAAAGAAATAAAAGGGATACAAATTGGGAATGTGGAAGGCAACATATTCCTATTTGCAAATGACATGATTATATTTATAGGGGAATCAAAAGATTCCACTAAAAGACTATTGGAACTCATAAAAGATTTTAATAAATTGTCAGGATATAGAATCAACACACAAAAGTCAATTAGCTTTTGTATTCTCAGATAATGTCACTGCTAAGAAAAAACTTCTAAGATCATTCCTATTCATAATAGCTACAAAAAAATCAAATACCTTGGAACAAATTTAACCAAGGATGCCAAAGACTCCTTTGATGAGAATTGCAAAATATTTAAGAAAATGGAAATGTCTTCCATGTCCATGATGTGGAAGAGTTAATATCATCAAAATGCTCATTCCATCAAAAACAAATTACAGATTCAATGCAATACCAACCAAAATGCCAAGCACATTTCTCTCAGATATAGAGAAAATGATGTGGAAATTCATATAGAAGCAGAGGACGCCATGAATAGCAAGGACAATCTTTTCAACAAATGGTTCCGGGAAAACTGAATCTCCACATGCAGATTGTATGAAGCAAAGACCCCTATCTTATACCTCACACAAAAATCCATTCAAAATGTATAAAATAACTACATCTATCAACTTATTAGAGAACACAGTATTTTCACAGTCCCAGCACACAAGATTCCCACAGTCATGAGCATTCAGGCCTCTGTCAATGCTCCCAGACAGACTCAGGTGTCTCTTCTTGGCTGGTTGCTTTGCGTGCAAACACAAGCTGTCACAGCTGTTATGTATGTCCATAATGAATCACACCCTCTCTCAGTGATTTTATAGGATGCCAGCGCTGGGTGGTCAGGGAGAGAGAAACTTGCCCACTTTTTTTTCCCAATAGTTTGGCAGGTACACTGTCCCCCAAAAGTTTCCAAGCTCTACTTAAACCAGGCTTTTCCCATAACTTTATCAGCAATGCCTTTGGTTGATGCAATTTGGTCTCACCTGACTCTTGAAAACTGGTACTGAAGCTCTCAAATTCTGGGATCCTGAGTTGTGTGCATCCACAACCTCCATGTTGATCCAAAATGTCCCTTTAATTTGCATGAAGTTGTGTCTGCAGTTCTCTCCATAACTCTTTCCTGAGACTGCACACTCTCCACTTTTTTTAAGTATCTTCCCCCAGCCTAGACCTGTAAGCTCCCTCCCTATTCAACCATCTTGGAATTCTCTCTCCATATCTATTGATTTGGGTCTTCTCTCTCTTTGTTGTTGTTGCTGTTGTTGTTTTGGTTAGGTAGGACAATGGCATATCAATTTTGTGTATTTTTAAAAGCTCTTCATTTTACTAATCTTTTGTAATTTTTGTTTCAATTTCATTCATTTCTTCTCTAATTATAATTATTTCTTTACATGTACGAACTTCGGGTTTGGTTCGCTGTTGCTTTTATAGGTTCTTGAGATGCAGTGATAGCTTATTTATTTGCTGCCATTCCAATAGTTTGAAGTAGGCACCAACTGGTATAAGCTTTCTTCTTAATACTGCTTTGCTGATTTCAAAAGTTTTGTAAGTGATATTGCTGTCTTCATTCATTTTCAAATTTTTTTTTTTATTTCTCTTTTGCTTTCTTCTATTACCCACTGTTCATTCAGGAGTATGTTGCTCAGTCTCCATGTGTTTGTATATGTTCTTGAGATTCTCGAGTTGTTAATTTCCTACTTCATTACATTGTGGTCAGAAAAGAAAATTTTATACAACAAAAACATCACAATGCCAGATTTCAACACATTCAATAGGGCATTTATAATCAAACCATCATGGTACTCAAAAAAATAATAAAAGATGTGTTGAGCAATGGGATAGAATAGAAACTCCAGAAGGAGGCTGGCACTGTGGCGCAGCAGGTTAAAGCTCTGGCCTAAAGTGCTGGCATCCCATGTGGGCACCAGTTCTAATCCCAGCTGCTCTTCTTCCAATCCAGCCCTCTGCTATGGCCTGGGATAGCAGTAGAAGATGGCCCAAGTGCTTGGGCCCCTGCACCCACATGGGAGACCCGGAAAGAAGCTCCTGCCTCCTGACTTCAGATTGGCACAGCTCCAGCCGTTGCAGCCATCTGGGGAGTGAACCAGTGGATGGAAGACCTCTCTCTCTGTCTTTACCTCTCTCTGTAACTCTGTCTTTCAAGAAAAAAAGAAACTCCAGAAATCATTCCACACATCTACAACCAATGTATCTTTTAAAAGGAGCTAAAATCAATCCTTGGAGAGAGGACAGTCTCTTCTTCAAAAAATACTTCTGGGAAAACTGGGTCTTTGCATGCAGATGTTTGAAAACGGGCTCCTATTGTACACCTTACACAGAAATGCACTCAAAAGGAATCAAAGACCTAAATCTATGACCATATTGCATCAAATTACCAAAGAACATTGAGGAAAATCTACAAGACATTGACATAGGCAAAGATGTCTTAGAAAAGACCCCAGAAGCATGGATAATCAAAGCTAAAATTGACAAATGTGTTACTTCAAACTGAAATCATCTGCACTGCAAAGGAAGCACTCAGCACAGTGAAGTGGCAGCTGAGAGATGAGAGAAAATATTTGCAAACTATGAAATTAAAAATGAATTAATATCCTGAATCTATAAAGAGCTCAGGACACTCAACAACAACAAAACAAGCAATCCAGTTCAAGAATGGGCAAAGTACTGGAGCAGGCATTTTTCAAAAGAGGAAATCTAAATGGCCAATAAACACATGAAAAATTGTTCAGGATCACTAGGCATCTGGGAAAAGCACATTAAAACCACAATGAGGTTTCACCTCACCCTAGTTAGCATTGTTCTCATATAGAAATCAACAAAAAAATCAATGCTGACAAGGTGGTGGTTAAAAAGTACCCTAATCCCTAATCCCATCTTGGTGGAAATGTAAACTGGTACAGCCACTGTGGAAGACAGTATGGAGATACCTCAGAACTCTGAAAATAGATCTACAATATGACCCACCAATCCCACTTCTAGGAAATTACCCAAACATAATGAAATCAACATATGATAGAGTTATCTGTACCCCCATGTTCACTATAGGTCAATTCACAATAGCTAAGATAAGGAATCAATTCAAATGCCCATTGACTGATAATCGGATAAAGAAATTATGGCATGTATACACACTATGGAATACTACTCAGAGGTTAAAACAAACATGAAATTTTATTTTGTGCAACAAAATGGATGCTACTGGAAGCCATTATACTTAGTGAAATATGCCCATCTCAACCCCCAAAAAAGACAGATACCATATGTTTTCCCTGATGTGGGGTAACAGAGTACCTAAATTGTAACACAGCAGAGTGAAATTTACATTTTTGAGATTGGATTATTTTTTATAGCCCTTGCCTCTACTGTTGAGGAACAGTGTTTTTTTTAATACATACTACTTGTTGAACTCTTTACCTAGTGTAGGGTTAACCTTATAAAATGAAGTAAAATGAAACTAGGTATTTGTAATGAAATTAGAATGGGAATAGGAAAGGGAGTCACAAGAAGTGTGGGAGCTAGGGCCAGAGGGAGGGTAGATTGGGAAGAATAACTTCCTAAATCTGCATATATGAAATATATGAAATGTGTTTACCTTAAATAAAATTTTAAAAAAAGAAAACAAAACACAGTAGAAAGGATCAGTATCAGAATAGATCCAACAGGAGAGAAAATTAGATCTAAAATAGACTCCTTGAAAATACAGGCAAAGCAGACAAAGGCATCAGATAGAATGAAAAATGCTTACTGAAATATTTATACAGCATAAAAAGAGCAAGAATCCAATATATTTGATTCAAGAAGAACTCTAAAATGGCAAGTAGGTAGAAATTTATTCAAATGTATAACAGAAAACTTCCAAAACCTGAAGATAAAATTATCCAATCTAATTACAAGAACATAAAAGGTTGCCCATCACTTACACATTAACAAAGAAATCCAAAATCATATAATCAATGCATCCAAGTTTAAAGCTAAAGAGAGGATTCTCAGAGCTGCAAGACAAAAATAACAAATAACTCATAAGTATTTTCCAATTTCCCTGACTGAAGACTTCTAAATAGAAACTGTACAGACCAGAAAAGAGTGGGATGACATTTTTATAATATGGAATTTAAAAAAGCCTCCAAGAATATGGCAACCAGAAAAACTAACTTCAGACGTGTAAAAGAAATAAAGCTATATACCAGGTAACCCAAAGTTGAAAAAATTTATCCACATCAGACCTGTTTCAATAAAAATGATAAAGGGGTTTTTCAAACTGAAAGAAAAAGATATTTCTAAAAAATTAGAAGAAAACAGTAACAAGTAGAAACCTATTTTTAATGTTTATGTTTTATAATAACAAAATTTTATTCTTTTTATTACTTATTTTATATAGAGTATAGATCTTTCTACAAAATTAAGATTCAATAAGTATGTTTTGAATTGAAGATGCATTATATTATAATTATTTATATATATATATATATATTTAAGTTGCTATGCTAGAATTTAGGCCTGTAAATATAGGGCATGAGGTATATTCACAATTAAACCCCATCCTACGCAATATTTCATGGCATCATATACAAATAAATCACTTATTTCCTTTGCTTTTATGGCTGTCCATTGTCTGGAGGATTTTATCAACTTCAGTTTGAGTTTCTCTACATTCCATGCTGAAAGTTCAGTTCCAGACACAGTTCTTACCTTTTTTTTTTTTTTTTTTTGGACAGGCAGAGTTAGACAGTGAGAGAGAGAGACAGAGAGAAAGGTCCTCTTCCTTCCGTAGGTTCATCCCCCAAATGTCCGCAACCGCTGGTGCTGCGCGGATCTAAAGCCAGGAGCCAGGTCTTCCTCCTGGTCTCCCATGCGGGTACAGGGCCCAATCACTTGGGCCATCCTCCACTGCCTTCCTGGGCCACAGCAGAGAGCTGGACTGGAAGAGGAGCAACTGGAACAGAACCAGCGCCCCAACCGGGACTAGAACCTGGGGTGCTGGTGCCGCTGGCACAGGATTAGCCCAGTGAGCCTTGGCTTACCTGTTTTTTTTTTTTTTTTTTTTAAGATTTATTTTATTTATTTGAAAGATAGAGTTACAGAGTGAGGTAGAGACACACAGAGAGATCTTCCATCCGCTGGTTCACTCCCCAGATAGCCACAACAGCCGGAGCTGAGCTGATCCGAAGCCAGGAGCCAGGAGCAGAGGCCCAAGCACTTGGGCAATCTTCTACTGCTTTTCTAGGCCATAGCAGAGAGCTGGTTTGGAAGAGGAGCAGCCAAGACTAGAACCAGCACCCATATGTGATGCTGGCACTTCAGGCCAGGGCTTTACCGTGCTGTGCCATAGCACTGGCCCCTAATTCTTACTTGTTAATTACTAAAGGCAACCTTCTCTAAAGATTAAAATCATCATACAGCAAAAGTTGTCCTAGATTCATATTTTAATTGACTAATAAATTCTCCTAATCAATCTCGAAATAACTACAGAAAATTATTCATTTAAAATAACTAATGAACATAAACCTTTGCATAAACTTACAGGCATTTGTGTCACGCCATGAAGAGTAAAAATTTTAAGACTTTAGAGGATTGACAAAGTTTGAGAAATAAGAACCCCATTCTACATTTGTCCTTCTTTGATTTCTTTATTTTTGCTTATTTCCTTTATTTTATTATTTATTTTATTTTATTTAGTTTTATTATTTATTTCATTTCATTTATTTTTATTATAATTAACTTTGCACTATATTTCTATTTTTGAAATTTTTGAGAGAAACTAACTTAAAGAGATTAAATCTACAGGAAACAGTTTGTTTATATATTAAAATATATAATCTATAACAGATTTTACTGATAATGTAGCATGTAGATTTCAAACAATAATTATGGCTAGACTTACTAGGGAAAACTTCTTGGTAGTTAAACATCCAATGCATGGACATATAAAATATCATAAAGTGTCATTAAAAAGTAAATAAGATACTCTGGCCAATTTATAAGCTTGAATGATGGAGTTTTCACTTATGTTAGATCATTGTTGTTTGAAGATTATTTTCTACTATAATTATGCTGCTATACTTTGGTTATTATAATAATTCATAAATAAAATTTTAAGAGTCTGGGTTTAGACTCTCTAGATATGATATTAACTGACAGTAATAAAATTTTATGTATAATAAGTCCTAAAGTAAGCACATAAATTTATTTGCAAAAAGAATATTGTATAGCAATTGGTTTGGGAAATAATGAAATATTTTTCTTTGATTACCCAAAAGATGCTTATTCCCATTCTTCTATGGGACACTAGACTGCAACTTTGCAAACAATCAGTAACGACTGTTTGCTGTCAGCACCTTCAGCTTTTTTATGCTGCAACTTTACTTAGATTCCACATAAATTATCTAATTTGCACATTTGATTTCAGTTTCATGGTTGGATACTCTTCAGGTTGGTCTGCTACTTTCACTGTGTTATTTTTCGAAACAGTAGTAATAATAGAGCCCTTACCTTTGTTTATAACATATCCATCAATTATTCCAGGTAAGTGAAGTGTATCTACTAAAGGTTGACATATAATAACCACTTAACCCAAATTAATGTCCTTATTGATACATATTAAATTATATTATGAGAGAATATATCTAACACATTTAAGTTATAAATACAGTAGTTCTATAAAGTGACAGCTATTTTTCACTTTTAAATTATTGCTTACAACTTTTAATCTATTGCTTTCTTTCACATTCCTATTGCTGTGCCTGATTGTCATATCCAGCATTAACATTGTGAAATCGCAATAGTTCTCAAACTGTTGTAAGGATTACTTAATAAATATTTCAGTACCTTAGCTATAATAGTCATAACATTTGACCAATACTCTCAAGTTTTATGAACTTCTTGATAAATAATTGTCTTTTTGTACCACTTACTTTGAACAATTCGTATTTTATAAATACTTTTAATTTGTGTAACATTATTATAAAACAGGTAATGTTAATTCACAAATGAGATAATTGAGTGCCAAAAAGAGAAGAAAACAAAACAAAACAAAACAAAAAAACAGTAAAACCTAGCATAAGCTGGCACAGCTAGTAATTGAGGAAAAACAGCACAAACTTTTTCCCCATATGATGATATAGCTTTTGCTTTCAACTTCCATATGCATCTCAGAGATGGTCCAAAATAGATGTGCAGATGCTCACTGAGCTAATTCTCCATTGGAAAACTGTATATGAGGGAGTCTGGATTCTTCTATGTACTGTTTTACTAAACATATAAATTTTTTAAGCTAAGGGATATTGAGAAATTTAACAAACTTGAACTTATAAATAGAGCAGTATTAAATTCTCAGTCTCCACATTGTCTTACATTATAAGAGCTAGTTAATCCTCACTGAAGTGTATACATACGGTAGATAGAAGAAATTTTGGAAGGCAGGGGCTAGGTTCTGTGGGTTAAAAATGCAGGAGTGTAGGAGAGGGTCAGTAACACTTTGACTTGTTCCACAGCAGAGTGCACAGAGACAGTCATTTACTCCATTCCATGGTCCAGATCTTGACTGGAAGGGACTTGAAGCAGGAAATCTTCCAAAAACAAGAACAACTCCAACGCAGACACTATGGTACTTATTCATAAATCCATGGCCTCATATGGGATAAGGCAGCAACCTGGTAAGAAGAAATGAGCTCAGTAGCCACGACTCAGAAGCAATGCTTAGGAAGTATTTACGGTGGACATCAAAGCCTGTGTACTTAGGTCCTGGGGAGATTTCTTGTAGTCAAGCTTGTGACATTGCATTCCACTGAAACAGCTGCATGATAAGCATCCAAAAATAGAAAGGAAATGAAGCTTTGGGCCCATCCAAGTTTACCTCTCATCATCTTATTGCTGTATTCATGTATTGATAATGCTCAGTGTTATGTGACTACCCTTGAGTGAACATAAAACCATTTACTTTTCCATTGCTTTGTTGATAGGCATTGTGAATATGTATGATTTTTGATTTTTACAAATACTGTTACTTATAACTTAATAGTCCAGGGCTCTCAACTTTGGCTCCAGGCCTGATTCTGGCCTTTGTTTTCAATTATGGATGGAATTGGCAGGTAGGAGCCCTCTCTTTATCAGTATTTCTCCTTCTCTCTCCTTCTCAATAAATAAAAATTAAAAGAAAACACTGGCTTCATAAGACAGTGGAAACTGATCATAATTTCCCTTTCTCAGATAAAATTTATGTAAATCTGTTAGTATTTATCTCTTTCAATGTTATAAATGAATCACAATAAAATCACATAGAGGCAGGGACTGATCAGGTCCATCAATATGATGCTGTGCCATGTTGGGTTAAGGCACTGGGTTCTAGTGTTTCACAGCACTGTGGTTCATGATAATGTATGATAATCTGTACAGAGAAGTGTAAGTAGGAAACTGGTAGGTGTGGAACGCAAAAATAAATATATGGAAAGACCAATTGCCTAGTTGTGCTCTATATATGTGTAGAATTATTACATTACATCCCATTTAGATGTACAAGTAGTACATGTCAATTCAAAATTTAAAATAATAATCAGAAAGAAAGACACAAACCATGTCTTTTCTTTCTTGTTTCTTGTGCATGGCTGTCATGATCTTTTGAAAAGGGACATCAGTTCCAAAGACCTCTGAAATTTCAGATGTTACTTCCAGAGGTTCCTTTCCTTGTAGACTACTACTCTTGTCACCTTAAGTCTCTGTTAAATATCTATATTGAACATTCAGTTATATTGATCTTTTAGGCCACATCTCAGGAATGTTTTTTCCCCTTAGTTTTGTTATACTTAAGGAGATTTTAATCTTTTTTAATGCATTTAGCCTATAAATTATCATCTTGCCTAGATGTCCTAAGCCAATGTTATTAAAGATGATTATGTCTCCTGAAGCAAGAATGAGATTCTCACATTCTGTTAAATGAGAAGAGTATGTGACATTTAAAAGTAAATTCCATGAATTAGTCTTTTATATATATTTATACATATAAGCCATTAGTGCTGCCTCCCAGAGTAGCATTAGCAGAAAGCTAAAATCAGCAGACAGTTAGAAATCAAAACCAGGTATTCTAGCTTAGGACACCAGCATCCTAGAGTCTTAGCTGCTTGGCCAGAAGTCTGCTCCCTGCTCAAAGCATTTTTTTCCTAAATTAAAAATAAAGAAGTTTTTATCTTCTCCACATCACAAAAGCAAAATAACCACTTTAATATATATGCGTGACATTAAATGGTATTTATAGTAGTAGTGAAGAAGGAAAATTTACAAATTGCCTTTTAAAACAATTAGAAAATTTAAGGGAAATTATACAAGATCTCAAAATATTATAGACTCTTTGGGATAAATTTGCTAATGATGTATCTCCAATTCCTATCCAAATTTCCTGATGCCATTCAAAGGAAGAAATGTCCTGCCTTTGACCTTTATGACATAAGGGAAGACCAGGAATCCTGACTCTCAAAACAACAATGGATACTCTAGCACCTGAAGTAAGGAGTCTCCAAGAGTGTTATGTCCTGAGTCATAAATATCATGTAAGTTGTTTTGTGATTTTTTCACACACAAAATATGGTTTATTGATGTATCTATACTGTCTACCACAGTGGCTGGACCAGTTTACATTCCCACCAACAAACATGTCATTTCTAACTATTCCCAAAGCTTATTGGGCACAAATGATTTTCATTTATTTATTCAATCCAGTGAATTTGCTTGAACCAAAAGAAATCAACATATAAATGACTAATCTGTACCCTCATGTTCATTGTAGCACAATTCACAATAGATAAAATATGGAATCAACTCAGATGTCATCAACTGAAACTGGATGAAGAAATTATTGTATATATACACTAAGGGCTGAAAAAAAAAAAAGAAATCATGTCTTTTGCAACAAAATGGATACAACTGGAAACCATAATATTTAGTGAAATAAGCCAGTACCCAAAAGACAGATATCGCATGTTTTCCTTGATCTGGGATAATTAATAGAGTACCTAAAATGTAATATATTGGAGTGAAACGGATGTTTTGAGATTCAATGATTGTTTACAATTTTTGTCTTTTGATGAGGAACAGTGTTTTTTTTTTTCTTCATACTATTTGTTGAACTATTTTACTTAGCATAGGGTTAACCTTACAATCTTGAAGTAAATGGAAAGTAGATCTCTGTAAAAATTAAGAGTGGGAATGGGAGAGGGAAGAGGAGGAACAGTTGGAGCACGGGCGGGAGGGAGGGAAACGTCACTGTGTTCCTAAAGTGGTATATATGAAACAAATGAAACTTGTATAACTTAAATAATAATTTTTAAAAAGAAAAAAAACAAGAAATGCTTTATTATTATTCTTTATGTTTCAGCTATAGTCATTCATCTTTCACACCTGAAGTTTATTTATATCTAAAATAATTTTCTTGGTAAAAATTCATATTCCAATCCACTGATTCTATTACTCTGATGATACATGAGCAGGTTTATTATTTTTAACTACATTTTTAACAAGTATTAGAAATACATACTTGCCATGGGAATGACTTTCATATCAACTTGCTCTTTATTGAAAGATTAATACTGACTTATTATCTACTCTAGGACATTCTATCTAGATTTAATATTATTATGTTTTACCAGAGGCTTACATAGATCATACACATTATTTGTCACTACAGGTATTTGACTGTGTTTCCTAAGAATTTGCTCAGTTGTTTATATTAGTGAAGTTTATATTAGTACATAAGTTTACATAAGTATTGTTGACTGTCAGGGCATTCTAAAATACAGGGAGGATATTTCAGGTTTAAAGTCTCCCAAATTATATGAGTTAAATATGCATTTTATTTAAGAGAGAGCTCACATCTGCTCATTCATTCCTCCAAGAACTCAGGGTGGCTTGGGACTAGAGTGAGCGCTGAAGCCTGGAGCTTTTGTTTATATTTCAGCAGTTTAGTTACAAGAGTGTTTATAAAGTTGATATTTTTCCACATTCTCAAATATATTTTGCATTAGCATGCATTAAATATCTGTACATGGAAGCAAGAATAAATCAGTTTCTGTTTACCCAATATTTTCTTATAATCTCATTACAATTAACTACTAATTAAGATGACTAAATGTAGAACCCTAAAAATCAAGTATACTGAATTGTATGCAATCTCACAATTATAAATCAGTTTCTAATGAAAATAACTTATTGGAAGCTCAATATGCTAAACTAAATATTAGAAAAAAAGGCCAATTATTCTGGGAAAGGAATTCCAATACTTCTTACAACAAGACAAGGTGTGACTATGCCAGTAAAGTGTAATACAAGTGGCACTAACAGGCTATGACTGAAGGTAATTAGCAACAGAAATACAATTGCAGATGTTTTGTGGAGTAGCTCATGAGATTGAAGATGAGAATGAAATATCTTTCACTGTTGAATTGTGCTGGGATTTGGCAGATTTTAGGAAACGTTTCTATGCTTTTTTTCTATTTCACTTCCTAAGTGTTAGTCACTCTTCAAAGAGTTATCCTGGTAAATTATGGATCACTGAACATATCACAGTTCTAAGTAGAGATTATATATGCATACAACATGCTCATAATCCCTGTACTATACATATATTATACGTGATTTTGATAATATATAGTTGATATATTGAAATTTCATTGCTAGCAGAGGATATGTGTACATGCTTCCTTTAGATATGGCATATTCTTAGCTCCAGGGTTAAAATGAGTGATACAGACATTGTTTTATTCATTTTTGTAGGCAGAACAAGTTTTCCATATGGAACATTAAAATGAAATTGAATTGTACACAAGGATTAACCAGTAGAAAAATGTTGAGCTAAGCTTAAATAGATAATTGCTAAATGTTTTCAAAGATTATATACAAATTTACACTCTCACCAGCTTTCAACTACCTGAGTTACACATCTCACCAAAACCAGGAATGGTCAATCATTTTATTTCAACCATTCTGAAGAGAATGTAATTTCATCATATTTAAGTTTTAACTTAATTAAAAATTGTGGAGTCTTAAAAATTGTGGAGTCTCAAATAAATTGCTAGGACTTTAAGATCATAATGGATGTATAGATTCATTTGGATATTATATATTTAAAATTTTGAAACTTCTCATCTACAAACATGGTATATTCTTCCATTAGTTTGTACCCTGTATACTTTATTTTTACTGCTATAACTTTTGAAGAAATTGAACAAAATTATTAGATATTATGTTTAATGTAGGGTAATTTATAAACTGTAATTTTATTATTATTTTATAGCATACTCTGGTTATTATTATTTAAAAAAAACAAATTATTCTTTTTAATAAAAAATACTCTGAGTCCTCTTTCAGCTTTTGAAGTCCTGGTTAAAAACAGATTGCTAAATTAGTATATATTTGAATATTTCAATCACAAACATCTCATACTATAATCTACACAAGATGGCCTTATCATTTCCTAGTTCATTCTACAAACACAGTATTTCCGTGATTATGGGCACACTGGATGTTTTATCCCAGTGTTAGTTGTTTGAATCTTTTAGTACACTGTATAAGCTATATAGTACTGTGGTTGGTTAAAACAGTTACTGTAATCCTGTAGTAGCAATATAATAATGAAAAACCAGAAACTAAAAATGTCTAGAGTGTGACAAGCATGATCAGTTCTGAAATGTGAGAAGAAAAGGCATCAAAATTAAATGCTCCTGGCTGATAAATTTGGTGGGAATTAATCTTTATACACTTCTTATGTATCCACATTGATATAACATGTAAGATTTGTAAATTCGTAGGCACACTCAACTAGCTGGAAGAATATCAACCAAATTCACAGTTGCCTCAGTATTCAGCTGAATTTGTTTATTAGAGATGAATATTCCTTGTACTGAAAAGTTCACTACATGTAGATTCTTTACATATTTGGTATATCAAGTGATTTTTTTAAAGATTTATTTGTTATATTAAAGTCAGCATTACAGTGAAGCAGAGGCGAGGTAGAGAGAGAGCGACAGTGAGCGAGAGAGACAGATCTATCATTGATTCACTCCCAAGATTTCTCAAATAGCCACAATGGCAAGGGCTGGTCCAGACCAAAGTCAGGAATCTGGAGCTTCAGCAGGGTCTCCCATGTGGGTACTGGGACCAACATACTTGGACCATCTTCTGTTACCTTTCCAGGCACATCAGCAGGGAGGTGGATCACAAGTGGAGAACCCAGGACTCAAAGTGACATCTATATGGGATGTGCTTATTTTTTTCCCATATTTAGTAAAACAGCTAGCAAATGTTGCAGACATTTCCTAGAAATAGGAAGAGCAAGGGGGACTAAGATGGAGTAATTATAATTCCAAAAGATTTTCATTCTGAAACATGACTTGAGAAGCCTAGGATGCAATGTTTAGGCTCAGCAAGCACTACAGACACCACAGCCTGGAGCTGTGGATCAGATGTGAGGTGTGTGGATCATCATCTAGTTATTATATTTAGCAGATGTACAATCTTACATCTCTATATCTATACCCAACCTGTAAGTGAACAATGAGAGAACACCTATAGATACCATAGAGACTTACTGTAGGAAAGATAGTCACTCTCCAACAATCTAAGAAAAAGGGACGTCATAGCATTTCTCCTTGATTTTCAAATCTATCCTCTCCCCTCGAACGTTAGTGAGTTTAGGAAACTTTATCATGAATAGGCATGTGACCCCACATTAGAAGATTAACGGACCCATCATGTTTTTATAACTGGCCACAAAATTAAAATTTAACCACCTTGAAATATGTGGCAAAATAAATATTTAAAACTAGATCTCAACAATATCTGCTTACAGAAAAGTAAGAATATGTGCAAACAACAGAAAAGAGAATAAAATGTCAACTGATTTTGGGGAAATACTAAGTGCTGAACTGAACTGTGCTGACCATAGGATGACATTCACATGTAACACACATGGAGGTGTGTGTGTGTGTGTGTGTGTGTGTCGAAATCCAAATGGGGAACTTTGTATGGAGGAGGGTGATGAAGACAGGAGACATCAGAAGAGACCCCACAAGGCAAAAAGGTTCATTTCACAAGCCTCTACATTTGTTGCTTTCCTATCCAGGTGGGAATTTGGAAATGACCTTCCCAATCCAAGTGGACTTTGTGGTAGTAGTATAAGGGTGGCAAGCGTTTTAGAGAGAGAAACCTTCTGGAGATGGCACTGTGGCATAGCAGTTAAAGCCACCACTTGTGGTGCCAGCATCCCATAAGGGCACCTATTCAAATCCTGGCTGCTCCACTTCTATTTTAGCTCCCTACTAATGTGCTTGCGAAAGTAGCAGAAGTTGGCCCAAGGACTTACACCCACATTGGAGAACAGGAAGAAGCTCCTGGCTTCTGGTTTCCGATCAGCCAAGCTCAGCCCGCTGCTGCCATTTGGGGAATGAATCAGTGGATGGAAGCTCTCTCTCTCTCCTTCTGTAACTTTGCCTTTTCAAATAAATAAATCTCTTTTTAAAAATTTCAGTCAGTTGATGAAACCATGAATGTCAGTATTGATATTTGAAGCAGAAAAATGCAAGGTGAAGAATATACGGCAGGTGGGGGAAGTGAGTGGACTTGTAGTTCCACTGGTTTTTTTAGCATGCATTTTTGCAGACTACTCTTTTGAGAGCACGAATGGTAATAAAGCAAGTGTGATGAGAAAAATCTGAACAGTGGCTGCAGGTACTGGCGGTGCCTAGTTGGTTATAGTAGCCACGGTGGGAGATGAATATTGTGGAGTGTCTGGATTTCATTCATTTATGTATTTGTACAAAAGTGCTTTATTTCAGAATGAGAAGAGATAGCACAAGAAATTACAAATACAAAAAAAAAAAAAAACCTGAAAGACTACAAGCACTAAAATGAAAATTTCTGCTATTTAACAAACTTGATAAGACATTCATTTTTTAAATTGTATTTGAACTGCAAAGCTTCTATCCCTTCATATAACAAACTATTTGTGATAATTGTATAGAGAGAACAGGATTGTAATTTGTCTATTGTCAAATTTCTTCACTTCCCACATCTTCTTGGTGCCAGGCATGAAAATTTGTGTTCATGTTCATAATTCACATCATCCTGTTTGGATTAAGGTGCAAAAGAAGTCAGCACAGTGAGTGGCAACATTCCTTAAATAGTCCATATGTTAGTAATGCTATCAAATACTTACTTGTATGATGACATGAATACAAAACACCAATAATCTGTGATTAAACCTCTCCTTAGCAACATGGAAAAAATGTTCATGATTGCTCCTGGGTTACATGATAAAAGGTAAGCTGGGTTGTGTTCCTTTTTATTTTGAATTTTTATTTATATTTGAGAGCAAATGACAGAGCACTGCTGTTGTGGAAAAGTGGGTAGTAAGGAGAGAAACTGAAGTCTCACGGGTGCTTCCCAACCTGCCACGTATGGGCTGGTAACTGACAGCTCCAGCCAACCTGAGGGTTAACAGCTCTAGGTGAAACACGTGCTAGTGCAGGTCTGTAATTGACAATGCCAGACAACCACTGTTGACAGCTCCTTGCTGACCAGCCAAGGACCTTGACTGACAGATCCAGACAATTCACTTTTTGACAGCTCTCAGCACGAATGACAACTTGGCCGTGCCAGCATGACAGGACTCCTTCTGCGCACCATCCATGCTCCCTTCCCTTCCTATGAACGATCCAGACCCTTTCTCTGTGCACCATGCAAGACCACCTCCCATGTAGTAGTAATCCCCAGCCCCTCTCCAAGTAACAGAGGCTGCAGGTTCCACAATGCTGCAAACTCCCGATCAACACTAGCTGGAAACATCCTACATAGCTTCTGGAAGTGTCCCCTCATTACCTTCAAATCATTATTGCACTAATATAGAATTACCATGGGAGGCATTCTCACTTACACCTTGCACCTGATACAATGACACTTCCTCTACTTCCTAAAAGGGAGACACAAATGATGCTTAACCCTTCTGCTCTGATAATCTGCCCCTTTTGAATATTCAATTGAGTTCCACCCCAGACAATATCCCCTATGCCTCCAGAGGGCCTAAAGGAGAGTTTAAACCTCTTGATGTGGCTTTATCCTTTGTTCAGGTTGTTTTCCTTTGTGGTCAGCTGTTTCATTGTTGGAAGTTTTTCCTTGCATATGGGTTATTTTTTTGTGTGTGGGGCTTTTATACATTTGGTTGTTTTGTTCATGTATCATTTGTCTCTTGAGGTTGCACTTTTGTTTTTCTCTGAATAGATGCTGTCCTCCTGGACAAGTTTATGACTCTGTTGTTGAAGTCTTTCACATATGGAAGGAAGAACCTGTAATAAGCCTAGCTTGGACCACCTCCACCTGCCACAGCACTGCCATTCACCTCCTCACTCCCCAAATGTCAGCAATAGATGGCAAGAGTGAAAGCTGAGATGTAGGAAGACAATCCAGGTCTCCAATTTGGATGGCTGACACCCAATTCCTTGACCCATCATGGTTGCTTTCCAAGGTCTTAATTAATCGGAAATTGGAATAAAGATTCAGAGATAGGAATTGGACCCTGGTGTATCAGCAAGCTGCATATCCTAGAGTGCTAATAGTGTAGTAAAGTCCATGTCTGAAGACTTGAGAACCTGGAGAACTGACACTATATTCTCAACTGGCAGGCTGAAAAGTCCAGGAAGAACACATTTCAGTGTGTTTCAATAAACAGGAAAGACAGATGTGACAGTCTGAAAGCCATGAGGAAGGAAAATTTTTTTCTTTCTTGGGATAAGTTCAGTACTATTGTTCTATCTAGGTCTTTAATTTTTAGAAGAGGCCCATACAAAGCATGCTCTATGTGGTCTATCTATTTAAATATCAATCTGATCCAGAGATATCCTTGTAAAAATGCTCAGAACAATCAACACATATCTGGCACCTTATGGTCTGGTAAAGCTGATGCCTAAAATTAGCCATCATAGTATCATTGTTTATAATGACTTCTGAAAATGAATAGATCAGATTCCATGTTTCCTTCTTTTTTTAAAAAAAGTCATGTTTTTTAAAAGTATATTTTTTCTTAATTGTTTACTGAGAATCATGATGATGTCATAAGTGATTAACCTGTTGCCTGTAACAAACTATGATGATGGATTGACCTCCTCAGTTTATGCGGCTATTCAGATATTTTCTTGCATAAGTTAGAGCTAGTTTATTTTTCCAGGAATGTATTTCTTTTAAGGATTCAATGAAATATGAAAAAATGTTGTTTTCACTTTATACAATTTGACTGCCATTAGGATTGCTAGTGATGTCATATTTTTATTTATGAAATTGAGTATTTGTCTCTCTAGTGTTTCTTCCTTGATGAGCTAGATAGCTATTTATTGTTTAGTAAGAAATTTAACTGGGACCAGCGTTGTGGCACAATAGGTTAATGCTCCTCCTGCGGCAACAGGGTCCCATATGGGCGCTGGTTCTAGTCCCAGCTGTTCCTCTTCCAATCCAGCTCTCTGCTGCAGCCTGGTGTGGTGGAATGAGAAGACCATGCCAAGATGCCCGCTGGCAACAGAGCTTGCCTGGCAACAGGCTGTGATTGGATGGCTTCGGAAACCACATGGCAATGGAGCCTACCTGGCAACAGGCTATGATTGGATGGCTTTGGAAACTGCCCTGCAACAGGTTGTGATTGGTTAGGGCATAGACCGCCCCTTGACTGGATTGGCTGCCTTGGCTATTTAAGCTGTGTAGGCCCTGGTTCTATCCCTGTGCTTCACTGAGCTCAGTGGACTGTGCAGTCAGGTGTGATCTGGCCATACCCTGCAGGGATCAGGAGTTTAGGTGTAACTCAGTAGCAGGTAGAAGCTTGGAGAGATAAACTACTCATTCTAGACGTTCTTCCAGTTCATTCAGGACAATATGCTAACCACAGAAAGGGGATGAATCTAGATTTGGTCACCCTCTCAGGCCGAAATAACACATCAATAGTGGACTTGTATCCAATTTCAACTTTGAATGTTCTCCATGGCAAAGGCTGTGAACCAGCCACAGGTGAATGCTGGCTGGGAAAATCATCTGATTGACAGGGGCCACAGAATCAGTTTTGTACTGGGACAGTTCCAAAAGCTCTATTCACAGATACTGACCTGTTTTTGCCTAATGTTGAGTTTCACATAGCTCAGTACTGAGTTATAAGATCCAGTCCTATGGTTCATTGGAGTTTCCCATGATTAAAATTCAATCCGTGAAAGGTTTTTTCAAATTCCTATTTAAGCAAACTTAAGATAAAATTATATGGAAAAATTACAAGATTTTTATTTCATAACATTACTTCCAATCTTAAAAATGGTAGTAGATTGTGGATAGACAGCCATTTGTTGATTTTTTTCCATAAATTCATTTCTTCCACCTCAAGTTATCAGGCTACTAATGGAGTTTCTGGGTCATTTGTGATCAAATTAAGTAAACAATAAAATAATGTTAAACACATATGAGGAAACATAACAAAGTTCATGGATAAGAGATTTAACAGGAAGCTTATTTTCTACAAAAAAAATTGAAATCCATGCATAATTGTATTTTTCTAAAACCAAACGAAAATAATTTTATACATGCAAATATTCAGTTTAACAATGACAATTTATATGTTAAACCTGAAATAAAAATGATGATGTCAGCTATGAAAACAGAATACTCAAAGTAATTAAATAACATTGCTCACTATTGATTTATTTTCCTGTGTCTTTTTTGCTTATCAAATCAACTTATATTTTGAAATTGCATTTTGGGTTCTTAAATATACCTTCTTTGCCTTTGGGACAAGATAAAAAAGAGGCACTTAAGCTTCCTAAAGCTTCACTATAATTAAAGAAGGAAGAATCTTAACAAAATTATACAAACTGTGATAGTCACTTAGGAAGAGAGACCACGAGGCCTGCACATCCTTAGACAGGGTTAGTACTTAGAAACCACAGGTATCGGATGAGAGCAGCATTGAGTAGAGCATAAAATAAGGATTAAACTAGGTCTGTCTATTAAAGAGTAGATTATCCCTGCCAACATTTTCTCATTCACTCTCCTTGCACCTCAGGCAGAGAGAAAACAACAATCATAATTTTCATCATATCTATATTCTAGCAATAGCTACCCTCCTGTACAGATTTTTTTCTTCACTCATTCAATCTAAATTAGATTCCAACAATGCCACCAAACATAAACAGAACTCATAAACAATTTTATAAGGATTTAGACTTAAATTTGAAAAACAAACAATGATCACCAGGGCAGTGAACTTTTTCAATCAGTTCTAGTCTTCAGGATTTAAATTGTTTCTATGGATGCCATTCCAGTGACTCTCTCTTTCTCTCTCTCTCTCTCTCTCTCTCTCTCTCACACACACACACATGCACACACACAAATACACACACAAACACATGCACACACAGAATTTTCTACAGACATGTTAGAAATAATAGTAAAATTGTTATACTCGAGTATGGGATTTTTAGAAGCAATTATTTTTAGAATCAGAATAGATCTTATATACTCAACAATCAATAATAGTTTAATTATCTAGTATCCATTTTAAAAACTACTTATCAACTTAATTACAGAGTAAGCTTGGTTGTTTAGAACTATGATCACCTATTCCTACAGAAATGGATAACTGAATTAATGTAGGTATGAAAATTTCAGGAACATTATAGGAAGATGTTATTTGTTATCTTGTCTATTTGTGGCTAAAGGCAGAGAACATGCAAGTTGGATTAAGACATGGGATTCTGACAGCCTTTGGGATTCAGTGGCAAAAGAGCTAATTAAATGATTACCTGTGGTCACCTAAAATGAAGTGTCTATTAGTGACAAAAATTTGAGAGACTGAGTCACCTCTCAAAAAAGACAGATTTAAGTACATAAGGAATTCAGGACTCCAGGGTGGGTTACTTACTTTTAATTTTTCTAGACAACTTAAACAAAATGTATGACAAGCTCAAGGTCCTAAATTCTCAGCTCTTAACTCATACAGACAACCAAGGATTTTTAGTATCTTTCATTTCTTTTTGCCTTTAGGCTGAGATAGATGAAAATCAAACTAAAAGCTTCATCCTACCTAAGGGTTCCGACTTTTGCAGGCTGAATTAAGAGTCTGACAATACATCAAATGTGACAGAGCTTTGATAACCAGAGAATAAAACACCGAGTGTAGGTATAAGGACATATTGAGATATTCGGCTACTTTAAAATACACCAAATATCCAGACTCCAAATCAACCTGTATTTCCAACTGAGGCATGTCGGATGTGACTAACAATTCCTGCCCTACTCAACATTCCTCAAATTATTTGATCAAACAATGCTCTGTATTATATTATCCTCAAAACCTCTTCTATTGCCTTCAGACTATAAGCAAACTAAGACTCCAGCAAATGAACTGCATATTCAAATAAGGAAGATAATTTAAAAGCTTATAATCTAAAAATAATGTAAGATTCTGCCAATATATACTCTAAAAACTGAAAAAAAATATTTGAGAGGATATTGTTTAAGTGTGTAAGACAAAGAAAAAAAGAATGACCATAATTTTAGGTGAAGCTGAACTTACAGATACAGGTGCACTAGCTAGAAATCCTTAGTTTATTTTGATATCTTGTACATAGATTACAATCCTTTGTGTGGGTGTGTATTATGAAATTCTTATTCAGATATCATTCACACTATGTAAAGGAAGGAAATTAGGACTTAGGAAGATTTTGTTTTATGCACTTAATATCCTGAACTCTTGTTTCAACTAAGAAAATCAAGAAAGATTTTTCTTTTCCAAAACACTGGCAACACCTTTAGGGAGGAGGGCACACACATCTGTGCAAGAACAGGGGTAGCAATTCTGGGCATCCACGTTTTGATGACCTATGATACAACACTTGAAATTATCCTGACATAATTACACATCATGGGGTCACTCGGGCTAGTGCAGTTTCCCATATAGATTCTTCCTTGTTATTAACAACCATTTCAGACATCAGAAACAACATTCAGGAGACATTGTTCAGTTCATTGTACAACTCCATGGACACTCCTCAAATATGTGAATCTTACATCACATTCGCCTAACAACTCCATGGACACCCCTCAAATATGTGAATTGTACATCTAAGGAGTGCCCGATTTCCACATATATATATATATATATACACACATATATAGAAGTTATGTATATAATAGCTATATATATTATCTACTATGGTTCTGAAAATATTAGTCATAACGGTTTTAAAATTATATGATAGTATAAGATTCTCTTTCAGTATGTAGAAAAACATTCAAGGAAATTCAAATTTGCTTCTTACAGAGTTTTGAGAAACCTATAGCCTCTTTGGGAAGAAAAAGGGGACTTTAGGAAAATGTTTTTAACATTTTTGGGTACTGGTGTCACCTCAGTGCTTTACTTTTAAACTCTAAGTGAGCATCATTATTTCATGTAAGCTGATCCATAAAGGCAAGATTACACAGTGATATTCATTAATAAATGTTACAGTTGGAGTCCAGTTCAAATAGAACTGGAAGACACAAATAGTTGCCCTACTCAACATTCCTCAAATTATTTGATCAAACAATGCTCTGTATTATATTATCCTCAAAACCTCTTCTATTGCCTTCAGACTATAAGCAAACTAAGACTCCAGCAAATGAACTGCATATTCAAATAACCAAGAGAATTTAAAAGCTTATAATCTAAAAATAATATAAGATTCTGTATAATACACTTGCCCTGTCAATCTTCCCTCAACCTAAATAATTTCAATTATATATATATATATATATACACACTCAGAAAAAGAATAATATTTATCTTATTTTAAACAATATATCTAAATGTTTTTAACATCAGCAAGGAATGAAATGTTTTGGTATCACAGACCAAGTGAGAAGGTGGTGGAAAAAGTTCACCCGGGATGAAGATGCTAAGCATATTTTCAAGATTTCCTTTATGAGAAATAAGAGAAAACTAGAGTGGAGTGAGGATCTGTACCAATTGGAGATAATAGTCAGATTTTATTTTAAGCAAGTTGGCAAAATAATACTGGAATTTAAATGATTACTTTTTGAGGAGAGTTAATTATATGCTAAGTTTCATTTGTCATCATAAATTTTGAAATTGAGCAGTATGGGAGAGTAAATTGCTATAATTGCTAAACATTGAAATTCAGAGGCAAATATAAATTATACACTTGTACTGACAACATGGAAACTAGATGAGCAACTATTTACATTTAAATATCTATACTGATTTGATGTTATCATAATTTGATTCAAATATTATTTGAATTTTATCACAAAATATTCATATTTTAAACAATAATTTGTCTATATATTGTAAAGGTTCAATATGAAACAATACTAATGCATGTATTGAAAAGAGAAATAAACTGATTTTGATTATTTTAACATTTCTTAAGATGACAAGCTTGAATACATAATAAAGACATACTCCTGGAACGTGACTAGACAAAAAGCAAAATTTTTAGATGGAATTAAATAAGAAAAATCTGTAGTTTTTGGACTTCACTGTCAACAGTAGAATTTCAGAAATGAGAAAAAATAGATTACGAAAAGTAATAAATTTGTGACCCTGGAAATAGAGTTGATTTAAATGATTTGTTGAAATAAAAATTTCAAATGTTTAAATGTCCTAGACTTTTTTCTCATATATACGACATTGATAGAATATGCAATTTTTGCTTGTCAAACATTTTATTGTGAATAAAATTTAGACATTTACTAAGTTTTCATGTCAAATATAACTCCTTCCAATCTTAATAGTTTCTACTTAATTGTGCCCAATTAAAATTATTCCTTTGGTTTACAGTTGATTAATATTAATATTTTTGAGAACAATCTTGACATTTGAAATAAAAATGAATTAATGAGGCCCATATGCAGATTATAAGTGCACCTAACTATGCGTCAAACCCTACCCCATGCAACAAGAATAACGTTCCTTGTATTAAACTGCCTTCAGAGGTCTTTATATCATAAATAATTCATAATTCAGTGTTGTAACTCTACTGGATTTTTAAGGACTGTAATAAAATATAAAACAACATATACAAACAATGAATTAAGTCACAAATGTGTTGGTAGAAGGGAACGATAGTTCTCATATGTATTGCTACATCTCTGGAAGTTTAATAGTTCTCAATACTCATTAGTATATTGCTTCTGTTAACTCAGACACATCTATGGACATCTAATACAAAGTTCATATTCTGGTAAGTGTCAGAGAGTTCATCTTCACCTATTTCCAATTCTATACTTCTAAAATCCACTTGGAATCTTAATTCTTCCTCGGGAATTTTCCTGGCAAGTTTTCTTTTGTTACATTATTAAATACCTACGAAATCTTTCATTCTTTCTGGAGAAAAATAGTATAATGCGGCTGGTGCCACGGCTCACTAGGCTAATCCTCCACCTTGTGGCGCCAGCACACCGGGTTCTAGTCCCGGTCGGGGTGCCGGATTCTGACCCGGTTGCCCCTCTTCCAGGCCAGCTCTCTGCTGTGGCCAGGGAGTGCAGTGGAGGATGGCCCAAGTCCTTGGGCCGTGCACCCCATGGGAGACCAGGATAAGTACCTGGCTCCTGCCATCAGATCAGCGGGGTGTGCCAGCCACAGTGGCCATTGAAGGGTGAACCAAAGGCAAAGGAAGACCTTTCTCTCTGTGTCTCTCTCTCACTGTCCACTCTGTCAAAAAAAAAAAAAATAGTATAATGCATTGTACAAATTGATGAACTTATGTCTTGACTTTTCCTACTGTACACAAGTGTAACAGACTTGGAAGCAAAAATTGAAATCTATATTTTATTTGTCTCATTACTTGGATTTGAGAGGTCAAATAGTTTTCATAAAATGCCTATTTTAGATAAGAGAACAAATCTGTAAATATGGATGCTGATTTTTACCAAAGATAAACTTTTTGACATAAAAAGGTAGTTCAGAAAGTTCAAAAATGGAATTAAAAGATTAGCAGAGGTAGATGTTTGGCTTAACAGTTATGATCACCAATGGAGATAGTTATATTCCACGTTAGAGTACCCGGTTTTGAGTCTCAGCTCTGTCTCCTAACTCTAACTTCTGCTATCGTAGATCCTTGGAGGCAGCCGGTGGTACTGAGCTGAGATTCTAACTCCTGTATTCAACCTGGCACAGCCCTGGACACTGAGGAAACTTAGAGGGGGAATCAGTGAATGGGAACTCTTTCATTTTTCTGTCCAGTTTGTCTTTAAGCTTCCACAAATTAAAAAGAAAATGCTTACTTTGTTACAAAAATGTTCAAATCCAGGGACTATTTTTCATAGTAAGCATTTTCAATGAACATTTTGAAGACTTTTGCCTATGTGTCAGCGTTTACACATAAATTATAATAGCTTTTATTTAAAACATCATACTTTAGATCTTTGAAGTTATTAGTCTTCAATTTCAAATAATACACAATAGGGTTTTATATCAGTGCTTAAAATATGAAATAAATAAACTAAAATTTAATTAATCTTACAATTGCCATAATAGTTAAATTCAATGAACATGATGGTATGTTAGTGAGTGTATCAACTTCTGTTGTCCTGAAAAATAAATGTAATAATTTTCCCTTTTTGGGAAAGAGATACCTGAAATTTATGAAGATGCCAATACTGTTGTAAGTCTAGGATTAAGGATGGTCACACATGGTTTTCTTGTCTTTAACATAGAAATGCTTACTTTCTTTGTGTGTTACTTACTTTTATATTTAGCACACATATTGATTTTCCATGGGTAATGATAAAATGGCAGACGGGAAGACCCTTTGTCATTTAACTAGTATCATTCAGATTCAATCATTCTTCACTAAGTATGGAGTCATATTTGCTTAGTTTTGTGTCAAAGGTGACACATACACATAACGCAATATTATTCAACCATGAAAGATGGAATCTTGTAATTTGCAACAACATGGTATCATTGTGCTAAGTAAAATAAGCCAAGCACAGAACAGAAAGATAAGTATCACATGGTCTCACCGATATGTGGATCTAAAAAAAAAAATAATAAAGTTGGTTCCATAGAAATCAATGTAAGTGTGGTTACTATAGGCTGACAAGAGAAATAAGGATGGAGGGACTGGAAAAATCTGATTAATGGATACAAAATTATAGCTACATGTGAGTATGAAGTTCTGGGGCTCTAGTTCACTTCAGGGTGAAGAGTGATACCTTAACTTACCCTATATTTCTCTATACAAATAAACTAGAAGCTAGGATCTTTGAATTTTTCAATTTCTATATTGCTGTGGAACAGTGGTCTTTCTACTTTTTACTTGTTGAACATGATGGATAATGGTGTATTAAGCCTGTGATTATAAAGTAAATTGAAAATATGTTATTGCAAAAATTAAAAGGAAAAATATAAGGAAGGAGGGGTGACTGAGAGAGGGAGAGAGGGAGGGAAGTATGGTTATTTCCTTAGAAGCCTGTCTATGAAATCTGTTATCTTTAAATTAACATAAGTTCTTTAAAAAGAAACATTGGGTATCAGTGTTGTGGTGCAGTGAGTTAACCAACCACTTAACAATGCAACAGGACTAGAGTCCTGTCTGCTCCATTGCCAATGCAATTTCTGTTTAATGCTCTTGGGAATGCAGTGAAAGACGGTTCAAGTACTTGGGACTCTGTTACCTCTGTTAGAGATCTAGATGGAATTCCAGGCTGCTTACTTTAGTCAGGATCAATCTTGCCCAATACAGTCATTTGAGGAGTGACCTGTGGATGGAAGTTCTACATTTCTGTCTGTTTTTTCCCTTCTCTCAGTCTCTCTCTTTTTTAAAGATTTTATTTTCTTATTTGACAGGTAGAGTTAAAGACAGTGAGAGAGAGAGAGAGACAGAGAGAAAGGTCTCCCTTTCGTTGGTTCACTCCCCAAATGGCCACAATGGCTGGAGCTGTGCCAATCTGAAGCCAGGAGCCAGGTACTTCTTCCCGGTCTCCAATGTGGGTACAGAGGCCCAACCACTTGGGTCATCTTCTACTGCTATCCCAGGCCACAGCAGAGAGCTGGAATGGAAGAGGAGCAACCGGGACTAGAAGCAGCCGACACCCATATGGGATGCAGCAGGCAGAGAATTAACCTAGTGCACCACGGTGCCAGCCCCCTCTCTCAGTCTTTCTATCATTTCTGCCTTTCAAATAAAAAAGAAAGAAATGTTAGATGTTTGAAAAAATAAATAGGTATAGTAATAAAAATAAATAGACTTGATTGGTAATAAGTCAACACATACTAAACTATAAATATTAAAATATTTATTTATCTTGAATTTTCAATACAAATTTTGAATACATGGAACATAATAAAGCATTATTTTAGCAAGAGTCAGGCACATAGAAACACCATGAAATGTGTCCAATAGGGAACTATGGACACAAAGAACATAGACATAATTGCAGAGACTTTCTCTTAAAAAAAAAAAAAAAACAAAAAAAAAACCAGTATTATAAATGATATGATGGAGGAAGTTATTGACTGTTTATGTCTAAATGTTTCTACTACAAGATTGGAACAACTCATCAATATTAGGGATTACATATTATTTGTCTTTGAATCTTCCAGTATTGAGGTAAATGCTAAATATTTGTTGAATGAGTGGACACCCAATAGACATATTAATTTTTGACTTATCAGTATTAACAAGGTCCAGGTTACATACAATCTTGGATATTATGACAAGGTCTCTTGTAGAAAATAAAATAATATCATCATAAGAAATACTTATTTTTTGCTGCTGGAATGGCTTCATGTTAGATCTCTAAACTAAATTAGAAATAAAGGGATTATGTTTGGCATGGGAACATAAACCAAATTAATTCTAGAAATACTGTGATAAACTATGGCTAGGGAAGAATGAGTAGATAATATAGCAATTTTTAAAAAAATTACATTGAGGGGCCTGGCACTGTGGTGAAGCGGGCATCCCATGTGGGTGCCAATTTGAGTTCTGGCTGCTCTACTTCCAACTCAGCTCTCTGCTATGGCTTGGGAAAGCAGTGGAAAATGGCCCCAAATAGCCTAAGTCTTTGGGCCACTGCATCCACATGAGAGACCCACAGGAAGCTCCTGGCTCCTGGCTTTGGATTGGCGCAGCTCCAGCCGCTACAGTCAACTAGGGAGTGCACTGGAAGATGGAAGACTTCTCTCTGTATCTCTCCCTCTCTCTCTCTCTGCCTCCTCTTCTCTCTTTTTATTCACTCTTTCAAGTGAATAATTTTTTAAAATTAAAAATAGTATAAAAATTAAAAACAAAAATTACATTGAATGTTTTTTCCTTAGATTCACAAAATAATAAGATTTATTATCAACGTGTCTCAATGGCATAAAAACTCAGAAAGTCTAAACGGGCCAATATATACCTCATGGATGGTGTTGTGGTGAACCTGAGGTACTTGGAAATATTTTTGCTTCTTTCTCTGTGACTCAGAAGCTGATATGAGAATGTCTTCCATGCAGCAAATCCAATTTTCATGTCTTTATGTGAGATGATTGTAAAATTTAAGCTCTCATGTACACACATTTGATGGACAGACTCCAGCTAAGGAAGACAGGGAATAGGGGCTCCCTCCCTATCAACTGGAGATGAGTCAGAGAACCTGAGAAAAGTCAAGCAACCCATCTCTATGAATGCCTTCTATGATTGGAGACTTAACTTTCAACAAGTTAACCAACTGAAAATGCCTGTACTGGTACTTCTCCTGGCCCTATCAAGTTAACCTTCCCTTTTATAGCCTATGAAAAAAATCTATAGACAATCAGCCCTCAATGGCTTCATCCTGTAGGGACCCCTCTCAGCTGCTGAAAGATTTTCTGGCTTCTTTCAGCAAAATGCTACTACTTTAAACTATTTGCTCGATGCACTCTGCTTTGTATGTGCTCCTAAATCTTTGTCCTTACAAGTCATGAATCCAACAGATTAGACCACTGATGTTCCTGTACAAGAACTGTGACATACAAGAGCAGAAACATTGGCAACTCATTGACTCTCAAAATTTCCTCGATTTGAAAAATGAAATTGCATGTTTATTTTACCTAAGCTTTATTTTAATTACGTTTACTTTAAAGATTGCTTGTCTTGCTTCCTACAGGACTTAACATCCTCCATGAAAACAAATTATATTACAGTTGATTACACCGGACTTTCTGTTAAATTTTTGACTGTACTACTACATGACTTTGAACAAATTATTTTAATTCTACATGTAAGTTCATATCTCTATAAAATTAAAATAATGACAGTATCTAATATAAAAAGCAAGGATTGTTTTTAATTATATGTAGAATTCTGAGCACAATGCTTGGTTTATATGCTACTTGGCTACTTTTTTGTTTTGTTATTGAAGTATAAATTAATATACTACCACAGTTTTATGAACCCAGTGGAAAACTAATAACTTCAGAGAAAGAAGCTGGAATTAAATAAAAATTCATGGCTAAAACAAGCATTTAAAAGCCTATTTTGAGATGAGAGGACATAGGTATGCAAGTTAAGAAAATATAGGTAGGGGCCGGCGCTGTGGTGCAGCGGGTTAATGCCCTGGCACCATATGGGAACCAGTTCTAGTCCCAGTTGTTCCTCTTCTGATTCAGCTCTCTGCTATGGCCTGGGATAGCAGTCGAAGATGGCCCAAGTCCTTGGGCCCCTGCACCCATGTGGGAGACCTGGAGGAGGCTCCTGGATCCTGGATTCGGATTGACCCAGCAATAGCCGTTGCGCCCAAACTGGGGAGTGAACCAACGTGTGGAAGACCTCCCTCTCTATCTCTCTCTGTAACTCTGTCTTTCAAATAAATAAAAATAAAATAAAATAAAATAAAATATCTTATTTATTACAGAAAGTGATAGGTGACTCATTTATAGTATAAATGGAAGTGAGTAGAGACTTGAAATGCCAGAATATGAGATTTTTACTTTTTTTCCCCAGCTCTGAAGAGAATTTTTGCCTTCTTAAAAAGTACAGCAGCAGTTCTATACACCAATAAAGAAATTGCTGAAAGGGAAATAAAGGGAAAAAATTCACTATAACTAAAACATAAATATTTAGGAATAAAATTAACCAGAAAAGGGAAAGCTCTGTGAAGAAAAATTATAAAACACTGACAAAAGAAATCACCAAGGACACACTGGCAAATGAAAAGCTATCCCTTGGTCATGGATTGGAAGAAACAGCATTATTAAATTGTTTATAAAAGCTAAAGCATGCTTCAGATTCAGATCACCTTCAAAATACTGGTGACATTCTTTACAGAATCAGAAAAAAAATCCTATTTGATATGGAACCACAAAATAGAAAAGCCAAAGCAACTCTACATAAAATATATTAATAATAGCCATGATAATACTAAAGTTGGGTCATCACAAAACCTAATTTCAAAATATACTATAATGCTATGACAATTACAATAGTTAAGTATGGGCATAAAGCTGAAATATAGATTAATGAACATAATAGAAAACGTGTAAATTAGCCCATATACTTACAACCAACTTTAAAAAAAAATAGTTCTATTTATTTATTTGAGAGGCAAGGTTACAGAGAGGGAAAGATAGAGAGAAAGGCCTTCCATCTGCTGGTCCATCACCCAATGGCTCAAAGGCCAGAACTGGACCAATGCAAAGCCAGGGGCAGGAGCTTCTCTTACTCGGGTGCAGGGGCCCAAGGACTTAAACTGTCTTCCACTGCTTTCCCAGGAACATTAGCAAAGAGCTGGATCAGAAGAGGAGCTTCTCTGTAACTTTGCCTTTCAAATAAATATATCTTTAAAAAAATATGCCTTGGCTGTTTTCAGATAGTGATATTTTATATTATTACTTTGTTACTGCTAATTGGTTTATTCTAAATATTGTCTCATGAAAATGTGCTTTTTTTTATTTTCAAACTTATAAAGTACAAAATACCAAGTGAAAAGTACTGTAAACATAATAGATGAGTTTCTTAACAATGCCTAACAAATAGTAATTATTGTATAGATATTAATAGATATCACTGACATTGGCTTCATTAGAAAATCATTAAAGAATAATCTTTACTATGAAAAAACACAAGGAAGAGCCCATATTCCAGCACAGAGGCTCAATACATTGTTTTAGACACCAGCATCCCATGAGTGCTGGTTCTAGTCCCGGCAACTCCACTTGCTAGTAACTCCTTATTAATGTTCCTGGGAAGGCAGTGGAACCCAGCCCAAGTACTTGGGCCCTGACACCTATGTGGTAACCCAGGTTGGAATTTATCGACTCTTGGCTTCAGGCTGACCTGGACCTGACAATCACAGCAGAAGGAAGATCTTTTTCTCTCTATGTTGCTCTACTTTTCACATACATACTTACATACATACATACACAAATATTAAACAAAAAAAGCACGGATGGGATCTTGGAGAATGATCATTCACAACATCAGGAAAAAAATATAAATATGTGTATATTTACATAAATATTTATAATATATCATTGAACTAAGAAACTAGGAAAATGTTTTCTTAGGTACCTTGTAATTATAAATATGAACACTAAATATTTGAAGTTTTTGAAAGCAAGAGTTTTCCTTTAAAGGTCTGGTAAAGTATAAGCTATACATGTCTGACATTTTGCTTACACATTGCATGTTATTATTGCTTTTATCAGTTTTAAAAAAGGCAGTCAATCCAAGTAAATACTGGCTTACAAACAAGAAATATATAATTATTCCAATTTAATTTTACTATTCAAAAATCATGTTTGAGTTTTTATTTTAACATTAGAAATTATTGAAACTGAATCTCACTAAGTTATATATATATACATTTATATATGTTAATTCTAGGAATAAGAATAAAATATGGCTTGGCATTTAATAATCTTTTTCAGGTATCACTTGGGAAATTAAAAAGTGTGCAAGGTGAAACCTTTGAGGAACAATCGGATCAATAGTCTTCAGAAGGGAATGAACTGATAAAATGATCAAATGATTTAATAGATCAAGTCAAGTTTAGATTATTCCAACTAATGGAATGTAGCTATAATTAAATATCTTGACAATCAAATGTCCTCTTTTAAATAGAATGCTATTGATTTAGGTACAACTAAAATCTAATAGAGATGCAATTGGATGTTCAAGTATCTTGGGTTTTCTTTGCAAAATTATAATGCAGAAGGGGAATATCTGACTTGAAATTGAGTTACTAAATCCTTAAAAGCCTAAAATTAATTTGAAATTCAATAAAATAAAGATTTATTTTAAACAGTCTAAGTTATGATTTGGGGATATATTGTTAATAAGAGTGGCCGCATGGACAGTAAAACAGTTTTAAGACTAACTCTGAAATTTCACTTGAATTATTTATTTATTTTAAATTCAGTCCCATAAGTAGTAATTGAGAACCTAGCCAATGAATATACAATGTGTACATTACAGTATTTTAGCTTTTATAAGATTGACATAGTGGAAAATCTCATTCATTCCTCACTGCGATGTTCTTATTAAAAGCATAATTAATTTAATAAGATAGCAATTAAAGCATTTAAAAACTCCTGTTCTCAGTCAAAATGACTGATTATGTATTGATTTTTGCTTTTGCTATATATTTTAAATATTTATTTAGAGACATTTGGGGAGAGAAAGAAAGAGAGGGATAAATAAACAAAGAAGGAAGTACCACAGGCCAGGTATTAGTCAAGGTTGGAAGTTGTGAACCCAATTCAAGTATTCAATCCAGACTCCCCAGGTAGATGGCAAGGAACCAACAACTTGAGCTATATCTTTTTTTTTTTTTTTTTTTTTTTTTTTACAGGCAGAGTGGACAGAGAGAGAGAGAGACAGAGAGAAAGGTCTTCCTTTTTGCCGTTGGTTCACCCTCCAATGGCCGCTGCGGCCGGCACACCGCGCTGATCCGATGACAGGAGCCAGGTACTTATCTTGGTCTCCCATGGGGTGCAGGGCCCAAGCACCTGGGCCAACTCCACTGCACTCCCTGGCCACAGCAGAGTGCTGGCCTGGAAGAGGGGCAACCGGGACAGAATCCGGCACCCCGACCGGGACTAGAACCCGGTGTGCCAGCGCCGCAAGGCACAGGATTAGCCTAGTGAGCCGCGGCGCCGGCTTTGAGCTATATCTTGATATCTCCCAAGGTGGGCGTTAGATGGAAGCTGGCATTGGGTGTGGAACTTGGACTTAAAACCCTGGAATTCCAATACAGGACTCCTGTATCCTAATTAGTTTCTTAACCACTAGGCTAGACGGCATTCTTTAAAGGACAATACAAACATTTAATTGAATCCCTACTTTTCTACTCCATTTTTATTTTTATAAATCTATTTACTGTTTATAATGTGTATATTTATATCTGTTTCTGCTTAAAGTTGAGATCTTTATGTAGAGTAGTCTGTCAATGATTAGGGATCAGAGGGGAAACAGGATTTTTTTAAGATTAGGTTATTTATTGATACAGTTACACAGAGAGAGGAGAGGCAGAGAGATAGAGAGAGAAAGAGAGAGAGAGGTCTTCCATCGGATGGTTCACTCCCCAATTGGCCACAAAGGTTAGAGCTGCACCTATCAGAAGCCAGTAGCCAGGCATTTCCTCCAGGCCTCCTACACAGGTGCAGGGGCCCAAGGACTTGGGCCATCTTCTACTGCTTTCCAAGACATAGCAGAGAGCTGGATCTAAGTGGAGCAGCCGGGTCTCAAACTGGTGCCCATATGGGATGCCTTCGCTTCAGGCCAGGGTGTTAACCTGCTGTGCCACAGTGCCAGCCTCTGAAGAGAACAAGTAATTCCGAACTTTCAAGTAATGGGTGATATACAGCACTCATGGAGACCACACACAAGGAGATCTCTGGATGAGACAGAGAGAAGGAGAGAATGAAAAAGGAAGAGACAGGGCACGGAGAACCAACACCTTTAATGGGGACCAGATAAATATCCAAATAAGTTTCCCAGGGAAGAGTTAAAATTGGTGAGTTTAAAGCCAGCAAGTGTGATTTCAAAGAGGTCCTACTGGGAATAAGGAGGCAGTCACTGGGGAAGGTACTGTGGCGTGGAGAGTAATGTTGCCAACTAGGATGCAAGCATCCCATACAGGTGCTAGCACTTGTCCTGGTTTCTCCATTCCTTATCCAGTCTCCTCTTAATGAGTTTGGGGGGAAACAACAGAGGATGGCCCAAGTGCTAGGGCCCCTACAACCACGTAGGGGACCTGGAAGAAACTCCCAGCTCTTGGTTTTGGCCCAGCCCAGCCCGGGTCATTGATTCATTTGAAGAATGAACCAGCGAATGGAAGATCTCTCTCTGTGTATCCCCTTGTCTCTCTGTAACGCTGTCTTTCAAATAAATAAATAAATATATTTTTTAAAACAAGTCAGTCACTGCAGGCAACTGTGCAATTCATAAGACATGCAGGAGTCTGTGAAGCCAGAAGCCTAAGTTGTTTCTTGCTATCTCAGTAGAGTTACTTACCATTAGGCAGTTATAGGGCACATGTCTGGATCAATCATATCGTGAAACTGGGGAGAGGTGTAGAACCGGAAACTATTGCTGTGATACTTGGGCTTGCTTGTTATTAGAGGAAGTCCAAATTATACAAAACATGGATACCTAAACAGCATAAAATTGTAAGAATTCATTAATGTTTACCCATATATTTAAAATGTTAAGAGGCCAGGGCTGTGGCATAGTAGGAAAGCCACCGACTGTGGTGCCAGGATCCCATATGGGCCAGTTCAAGTCCCAGTTGCTCCACTTCCAATCCAGTTCTCAGCTATGGCTAGGGAAAGCAGTAGACAAGCCCTTGGGCCCCTGCACCTGCACTGGCGACCTGGAAGAAGCTCCTGGCTTCTGGCTTCAGGTCGGCGCAGCTCCGGCTGTTGTGGACAACTGGGGAGTGAACCAGTAGGTGGAAGACCTTTACTCTCTTCTGTCTCCCTTTCTCTCTCTTAATAAATCTTAAAAAAAAAAAAAAAAAAAAAAAAAAAAAAAAAAAAAAGGAAAAGTCTGGTCTCTCCTTATTAAAAAAAACTTATCAAATGAGAGAATTTGGAGTAAAATGTCTTTTGAGCCTCTTTCCTCCCTACCAGCTAAGCAGATCAATGAACTTGTATTTACAGAACTATTAACATGGCCATTACAAAAATGTGAGGCAGGTATTCGGCACAGTGATTAAGATACCACATCCCAGTGAGAATGCCTGGGTTCGAGTCCAAGCTCTTTCTGCTCCTGATTTCAGCTGTTTTGCTAGTGTTCACTCTGGGGTGTAGTAGGCAATGATTTAAATATGTGGATCTTTGTCACCTGGATGAGAGAGCAGAGTTGAGACTCCAGCTCCTGATTCTGGCCTGGCCCGGCTGTGGTTGTGGTGGGCATTTGCTGGTGAACCAGACTTTCTGTTTCTTTTGTCTGCTTTTCAAGGAAACAAACAGATAATTAAATATTTTAAAAATAATCCTGATAAGTGGCATATCTCTCTCTTGTTCAAAAAAAGAAAATTAGTATTAAGTTAATGAGGAGTGTATGATCATTTGTGGTTAAAATATGAATTATAAAACTAAAAACATTGAGAGGAGCAGTATAAACAACATTCTCTACACAAAATGAACAAAGATGAATTGTTTTCCTCTTGTTTTCAAAAAAGAGAAAGTGTGTATCTCATGAAATTATTATCTATTCTGAAGTAGAGCCCTTTAAACTACTTCAAAGTATGTGCATTTCTTGGGACAAATCTGAAGTAGGCATTGGAGACATAAATGCAATTTGAGACATTTCATTCTTACATTACTTGTGTAGCTTCTGTTATTAAAGCTTCTCTCATAGTAAAAGAAGAAATGGAGTGCTGAACTTTGTGTCAAGCAAAGGGAATAGAAAAACAACCCCAAAACTCAATACTGTTTAGTCCAATTTATGAAGTGATTTGAGGCAGGTAATTCAGATACTGGAAAAACTGTCTTTCACTTAAGTACCAAAAAATCTAATTTAATGCAGTTGATATCTTCATTCCAGCCAAGAAAGCTGTTTCATCTTCATTTAACTTCTAGATCGCTACTATACGAAGTGACAGTGGCTTTACATGCTCTGATTGTATATTTATTTTTCTGAAAAGAACTAACGTCCAATCATTTTTCAATTTTATTTGGCATTTCGTTGCTTACTCTAGGAAGCCTCAAAGTATAAAATGGATAAGGAGATCTAATTATTTCAAATTAACTCAACATCACAAATTGAAAATGACAATTGATTAAAGAGTACACATCTAAGATTTAAGGATGTTAACATGTATCCCATGCTGATATTTAAATTGCTAAAAATATATTTAAAATCCATTCTATTAATTATTTCTACCAATGAACATGCCAAGTCCTTTTGATATGGTGTCCCTAACTTCCTCTCTTTCACTATTTTCCTTTGATTTCTACCTATTAATCAATCATCTACCTGTCATCATCTACATCTTTCATTTAAAAGATAATTTACTAGTAAAATATCTTTTATACATGATTAATGAATTCTACAAACAAGAAAATTAACTTTAATATAATATAAATATTCTGTCTATATATGTTAGAATCAGAAATAAGATTCAAATTAGCAAATAAATCAGACAATTCAAGTGAAAGATGGAAAAATGTGCAATGGAACTTTTCATTATGGCGTACATGTTTCAAATATACTATGATCTGCATTTGTATCTATGTTAATAATCACTCTTATGAATATCCTATCATTAGTCCAAAGTTACTGACTAAAAAGCATAAGCATGCTTAGACTTTCTGTAATTCTCTGTCTTAGCCAGTTTAGCACAATTGATATTTCAAGTCTTCTGTCCCTATTTTCCAGAATTTGCTTCAGAAATGTTGATGTCAAAATATAGTCAAAACCCTATAGCTTCAAAATAAATACCACAAACATTTAAGAGAATCCATATATATCACAATGCATCAACTCTCAAACAAACGATAAATAAAAAGGTCTGTCAAACGGTGTTTTTTATAAAACTATCGTTTATTCACTTCATGTGATGACATACATACACTCTCATATTCACTATTACCAAGTGCCATTCACTTAATGGGATACTATGCTCCATTATTTCCTATTATTTATAAAATTTGTTTTCTAATTCTCACTGAATTAGACTACATTTGTCAGCCCACTACCAGAGAGTGTCTGATTAACTCCAGAACCAACATTTTCATGCCTGTCTAATCCTATTTTAATGAATGATGTCCAAGAATTACAAAAATGAGATTGATGGCAATCTGAATAGTTAGTAAAATAGGCTATACGTATCACATATCAAAAGAAAATAGGTGACATCGTAACAAATTTTAGGATCTGTGACATAAAGTGCAGATTTGAAGAAATTTGAGGCTCAAAGTTCAAAATCTCAAAGATTTTGACATTATCTTATTAACAGAGATCAATCCATTATAATTTGAGTATGACATTATTAGATAAGTGCTGATTGTCACATGAAAGTATTATAAAATTAGTACTTCACTCAGAGATTTCATGGGATACCATTTTGAAACATGGATTAAAAAGTGAACATAATGACGAATGCAAATATAAATTTAAAAAAAAAGAAATATTCTTTGCTGACTAAGAGAGTTGACCTAAACTCTCTGATCAGTATCTTCATTGGTCCTGGGTTCAATATCCACAGCAGTATATCCATGTTTTTTTGTTTTTTTTTTCAATTGTTTCACATTATTACTCCACCTTCACCCTCTCAGATATAGTGAATTACTATATTATATGTGGCTCTCACCTCCAAACTACCACCAAAAAAGCAGCCAAAGCAAGTCTAGTTTTTATACATTGTCTAGCAAAAGAAAATTCAGGTTAGCCAAATGCATAAGATCATCACTCTTTTTATTCACAGGATCCTTTAAAGTAGGTAGCAAAGTTTTTTCAAACATAACTGATGAAGTTACAGAGAAATTGGACACCTCTCTGAATATCCAGACTTCTATAGTCAAGCTACATTTAAATCCTAACTGAAACTATTCTAAACCTGTCATCTGAAAAGATGCTTTTTCTTTCGTTTTCAAGTTTTGTTACCTGACTGCTATAATGGGGAATCAATATTAGTAACCTTGTCTAATTAATTAAATTCAGCTATAGCGAAATAAAATCCTACTAAATCTGTATTTTTAAGGGTTCTTGTGATTCCCTTTTTAGTTTTTTGCAAAAAATAATTTTCTAAATCTATCTTGTATAGTCAGTAAGCTCTTGATTTTAGACACCAGAGAGTTCAAAAACCATAAAGAGAAACATTATTAAATTGATTATCAAATTGTGATGATTCTTATCAAAAAAATTACATGTGCCTATGAACCATTACTGGGCTATCCAGCAATCATTTCACGGGCCCCTTAGATAAATTATTCATCCACCTAAATTTATATAAAGATAATAAAAGTTTCTGCATCATACTTTAGGATCATTTCACTTCGATAGATTTTCAGTATTTTTCTCTGGTGTTTTAACTGTTTCGGGCTCAAAGTGTTTGGCCATTGGCTGCTAAGCTGTTCTTCAACTATTGAAGTTAAAGCTGCAGCACTATACTGACACTGTTCAAGATCAAAAGGAAGTAGAAACCATAAATATCACAATGCTACTCCTAAAACTTTTGTTTTTGGCTTTTTAATTCATGATTATAAATTTGAATCACCAGTTAGCTACATTTCCATAAAATTAAGCACAAAATTTGCTCTAATTCCTATGGTTAACTCCAAGAGTAACATACCAGGCTTACAGGCATAAGAATTTGGAGCAAATTTATAGATTTTACATTGCATATGAATACTAATTCACTTTTGGGGTGAAATACCATATTAAAATATTCTTCATTATCATTATTTTATGTTTTATTTATGTATTTATTTGAGAGGAGGCATTACAGACAAAAGAAAAGTATTCCTTCCACTGGTTCACTTCCTAAATTGCAGCGAAGTCTGGAGTTGAGGCTATCTAAAGCCAGGAGCTAGGAGCTTCTTCCTCTCCCACACTGGTGCAGGGGCACAAACACTCGGGTCATATTCTATTGGTTTCCCAATCCGTAAGCAGTCCATATCAGAAGTGGAGCAGCCAGGACTCGAATATGGGATTCTGGTAGTGCAGGTAAAGGTTCAAACTATTACACCACAGCACTAACCCCTAAATGTTTACTTTGTTCAATGTGTTTCTGTTTATGATTTTTAACTTGGGGGAAATTTAGTTTTTTTTTTTTTTTTGACAGGCAGAGTGGACAGTGAGAGAGAGAGACAGAGAGAAAGGTCTTCCTTTGCCTTTGGTTCACCCTCCAATGGCCGCCGCGGCCGGCGCGCTGTGGCCGGCGCACCGCGCTGATCCGATGGCAGGAGCCAGGAGCCAGGTGCTTTTCCTGGTCTCCCATGGGGTGCAGGGCCCAAGCACCTGGGCCATCCTCCACTGCACTCCCTGGCCACAGCAGAGGGCTGGCCTGGAAGAGGGGCAACCGGGACAGAATCCGGCGCCCCGACCGGGACTAGAACCCGGTGTGCCGGCGCCGCTAGGCGGAGGATTAGCCTAGTGAGCCGCGGCGCCGGCCAAAATTTAGTCTTTTGTCAGTATATAATTTCATCCCTCTTTACCCTTAATGTTTTCAACATAAAATTCCTATGTATAAATGCAGAAATAAAAGAAGATTTTCTGTAACTTTCTAATTGGTTTCTTTCAATATTCTTTTACATTTGTTATGTCAAGATCCCTTTAAAACTTTACTTCTAATAAATATCTTATAGCTGAGATTCATTTTATTTACACTAAAAGAAACAATTAAATTAATAGAAGCTTCATATTCTCTCATATCCAAGAAGTATGGAAATCTAGGATGATGTGACATTTGTTTGGTGATTTCCAGCTTTATTCAGTGATGTTACTCTGCCTTGTTTGATTTTCTTCCCTAAGACCAAGTTAAGTTTCAGAATTGTCACTGGAGCTCTAGAAATTCTTTTTATATTCCACCAGTAGGAAGTAGGAAAAAGAAGGAATTCCCTATTTATTTACGGACAGTTACCAAAAATTATTTATAGATCTAATTATATTCTCTGACAAATCTTAGGAACATAGACACACTGATCTGCCAGGAAATCAAAAATATTTAATCTGATTATCTATATAGTCTTATGACTGACAACCATAGTTTATAATAATATGGTTTGGAAAATAGAAGTCATTAGATTTTCATCTTAGCAAAGCTCCAAATTACGTGATATTTAGCCACTTATTGTGCTTATTTTAGCCCAAAAAAATGCTGTATTGCCTTCTATCCCCACTTGAAGAATGCCTGTCTAATTGTATCTGAGTACATTTCTCTTAAAAGACTTTATTAGGAATGGCAAGGAGAAATAGACAATCAACACCAACATTTTTGATTTTCAACTTTTTCTCCCATTGGTGCTATTAACTCTATACAACTGTTAGGATATGCCTGCCAGACTGCAATATGCAACTGTTTGATTCTCGTTTCCAGTCTACTCCCATTATTTCACAATCATGTAGTTTTGTCATCCACAGCACTCTACCTCTAGATTCCACATTTTTATTAGTTACCATTATAATCACCTGAGATTTTCAATACATTAAAAAACCTCAAGTTCAAGCAGGTTATATTTTTCTGTGATGCCAAAAAATACTGAAAGAGGCATGCTAATACTTATATATTATCTCAAGTTTCTGGAGATATAGAATCCGTTAGTCTTATTTTATTATTTGGCAAAGTTTGCATCCTAACAGTCATATAAGGGATCAATCTAGTTGATAGACGTCCATCTGATAGGGGGTAATGTGATGGGAACTTAGATAAGAACAAATGGGTTGGGATATTTTCCCACAATTTCTGTATCACAACTCTGCATGGAATTCCATCCCCTTGGATGTCAACCCAGTATGTTCCCTTTCCCATGATACAAATGAATTGCATCTATGACTAGAATGGAGAAGAAGCCCTTTTGCCTCCTGTTGCCACCTTCTCTTATTTTCTCACATGTGTTCTTTCCTGGCAGGCATCTTCCTGGCCCTCTCAAAGCAGGTATCTCTCTTTGCCAGCTTCCCCACACTCATTTATGAATGTATACTTGTTCTATCTCTTTAAATAAATCCTGCTCTCAGTTTTGCATGTTATTTATGTCTCTGATTTGAATTCTTATCTCACACAGTTCACAAGCTTGGATGAAAACCAAGAAACATATTTTCACTTTGGGAAAAAGAAGAGCTCCTTCCATATAAAAGCTATTGTCCAGAATTTAGAGACACTGGCGTTTATTTATAGGGGAAAGAAAATGTTGATAATTTAATTTGCATTCAAAGAAAGAAATAAATTGATGAACACTTAAATGTTTTTATAGGCATGTTAATCACAGACTTCTTGGGAGGTAAACTATGATATTTGTCAGTACTTGAGTCTGTATATGTGGGACATTTTTGTAGGAGATTATTTGCAGACCATGTGGGGTTGTTTATAAAAACAAACAAACATGACATCTATAGCTAGATAGACAATGACTCCATGGAACTTCTTACCAAAGTTTTATTACTGAATTAATATAAAATTCTTCAGAATTAAGATGACTCTCATCAGTGTAAGTAGTGGAGTTACAGGCATCACTTGGATTCATCAGTTCTTCCTTATATATTTTTATTTATATAAAGGGAACAAATTTCACATATTTCATATACACAATTTTAAGAGCATAATGAATCTTCCCACCATACCTTCCCTGCCTTACTCACGCCTACCATCCTTCTTCTTTATTATTTTCTCTTATTTTTATAATGACAAACTTTATAATCACAGGCTTAATGTTCCACTAAATAAAGAATTCTACAAGTAGTAAGAGAAAAACCATTGTTCCACCAGAGTATAGACAAGTGCTAGAAATATTAATCAAATCTCAAAATGTCAATTTTGCTCAGATACATTACATCTTTTGTGCTCTGTATATTAGTAACTACAAATCAAGGAAAACATATAATATTTGTTTTTGGGAAATTATTTTTTCCTCAGAAACCTTTTACTTAAGGAATATAAACTTCATGAATTTCATAAATACAACTTTAGGAACATAGTGATCCTTCCCATGGTACCCAACCATCTATCTCCTCCTTCTCCTATTCCCTTTCTTATTTCTTACTAATAACTATTTTCAATTATTTCACTCACCACCAGAGCATGCCTGATGCATTGAGAAAAAACCTGGAAAATCAGAGCGGATATTGGGACCACTGTTTTTACAAAGTATCGTGAAAACTTCTGTATTTGAAATTACTAGCAAAGGGAAATAACAGATAAAATCCCTGATTTATGTGCTACAATTTTGACAAAACTATACTTTATGATATCTCAATCCACTCAGTCAGAACTTAACCACATAGTCATGCAGCGATGCAAATTAAATTAGTAGACTTTTCTTCCAGGAGATTATGTGTCCAAATACCAGAGATTCTAATTTTACCTTTACAACAGTAGATGATTAATATTGGAAAAGAGGTAACAGTCTCTGTAATTCACTTATAAGTAATTAACTGTATCTATTTAGAAACTGTTACATCAAAAGATATGTATGAAAATGCTGAGGGGCCAGCACAGTGGTGCACTAGGTTAGTCCTCCTCCTGCGGCGCAGGCATCCCATATGGGCACCGGGTTCTAGTCCCGGTTGCTCCTCTTCCAGTCCAGCTCTCTGCTGTGCCCCAGGAGGGCAGTGGAAGATGGCCCAAGTGCTTGTGCCCCTGCACCCGTGTGGGAGACCAGGAGGAGGCTCCTGGCTCCTGGCATAGCTCCAGCCGTTGCGCCCATTTGGGGAGTGAACCAAAGGAAGAAAGACCTTTCTCTATATCTCTCTCTCTCACTGTCTATAAATCTACCTGTCAAATAAATAATTTAAAAAGACAAAGAAAAAGAAAATGCTGCATATTGGCATTGCTAAATATATCAGGGATCATAATCAGTGGTGAAAATGGTTGACTATATCTTTAGTCTCCTCGTGTGAGAAAATTTCATCCACAGCCACAAGGGTGGAGATTACAGGACCTGGTTTGCTGCCCTGTGCTTCCTGGAATGAGCAACATCACTGAATTCTTCCAGAGATATCCGCTGTCCAGAGCTGTTCTCTCCCTCAGTTATCTTCAAGGGCCAAAGTATTTACATAAAGTTACATAAAGTGCTCTTTTTCTATTGTTCCAGGGATTTCTGCAGCTGGCCACTAAGTTTGGTCTCCTGATGCTGTCTCCTCCCTGTCTGTAGCAGAAGACTTGACTTTGATTACAACCTGATGGTACATGTGAAGGGATACTGGGATTAAGGATTCAGTAGACCGAGAAGGGCATGTGTTCATGATGAAGAGGCTGCCTTCTAGGAACGATTCCCTCCATCCACCACTTTTAAAAGATAAATATAGCAAGATAATTTAGTTCTGTTTAAATAAAAGTGTTTCTGTTACTCTGTCTGAATAAATTAATGGAAATAAACCTGCTTTGCAATGTAATCTATAAGTATTGTTATTTTTGAGAGTTAAAATTAGGCACGATTACATATTCTGTAAATCTTAGGTATCATCTTAATTATTTAAATAATAATTAATATTTAAAAGATACCAACGACAGAGTTTGAACCAGTGGCTAACATACCCATGTCCAACATTGGAGTACCTGGGTTTGATACCTAGCAGTCTCTCCAATTCCAGCTTCCAGCCAGTGCAAATCCTGGGAGGCATGCAGTTGCTTTACTGGACCAACATGAGAGACCTAGATTGAGTTCCCATCTCCAGCTTGGGCCCCTGACAAGACCCATTTCTGCATTCGAGGAGTGAAACAGTAGATGTGGGCTCTCTCTCCTCTCAGTCCCTCTCACTATCTCTGTCTATCTCTCTGCATCTCTCTCTCTCTCTCTCTCTTTCTCTTTCTCTCTCTGCCTTTTGAATAAAAAATAGTGTGTTTTTCCAGTGCTCTGAAATTACTAAATGTGATCTCTGTTTGAAAACATAGATCTAATACAGTACTTTCCAGATAACGACCCTAAATAGATCTCCACAAGACATTCAGGAAATACATGATCAATCTATAATTGTGGGAATTTTTGTTTGTTTGTTTGTTTTTTGACAGGCAGAGTGGACAGTGAGAGAGAGAGACAGAGAGAAAGGTCTTCCTTTGCTGTTGGTTCACCCTCCAATGGCCGCCGCCGCACCGCGCTGATCCAATGGCAGAAACCAGGTGCTTCCTCCTGGTCTCCCATGGGGTGCAGGGCCCAAGCACTTGGACCATCCTCCACTGCACTCCCGGGCCACAGCACAGAGCTGGCCTCGAAGAGGGGCAACCGGGACAGAATCCAGCGCCCCTACCGGGACTAGAACCTGGTGTGCTGGCGCCACAAGGCAGAGGATTAGCCTAGTGAGCCACGGCGCCGGCCTTAATTATGGGAAATTTAACAAAAGTAATTATTATTGTGGAGCTTTTTCTAGAAATCTTTGTTACATCTATCATACATTCATTTCTATGCATATAGGAGCAAAAATGCATTACAATTAAGCATAGCAAGTTACATTGAACCTTTTTTTTGTTTAAGAAAGCATTTCTATAACAGGAAAATTCAAAACTAGAATCATATAAGTATAAAAATTGTGTGTATATTATATCATTTGGTATATAGTCGTTAATATTGTTTCATTAAATAATACCATGTAAATGACAATATCCCTTCTTTCCCCTTCTTATATTGTTATAACTTACTTTGTGATATTAGTATCTCTATACTCAAGAACGATGAAACAAAATGAAAAATAAATAAATAAAACTATAAAAGGAAAGTAGAATATTAGGGTAATATGCTGCTAGAATATGTTTTTTTTTTTTAATTCAGTGTCTCTGAAGTCAAAACAACACAGATTACCTAATAAATATATTTTCTATTTGGCATACACATTTATAATCACTTCATAAAATACACTTTGGGAAAAAGTTAATTTTTTGAGAATTAACTACAGATTCTGTATGTCTTAAGCATAAAGGGATTATTTTCAATTGTACCTAGGTGGATTAGAACATTGAAATCTTATATTCAATATCCATGTTTAGGCAGCGCACATGCACAGGAGTGTGAAATCTACAATTCTCTGCACACAATTTCACAAGCTAGGGTGAATTGTCAATCCTGTTTCTCTTACTCAAATTTATAACCAATAGAGTTCTTCAAAATACTACATGATTAGTTATCTTTAATCAAGTGAATACACTTACTAATAAGAAATTGCTCAGTGATTGCTCTATGGAATACATTAATTCATGTATATACTTGAGTCTTGCACCACAGGAGAGGTCACTTAAAATATCTGTGCTGCTGCCATGTATATTCCAGGCAGAGTAAATATGCATCTTGCTTTAAAAACTGATAATTCAGGTCCCTGTATAGCTTCAATGGTTGCACACCCTATAAAAGTTTTTGAGAGAATTTCTATTTTGAAGCAAAATAAGCAGACTATTGAATATGCTTAGTATTGCATACTAGCTTATCTTGCAAATTTATTGACCAGAAGTTAGCTCTTCAAAAGTTACAGATGAAAGAAAAGATACAATAGATTTTATTATATTCCTTTTATCTAAGCACTTTGTAATTTAGAACAATATTCATAATACAGTCTAAGAAAATATTTTAGAAAGGCAATCATGAAATGTGTCAGAGTTAAGCTATAAGTTTAATAAAAGAGAAAAAAGATATTTTATCTTTTTTATTTGTCATAACAATTTTATAAATGTATGTAATGAATTCAAATCTAGATGTTTAAAATTTAAGTCAGTTCAAATTAAGTGAAAAGAAAGGAACATAAATCTTGAAGTGATTATTCAGAAGTGTATTAAAACCACAATGCCTTGTATAGATACAGTGCTATACTGCTCAGTGCCACATCTGAAGCCACAGATGCAACCCCTATGTAAGACACATTTGTGCTCATTCTGCAATATACCTACAACTCCAGCCCTCATTCCTTTAATTTTCTAAACAGTAAATCACACAGGATCTATAGATGTGAAAGTCATATTTCCAATTTCCAAGTGGACTGTGAGTCAGGTTTCAGGTGCACTTTTTTTTTTTTTTTTTTTTTTTTTGCATTTTGAAGTCAGTGAGGAAAGAAATAAAAAGCATTTTATTGGTGCTGAAAATTTCACTTGCAACCTGACTTTAAGGAATCTATCATTTCTACTTTGTGAAGTTACCAATAATGCATATTTACCACATATAGAACAATATGAATTAGGATGTTTTTCTCTCCATTTACACACCTGGGAAAATGAGATTTAGTTAAGGAATCTAATTTTCTTATGATTCCTCAGGTGGGAAATGAAAAATAATCAGTTTTAGTGCTTACAGATTTGTAACTACTACATGTGGAATCGTCAACATACAAGGGTGCTTATACACCAAAACTAGATATGTTCACAGGGGGATAGACTATTCCCGTTATCTGTGTACTTGACATAGCTTTTCATTTCATTTGAATTCACTGTAAAAGTCTTTTGTTTTAGAAGTTCAAGTAGGAGCCAAATTATATGTTTTTTCACATTAAGGTAACAATGTCATTGTAGAACAGTGAAGTGAGTCAAGAGACCATATATGGGTACGAGAAACAAAGCTGAATAAAGGAGTATCTCAATAAACATCCATGTATTGAAGGTAAAAGGATGAGAGTTGTAAATAGCTATGTTGAATAGAAAACCAAGGGAGAAAAGCAAATGCCATGGGAACAATTTCTAGAGAACTGAAAATCACACTGAAGATGGAAAGAGGAAAACAAAAATGTCAAAGAAATGGCTGGATCTGATGCAAGACGTAGAATAAATTTCTCAAGCTGAGGAAGAAGATGAAATCTACAGCCAAGTGTCAAGAAAAATAGCATAAAATTTACTAACATTGGCTGTTTGTAAAAAAGACATGTAGCACATGTGATAGAAACAGTGGTCAAGAGAGATAGGGATATAGATAATTCTTAAAATAAGTGATGACTGTTATTAAGGTGAAAGATGATGAAGATATGAAATAAAAGCAGGTATAAAAAAGAAAACATTGATTTTGTGAAGTATTTCATATTGCTAAAAGCAAAATTTAATTTGGGCTTTTATTAACTAGTATCTCATAATTCAAAATTTGAGAACATGGTTGTTTGTCTCTCACTGTGATCTCAAAAGTTGACATAAAAACCAGTATAATGATAGTTATGCATGTAGTAGAACAATAACCAAGAGGACTTTTGCATTTAAAAAATTCTAAAATAAATATGTGAGGAAATATATACAAAAATATGAAACAGAAGATATGCTATATATGTGTGTCTCATTCCTGTATTCTAAATCTCTTTATATAACTTGCTTTCTCAATTCATGCAAACTTAATTTTATCTCTAAGGCTCCTAAACCAATGAGACCAGAAGTAGACCTAAAGGGAGATATGGTAAAATCACAGAAAAATTATATATTCATCTGTCTTTTATTCCAACTATGGTTGTAATCACAAGTGAAGTAGCAATGCTATAATTCTAGTCAAATGGACATCTGCATCAAAATTATTTTCTCCTTAGTTAAAAGAAATAGATAAAAGAACATAAAAGAACGATTTTCAATTTGATCAGTTGTAGGAAAATGTAAAGTAAAATCATATTCACATGCAATTACACTTGCACCACAACAGCTAAAACAAAAAATCTGATGATGCCATGTGCAAGTCAAATTTATAGAAACTTGGAAGTTTCATATAGAGTCAGAGTGACTATAAATTGTCCCAACCAACATGCCAATATGTTAGACTTTGTGGATATTATCTACTAACATAAAAATATGGAACCATTTTAATTGTAGCTGCATATTCAATAGAAATGTGTACATAAGTGATATATATGTGAATGGTCATAGAATAACATTTGTGATAGCTACAAAAAAAACAGAAATTACTCAAATGCCTACCAACAACAGATTAGTAACTGGCTTGCACTATATGCATACACAGAAGACAAATAAGTAGAGAAATAAGCTAAATAAGCTAGAGAAAAAAATCCAGTGTGACTGATGTGTATGTGTGTGTGTGTGTGTGTGTGTGCAGAGAGAGAGAGAGACTGTGTATCTGGGAGTGCTGGTAAACATATTTGTATAGATTAGATATGTGAGTTATGTTCTATATGAAACTTCATCAAGCAATATGTATAATTTGCATATTTTTCCATACTTATGCTACATACTAATTAGTTTGGTATGCTTGGTCTTCCATAACAAACCACCACAGACAAGGCAGCTTAAACCAGAGTTCTGAAGGCTTAAACTATGCAGAGGACAGGTTTCTCCTGAGGGCTCCTTCCTTTGATTACAGATGACTGCTTTCTCACTGTGCCCTCAAATGGTCTTTTCTTATTATTTTTTTTTTTTTTTTTTGACAGGCAGAGTTAGACAGTGAGAGAAAGAGACAGAGAGAAAGGTCTTCCTTCCGTTGGTTCACCACCCCCCAAATGGCCGCTACAGCCGGTGTGCTGCGTTGATCCGAAGCTAGGATCCAGGTGCTTCCTCCTGGTCTCCCATGCGGATGCAGGGCCAAGCACTTGGGCCATCCTTCACTGCCTTCCCGGGCCACTGCAGAGAGCTGGACTGGAAGAGGAGCAACCGGAAAGAATCTGGCACCCCAACTGGGACTAGAACACAGAGTGCTGGCGTCGCAGGTGGAGGATTTGCCTAGTGAGCCGTGGCGCCGGCCGAAAATGATCTTTTCTTACACAAACAAAGAAGCAAAAGCTAGTTATTTATTTGAAAGGAAGAATAGTAAAGAGGGACAGAGGGAAAGATCGTCCGTTCATTGGTTCATCCCACAAATGGCCAGAACGGCAGGGGCTGGTCCAGGCTGTAGCCAGAAGTCTAGAACTCCATCCAAGTTTCCAACATGGGTGGCAGAGGGATTAGTAGTCGGGTTATCTTCTGTTCTGCTGTTTTCCCAGGCACAGTAGGAGAGAGTTGCATCAGAAACAACAGTTGGAGACTTGATCTAGTGCTATGACTTGAGTCTCTGGTGCTGGAGACAGTAGCTTATATTGCTATGCCACAAAGTTGCCCCCCCAGGGCCTTTTTCTCTATGTACACAACTTTGATGTCTTTTTGTCTCCTTATAAGGACATCTCTGATTGTAGTTCATTTTCCTATCTGTATTATTTCTTTAAAACTACTACTACCTTAAACACTGTCTCTCCAAATACAGGCATTTTGGGGATTAGGACATCAACACATGAATTCTGAAGAAACGATTCAATCCATGACCCAAAAAGTTCACCAAAAAGAAAGAAATCATAACTTTTACAACCCAAAAGATATCTTGATCTTAGCCAAAAGGCCGAGAAATGATAATCCAAAAGACGCCTTGCATGGGAAACATCCTCCTTCATTTGGTTACCCTATATTTCTCTTACCCAGCTAGCACGTCATACTGTACAATCTTCTCTGTCCCCATCCACCATATTGTGCATTTACCATTAAGTTGCAGACCTACAATCTTTTTTTTATTGGAAAGAATTGGGAATGTTTATTTTAAAAATAAGAAAAATCATTGATATTATAATTATGTGACTCATTGAAAGTCATAAACTTCTTTGGCCTTTGAAAAAATAAAATTGCATTAAGTAATGCATCAAATCTAATCATTCCAAGCTACATTCAAATGTTAATCATATTTGGAAACTTAATTAGCAGTGTTGTATAATTTTAATTAATGAATGTTTTCAATGGAATTAATAGGAATGAAACTTAGGTACCAGAAACTTTATTAAACCAAAATAAAAAATAAAAGTAAGATGGAATTTTTAAAACTGAAGATATCTTTTAATGGTGCAATGTGTTATAAAACTGTATTATACCTTGTACTCTTAGTTAATTCCCCAAATACCATACTTTCAAATTATGAGCTGAATGATGAAGAAGAGACAGTGTCCAATTTGAGATTACACAGCTTGTTCTTAGAATACGGCAAACAATTTTAGAATTTCAGATATGCAAGATTAACAATTTTGAAGTTACATGTAATGTAAACCTTGAACAAAATCAATGAACATGATTTTCAATAGAAATCATATAAATACATTTTAAAACAAACCAAAAGTAAAGAACTGTAAAACATAATAACTAATCCACAGCCTCAAGGATGTATGAAGAGTTGGCTTATATTTTACTGCTTATGAGCCTTTGAATTTCCAGTTACATTTAAACATGTGGAGATTATGACATATTTAATAATCAAAAGTAGATAGCTATTATAAAGATATGCCCCTAGTTAGGAGCATTAAAAACCTAAATAATAAAAATAAATGCACAAGTGTTCAAGAGAATGGAATGTTTTGCAAATCAGTTTTCATATACTGACACTCATTTAAATATGCTTGTCAATTTTAATGTATAATCAAACTATACTTCCTACTTTCTAGTTAAAATCAGAAAAATGATATACTCTGAAGATAATGTTTATAGAAATGTGTTACATTGGCTTTTCACCATGCATAAAACTGTACAAAAAGTAATTCGATATTTGGCACATCAATTTGTGATGCTGAGTTATGGGACAGTAGGTAATTTATAGGTTCCTCTCTATAAATATTGCATATTATTATATAAAGTGGAATAAATTTGAAAAGTAGTATAAACTAAGTTTTTACCAATGAAAAATACATATACTAATCATATAATAATCCAAATAGCTATTGGAAAATGTATATTTTGAAAAATTATGAATGAATTTCAAAAATTTTGCACCAAAATAAGCTATTTTTTCTTTTTTATTAGTATAAAAGGAACAAATTTCATGTCTTTTATATAGACTATTTTAAGAACATAATACTTCCCACCCTACTCTCCTTCCCTCCATTGCTCTCACTCTCCTTCCAGCTTCCTTTCATGTTTTCTTTTAATATTTGCAATGGCATACTTTCACTTCCCTTTTAATCACAAGCTTAATCCAGTAGTAAATAAAGAATTCAACAAATAGTAACTATAAAAAACAGTGTTCCTTGGGAGAATATACTAGGGCTATAAGCCATAACAAAGTAACAAAATGTCACTTTCACTCATATACTTCACAAGTTTCGTACTCTATATGTGTTACTACAAATCAGAGAAAGCATGATATTTGTCTTTTGGGGATTCCATTATGCATGAAGTTTTTGAAGTGCCCTCGTGTGTATTTATTTATTCATTCTTTTAAATATAATTCTGTAAAAGTTTAAAATAAATACTAGATGTGTTTACCAACTTTTTTACTGATAGCAAAAAATGTAATTATAGAATGTGTTTAATAGTACCCCAGGTCCTTCAATATTGATAAAACTTACATAATGTTGTATAATAATGTACATATTAATTCCATAATGTTTTCTTGGAAACTTTCTGTCTTTGGAATTGTCATAGCTTTTGTAGTATGGAATAGTGTTAGCCAAATATGGCCTGAACTTGTTTTTGTAAAAATAACAAAAAAGTTTTCTTGTAACACATCCCTATCTAATCATTTGAAATTACTTCCTATAGGTGTTTCCTCTCAACAATGCCAGGATTGTAAAGTTGCAATAAAGAATGTGTGGACATTGCAAAAGTATTTATTATCTAGTTCTCTACAAAGCAATAACAATGAAACAGATTCTCTTTGGCCGTTTCAGGATTTTTATCTCTAATGAAGTGAAAATAGCACTACAACCTGCAGGATTTTGTGTGAATCAAAAGAGGGTGTAATTGTCAATATCCTAGTGTAAACATCAGTGCAAGTTCAATAAATACTTAGCTAGAAATTCAGCTGAAACACATCTACTAACATGCACTATGAAAATCTCACATCCAAATCAGTCATGTTCTTATAAAATATGAAAATTAGGTCTTTATGTGTATATAAATTATAACTTTAAAGACCATAATGAACTTTATGACTGAGACAAATATTTATTATCTGAAAAACCGTAGAAATTAGACCCTATTTTTACATCCGTCAAAACTATTAGTTTTAAATCCAAAGCAACACTACATTTTAAAATTTTTGCTCAGTTTTGTATCTTTGGCATGGCAAGATGTTGTAGTGATGGATGTATATGACAGTTCACTAAAATGTTGGAAAGAGTTTGGATACTTGCTATATGTTGAAATCAAGTCAACACAATTTACTAATAGCATGATTTTATGTGCTATATACTCAATATGTAAAAGCAAGTGTAAAAGACACCTAGACTTTTCTCAAACAGATGCCTGCATAAATATATTTAAACAGAATAGGATAAAGTATAATGACAAAAAGTTGCTTACTGTTCTGCCCACTTAAGCCCAAAATCATGGAAATAAATGTCAGAAGCAAAATTGTACTCATATGATAATCTCATGATGCCTCAGTTTTCTGTATTAGAACATCAACTAAATTTGAATATTTCCTGAGGATATCAGAATGACAGCAAAATGATTTATATTGGAATAAATTGCTTTTAATATATGTGTAGAGAGATTACTATTTCTGGAAATGCATACATAAATTTAAATATATTTTCAAAACAGAAGTATGTAACATTTCCCACTATTTCACAATGGTGTCATGAAGTCAATTTGATTTCCCAACTGAATGAACATTCTCACAATCTTTTACAGATACAACATAGAAATGAATGGATTGTCATTTATGGCTACATTTGTGCTTGTCACCAGAGTTAGGAATGAGTCTATATATAAATGTTTATATTTTTTATTTCCCTAAAACTCTATTCCAGTCACCTTCAATGAATATTAGATTCATTCGATGTCACTGTTCCTTGGGTTAATTTAAAAGAATGTTAAACATTATTAGTGCTTCCTTCTTTGGAAAAACAAAATTTGTTTAAAATAAAATGAAATAAAAAATCAACAAATCTGAATTCAAGAAAAGGAATAAAAATGAACTATTATTTTCGATAAAATGATAAACTGATTGAGTAAGGCAGAGTTACAGAGAGATAGAGCGAGAAAGGGAGATGGGAGAGAGAGAGAGAGAGAGAGAAAGAGAGAGAGAATCCTTGATTCTCTGGTTCACTCCCCAAATTGCCACAATGACCAGGGCTGGCCCAGGCAGAAGCCAGGAGCCAGGAGCTTCATTTAATTCCAGTTTCCCATGTGAGTGCAGGGTCCAAAGCACTTGGGCCATCTTCTGTTGTTTTCCCAGGAGCATTATCAAGGAGCTGGATCCAAAGAGCAGCAACTAAGACAAGAACTGGCACCCATGTGGGATACTAGGTTGCAGGAGATAAACAAATATGCCATAACATGGGACCCTGAGGCATTATCTTGAAGAACAAGTTAAAAGTACTCCAACGTGTGCTAACTAAAATGAAGAATTATGAAGCATAAATTTCTTTGTACCTAAATTTATACTAAAATAAGAAAATTAGTAGATCCAGTGTGAATACTACCATGGTGACAAAAACTGGAATAACAAAAAATGAAAGAACCTATCAAAAAAAAAATCAAAACCCCCAATTACCATGTTGTTGATAATAATTTACTGTATTTGGGTTTTGGTTTGCATCTAACAATATAACTAAGTAAACAAATTAAAAAAAAAAGCTAAAAAGGATTTGCAGACCCAACAAAGTAAAGCAAGGCATATACAACACTATAAAATTTGTACTGCTTTATTCGAACATAAAATTTTGTCTGCAATTATAAGCAACATAAGGAACATTATGTGGAGTAGTAATACATTTCTTCCACATTTAAAACATACTGAATGAGGAAAAATCTGCTTATAAAAGGATAACATCAGGATAGAAAGGAAAGTTCATAAGATCATAAGAACAACAAAGTGTGAGTCAAATGTTCAATGATTACTACTTAAAACTCTTCAGTTTTTTTTATTCATATGACCTAGTGATTTTTGCCTTCTGTACCTCAACACTCTCAGGCAACTACAAATGATTCTTTACCCAAAAGACTGTAATTCAGCATGACAACTTGTCAATATTTTATCCTATGAAAAGTTCTAAATCATAATGTGAAATTATAAAAGTACATTGTATTACAGAATTTTTGAATGTTGTACAAATATTTTTCTTATATTAGTTATGTTCAATAATTATTTATTTACTTCAAATGATTTACTTTTGTTCATTTAGTTTTTAACTTGCATGTTTCACATATGATCAGAATTTTGTTTTAGTTTTATTGAATATCTCAACATTTTGCTATATTCATACAAATCATTTAACTTTTAAGTAAAATAAATACATTAAAAGGTGAGTAGAAAATTAATTTTAAGGTAACTTTATAGGCTAAGTAGTAAGCATATTTCTTCATTGTGGAATAAGTTTTTATTTTTTGTTTTTCATTGGTAATGCAAAATAACTTGCTGTTTTCTTGAAGGATGAGCTACTCAAGCATTAAGTGAATTTTATCTATTTTTTTGCAGCTTCTGTTCATTCAATAAATGTAAGGGGCTGCCAACTCTGAAGAGCTGTTCTTGGAAGAACAGGAATGAAAAATGCAAACAAAGACCTTGCTTTCTTGGATCTTAAGTGGAGATTCAAAAGAACAGCCAATAAATTAACAATCAATCACTATTCTAAGACAGTGTCAAGTGCATCATAAGAGATTAAGAAAAGAGGCAATCCATAGTTACTCCATCAAGGGTAGACTTATAAAAGTACTCACTGGCAAAGAGATATATGATTTGTAAGACAGGATAAAACAAATCTGTTATTCAGGATGAGAAAGGAACATTCTGATAGAACAAATATGTGCTTTGCCCATTTGTTTTGTTATTTCTGTTGTCAACTTATTTATTCACTGATCTTGATTTAATGTATATCCATAGACTTACAATTGGTATTGTGTTTAAATGATGGAAAATAAACTATTATAAAATAACACCATATTATACAGTATGGTACTGACTAAATTTTCAGTGTGTGTTTTTAAAATTTATTTCATTTATTGTAGAAGCAGAGATACAGACAGGGAGATCATCTGTACACACGTTCACTTCTCCAAATGTCTGCAATGACCAGGGCAGGGTTGAAGCTGAAGCTGGGAACCAGAAACTGGTAATGAGATCCCAGTTACATGCACCATCATTACTGTTTCCTAGCGTCTGCCTTAGCAGAAAGCTGAAGTCATATATAGGTACTGAAACCAGGCACTCCAGTATTTGATTGGAGGGCTCAATCACTAGATGAAACATGCACTCTCAATACATCTTTGATCAACGGAAAAATAAAAGGTTTCTGAAAGTGTGTCATACTGACTCCCAAATTAACTTCTCATCCCACTACCACATAGAAGGGATGATCACAGCAGGTAGCTTCGTCAAGGCCAGCAGAACAGTTTCTTCTTTCCATAGTCTGCTAGGATGGGATCGTGTAAAAAGCAATATCTTCATGGGAATGCCGTCCTATCACCTCTCACATTCTGTGGATTGTGAGCAGTTACCTTTTCACTCAAGGGGATAGTAATGTGGAAATGAGAGAATCTTCAGAGATACATGCTACAGTGGCTCCCTGTCCTTTTCTTCCTAGTTTCTCTTACTCACACTTCAACTTTGTCCAGAAAAGCTAACTTACGTTAAATTTGAGCAGTGACTCTGTAGTTATTTCCTATTGCTTTCCATGTTTTTAAAATGCCCAAAGTTTTCATAGATAGCCATAGATATTATTAAAGGGATAACAAAAACCTGTATTTAAGCATAGTCTTATTTTTTAAATTCTTGTAATTCATGATGGACTTAATCATTCATTATTTTCTTCTTGCCATTAATTTTAGATAACATATTAAAATATATAGGTATAACATATATAAACATATGCATACATAGAAGAACAAAGAACAATTTAAATTAAACAGTTTAAATTATCAGATATTCATACATAAAACAAAATTCCCCATATTTTTATCAGCTGCAATTATTATACGTTGGATGCAATGACCTCAATTTATGTATTTCTGGTGTTTCGTACACAGAAAGCAAGCACGTAAGGTACATGTCTTTAAGTGAAATATGAATGAAAACTGTAATTGAGATACTCCTTCATAAAAGATAATAGCCTTTTGATTTGACAGAATGTAGTACTCTCAGATTAGCACTGTATGTAAATCATTTTATGGAAGAGTTAAACAGATTTTTCTCATCATTCATCTTATGTTTTGGTCTCTTTCTCTTAACCATGTCTTGAAGTTAGTATTTCTTGTGATTTTAGGTCAGTATTTCTTAGATTTATGTTATTAGATCGTTGAATTCAAATCCCCATGATTTTGCATCTAGAAATTGCTACTATAGAAATTTTCCAAATGATTATTATAAACAATAATTTGAAGGTTATTTTCTCAGAATGCATGCATATATGATGCACAAAACATACTATATAAATAATTGATTTTTGCTTTATTTTCACTGTATTGACAAGAGCAAAAAATTTACATTTAAAACTAAGTCTAAAACAAAGGGGAAATATAATCATTGATTCTGTGGCCAGTAATTCCAATACACTGGGACTTTACAGTACCTAATATTCTTAATCTAGCCTTTTAGTTTTTTTGCAGTGGCAATAAAATGAAACTATTGCTATTAATAGCATTTTACTGATATAAAAATTACTATATGTTATTAAAAGCAGAATCATAATAATTTAGGCTTTAAAAATAAACCATAATTACAGGTAAAGAGTGTTTGTTATTTCTTATAAATAATGTATATGTAGTGCATAAACACATAAATGTTGAAGGTTGTTGGTATTTTTCATGAATGCTCTTACACATTTCCAGATTTCAGAAAAATCTTTCAAAAGCTTTCAACAAATAACTAGTATTTTCAACTGTACCTAGTATAACCTTATATATACGATTAATATTGAAATAAAATATATTGATAAATGACATGCTCTATCTCTTTGAAGAATAAAAACTATCAAAAATTAACCTATGATAACAGGAAAGATTTATTTGAGGGATTATGGTAGCTCAATTAATTAAGATACTTGTAACAGTTTCATTCCATATTGGATGTCAGCTGCTTGTTGATGCATATGGGAAAGCAGCAGAAGATGGCCCAGATGCTTGGGACACTGCCACTCACGAGGAGACCAGGATGGAGTTCCTGGCTCCTGACTTTAGCCTGGTCCAACCTTGGCTGTTATGGTAATTTGGAGAGTAAACCAGCCAATGAAAGATATCTCTCTCCATCTCTCTCTTTCTCACACACACACACACACACACACACAGCATCTCTCAGTCACTCTGGCTTTAAAATAAATAAATAAATAAATATTTTTTGAAATAAAGATTTATCTAAGGAAATACCAAATTTGCTGAAGTTTTTTATCTAGTATTTAGGGACTAAATTTTGTTAAGACAATATGATGTTTTAGAGGATAGGAGGGAGGTGGACATTTAACACAGCAGTTAAGACATTGCTTGGTGTATCCCTCACTTTCTATTAGAGTATTAGGGTCATGTCCACACTCCACCTACAATTCTAATTTCCTATTAATGAATTTGGATCTCTGCAACTCCAAGGGAGACATGAACTGAATTCTGAGTTCCTGGCTTCAGTCTGGCTCAGCCTCAACTGATGTGAGAATTTGGGGAGAAAACTAGCAGACACAATATCTCCCAATGTCTGTTTCTGTCTCTCCTTTCATCTTTCAAATACACATTTAAAAAAAAAGATATATTCATATCCTTCCTAGATAACAAACCTAGCTGAAGGCTAAATTGAAACATGCTGTTTGTTGTCCATGGATCTCTGTTCTTTACCTCTGGTCAAACCTAAGAAATTTGTGAATTAAAATAATGTGCATATTTCTAAAAGGTCTACTTATCTGACTTTACACAGAAAATCTATCACAGTGATTTAATCAAGTTTTGATTTGATCAATGTCTATTGGTATTTTAAAGTAATATATTACAAAATATATGTGATTAAAGTGAATTACTAACTTGTAAACAATGGAAAGAGGGGGCCGGCGCCTTGGCTCACTTGGTTAATCCTCCATCTTCGGCACCAACATCCCATATGGGCGCCGGGTTCTAGTCCCGGTTGCCCCTCTTCCAGTCCAGCTCTCTGCTGTGGCTTGGGAGGGCAGTGTAGGATGGCCCAAGTGCTTGGGCCCCTGCACCCACATGGGAGACCAGGAAGAAGCACCTGGCTCCTAGCTTCGGATCAGCGCAACGCCAGCCATGGCGGCCATTTGGGGAGTGAACCAAAGGAAGGAAGACCTTGTTCTCTCTCACTATCTATAACTCTACCTGTCAAATTAAAAAAAAAAAAAAAAAAAAAAAAAAAAGGAAAGAAAAAGTGTGTGATACAACAAGGGCTAATAAAGAAAAACAGTTTTGGGCTGACATTGTGGCATAGTGAGCTAAGCGTCTGCCTGTAGTGCCAACATCCATATGGGCACTGGTTCATGCCAGATGCTCCTCTTCCAATCCACCTCTCTGCTTTGGCCCAGATGCGTAGGCCTCTGCACCAGTGTGGGAGATCCAGAAGAAGCTCCTGGCTCCTGGCTCCTGGCTTCGTATAACCCCAGCTCCATCATTAGCAGTCATTTGAGGAATGAACCAGTGGATGAAAGACCTCTCTCTGTGTCTCTCCTTCACTGTCTATGACACTACAACTCAAGTAGAAAAATACAATCTTAAAAATAAACAGTTTAATAAAAAAGAGTCATGAAAATAGTTGTGAAGTAAATTAAATGAGAGCATTAACTGGATCTATTTTATTCAATATTTATGACATTACATTCCATAGATAGTAGTAAAGAAAGAACACATTAAAATTTCAAATAATTTAATTTTAATTTTTAATTAATTTTAGAAGCATAAAAACAGAGATCAGACAGAGAGTGGAAAACAGAGAGAGAGAAAGAGAGACAAAGAGAGCGGCTGTTTGATGGTTCACTCCTCAAATGTTCACAGTAGTTAGTGCTAGGTTAGGGCTGAAGCCAGGGCCTGAGGGTAGAATCCATGTCTCCTGTATGGGTGACAGGAGCAGAGTTACTTGCACCACCAGCATTAAGTATGAGTTGTCAATCAGAACTGAGAATGAACCCATCTCCTCTGAAATGGGATTCCAAAATGGAATCTTAGCCATTAGGCCAATATCAATCCCTAGTAAAATGAGCCAGAAAAAGACTTTCTCAGGAGTCCTTTTGTGCTAATATCTATTTTTATTTAATAACTTACTAAGACCCCTGTCATCATTTAGAAATGAAAGACTCTTTCCTTAAGTCAATCACTGTATGTTTCAGAGATTTTTTTTTTTATCAGAGAGACCTATTGGATGATGGAGTTATTAAACAAATATAATACAGCATTTTATAAACATGGAGAAATAAAAATAATGTACTAAATATGTACTACTAATATAATTTAGCTTTGCAAAATTTGTATATTGTATTTTCTATTTTTAAGGCTATAAAAAAATCTGTAAAACATGTTTAAGGCAAGGTTAGTGTTGTGATATAGAAGAATAAGCCATCACCTGCAGGCTGGCATCCCATGTGGGAGGCAGTTCAAGTCCCAGCCTGATCCACTTCTGATCTATCTCCTTGCTAATGTACCTGGGAAAGCAGTGGAGGATGGCCCAAGTACTTGGGCTCTTGTACCCATGTGGGAGACATAGAAGAGGCTCCTGGATCTTGGCTTCTGTCTGGCACAACTCCCACCTTTTGGCCATTTGGGGAGTCAATGAGCAGATGGAAGACCTTTCTGACTCTCCCTCTCCCTTTCCCTCCCTGTAGCACTGCTTTTCATATAAATACATAAATCTTTGAAACAAATGTTTCAGGCTAAGATGCTGAAAATAAGGTACAACAAAATAATTTCTTTCCACTTGTTTCAGAATTCTAGCCATATTTTAAACAATATATATTAAATAGTAACATACTGTTCATAATTAATTTAGATAATCTATTAATAAAAACAGCCTACTTCATTAATGTATGTTTTCTTTGTTGCTAATTAAACCCCTATCAAGCACTAATTGCAATTACTCTAGAGCATTCTTAACATATTTATATTCATGTTCAAATAGAGAAAATATGTGAGTGTTTCATTCCAGTGTGTTGAGAAATAAAGTCTAAGCTTGTCCACAGTGAGTGATACTAAGTAAAGATTGTTATTTTTTGTCTTTACATTAAATAAGTCTTATAAAGCTGTGTATTTTGATAAAAAATTTTGTGTGTAGGGAGCAACCCGGACTAGACTAAGTTACTGGAATTAAGACTTATTCTATGCATCTGCTCTCCCACAATATGGCGCTGGGAGAGGAGAAAACAGCTTCTACACAGCTGCCTCCAGTTCAGCCAATAAACTGTAGGACTTGCTCCTGATTGGAGAGTAGCGTACTCGGCGTGTGGGCAGCCGAGTTAGGATTGGCGGAAGAGGACTATAAAGGAGGAGAGAAACGGCATGCACCAGGAACATCTAAGAGGAACATCTAAGGGGAACACCTGTGCAGCCCCCAGAGAGCCGGCCGGCGGTGTGCCGCTCCCCCGCGGAAGTGGGGAATGTGGCAGGGGGAACTGCCCTTCCACGGAGGTGGAAGGGATAGTAGCCAACCCGGGAAGAACCAGCAGCAAACCCGGGGAGGGCCGAGCAGATGAAAGAACAACGCAGGGTCCTGTGTCGTTCCTCCACGAAGAGGGGGAGCGACATTGTGGTCATTGGAAATATGTATATATTAATATTTACATCATTTTTTCTCAAAAGATCTATATTTATTCAGGCTTCACATACTATATGAATAATGATATTAAGTAAAATCATTCACATGTGATCACACACATTTGTTAAAGAAAAATCAGGGGCCAATGTTCTGTAGTGGGCGAAGCTTCCGCCTGTGGTGCTGGTTCATGTCCTGGCTGTTCCTCTTCTGATCCAGCTCTCTGCTTATGGCCTGGGAGAGCAGTGGAAGATGGCTCAAGTGCTAGGGACACCACACCCACATGGGAGATCCGGAAGATCCTGGCTCCTAGCATTGGAGTGGCTCAGTTCTGGCAGTTGCTGCCATTTGGGGAGTAAACCAGTGGATAGAAGACTTTTTTTCTCTGTCTCTCCCTCTCTCTGCTACTCTACCTCTCAGATAAATAAATAAAATATTAAGCAAAAAAATGAGCAAAGAAGAGGGAAGGGAAGGGAAGGGAAGGGAACGGGAGGGGAGGGGAGGGGAGGGGAGGGAAAAGAGAAGTCAGTTTTTAAAAACCAGTGTTATGGCATAGCAGGTAAAGCTGCTGCCTGAAATGCTGCATCCTATGTAAGTGCTGGTTTGTGTCCCAGCTGCTGCACTTTTGAGCCAGCTCCCTGATATTGGACAGGGAGCATGGCCCCTGCCACCTATGGGGGGACCCCACATTAACATCCTGTCTCCTGGCTTCAGCTGTTTTAGCTACTGTGGGACTGAGCTAGTGGATGGAAAATCTCTTCCTTTCTCTCTGTCTCTCCTTTTCTCTCTGTAACTCCTTCAAGTAAATACATAAATAAATATAATTTTCTAAAAAATCAGGAAGTCAAATAATTGCTAGAATTTCACCATCTAATATGATCATAGCCTATATTAGATTGTCGCTCCCCCTCTTCGTGGAGGAACGACACAGGACCCTGCGCTGTTCTTTCGTCCGCTCGGCCCTCCCCGGGTTCGCCGCTGGTTCCTCCCGGGTTGGCCACTATCCCTTCCACCTCCGTGGAAGGGCAGTTCCCCCTGGCCGCATTCCCCACTTCCGCAGGGGAGCAGCACACCGCCGGCCGGCTCTCTCGGGGGCTGCACGGGTTCCCTTAGATGTTCCCCATAGATGTTCCTGGTGCATGCCGTTTCTCTCCTCCTTTATAGTCCTCCTCCGCCAATCCCAACTCGGCTGCCCACACGCCGAGTACGCTGCTCTCCAATCAGGAGCAAGTCCTACAGTTAATTGGTTGAACTGGAGGCAGCTGTGCGGAAGCTGTTTACTTCTCTCCCAGCGCCATATTGTGGGAGAGCAGATGCATAGAATAAGTCTTAATTCGAGTAACTTAGTCTAGTCCGGATTGCTCCCCACATTAGATATTTTTAAATATATCTCAGTTCTTCTTCAGTTATCCTGTTCCTTGTTCTAGCAGCACATTTGGAAGAGTTTTTTCATTTTATTTTAAATTGTTATTGTTCATGATGACATTGAACTTTCCATTCAAGTAGTAGTCATTCTATTGACAGAAGGTGACATATAACATTCTACTTTGAAAGTACACAAGATTGAAAGGAACATATGCCACAATAACCAACATTTATTAATAATTATCTGTATATCCCATATTTTCTGCTAATACTAAGCTTCTTAATCAATAAAAGTATTATTTTGTGGCATTATAATTTCTTTGTTTATATATTATGAAAGTAGTATGCAAAGACTGTAAACTACCTGCCTAATATAATATAGTTTTGAATTTCGAACTTGCAGTGCAGTGTGATGTGGAGTTAATTATTGTAATTGCTACTTTTCAATAAATAAAGAGCAAATCTTCATTTGGAAGATCAAAAAAAAAAAAAAACTCACCTTCATGATTTTCCCCTATGTGTGCCTGATGTTAAAAAAATACTGTTTTGAAAAATTAAATTCATGATGATTTCCCACAATCTCCAATTTGTCTTTGCTTTGTCGGTATTCTTTCTCTTCTCATCCAGGCACACATATTATCAGTGTAACCATACACAAGGGTCTTACCCAGGGAGACTCAACTACTATTGTCTGCCAAGTCTATGCTTATTTAGTAAGGAATGTCTTATTTCTCAACTATAAGTTGATTTTTTACTTTGTTTTGTTTTTTAACCATTTTGGAAGAGAAATACATTAGGACTTTGTTGCACCCTCCCCAAAATATTTTCTGGTACTGGTGTTTAAAGAATCATAAACTTGGGCATGAAGAATGCAACACCTGAAACACTCAAACAGCTCATTGACTGAAATTCAATGACTGGAATAGGTCTGAACCATGACATGCTTATCTGTCACTATTGGACTGAATGTAGCTTCAGATAGTATAGTTTATTATGAATTATTTAGTTATTTTTCAGAAATGTTTTCATAAATATTATTTTCAGTAATATTTCAAGCATAAATACAAATATGTTTGATCAAATAAATTTCAGAGCTCAAAAACTAGATGAGCAATAACTCTGAGGAAACGGTTTGCTATGCTGAGAAATACACAATAGAAAGAGTTCAATCCAAATAAAACTTATTTATTTTTCAAACCTACTGAAACTTAAAAAATTAAAAGTAAATGTACAAAATGGAGCTAATACTTCATTTTCTACTTAAATATAATATTATTTTACATATTATAATGTGAAATAGAATCCCAAAGAAGACAAAAGTTAGCATTTGAAATCTGTATGAAATTAAATGTTTCTTATTGCTTTTAACCAATTAAATATTCATATTTAGATATTTTACTATTTTTATTTAGAAATTCATGGATGGTACACAGTAGGAAAGTTTTGGATAACTATAAAATACTTATTATAATGTTGTGCAACATAATAATGTGTATAGAAATGAAAAAATGCCATTATCAAGGAATTCTAATATTTTCTAACATATTTTAGTCAGTACATAGATTCAAAATAAACAAAAAAGTTATTCAAGCTTTTAGTAGGACTGCTCATATCTGTTGCTTTGCTAAAGATCTCAGCTTCTGATTTTATGATTTCAATAGTATCAGGGTGGCAATTACATTACTACAGACATGCTTACACACCTTTCTTGAATTCCAGAAATATGTTTTTATGTCACTAGGCACTAAGAGGAAATACAAAGAAGTACAATCACAAAATAATTTGCAATTCATTTAAGAATAAGTCTTCAGAATAGATATATAAAATAATGTTATATTTTTATCTAACCTAACTCAGTTTGAAAGGATTTTTCATTTCACAAGAGGTAATAAGTAAGCATGGAGCCCACAACTAGAAATAAATGTCATAAACAATGATTATCCATATTCCAATATAGGTTCCTTGATTCTATACACACATACTTGAAAATATGTGTGAGGGATTGGTGCTGTGGTGTAGTGGGTAAAGTCACCGCCTAAATTGCCAGCATCCCATATAAGCCCTGTTTAGAGTCCTGGCTGCTCCACGTCCCATCTAGCTCTCTGCTATGGCCTGGGAAAGCAGTAGAGGATGGCCCAAATCCTTGGGACCCTGCACCCACAGGGGAGATCTGGAGGAAGCTCCTGGCTCCTGGTTTTGGATTGCTGCAGCTCTGGCCATTGCAGCCATCTGGGGAGTGAACCAGGGAATGGGAGACTTCTCTCTCTCTCTCTGCCTCTGTCTCTCTATAACTCTGCCTTTCAAGTAAATAAATAAATCTTTTAAAAAAAGAAAGAAAATATGTGTGGATACTAGCAAAATAATGTATACAAAAATTCCCTTTCTATAGATTCCTTGTATTTCATTAGAGACATGTATAAAAATGCTGAGGAAACAAGTATTTGTTAAATCATAAAAATCATTTAATAAATTATTATTACTTTTGTGATTATCGACCTTTAAGACAAGAACACACCTCAGCTGACTATCTACGTTTCTTCAATAACAATGCTTGTGAGAGACCTGGAAGGAGCTCCTGGCTCCTAACTTCGGCCTGGCCCAGTCCTGACCATTGAGGTCACTTGAGGAGTGAATCCACAGGAAGAAACTCTCTCCTTGTATTTCTCTCCCTCTCTTTCTGTAACTCTGACTTTCAAATAAATAAAAATAAATCTTGGACACACACACACTCACAAAGAGAATAGAGACAAAGAGTGAGAAATAGACACAGAGAAACTGAATGAAGAGTAAGTAAGAAGTTATGCAAATACTTTCAAAAATGCTACTAACCCATATTCATGGCTTCAGGTTCCATAGAAAAGGGCTATGGAATTTTGAAAAATAGTGCAACAGTAGTTCTCATATTTACACTTTGGAGAAAGATAATATTTTTAAAAAGCCATCGTTTTGAATCTTCTCTAAGGCTTATAAAATATTCTTGGGTCTCAAATTGCATAGCCTAGCAATATACATGGATTTTCAAGGTAATTCAGGAGTAACAAACTTTATAAATAAAATGTTCAATAAACTTAAAAAAGTGTTATGAATTTTGTTTTTCCACCTGAGGAAGTTCAGGAACCAAAGTCTTCATAATTTTATAAGGTTTGGATTAATTAAAATCCCTTCCCTCTAGACATTGATAAATGTAAACGGTAAGAAAAAAACTGTCATAGGCATTATTCTAGAAATTTTAATTGTGAAGATCCCTTTAGGTAAGAGCTATTTTATTTACATTTTAAAGATACGGAAACACAGACTGAAGCAGAAAATGTGCTGCAAAGGTGACTTTAGTCCTCAGGGATACAAAAAATATTTTCTTTCAATTAAGAGCTAAATGTATAGACCATAGAAAAGCTAACTACATTTTAGTTGCTTTTGAAACACTCCTTTACATAAGGTCCCGACATTCATGCAGGTATGTGAAGCCCTGAGCTTTTAGAAATTCATGAAATCATCTACACCATATAAGACAGCCAGCAACAGACAGTGGGAATTGTTAAAAGTGCCTATTTTTTCCGGCGCCATGGCTCACTAGGCTAATCCTCTGCCTTGCAGCGCTGGCACACCGGGTTCTAGTCCCGGTCGGGGCACCAGATTCTGTCCCGGTTGCCCCTCTTCCATGCCAGCTCTCTGCTGTGGCCCGGGAGTGCAGTGGAGGATGGCCCAAGTGCTTGGGCCCTGCACCCCATGGGAGACCAGGATAAGTACCTGGCTCCTGCCATCGGATCAGCGCGGTGCTCCGGCCCCAGCGTGCAGGCCACGGAGGCCATTGGCGGGTGAAACAAAGGCAAAGGAAGACCTTTCTCTCTCTCTCTCTCTCTCTCTCTCTCTCACTGTCCACTCTGCCTGTCAAAAAAAAAAGTGCCTATTTTTACAATGCCACTTTGAAGGAGACTTTACCTTTTGTGTTTCTCCATTTACCTTGTTAAGCATCACACTTAACTTTATGTTCAACCAAGTGTTTTGCAAAATGTTTCTGAACATTAATATATTTTGCAAGTGGCTTCATGAGCGGTCAATCTGAAAGCATTAAAATGTACTATCTCACATTTATGAAGTTAACTGTCCTACACATATGAGTATAGCATGTATCACATAACAATTACAGAAAAAAGCTACCTCGAATACATCCCTTAAATTATGATCTGAAATCATCATTTTCTGCTTTATTCTTTTGAACAGTAACGTAGATGGTAATGTGAAAATTTGTGGATAATTATGTTTCACTGTTCTTTGGGCATTTTTACTGAGAATAGACACTGCATAAACACAGTTTACCCTTTATCTGTTTTAAGATAATAGTACTATTCTACCTTGTTTATCAACATGGTTTTACTATTATTGAAAATGTTTGCACTGAAAGATAACAACTGTAAACAATCATTTTTTCTTCCAGAAAATTTTGAAAGAAATGCTTAACTGTATATGAAATTTTTCAACTCCTTGATAAATAGCATCAAAGAACTCTTTTCTTACCATGTCTTTCTTGTGTGGACAAGAAAGGAAAAAAATACTACCAAAATGTAGTGTATTTTAATTTGAATTACAATACTTCCTAAAACAAGTCGGATTCAAAAATTATTTATTTAGGCTTTTCCTAAGTTAAAGCTAAGAGAAATTATAAAAACAAACATAAAATTTAGTCTTTTAGATTCTATGCATGATAACCAGAAGCTAAATACCTTTATGTTACTAATTTTTTTTTTTTTTTTTATTCTTTGCTCTTACATTTCACTCTATCCCTATCTCTCTCTGATTGCCCTTCTCCCTCTCTGCCAGGCCAAAAACCCTGAACACTAAATTGCTTCTCAAAGTTAAATCATTCTTAGAAAAGGGAAAGAGCATTTCAAGAACTGGTCTAGCTCTGAACTAATAGCCATCATCAAAGACTTTTCAAAGCTTACACAAGATAGAAAGAAATTTGCAGTGGAATATAAATTAGTTATAAGAATGTGTAACCCAATGCTCTTAGATACACGATACACATCTACCAATTCATATGTTCGTAGCAATCTAAGCAGAAAAAAAAAAGTGTAATGTAACATACTGAATGAGAATATTTCAAGTGTTATAGAAATCCAGGTGATGGCCAGTGCTATGGCACAGCCTGTTAAGCCTCCACTTTAAACTCCTGCATCCCATATTGTGTGCCTGTTCCTGCTTTGCCTGCTCCAGTTCCTATCCAGGTCCCTGATATTATGCCTGGGACTTTAACAGAAGATGGTTAAGTTATTTGGCCCCTGCACCCGCTTGGGAGAGCTGGATGGAATTCCAGGCTCCTGGCTTTAGCCTAGCACAACCTTGACCTTTGAGACCGTTTTGGGGAGTGAACCAGCAGAAGGAGGACCTGTCTATCTGCTTTTTTCTCCCTCTCTATGTAACTCTTTCAAATAAATTTTTAAAAAGCTGTTTAAAAAATGCTCAAATTGAATTTGGAAATCAGAAATGTTTAGAAAACAACTAGAAGTAGACACGGCATTTTAGCGCCTATTTCCAAAGTTGTTCCTGTGAAATGGTTTGTCATGGTTCAGCACTTTTTTAGTGTTTAGTCTTTTGGAGATTTTAGAGGAAATTCTTTAACCATTTTTGAAGAGATAACATTCAGTAGTAAATTCTAAGTTATGGGTTACTCCAGCACGCTTCACATGATATTTTAAGGTCTTACCTGAGAAACAGAGGATTTGACAGAGAAGAAAAAAAATCTAGGATCAGAAATCACCCTGTTGTCAAACCTCTAATACTCAGGCAAACATTCTAAAAGAGACATAGATAAAGATCAGAATGTATTGAAGATAAATGTGCTGCTTTACAGACTGTACAACAAAAATAAATAAATAAATAAATAAATAAACAAATAAATAAATTTCACATCCTAGTGAATAAGCAGCGTCTCTGAACACTGCAAATGGGAGGTTACTGATTTTAAAAGCAGTGTACAGTTTTGGCTAAAAAAAAAGTTAATGATCGGCCGGCGCCGCGGCTCACTAGGCTAATCCTCCGCCTAGCGGCGCCGGCACACCAGGTTCTAGTCCCGGTCGGGGCACCGGATTCTGTCCCGGTTGCCCCTCTTCCAGGCCAGCCCTCTGCTGTGGCCAGGGAGTGCAGTGGAGGATGGCCCAGGTGCTTGGGCCCTGCACCCCATGGGAGACCAGGAAAAGCACCTGGCTCCTGGCTCCTGCCATCGGATCAGCGCGGTGCGCCGGCCGCAGCGCGCCGGCCGCGGCGGCCATTGGAGGGTGAACCAACGGCAAAGGAAGACCTTTCTCTCTGTCTCTCTCTCTCTCACTGTTCACTCTGCCTGTCAAAAAAAAAAAAAAAAAAAAAAAAAAAAAAAAAGTTAATGATCAATAAGGGCTGATTACAGAAAGGTGGAACACTCTCCTGTTCCCTTCAACTCAAAAAGAATTTTCTCAAAGTATTTAAGATCAACTTGAGAAACTGACTTCCAGCTTGAATGTGTGGAAAGGGAATTTGCTATCTTGCTATAGCAGAAAAACTGTAGGCAAGAAAATAAAACAAAACAAAATAGCCATACCTGAATTTTAGCAATTTTAATCAAAATCATGGATTCAGTTGCACATTATCTATATCACAGCAATTACTAAATTCAGTAAGATGAGTTCTATCACATTTAACTTGAAGTAGCTCCCATGCCTGCTCCTTTCATAGCCCAGTGGTATGACAGCAGATATACTGCTGCATTGCAGACAACACAGCATTGCAGCTCTGTAAAAGGCTCCATATAGAGGAACAGTCAATGTTTTGTCTGAACTTGCAGCCCCCAGGAAATTCTCTGTCCTCAGAATGTGGCATTTAATTGATTTGCCCTAAGCTCAGCTCTGCACCTAGTAGGGATATAGGGTGGCAGTAATTTACTCCCTGGACACTACCTGAATAATAGCAAATTCAGCTGCCTAGGGCTGTGACTTTAATTGAGGAAAACAAAAACTTGTGCAAAATTTTAGAATAAAATCCTCAAGAAAACAGGAAATTTTGAAAACTTCTGACATGTCCCTGGGGGTCTTATGCAATGTTTTATACTTACCCAAGGAAGATCTGAAAAAAGGAGAATGCATCATTCACTCTGGTTCTTAAGTCTTGTCCAATCAGGTACTGAAAGCTAAGAATATCATGTAGGATATCTGAAGCTTGAAGCCATACCATCTGATACAGAACACTGTTGTAAAGAGCGTGCGACTTCAGAATCATTTGAGAAAAATACCATCAGTCACTGACTGACCATTAACTACGTAGCAACATTTCAGCCAACTCAAATAGACTTAAACAGGCTTCTTCCTGCCTCTAGGTCTCACTCTAGCCTTATGGCATAACCACAGCTCCCTCCCCATATCTTAGAGCATTAACTTTAGAAAAAAATGTGATTATAAATTCATTATCTGTCACTTTGAACTATAAATATATTTTACTATTTGTTCTCTGTTTTTAATTTGCTTATTTTTATTTTATTTCAAAGGCAGAGAGACAGATAGATGAAGGGAGATCTTACATCTGTTGTTTTACTCCTCAAATGAAAAGCTGGGGCAGGATGAGGGTGAATTTAGGAGTATGAATCTCAGTCCAATGATCCCACATAAATACTAATGTGTTAAAAACAAAACCACAAGTAAAACTAAACTAGGAAATGCTTATACATGAAAGAAAATAAAATAAAAATCCAAATATTATAGAGCATGGCAAAAATAGTGCTTATGGTATTAATTTATGTACTTGTTTATTATATATATATGTATTTATATATTTATTTATATACTTACAAATGCCTACCAAAAAAAAAAAAAAAAAAAAGAAGAAGAAGAAGAAGAAAGCTAGGCCTATGATTGTGGCTCAGAAGGTTAATCCACCTCTTAGGACATCAGCATCACATGTTAGAGTGCCAGTCCAGTTCCTAGCTATTTTGCTAGTGATACAGATTTCAGATAATATGCCTAGGAAAGCAGCAGATGATGGATGACCCAAGTACTTGGCCTCTAGGTGGGATACCTGAGTGATGTTCTTGGCTCTTCTCTTCAACTGGCCCCACCATGATTGCTTCAACCATTTGGGGAGTCAATCAGTGAATGGATGATCATGCTATGTCTGTCTTTCTTTGTCACTCTAGCTTTCAAATAAATTAATTAATTTGAAAAAAAAAAAAAAACAAGACATAAAATCAACAATTAAACACCTCAAAAAACTCAATAAAATGGGAGAATTCCAAACTGAAACCAATCAACTACTAATTAAAAATTAAAATGAAAATTACTGAAATAGAGAAGATGTAAAAATGAGAAAATTAATTAAGCAAAAACTATATGGTTGAAATGGTTAAAAATAAAATAAAGTAAAAATACTTCAGGTAGATCCAGGAAAAAAGAAAAAGATTCAAACTGAAAAGAGGAGTGAAAATGAAGACATCATCCCAGCCTTTAAAGAAGATAAAAAGTTAATATAGCAATACTATGAACAACTACAAATTAACAAATAGTATAATTTTAGCAACATGACCGAATACCTAGATATAATCAAATTACTGATCTGTCTGCAGAAGAAATACATAATCCGAATAGATATATAAGACAAAAATCTTAATTTTTAATTAAAAACATCTCAGCAACAACAAAAGCAACTATAGGGACACATAATTTTAATGTCTAATTTATACAAAGAATTTCAAAAATAATTGAGGGGCAAGTGCTGTGGTAGCAGGTAAAGTGCCTGCCGTGCCAGCATCCCACATGGGCTCCTGTTTGAGTTCTGGTTGCTCCACTTCTGATCCAGCTCTCTGCTATGGCCTGGCAAAGCAGTGGAAGATGGCCCAAGTGCTTGGGCCACTGCACTCGCGTGAGAGACCTGGAAGAAGCTCCTGGCTCCTGGCTTCAGATTGGCCTGTACCAATCTAGCAGTTGCGGCCATCTGGGGAGTGAACACTTCTCTGCTTCTGCCTCTACCTCTGCCTCTGCTTCTCTGTAACTCTGATTTCAAATAAATCTTTTAAAAAATAATTGAAATTAGTCTTCCACAATTTTTTCAATATATAGGAGAGGAGGAACGCTTGCTAATTTGTTCTATGAAGTCATTGTTTCCTTAATATCGAAACCAAACAAAACATCAAAAGAATGACATGGATCAACATATTTTATGAGTACAAATATAAACAATCTCAACACAATACCAGAAAGTTGAAACCAGCAACAACTATAACCAAGTAGCAATTTATAGCATAATAGTATATAATATAATAGTACAGTATAGTATAGTATAATCAAGAAGCAATTTTCCTAGGATATAATATGCATTTAACATCTAAATATCAATCAGTACAATATACCATTTTTACAGAATAAAAGACAAAAGAAACACATAATCATTTCAAAAGACACATGAAAATCATCTCATAAATCCAAAAATCCTTTTGTATTTAAATAAAACACTTTAGAATCCAGTAATAGAAGGAAATTTTCTGCATTTATCGAAGGACATCTACATATAAGTCACAACTAACATCATGCTAATGCAGAAAGACTTAATTGCTACCAGGCAAGGTTATCTGGTCTCACTATTTGTATTCAGCAATGATACTGGAGGTTTTAGCTACAGTAATTAGGCAAAACAGAAGTAGGAGGCAACAGGAGTGGAAAGGAAGATGTTAACTATTTCTATTTCTATATAGCATTATTTTATGTACAAAATATTTAGAAGCACACACAATTATTAGAACAAATAAAAATTAGCAATTTGACAGTATACATTTTAATACACACTGTGTATTTTATTTTTTCCACTAGTTATGATAATCTACAAATGAAAATAAGAAAATATCGTTATTCAAAGTAGTATCAAAAAGAGTGAAATACTAGGGAAAATATTAACGAAATGTGCATTTTTACACTGAAAATTATAGAATAAATTTTAAAGAAATTGAGTTATCTAGTAAATGAGACAGTCCATGTTCATGGATTGGACTACTTGATATTGTTAAGACGCGAATTGGTATACATATTGAATATTAACCTGATAAAACTCCAAGTATTTTTTTTCTTTCTTTTGAAGAAATAGACAATTTAAACCTGAAATTTATATGGAAATACAGATATTTAAAACAACCAAAAGTATTATAAAATTAGTAAATTTGGAGGATTTTTTTAACTCAACTTTGTTGTAACGGGTCTCAAAATTCTGTGACAGATTTTTGGTCACTTTTTTCCATTAAAAAGTACTGAGTTTAAAAACTAGTAACTTAAAGCTGCCACATACACACACACAAATGGTTCACAAAGCGTTCTTCTTTTCTTCTGAAGGTTTTACGATGCCTTGTTATCATTAACCAATCTTTTACTATTAAACTTAAGTGTTAATTGAGACATCAATTCTGAGACTGTTCTTCCACTACTGATTAAGACTGGGGTAACAACTTTTAGGGATGATATTTGTTCAGCCTTCTAAGCTTTCTGGGCAGACTTGGTGATCTTGCCAGCTCCAGCAGTGTGAGCAGGTTTGCACCATCAACATTTCCCTGTGTAAATTTGAGCCCATCAAGTATTGCGTGAAAGATCATTGATGTCTCAGGACACAGAGACTTTACCAAAAACATGACTACAGGCACATTCATGCTGACCATGCTGCTAGTGTCAGAGAATTGGAAGCTGTTATCTCTAAGAATGGGCAGATCAGTGACCCTGCCCTCTGTATTATACACTGATGTGAAACAGCTAACTGTTGGTGTCATCATGATGGATTCCACTGAGCCACCCTTCAGCTGGAAGAGATAGTAGGAAATCATTTAGGAGATGAGCACCAACATTAAGAAAATTGGCTACAACCCTGAGGCAGTAGCATTTGTGCCAATACCTGGTTAGAACAGTGACTACATGCTGGAGCCAAGTGCTAATATGCCGTGGTTCAAGGGATGGAAAGTCACCTGCAAAGATGGCAATACCAGTAGAACCACACCACTGGAAGCCCTGGATTGCATCCTCCCACAAACTACACCAACTGACAAGCCTTTGACACTAATTTTCCTTAACTTTAAAATATTCTAGGGGCCCACGCGGTAGCATAGCACGTAAAGCGCCTGCAGTGCCGGAATCCCATATGGGCACTGGTTCAAGACCTGGCTGCTCTACTTCTGATCCAGTTCTCTGCTTTGGCCTGGGAAAGCAGTAGATGATTGCGCAAGTCCTAGGGCCCTTGTACCCACGTGGGAGACCCTGAAGAAGCTTCTGGCTTCAGATCAGTGCAGCTCTGGCCATTGCAAACCAGTGGATAGAAGACCTTTCTCTCTCTGTCTCTGCCTCTCCTTCTCTCTCTGTGTAACTCTTTCAAATAAATAAATAAATCTTTTAAAAAGTTCTACAAAATTTTAGTAGAAATGGCAGCAAAGATCTGCAATAAGAATCAACATTCAGATCAAGGGATTAGAACCCAGAGCCAGATTTACCTTCAATGTATGGTCAGTTGATTTTGAACAGAAGCTTCACTATAATTCAAAGAAGAAATAGTACTTTTTAAACAAATAATTCCAGATCCAACATATCTCAACAGGCAATATAATGAATTCAGAATATTTTGCACACCATATACAAAAACTAACTCAGAATGTATCATGGACTTAAATGTATCAGTTAGAATTGTAAAACCTCTGAATGGAACCAGAGGTGATTCTTCATGATCCTGGGCTGGACTGTGGTTTCTTATGCATGACAACAAACATGAGCAACTAAACATACAATATTCAAATTGGACTTCTATAAAATGTAAAATTGTTATGCTTAAAGTCACAAGACAATGAAAAGTTACTTTGGGAGCTCTGTTCAATTTTTATATTATAAATGACATTTTGCTAAGTACTGAACTATTTTGTACTAACATCACACTAAATATGACATTATTATGTTATCTAAAAGTGGAAATGAATATACTGATACAATACATAAAGAAAATGGAAAGAATACAAAGAATGACAATATTGTCTAATTGTTATGTAACAATTGATTTTTCCAGAAGGCATTTTAAAATTTTAAAATTCAACAATCAAGGTAAATAAATAGGCACAATATCAGGCATTTGGGTAGGTGGTTAAGATGCCTTTGATAATCGCACCCCATATTGAAGTGCCTGGGTGTGAGTCTTGCCTTAGCCTCTGATTCAACTACCTACTAATGAGAACTCTGGGAGACAGCAGATTATGGCCCAAATTCTTGGGTTCCTGAGACTGATATGGTAGATCTGGATTGAGTTCTTGGTTCCTTAGCTCCTGGCTCACCTCAGGCTCTTAGAAATATTTGATGAGTGAAGCAGTGGATGGAAGATCTGTCTGTGACTGTCTCTCTGCCTTTCAAATAAATAATTAAAAATTTAAAAATATACAAACTGGTAAATGATTTGAACAGACGTTTCCAAAAATAAAATATGCAAATGACCAGTGAACAAATGAATAAATACACATAATTAGTTACTAGGGAATTGCAAAGCCAAGTCACAATGAAATGTCACTTTATAACCACTATGAATTTTTTAAAAGAAGATATGAAACAAGAAATGTTAGTGTAAATGTGGGGAAATTAGAATCTTCAAAGATTCCTAATGTGGATACATGAGAAGACTCATTCAGGCTCATTGAAAAATGATTTGTCATTCCTCTAACTCCTGAATATAGAGTTACTTGTACTCAGGCACTCTACATGTCTAAAGGAAGTGAAAATATATGTGGAGTGAGAAACTTGTAAACAAATTTAAGGGATTTTTTGTTTGTTTACAGAGGAACATAGTAATATATTATTCATAAATAATAGAAGTGGAAATAACAAAATCCCTATCAGTTCATGTCTGAATAAACAAAGTTTGATGTATTCTTGCAATGAAATATTACTTAGAAATGAAAAAGAATGTATACATTCTGTAATATGGATGAACTTTGCAAATATTATGTTAAATCAAAGAAGACAGTAACAGAGATCATGTACTAATGTACTCCAATATGTTTGGGGTACAATAGAATTAAAATAAATTTGTTTTAGTGCAAATAAGTTTATTTTGAAGTCCATGAATAATTTTTTCATATAAGTATTTTCTAAGAACTTTTTGAGGAATTTTCATAATAAATAATTTAATTTATATGTAATTTCCAAAATAGGCAAATCCGTATAGACTGAAATTTGACTCCTGCTTGTTTGAGGTTCAGGTGGAGGCTGTGTGCAAATGTGGAGTGATATCCAGTATATACAATTTTATTGGTGGAGTAGTAAATGTGTTCTAGAATCAAACCTAGATGATACATAAGTCTGGATATATTAAATACAGAAATGTACGCTTTATGTAGGTGGATTTTAGGTATGTGATATATATATATATATATTAAATAAAACTGTAAAATGAAAGTGAACACAAAAGCAGGTATTTAGCTTAGAGGTTAAGATGCCAATATCCTACATTCAAGTTCATGGTTCAATTCATGGCTGCAGTTCATGACTTCAGCCTCCTGCCGATGGAGAACTTAGTCCCAGTTACTGGGTTCCTGCCACCCATGTAGATGGCCTGGATTGTGTTCCCAGCTTCTGATTCCGGCCCAAGGCCCAGCTTTGGTCATTGATAGCATTAGGAGAGTATACCAGCAGATGGGGAGATGAGAGTGCTTGCTCTGTCTACCCCCTTCCCTTTGCTTCTCAGGCATATACACACACACAAATTAAAGGATGAATAAAGAAGTTTATTATTTTAATAAAAAAATTTTAAAGAGACTGATTTTTTTGTGGGCACTTTATGTGATCTTAGTTCCCACCAATGTTGTACAATTTCTCTTTTGGGATCAGCAAATTATTCAGATTGTGTGTATCTCTAATAATTTTTCAAACTTCGTTGTGTACCTATTGATTCTTGACACGACATATGTCTAAACAAGCAACATTCTTCTTTAAGATTTTTTATTAATTTGAAATGCTGATCTATACAACATAAAGGGAGAGATGGAGATATCTTCCTTCTGCTGGTTCACTCCTCAATGGGCCAAGTTGGGCCAGGCCAAAACCAGGAGTCTGGAACTCCATCCAAGATGGGTGGCAGGTGCCCAACTACTTGGACCATCTTCCATTGTATTCTCAGGCCCATTAGCAGGAAACTGGTTCAGAAGTGGAGCAGTTGTGGCTAGAACCTGCATTCATAGGCGATGCTTGTGTCACAAGTTGTGGCTTAACCCACTATGCCATGTCAGCCCCGTTTTTCTTCTTTTTGAGACCACACACACAATTAAAACAGTCTGAGGCTTTAACTGTGTGAAAGGAACAACCTGTTTAAATGTTCTGGTAATATCTTCCTTGAAATCCTCAAGAAGTTGCCTCGTCACAATAAAGTCACTATTAATTTAAACAATGACTTCTTGCTTTCCCTTTGCACTAATGAAAATCAAATTGAACACTTCAATGAGGCATCAACTTCGTTGAGGGGAAAACAAATACATTTACATAGGTTATGTCGCTCCCCCTCTTCGCGGAGGAACGACACAGGACCCTGCGCTGTTCTTTTGTCTGCTCGGCCCTTCCCGGGTTTGCTGCTGGTCCTTCCCGGGTTGGCTGCCGACCCCTCCACCTCCGTGGAGGGGCGGCTCCCCCTGCCACTTTCCCCACTTCCACGGAGGAGCGGCACACCTCCGGCCAGCTCTCTCAGGGGCTGCTCAGATGTTATCCGGATGTTCCTGGTGCATGTTGGCTCTCTCCTCCTTTATAGTCCTCTTCCACCAATCCCAACTCTGCTACCCACACACCGAGCACGCTGCTCTCCTCCAATCAAGAGCAGGATCAGCTCCTGCAGCTTGTCAAACTGATGAGGCAGGTGCGTAGAAATTGTTTGGTCTCTTTCTCTCAGCGCCATATTGTGGGAGAGCAGATGCATAGAATAAGTCTTAATTCCAGTAACTTAGTCTAGTCTCAGTTGCTCCCCACAGGTTAGATGATCAGGATTTGGGACTAAACGCATTCATATTCACAATGACATTTGAAACCTCTAGCCAGAGTCACTGAATGTACTCTTGAACCAAAAGTTTATCAAGATGCAAAAACCTATAGTCAAAGTCTAGTTGTAAAGAAAGGGCTCATCACACCTTTCCTGATTTTTGGAATATTTCTACCTCCCTGTGCAAAATACAGTGGGCACTGCAGTGATATAACTTTAACACTTGAATAGCATGGAAAAAGTAATAGTCATTTTGTTTCACTGTAGCACAGACAGAATTTTTTAATTTTATTTTTTTAACCTTCAGTAGCTCCTGGCTCTGACTCCACATAACTTGCAGTTGTGGTTCTCTGTGCTTTTTTTCCCCACCTGTATTTCTTTAGAACTGATAAATATAGTGAGTATTTGTTTGCCTTCTCCAGTGTGGCAGGGGACAAAACAACCAAAAACAAGATAACAAACACCACGGTTATTATACCCCACGGATTTAGTAAGGAATCATTGTTTTCACAAGTCCTAAGACAGGAAACACTACATCTCTCTGTTATTCTGTCCTTATTCAATATGTGTATAATCATTTGTTGTGCTTTAAAAATAATGATGCATCTGCAATTGATTTTATAATTTTGCGTACTATTGGAGTTTAAAAATATCATAAGGTTTCCAAAGAAAATTTACATATTTTGTAAGTAAATTTTATTAACTAAGATATGCTTTATTTCAAAGAGGTAAATTTCTTACTCATGACAGATTAAAAACCATTCAAAACTATACCTGGAAAATAGAACAGGCACAGTTAAAAGAAACACCTGAGTGTTTTTGAATACTGCAGGCAGTTAGTATCAATATTCCTTAAATTAATCATATCCTTATTAATTGAGCTTCTTGCCTAGAAATCTAAAGAGGGACAGATTTTGTGTTTATGTGATCTAATATTAGCTCTTCAGAAAATCTTACATGGGCTTGCTTGATATTTGTAAACTTTTCTGCCTATTAATATATGAGGGCTTCTTTGCACAAGGCCTTAGTTTCTTGATTAATGTTTGGGAAATGACCCTCGGCCAATAGCTAACAACTGTCTTTCTGTATCCTGTGGCAAAACCAAGACACTTTAATTTTAAATAAGAATCATTGCACATACACAGAAGTCTTCTGGTGATTCTATTTTAGGATCTCCTTTAAACTCATTTTTAAATTTCTTTTTCTTTCTAATGCTTTTTTCATGTTAATACACAGATAATACAAAGGGAACAGATTCAAGGTAGTTCATTGATACAACTCTAAAATTATAATGACATTCCCTTTCTCCCTCAAACCCTTTCCCTCCCTCTTTCTTTGTTTCTTTCTTCCTCCCTCCCTCTTTCTACCTCTCCTTCCTTTTTTTCTTTCCCTCCCTCCCTCCCTTTCTCCCTCCCTCCCTCCCTCCCTCCTTTCTTCCTTCCTTCCTTCCTTCCTCCCTCCCTCCCTCCCTCCCTCTCTCTCTCTCTCTTTCTCTCTTTCTTTCTTTCTTTCTTTCCCATATTCTAAACATTGCTTTTTTTTTTTTAACTCTGTGTGCTTTTTTGGTCCTCTTTATGTACTTTTTTGTATGAATCCAGCATTTAGCTACAGTTGGCTTGTGAAACTCACTAATACAAAAAAATAGAGTGTTGTATTAGTACATGTATTTTTGAGAACTACCAGTTTCCTTTGATACTAGTTCTTTGTAATGAATCAGTTTTGTTATATCTTAATGTTAGCCGTCGCAAAGCACACCGGACACCAGCGTAAGGGAAAGGGTTTATTGGGGAACACCCTACAGACCGGAGTGAAGGGGCGGCGAAGGAAAAAAGAGGCCACGTGTCTGGGATGGGGGTTTAATATAGTTTTTCCAGGGGGTGAGCAGTGAGGTAGGAATTAGCCAATCCCATTAGGTTGGGGGTGGAGCTAGGCACAGGTAATTTGGGCCATGTGGCTACCTGGCTTTCAGTAATGGCAGCTGGTACCGGGGCATAGAATGTCAGTAATGGCGGCGGGTACCAGGGCACAGGATGTAGATCGCGCCACAGATAGGAGACTGCGCCTGCGCCAGTTGACTAACAAGTTTATTCTCTTGTCTCCTCCTATGCATGACTTTAGAAATAGCAACAGGACAGCCATCCAAAAATCTAAAAATTCCACCATTCATAGAAAAGTAAATTACTTTGGTTAATAAAATATGACTTGGGGACCTTATGTGGAAACTAGCTTTTGTAACTGAACTTTAAGGAAATAGAACTTGGAATAAAGAAAGAGAACATATGGTACATATTTAGAGCTTATCTCATTTTCATAGTTCTTAAAGTAAGGCTTAATTTCTTTTTAGTTTTAGAACTACCTAATGATCTTGCCATTACATTTTTGATTACCTAGCACTGGAACATTCTGAATGAGTAGCATCAGAATACCACAACAGTATTTAAGAATCTAAGAGAGTGTTTTGGCCAATTACAAATAGTTGAATTGATCTCAGGTGCCTCATGTCATTGTGTGGCAGCAAAACCAATTGGTCATTTCTGATACCTGGATACAAGCTTGATAAATGAATTCCTTCCTTCAAGACAATCCCTAACATTGACAAGAGTTAACATTAGGATCCAGTGTAGCTGGCAAAGCCATAGCCTGCAATATCAGCCTCCAGTTTAGGCACTGATTTGAGTCTCGGCTGCTCACTTTTGATCCAACTCCTGCTAATGTGCATGGGAAAGAAGCAGAGGATAGCCCAAGTCTTTGGGCCCCTATACTGATGTGCAAGGCCTGGATGAATTTCCTGGCTCCTGAATTTGGACCTGCCCAACTCCGGCCGTTGTAACCATTTGAGCATTTCTACCCCCTCCCTTCTCTCTCTCTCTCTTCTCTCTACTCTCTTCTCTCTCTCTCTCTCTCTCTCCATTTCTCTCTCTGTAATTCTGCCTTTCAAATAAATAAATCTTTTAAAAATACATTCCCTATATTAAAAATAATTCAACTTTATTCCATCAGGTTACACTCTTGTTACTAATATATTGTTTCATAACTCAGTAATAACAAAATGGGTCTTGACTTGAGAATAAAAATGCTGTGTTCAAGGGAATTTTGGATTGTTTTCTTATCTATTCAAATGTATCACTCATGCTTTACAGGAGATTAATAAATTAGAGTGAGTTTCATGTGTTATGGTTTCAAGATAATTACCTAGACTGAAATTCTTCATCTACAGATTCAGGAATTTGAAAAGCAGTGGTTCATGAGATCAGATCAAATTTAGAAATAAATTCGGCCTTTGAAAGGGTTGGAAGAGTCCATCGCTGCAGTGTTCACTCTTATTTTTGCTGTTACAAAAAGATTCGAGGATCAAACAAGGAGCTATAAAATTACACAATTTGATGAATAACCACATATCTGTTTCTAGGAGATGTTCTGCTTGTCAATAAAATCTGTTCTTCTGATTTATTTCAGAAACCCTTAGAACTTAACCTACAAATTCTGAAAACAATTCTTTCTACACAAAAACACACACACACATGCACACACACATGCACACACACATGCAAAGAAAGAAAAGAAAGCATGGCATGACAAAGGGGAAATTTAAGTATGCACAGAAACTTACTGAAATAACATGTACCTCAATTGGCAATCAACCTGATAATGAACGTTTCTATGTATTAATTATGTGTTGTTTAAATGGGGGCTCTAGACTGACCAAGAAGGAAAACAATAAGATCTGAATACACCTAAAACAAAGACCTTACATAATTTTACTCTTGTTTATATCAGTATCAATTAATTATTGCCAGAAAGTCTTGCACGAGATAAAAAAAAAAAAACAGTTCAGAATAATTTTAATGTGTTCAAGAAATTGTCTCCTCCCACAAAATTAAAATTATGATATTTAGCTCTGAAAAAGATATAATTAAATAAATGTTTTATCTATGAGAATCTTGGAAGTCATCAATATTAAATTCTCAGTTTTCTGAGCATCTCTAATCTTAAACAATTATATACAAATTAACCCTGTACTGACAGACTCCAAAACCTCATAGTTATCCAAATCTTATTTTCTTCTGAGATGCTATTAAAATGTGTCAAGGCAATCTCCCTCCTATATACAATAAGGAAAAACTCAGTGCTTTTCTTTCACTTGGTATTTTGGTTGTATTTTCACATGCTTGACACTCAGCTTCAGTTAGATGCCACACGACTTAAACAAACATAACAATCACTGATGTTTATTTATGATACAATCTTTTTTAAAGATTTTATTTATTTATTTATTTGAAAGAGTTACAGAGAGTGAGAGGGAGAGACAGAGAGAAAGGTCTTCCGTCCACTGGTTCACTCCCCAGATGGCTGCAAGGGCCAGAGCTGCGCCGATCTGAAGCCAGGAGCCGGGAGCTTCTTCTGGTCTCCCATGTGGATGCAGAGGCCCAAGGACTTGGGCCATCTTTCACTGCTTTCGCAGGCCATAGCAGAGAGCTGGATTGGAAGAAGAGCAGCAGGGACTAGAACCGGTGCCTATATGGGATGCTGGCGCCGCAGGCGGAGGATTAACCTACTGCACCACAGCGCTGGCACCAATACATTTTTTTTTAATTATTTACTTATTCCATCCACTTCCGTATATAAGTAGTTGACAGGAACAAAAGAATTTGAGCCATCATCTTTTGCATCCCAAGGTGCACATAGCAGTAAACTGGATTGAAAACAGAGGAGGTCGGCACCCAGGCTCACTAGGCTAATCCTCCACCTGCGGCGCCAGCACACCGGGTTCTAGTCCCGGTTGGGGCGCCAGTTCTGTTCCGGTTGCTCCTCTTCCAGTCCAGCTCTCTGCTGTGGTCCAGGAGTGCAGTGGAGGATGACCCAAGTGCTTGGGCCCTGCATCCCCATGAGAGACCAGGAGGAAGCACCTGGCTCCTAGCTTCAGATTGGCGCAGTGTGCTGGCCGCAACACACCAGCCTTAGTGGCCATTTGGGGGGTGAACCAATGGAAAAAGGAAAACCTTTCTCTCTGTCTCTCTCTCTCTCTCACTGTCTAACTCTGCCTGGCCAAAAAAAAAAAAAAAAGAAAAAAAAGAAAAGAAAAGAAAACAGAGGAACTGGGACTCAAACTAGGCACTCAGTTAGGGAATACAAGCATCACAGGTAAAGAGTAAGCACTGTCCCAAATACATTTTTAAATAAATTTTAAATTTTTTTCATTTATATTTAAAGGAACAAATTTCATATACTTCATATAGAAAGTTTTAAAAGCATGATGGTATCTCCCATTCTACTTCCCATCCCTTCCTCACTCCCAAATTTCCTCCTCATTCTTTTCTTATTTTTCTTTTAATTTTTTACAATAACATAGTTTCAATTTTCTTTACCATCAGAAGCTTAACCCTACACTAAACACAGAATTCAACAAGCTGTGTGTAGAAAAGTTACTGTTCCTCAAAATATTAACAAAGGCTACAAACAATAATCAAATCTCAACATGTAGTTTAGACTGAACATTTACTACTTCATAAACAGAAAGACATCTTGAGAGTGGTATCTCCCCCAAAAAAGTGATTGATGCCCGTTAATGATATAAAATTTTGAATTTGAAATATTAATCACTGAAAAATAAGTTTTTCTGAAAGATTTATTGATTTGTTTGAAATGCAGAGTTACAGAAATAGAGTAAAGGAGAAACATACAGAGATCTTTCATCCACTGGATCACTCCACAAATAGCCACAAGGACCAGTGCTGGGCCAAGCCAAAGCCAGGAGCATGGAACTCCATTCCAAATCTCCCACTTGGGTAGTGAGAGGCCAACTACTTGAGCCATCTTCCCTTGCCTTCAAAGGCACATTAGTAGGGAACTGGATTGGAAGTAGAGGAGCTAGGTCTTAAACTGGTGCTCATATAGGATGCTGGAGTTGAAGGAGGTTATAGCTTAACCTGCTGTGCTATAACATTAGTCCCTTAAAAACAAGTTTTTGTATTTTCAGTGACCTTCTTCCAACTCTTCAACTGCAAAGTACACATAAAAATGAATGTTAAAAGTTGAAAACTTTGAAACCTAAAAGGCTTTCATATGCTAAAATATATGGCAAGAAGCAAGCAAGCAGATGGAATAAACAGTATGCAGATAGAAGTTGAAAAATCTTATTTGATTAGCCCAAGTAATGCCATCTGACATCAGTTAGGAAATTGTACTACATTATATTTTCTTTATAAGTCTATATAAAATTTGTCAGTAAAATAAGGAAAAACATTTGAACAGTGTTTTTTTATGATTCTGTCAATTCTATAGTTCTTTGGTTGATACATATTTCACCTTTTCAAAGCTTAAGCCCAGAAATGCAAAATGCTTTACATGGAAACCCCGTTAAAAATATACTTAGGAAAATAATGCTAATGTGTTGGCATAAATCAACTGTACGCAGAGTAGAAAGTGAAGCTCCCATATGGTTATGCACACAATGGTAAAACTATATCTTCTTAGGCATTCCTTGCAATTATATAAATATGAATCTTATCATTAAAAGAGGCCTAACTTTTGATATCATTTTTACAATTTCAGTATTAGTTTTTTAGGTTACTTTTGTGATGCTTAAGTATAACATTAGACTAATTTGTTCACATAGCCATATCTTAATATCCTGTGAATTATGTGAGATTTGCATCTTTTATACTCAGAACTCTGTAATACTGCATTTTGCAGATTTCTAATCAGTTATTCTTACTTCCACATTCAGTTACTTTTACAATGCTATTTAAAATGAAGAAATTACCAGTCACATATTTAACTAGGTATTTACAGATAGAAAATTTTATTTTAGGTGTAGGGAACATTGTCATGTCAAGGACCATTTGGATATTTATAACGGCATTCATGGACTGTAAAAAATTACCAACTCAAAAATTAATGTGCTATATTTGGTCAGAAATTTAATTCAATCATTCCTAATGTAATAGCTGGACCTGCTTCTCTTTTGTGAGGTGTGTGATGGTACCTGGTATTGACAACATTGCTCCTTATAACTGCTTTTTCAGGTTTGCGTGTCATTTTACCACACAGTCAACTCTTTGAGATGGTAACTTTTAAAAAGAAATGCTGGCAACAATAAGTTGTTCCAAACACAAATGCATATTTTAATGCATATATCCTCAAAGGGGAAAATTCTTCATTGCCTATGTAACATTTATAGAACTCAAGTGGTTTGAGTTGTTGCACCTTGTTTTCAGTATAACATTGCTTTGCAACCAAATTATTTCCTTCTGGAGGTTATCAGGCAAATCAGCAGATTCTATATGGAATGATGTAGCAAAGGTATACTGGTTCATTTATTTATTTTTCAAGTCTTTGAATCTTTCATTAAATGCCTACTTTGGTTTTGCATATTCACTAGCATATTCAAGTGTCACAGAGGGCTTTTGTTCATCCACAGAGAGAGAAATATTGTGTTATTCCTTTTGAGCTATACTTTCCACAGCCTTAATTTAGCTTCAAATGATTTCATTTTTGGAGGCAAGTATCTGAGAAACTGCTTGGGGCCCTCCAGGTTAATATTCAGCTCTAAGAGCTACTTGGTAATGTCCATCATAAAAGTTAAATCACACAGCCTCTTGTTTTCACTGAGTTCCCTAACATCCCCCCAAAATAGTTGGCTTCATCCCACAGTTAGTTACACCTTGTGAGCATGTTCCTGTGGCTCAACCACAAACTTCACAAGATTACTGTATTCAGAGTAAAGATAATTCAGTAATCCTTAAACCAGTGGTGGGTAAATCACCTCTCAGTAAAATTCATGCATGACACTACTGCTGTCATCACACTGTTGAATTGCGATGGATATGCAGAGACATTCTTGGTGGATGATGCATTGGCATAAAAGTAAATCACTTTGGTCAAAACTGAGATGACTCTCTTTCTTGACAAGTGCAATTAACCCTTTCTGAGAACCAGCCATGGGACTGGCACTGTACCACAGTTGACTAAGCCTCTGCCTGTGGCACTGTCATCCCATCTGGATGCCATTTGCTGCTCCTTTTCTGATCCAGCTCTCTGCTAATGAGACACATTAGCAAGGAAAGCAGGGGAAGATGGCCCAAGTGCTTGGGCCCCTGCACCTGCATTAGAGACAAGGAAGAAGCTCCTGGCTTCTGATTTCAGCTTGGCTTTGCTCCAGCTGTTGTGGCTATTTGAGGAGTGAACCAGTGGATGGAAAACATTTCTCTCTGTCTCTCCCTATCCATGTTTGTAACTCTGCCTCTTAGTTAAATATATAAATCTTTAAAAATCAACACTTTTTGAAAACTCAAGTTTTTTTTTTTTTTTTTATCCATAAGACAAGCCTCTCAAACTTAAGTCCTTGTCCCTCTTGTACTGTCATGTACAACTTCCCATGACAACATTTCCACTCACACATCAAAATCTGCAGTTATCATACTAATGAAAACAGCCAGTTGGGTGGTATTTGCTATGTTTGTTGTATCATAAGCCAGAGATAAAATTGGAAGTCTCCTGCAGAATCTTTCAGTGTTTTTCAACATCTTGTGCTAAGTCAGTAATCAGATCTGAGTTGAATTTCCAAGACAAATACTCTGAAGCAATTTTACTATGTCGGGTACTAACAACTCCAAAGCGGTCACCATGTACTCTTTCACAAACTGTTCCTCTAAATGAGGCTTTAGCTTCTTTGTGATTAGCTTGCTAACTACATGACTTTTCTGAATAATATTGTTTCTGTTACAAGGAGGTCTTGTGAAAGTGGCTTCTTGTGATTCGAAACTATGCTGAAGAACGTTGATTTATCCAGATGCATTTGGCTTCCCAAATCACTGAGCTTAGCTTGCTTTGTACTGTAATGATACTCCAGATTAGCTTTTTCCCATTATTGGTAATCCAACACCATAAACTGCATACAGATCTGCCTTTTACGTCAACAACTGCACTAACTTTCCTTTGTAGTTGCCATTTGTAGGATGGCACACACTAATGTTTTAATAATTATCCAGTTTGAAGATTGACAGTAATGTGATTATTTTTCTTTGATTGCTGTTATAATTCTGCATTAAATGTAGCACATATCCAGCATTCATATCATCGGGGCCAATGCTGTGGCACAGTAGGTTAATCTTCTGCCTGCAGCGCTGGCATCCCATATAGGTGCTTGTTCTAGGCCCGGATGCTCCTCTTCTAATCCAGCTCTCTGCTATAGCCTAGGAAAGCAGTAAATGATGGTCCAAGTCCTTGGGCCCCTACGCCTACATGGAAGACCCTTAAGAAGCTCCTGGCTCCTGGCTTCGGATCAGAGCAGCTCCGACCATTGTGGCCATTTGGGGAGTGAACCAGCAGATGGAAGACCTTTCTCTCTGTCCCTCCCTCTCAGTCTCTGTAATTCTACCTCTCAAATAGATAAATAACATCTTTAAAAAAGAGAACATATCCGATATTCATATAATCAATTCTCAGGTCTTTTCTTCATACTGTAATTTCCTTAATTCTCACCTGAGATTCTTGGACATGTGTATGATGGTTGCATTGCATCATTGCTTAGTTAACAACTTCATGGTCAATCATCAGAGGCAAGGTCATCAGTGTTGGGAGGAATCATCTTATCACATCTTGTCTCATCATCACTAGATAGTCATAGATTAGCCATAGTGTGTTACACTTTGGCACATGTACAATCCCATCCTTCCTGGAATTGTCCTCTGAGTCAAACAGGCGGACAGGCTTTGCCGGCTGAGGAAGAGCATACACGTTTGTTCTTTCAGGTACTTTTATGTTCTCTGTAATAATGGACATTCCTTTTTGTCTCCAAATTTACATTATTATTATGATGATTTATGCTGCTATGAAAACTCCTAGTTTGAATTTCAATTCCTCCTTGTGGTTGTCTTGGCAGGGCTAAGCCAAATGATTTTGAGGGCCTTTTGAGACTGTGGACCAGAAGTTTTCCAACTCTGTTTTCAGTATAACAGAGATGAGTTTTAGCTTAAGCTACTCATCTGCAAATTTACAGTGCCACAGAAGCATTTCACAGGTATGAATTTCAGTAATGCTTGCAACAAATTAGCTAGAATGAATGTCTTCAGAATTAGGAAAAAAAAGACAGAAGGTTAAAATTACTGTTACTTTAAAAAAAAAAAAAAAAAACTGAGCTGATCTCTAGCAAAGTTCCTTTGGGGAAAAAAGAATACTAACCACTTCCTATACTGCAGCCAATTACATTTTTTTTAATTTTTCTTTAACTGTAAAAAAACTTTTATTGACTATAAATATACATATTTATGGGCTACAGTATGACATTTTAATATGTGTATAACTTACACAGACAAAATCAGAATAAACAATATTTTTCCTTTTATGATATTACTTTATGAGGGGAGGCTTGGAACCCTTTCATCTGCTTGCTTATAAAATATATAATAGTTTGTTATGAACTATAGTCACTATGTTTGTAATGCTAGAAATGTACTCCTTTGATCACACTTGCATTTGGTTCCCACTATCCAAAAATCCTTCCATTCACCTAAACCTCCTAGTGTCTGATAATCCCTATTTTCTGAGCAGATTGAGGCTTTTTTTGTTTGTTTGCTTCATTTTTGTTTTTGTATTTTTGTAGCATCCACACATGAGAAAGAACATGCTTTATATGTCTCTCTGTAGTTTATTTCACTGCACTAGAGTTTCTCTACTTCCACCTGTTTTGCTGCAAATGATAGATTTTAATTTTTATGGCTGAATAACATTCAATTTATATATATCACATTTTCTTTTTCTATTCTTCTATTAATTAATACCTTAATTGATTCCATGTCTCAGATAATGTGAATAGTGCTGCCATAAATATGGTGGATCACAAATATATTTGACAAAATGATTAGAACTTCTTTGGATATATATCAGGTAATGGGATTGCTGAATCATATGAAAATTCTGTTTATTTTTAAAAGACCTATTTATTTATTTTAGAGACAGAGTTATAAACTAAGAGAAAGAGAGACAAAGAGGAAGTTCTTTCATCCACTGGTTAACGCCCCAAATGGGTGCAATGGTCAGAGCTGAGGCCACCCAAAGCCAGGAGCTTGAAGCTTCTTCTGCGTCTCCCACATGTGTGCAGGGGCCATAACACTTGGACCATCTTCCACTGCTTTCCTAGGTCATTAGCAGGGATCTGGATCAGAACTGGAACCGCATGCATTCGAACTCGTGCCCATATGGGATGCCGACACCAGAGGCATAGGCTTAATCTACTGTGCCAAAGTGCTGGCCTGGCAAATTCTATTTCTAGTTTTGAAAAGAAATTGCCATACTCTTTTCTATAGTAGTTGTACTAATTTACATTTCCTCAACAGTATATTCTCTTCATCACCATTTGTGACATTCTTTTCATAGCTATTCTGACAGAGGTGTGAGGGTGTTTTATTTTAGTTTTGATTTGAATTTCTCCACCCTCATCATTTTGTTGATACTAATCCATGTTCTTAGTGAATATATTCTTGTACAAAAGTTGACATACTTTCTGTAAGATGAGTTATAATAATTTAAGTTCCAATATTCTAGGACCTTTCAACTCTTTTATTTTTCTTTGATACTTGTGTCTCCCTCCAATGGAACAATTTTTATAATTAAAGTTTCTTAAAACTTTATAAAGCAAGGGAGTATTTCTTAGATGCTATTTAGGAACTTTTTTTTAATTCAGAAAATGATTTCTTGAAATAGAACTTAAGCATGTTAAATAGACTAAATGAACACTAAAGTGTTACCAAAGTAAGCATCTTATTACCAGCATAAAAACTGCATTTTATATTTCTTAAACCAACTGAAGAGAAAAATACTCCATTTACCCAATCAACAAGCAAAATCTGAAAAATGTCAATTGTTAAAGGAACCATGAATGTCTGACATGAAGACAAGTGAGGTGTACTTACTGCGACTGAGTACATTGCGTTTGGTCACAATCCTTTACATCTCTCACCCACTGATTTGTGTGAGTCAAAAACAGCTATTCCACGATCTATGTTGCTAGAACTATATTAAAGAATATATCAAGCATGACATGCAACTTTGCAATGTAAATAAGTAGCAAATACTGCTGTCTTTTTAGGGAAAAGCAAAATCTTTGTACACCTTGTATTTACTTGATATTAAGTAAAAGAATACAGGTAAACAAAACAAAACAAAACAAAAAAACAGAAAGTGCCCTTCAGTTTTAACTAAAAGTGAATGCATTATAAAGTACTTAAAAATAGGTGTCTTCATGTTGCTTTATTTCATAGGCTCTGAACTATATCACTCTGACTCCTGTGGACAAAAAAAAAAATGCAACCATTATGCTACCAGCCAAGGAAAGTTGTGCAGTTTCCAAATAACAGTAGATCTTTCTGCTATTTCTGTGATTTTAAAAAGCTATATGTTTCTTTTGGAAAATGGGAAGTTTTACTTATTTAGTAAATGTTTTCATATATCTTTTGGAATCAAATATTCAGAAACATGAAGTGACATGAAATGTCCCTCCTTCCTTCTTTCCTTCTCTCTCACTTTCATTCACACTTTCCTCTCTGTCATTCTTTTATAATTCCCGAGATAGCGCTTTAATTAGAATTATAGTCAAATGCTAAATGCTTCACTAAATAAAAGATCCAAAATTAAAAAATAGAAATTGTGGGTCCGGCATTGTAGTGTAGCCTGTGAGTCCTACTGGCATCCCCTATGGCTGCTGGTTAGAGACCCGGCTGCTCCACTTCTGATCCAGCTCCCTGCTAATGAGCCTGGGAAAGCAGCAGCAGATGACCCAAGTGCTTGGGCCCCTGCACCCACATGGGAAATGCAGAAGCAGCTCCTGACTCCTGGCTTTGTTCTGGCCCAGCCCAGGATGTTGTGACCATCTGTGGATTGAACCAGAGGATGGGAGATATCGCTAAGTCTCTGCCGGGCTCCAAATCCTTTCTTTCAAATAAAAAAAAAAAATCTTAAAAATAAACAAACTTCCCTCTTAATACTGTTCTTGCTGTATCCCACAGGCTTTGATATGTTGTATTTTCATTTCATTCATTTCAAGAAAGTTTTTTACTTCCTTTTAAAATTTCAATGACCCGTTGGTCATTCAGTAGCAGGTTATTTTAATTTCCATGTATTTGTGAATGTTCTGTTCTTTTTGTTCTTGATTTCTAATATTATTCTTTTGTGTTCTGAGAGGATATGTAGTACAATTTCAATGCCTTTTAATTTACTGAGACTTGATTTCTGAACTGATATGTGATTTGTGCTAGAGAATGTTCCATGTGCTGATGAGAGGAATGTGTGCTTTGCCCTTCGTTGGTGAATGTCTTGAAAATGTCTGTTAGGTTCACTTGCTCAACTGTATGGTTCAAATGTGATGCATCTTTGTTGATTTTATGTCTGTTTGATCTGCCTATTGATGACAGTGGGATATTGATGTCCCTTCTATGATTGTATTGGGGTCTGTTTCACCTTTTACGTCTAGTAGTATTTGCTGTTCATATCTAGGTGTTCTTGAATTAGGTGTGTTTATGTTTACAATTGTTATATTCTTGCTAAATTGTTCATTTTCCAATGTATAATGTGTATCTTTGTCCCTTTTAATAGTTTTTAAATTAATGTCTGTTTTATCTGATATGAGGAACTATTCCTGCTCATTTATGGCTTCCATTTGCCTGGTTTATCTTTTCAGATATTCACTTCAAGTTATGTGTATTTCATTTGTAAAGTGAGTTTCTTGTAAGCAGCATATAGTTGAGTCTTTTTTTTTTTTCTCATTCAGGTAATATAAATACTTTTGCTGGGGCATTAATTGATTCACAGTAATATATAAAAACTAACACCTGCCATTTCATCACTTGGTTACTGATGACACCTACGCTGTTGGTGAATTTTTGTAGTGTACAATGTTTTTATAATGCCTACTAAAACTGTGGGATTCCATTCAGAATTTCTTGTAATGCTGCTGTGATTGTGAATTTGCTCAATTTTTGCTGACTAGAGAAATAACATATTTCCCCTTCACTTCTAAAGAACACCTTCACTGAATATAATGTTCTTGGTTGGAATGATTGTTTTGGTTTTTGTGGGGTTTTTTTAGGGGGAAGGTTGTTTTGTACTTTAAATAACTTAATTATAGCATCCCACTCTCTGTGGCCTGTGATATACCTATTGAGAATTCTGCTATTAGTCTAGTTGGTTTTCCTTTATTTGTAACTTGATAGTTATCTTTTATTGTCTATGATTCTCTCCTTATTCCTAACTCTTGACAATTTGAATAAAATATGCCTTAGAGAAGATGTTTTTTAATTGAGTCTGATTGGGGTCCTTTAAAATTTTGTATCTGGATGTCCAAGTCATTTTCCAAACTTGGGAATTTTGTCTCTTATTTTATTTAGCAGATTCTTAATGATTTTTCTCTCTCTCTATTTTTAGGAATCACCATAAAACAAATATCTGTTCACTTAATGGTATGTCATAGTTATAAACGACATTCTTTATTCTTTTAAATTATTTTCTTTTGATATTTTCTGATTGGGTTATTTCAAAGTCTTATCCTCACATCAGAAATTCTTTCATCCACTTGGTCTATTCTGCTCTTGAAACTCATAGATCTCTAATTTTTATATCGTTAATTGAAATATTCACTTCCCAAATTTCTGCTTTGTTCTTCTTAAAGATTTGTTTCTTTCTTTTCTTTCTTTCTTTCTTTTTTTTTTTTTTTTTTTTGACAGGCAGAGTGGACAGTGAGAGAGAGAGAGAGCAAGGTCTTCCTTTACTGTTGGTTCACCCACCAATGACTGCTGCGGCAGGTGCACTGCACTGATCTGAAGCCGGGAGCCAGGTGCTTCTCCTGGTCTCCCATGGGGATGCAGGGCCCAAAGCACTTGGGCCATTCTACACTGCACTCCCAGGCCATAGCAGAGAGCTGGACTGGAAAAGGGGCAACCGGGACAGAATCCGGCGCCCTGACCGGGACTAGAACCCGATGTGCCAGCGCGGCAAGTGGAGGATTAGCCTATTGAGCTGTGGCGCCAGCCTCTTCTTAATGATTTCAATCCCCTTAGTGAAATTTTCATTCATTTCCCCTATTGATTTCCTCATGTATTTAAGCTATCTGTATTCTCTTGCATCACATTGAGTTTTTTACAATTGCTAGAGTTGTCTCTTGGTATCCACAGGGCCCAGAAGTTATCAAAATCAGTGAGCATTGAAGTATCTTTAAGAAAAGTGAAGTACTATTTGCATATAACCTATGCACATCCTTTGCATATCTTAATCCAACTCTATCACTTACAATACCTAATACAATATGAATTATATGTAAATAGTAGATAGTGTATAATTTAGGGAATAATGACAGAAGCGTATCTATATGTTCAGAAGAGATATATTTGGTTTTAGGAATATTTTCTACTTTCGTTAATAGAATCCATGGATTAGAAACCCACAGATACAGGGAGCTGATTCTTTAGTAGTTATATTGGTCAGCTTTCTGTTACCATAAGAAAATGCCTGACATAGGCTACTTAAGAAGAAGAGACTTATTAATCAGACAGTTTTGGAAGTTCAAAGTCCAAACAGTGTGGTGCATGCTCTGGATTTTGTGACAAGTCCATTACTGATGATGGATGATTGAGCACGTTCAGAGGAAGGACCACTCTGTCAGCCAGGAAAGCAGAGAGAGAAGGATAGCACCAGACTTGCTTCATATACCAAATCTTTCTCATGAGAATTCAAGGGGTGGCCTGAGAACTGTCTTCCAAAAGCCTGTCCTGAATGTTTTTTGACAGAACAAAACGTTTGTTTTCTCCTAAAACTTACAATATTTTCTTCTATAATTCCTTAAATCCCATTCCAAATACAGAATGTAAAAATTCAGTGAGCAGTTTTGCTTCTGCATTTATTCAAATATTATTGAATCAACTGAAAAATCAACATTTTGTTAATTAGTTTGTGGATACTACATGACAGTTTGCCATTTTTGTTAGGGTTATAATATACTGAGAAATTCTTGATGTACTTTATCACATTTTGTTCTTTAACTCTTACCACGTAGTGGAAAAGCATTTTAAAGGTATACAGAATCATGCCACAATTACATAACTTAAAAAAGCATAAAAAATGTTAAAAAATTAGCTTTAATAATATTTAAACTCCTAACTGTGCACCTAAAAGGAAACCTGTTGAAGTGAAATGGACACTATGAGAAACAATGACTTAATCAGCCCTTGTCCTGACTGTCGAGGAACAACTTAATACTTTATCCCTTTTAGTATCTTTTTGCTCTGCTTAATACTATTGGTTAAACTCTTTCATTAACACACAATTATTCTTTAGTGTTTAAATTTAACTTAAAAGTGATCCTGTTAAATATAAGAGTGGGAATAAAAGAGGGGGGAGATGTGCAGAAGCCCTAAACAGCACTCTGGCATCAGAATCAGCCCTTAAGGCATTCAGATCCAGCTAAAAAGCCCATGAAAGTATTTAAGACATGGAAAACCAAGACACTCTGGAAAAAAAAAAAAAATGACCTAAATGAAAGATCTCTGTGAACGAAATCCCAGTGGAAAGAACGGGCCATCAAAGAAGAAGGTACTTTTCTCTGAAGGGAGGAGAGAAATTCCACTTTGATTATGGCCTTATCTAAATCGGAGTTGGCAAAATCAAGAGCCTTCTGTAGCCTTGTCAGCTCATGACAAGAGCCTAGGGTGATCACTGACATCATAAATAACTGTTTAATCAACAACAGAAGTTAACTGTTAAATCAACAACAGAAGTTACTTACTATGTTAAGTTACTTACTATGTTATGTTACTTACTATGTTATGTTATGTTACTTACTATATTACTATGTTAAGTGCACTTACTCCCCATGTAGGATCTATGTCCTTAATGTGTTGTACTATGTGAATTAAGGGTATTACTAGTACTCAAACAGTACTTTATATTTTGTGTTTCTGTGTGGTTGCAAACTGTTGAAATCTACTTAGTGTATACTAAATTGATCTCTGTAAATAAAGATAATTGAAAATGAATCTTGATGTGAATGGATGGGAGAGGGAGTGAGCGATGGGATGATTGCGGGTAGGAGGGTGGTTATGGGGGGAAAAGCCACTATAATCCAAAAGTTGTACTTCAGAAATTTATGTTTATTAAATAAAAGTTAAAAATATTATTATTCATGTTTAGCTAGAGACTTAGTGGAATCTAAGAAATAATATAAAACGAATTTTTTGTTGTCAAGCCAAGAATGTAAATTTGTCTCACTCTGACTTAAGTTTGGTTAAATATTTCTCTGCCAAAAGCAAGGACAAATCTTGTTTTAATAGTGATGTCATCTGTCATTTGTTAATGAACTTCCTTTTTTACTGATCATTTGTGAATTTCTGTCTAAAGATGAATGCTGTATACGAACTGCAAGAAAAAATGTACAGATTGTAAAGTTTTTTTTCATACTTAGTGTAAGTTTTCTTTGTGTATTATTTATATGATAAAAAGTCATTAGGATGCCTACAGTAAAAAATATGTAAACTCCTTTTTAAAAACATATTTTATCTTACTTGGAACGCAGAAAGTCAGAAAGCCAAGAAAGGATAGGGGGAGAGAATTTCCCCTCTGCTAGTTTACTACCAAATTGGATTTAAAAGCTAGGGACAAATCAGGCCAAAGCCAAGAGCCAAGAACTAAGTCCAGGTCCCCTCTATGAATGACAAGGACCCAAGTACTTGACACATCACCTGCTGCCTCCCAGGGTCCACAATTAGCAGAAAACTGTAATCAGGGGTTGGAGTCAGGACTCTAACTCAGGTACTACAATATGGGATGCAGATATTCCAAGTAGCATGTTAACCATTAAGCCAAATACCCTCCCCATAGCTTTTAACATAGCTATAGTTTAAACAAGTCCCATTGTGTATAAAGTAAGCAGCAGAAACCAAAATAATGGTGAGCTGAAAGTGAGATATTATAAATGTTCTGTCTCTATGAGGACAGAACAATGATTCACTTTCCACTCCACCCTAACCATAGGAAGTCATTGTTTGGATCATTTTTCTTTCATTAGTGTTTTAGAAATGCATTGTGTAGAAAAGTAGCAGAGAGATGGTAATCTAATCACAAGAAAAAAAAGGTGATAGCAACCTCCTAGAACTCAAAGGCACTGCCTGCAGGCAGCCCTCTCTTTAGATAAGGGAAAATGCAGGAAGCAAGGAAAGGTATTCTCCTTTACAAAGGCTTTTAACAAAGAGTACAAAGGAAAGAGAAGGATCTATTAAGTTTCAGATGTAGAAATGTTGCCTTAGAGAAAGTATTATTCATCTTAGGGGATGCTAGCAAAGAGAAAAAAGGGAAAAGAAACACTTAGAAAAAAGCAGGTTTCAATCTAGAAATCATCATTCTGCAGGAAAGTAATTCTAGCTCATTCTATTTTTTAGACTCAACTAACAAATACTGAAAATAATACACAATTACACTTTAAAACTGTCAATATGGATATAATATTTTAAAGTTAATATATATATTATTTACTCTCAATATAAATTATATTTCAGTAGGAATAGTGAATGCTTTTCATATCACCGCTAAAGCTATTGTTTTCTACTTTAAGATTGATATTAAAAGAGTATAAAGAAAAGTGGGCTTTACTGAGGTAGTCAGTCTATCAGCCCAGAGAAATAAGATGTGCCCAGAAGACCAATAACAGACTCAGAATTTCAGATAATTTCACATTATCAACTCTTGTAATACTCCTGTATAGACAGTGTGTGGCCATATGCCCATTTTATGAAGAAACAATGACACAGACAGGTAAAATCACTGGTGCAAAATTATAGTAGTGATAATTCTATGCTATCATGATTTCAGAATTACAACTCTAGAAGACAACATCCTGATATTCAGTGCACTGAGAAAATGCACTCTTGCTCTCCTGTAATTATCTTGCAGCATATCTCATCCTTTTTCCTTCTGTATTTATAAAATTAAATGGTTGAAAGTAATGCATCCCAGCATAGGTGTTGTGGTACAGGAAGTTAAGCTGCCACTGGGAGGCCTGGGTCTCATATCAGAGTGTTGGTTCTAGTCCTGATTGTTCTGCTTTTGATACAGCTCCCTGCTAATTTGCTTGCCTCTCTCTGCAACTGGCTCTGCCTCTCTGTAACTCTGCCTTTTAAATAAATAAATCTTTAAAAAATTAAATAACTTTTCTTTTTTGTATATTATTATATTCTCTTTTTTGCCAATAGCTTATGGTAATTAAATCCTTTGTATCCATATCTTTCACTGTCACACATTTATATTGAAGAAAATGCTTGTGAATAGATATTATTTCATAGGTATCTTCTCTTCCTTTTCCTATCTGCAACATAGTTCTCCAAGGCAAGGTGTTTCATCTGTGTAAATTTAATGGGTATGATGTTCTATTTATTCTGTTAAAGGCAGACAAAAATTGACCTTTGTATTAGTGAGCCTTTTTACAAAAGAAAGATGGCATTTTAACTGTTTCCAAATAACCCAAATAGATTCTCGGTAGTAGGGCAGAATGAATTTGGCTTTTTAAAGAAGAATATGCTGTGGCATGTCTTGATATAGAGACTGCAGACCTGTGTGTGTCCCCTGAAAACCACATTAACTCATGTTCATCCCATAGAACAACTTAATGAACAAAATATTTTGGAGAAAGGATCTTTAATCAATTTTATATTAAGACAAATAATGAAGAGTATTATCAGCTCTTTTCTGAAGAGTGAATATAATTCCCAGAAAATGATAAAGATTATAAAATCATTTGAAAGAAAGGTTGCTAGTTACTCTAAAGTATTCTTTCAATCTTTTGAATAATAGAAGATAAAAATTCAATCCATTAAGATAACTAGGCAGAGGACAGGAGGAAGGAACAGAGAGGGCTAGGTAAACATAAGTCCTTACACCATTTAAATTGGAAGGCAGGAGAGAAACTCATGGAGGAAGATAACATAGGCTGAAATAATCGCCTAGAAGTCTCTGACCTTCAGAGTAGCCAGGTCTGACCTGAGGAAGGGAGAATACAAGTTATTGTAAAGTCCTTTGTAACATTGTCAATGTGATATGTAATAATGATTAATTTAGCCCTGAATGGAGGTGAAAGCCTGCACAGTTGAAGGCTAATGAGAGGAGAGCTGCTGGTTCACAGTGCCTGTGCCTGGGGATCAATTGCTTAGGAGTGTCACAAGCTTGCAACCTCAGGGAAGAGTCACCCAGGGAGTGTTCAGGAATTCAAGGATCTGATCATTATCTGAGCTACCTGCATGGCACTTTTCAGACAAGGAAAGTATTTAGAAACGTCTATAGTTTTTCTCAAACAGTTGCCTTTGTATGTATGGAAAAAAAGTAAAAACAAAATATTCTATTTGGAATAAAAAGTAATTTGAATCAACTGTATTTGTAAGTAGGAACAAATATTCCTTGGCACCTTATAAGCAAAAGCAACTTGTGAGGAAGTAAATGATGGACCCATGAGACATTCCTCTCCTAGGACATTTATCTTGCATCTATTACGTAATGAATGCTTTGAAGTTTTCTTTAGCTTGCTATTTCACATCTCAGAATGACACAGAAGGGGTCAGCATTGTGGCATAGTGGATTAAGCTGCCACCTGCAGCACTAACATCCCACATGGACACTTGTTCAAGTGTTATTTGCTTCACTTCCAATCTCACCCCTGCTAATGCTCCTTGGAAAGTAGTGAAAGGTGATCCAAGTGCTTGGGCCTCTGCACCCACATAGGAAACCCAGAAGAAGCTTCTGGTTCCTGGTTTGGCGTGGCCCAGCCCTGGCCAATGCAGCCATTTGGGGAGTGGACCATCAGATAGAAGAGCTCTCTTTCTCTATCTCTCCATCTCCTTCTCTTGATAACTCTGCCTTTCAAATCAATAAAATAAGTCTTTAATAACAAAGGAAAAACATAAATACAAAAAAGGAAAAGATTAAGATGCTTAGTTAAAATAGCACTAAAGAATATAGTCGTGACAAAATAAATTAACGGAACAAATGAATAGAAATTAGTATATTTCTCATAGATTATTAAGAAGTTATAAAGTAATATATAACAGATTATTTCTGAGTGAGTACAAATATCCCCCAAATAGAACTACTATATTGACTGAGTATTCATCTCTAAGCACTGAAGTGCACTTTATTTGTGATTTCCTTCCATTGTCAATTCACTTATATTTTGTTCAACAAAACCAAACAAATAATAACATCAGTCTTCAAAAAAACAAACAAACAAAAACCCTGAATCTTATATCACATGATTTTTAGATGAAAATATTATTACAACAGCTTTATCCATTCTTATTGTGGGTGAAAAGGCTGGAAGCAATACACTTTATTTTACTCAGGGAGATAAGGGCAAAATAATAAATAACACAGAAAATGACAAAATACCAACTTGTTATCTAAACCTGCTCATGACTTCTAGGCATACTTAGCTCTAAAAATGAATTTCAATTCCTCACAAATGCCAGGAAACATTGTGATCCCAAAAGGACAGATCCCATAATTAGAATAAAGTACACTAGACAGAGAACGGGGAAGGAAAGCAACAGGCTTTGGACAGACTTTACTAAGGTAATTACAAATTGTCAGCAATTTTTTCAGGTCACCTTTAACCAGAAAAAAAAGTAGTGTTCAGTGGTCAGTGAAATATTAGGTGTTGCATCAATTAATTTTGATGTAGGACAATTTACGCGTGCGTGTGTATATACTTTTCCAATACTTCATCATTTTTATATAATGATACAATTGGAAAAAAATGACATTATTATGTTTTGTCAAATAGAATGAAGCAAAACAATAACAAACTCCATATCAGGATTCTGGGACTCAGGTAGATGTGAGAAGAGTGAATTGAATACATTATTTTAAAGTGGTTTTGAACTACGGATTCTTCCTGATATTGCTTCTGTCTCCACTTTCTTTTCCACTACTTCTTATTCTTATTATAATTTTCATAGCATTTTACTATTTTTTTTCCCTGTGGGTGGTGCCATGAAAAATGGGTTAAGCCACTGTCTGCAACTCTGGCAACCAATATATGCATTAAAGCCAGTTAGAATCCTGGCTATTCCACTTCTGATCCAGCTCCCTGCTAATGTGCCAAGGAAAGTAGCAGAAGAGGGCACAATGGCTTGGACCCCTCCACCCATATGGGAGATATGGAAGAAACTCCTGGGTCCTCGGTTCTGGCCCAACCCTGGCCATTGCAGCCGTTTAGGAATAGAACGAGTGGATGGAGGACCTCTGTTTCTATCTCTCCCTTTCTCTCTCTGTAACTCTTCCTTTCAAATAAATGTATGAGTCACACACACAAAAAAAGATAGTTTCCTGAGGTCATTTTCCAGAATTTATTTATATAATAAAGGCAGAGACACAGAGAGAGAAGAGAGTGAATCTTCCATCTACTAGTTCACTCTCCAAATGGACTCCACAGCCATTACTGGGCCAGCTGAAGCCAGGAGCCAGGAGCCAGGAGCTTCTTCAGGGTCTCACATGTGAGTACATGGCCTCAGGTACTTGAGCCATTCTTTGCTGCTTCCCACGAGGATTAGCAGTGAGCCGATCAAGTGTGGAACACCAGGGACTCCAAGGGGCACCCATATGGGATGTCGGCACTGTAGGAGGCATCCTACTTCACAGCACCAACCCCAGAAAAACAGAAAAACTGATACAGAAATCCTCCTCCCCTGTACCATTCCAGGCATTTCATAGCCATTTATGCCAGTAATAATTATAAAAATAATAAAATTTTACAAAATGCTATACAATAATTCAAAGTGGTATGATAAAATAAACTGATTTATAGACCTCAAGTAAAAATTCCGCATTAAAATTTTAAGAAATATCCAGTGATTTACTATAGCCTAGTGAGTATATAGTGTTATCATGTTCAACTTTCTGATAGGAGACCTTATGAACAGAAGATTTTAATTCATTAAATTAACTACTATGATATCAAAAATTTTCATTGGTTTATTAATTAATTTTTTGATTTTATGAATTTCATTTTTATACATTTTGGGTTGTTTTTTTCTCTCCCTTTTTGCTTTTAAATACATTTCAAGAATTCTTTTAGATCTAAGGCCTCAGCATCGTATCTTTCATGTTCGCTAAACGTATAATTCTCATTTCGAGTTGTGCCTTTTAATCCTTGCTATTAATGAAGTTGTTGTATCTTATGAATTCTATAACTTTTTACAATTCATCACTCAATTGGTGTTTTTATAATTTCCAACTCCATTCCCAACAGTACAATGATGTTATTGTGTTATTCTTTTTCCTCTTTCAGCACAATATTCTGGTGTTTTTTGTGAGATCTTCCATGAAGGCATGATTTCACTAATGCTTTTATCATCAATGAGAGGGCAACTTGCAAGAATTTTTACTTTTGTATCCTATATTTCTTTTTCTAAGATTTATTCATTTATTTGGAAGTCAGAGTTATGGGGGGGGGGAGTTAGGGGCAGAGGGAGAGAGAGAGAATCTTCCATCAGCTGGTTCATTCCCCAGATGGCAACAACAGCCAGTGCTGGGCCAGGCCAAATCCAGAGCCAAGCGCTTCATCCAGGTCTCTCACTTGGGTGGCAGGGAACAAACACTTGGACCATCCTTGCTGCTTTTTTCAGGCCATTAGCAGGGTACTGGATTATAAGTGAAGCAGCTGGGATTCGAACCGGCGCCCCTTTGGGCTGCTGACCTCACAGGCTTCAGCTTCATATGCTGTGCCACAAGGCAGACCCTAGTACCCTGCATTTCTTTAAAGACTTTAAAACCCACATTGTATATATATTATGTAATGATTGCATTTTGGGTTTTCTGGAGTAGAATGAATAATGTCTCTCAGTCAGATATCCAAATCCTAATTCCTATCTGTGACTGTTCTAGGTTTCATGACAAAATTGCAGATGAAATTGTTTGCTAATAGGAAAGTACCTTTTATTACTCAGCCAAGACCAGTGTGGTCACAAAAGACTTTAGAAGATGAAGGGAAAGGGGAAGTTAGAAGAAGAAAAGCAAAGGGAAAAGGAATTAGAGAACGGTGATCAAGGAAATGCAATGATGCTGGATTGAAGATGGAGAAGGAGAAAAATAAACCATGAAATGAGGACGGGGTCTATAAATAACCAAGAAGGAAGAAATAAGCTCTCACCAGATAATCCAAGAAAACAAGGATATGATATTTGATTTTAGCCCATTGAGACAATTGCAGATTTCTATCCTACAGGGGAAAAAAGTGGTCTTAAAGTCTATGAATATGTGGTGATTTGTTACAGAAGTATAGAAAACTGATATAACATTAAATGTATCACTTTTTTGTTAAAGGTTCATCAGGATTCTTATTTACTTTCATATTCATTCTTTCTTTTTAGAAATGTGCATTAAGTTCTTTTCTAAGACATGGGCTGTAGCAGATTTGAAGACATGAACATAAACATATATAATATTTCACTTGATAGCAATTCTGAAGCAAAATAAGAAAAAAATAGGAGAGTGAGTAAGGTGATATTTACTGAGTTATATATGAGTTATTTATGGGCAGGGAGAAGGAATTTTATTTTTGAACAGGAAATCAAGATTTCAGTAGGATATTTTAAAATGGAAATGTGTATTGGGAGAAAACTTTAGTTTGGTGATATACATTTTTGAATCCTTAGTAACTTTACAGTCAAACGCCTAAGAAATCATGCAGTTCTGGGGAAGTAATAGGAAGCAAAGAAACCACAGGTTCTCAGATTCAGAGTCCTGGAAGAGTAATTAATAAAAAGTAAGCATTTGGTAGGTAAATGGAAAGGGAATAGTGATTGTACAATAGTGACAGTGGATAATCTAAGTAAAATTGTTCTTTATTATGGCTGTGAACTATGCATCTTATTTTGCTGCAGCAATTTCATAACTGGAAACTAATAAAAACAACAAAAATATTTTAAATCTACCCTCTATCTAAATTAAGCTCTCAAAACTCTTAGCTAATTTTTACAAAAAACTCTATCAATGTTCCATAACTCACAGAATTAAGGTGGAGATATAATGACATAATTATTTGAAGTAGAATAAAGTCATTCATGGAACTCAAAATGCAATTAATGCACATCTTGAACTTTGAATTAATTCAAAGATAGTCCTTTATTTTAATAACCTAACCTATTCATTTAAGTACCAGGACCTTATAATTTGTTTCAGTTTGATATTTTATATATTTAGTAAGCTAGTACTGATAATTTTTATAGAAATATCACTATTAGTTCTAATTGTCCATGTAATGTTAATATCCCTTAATGTCCCCATAAGCACAATATTTATTTAATGTTTTCAGAACAATTTTACTGCATATCTAATGGAAGTACATGTTTTGCTAAAACTGCACAGGATAAAATCTGATAAGCATGATCATTAGGGTTTATATGTATATAATTTAAAATATTAAATTATTACCAGAAAATAAGACCAAGTCTATGACACTGAGAATTTATATCAACACAAACAAGTAGCTACACAAAATTAAACTTTCAAACATGAGGTTTAAATTTCTATTTATTACTAAGATAAATGCAACTGTCATCACAAAGAAATTCTAAGAGGGTTAAAGCATATGGTTTATATTTTAAAGAAAATTGAAAACCAGAAAGGGCAGAGAATATGCTTAGTTCATGCTTTCTCATTGAGGGTCTTAATGATAGCATCTGCTAGTGCTGCTATAAAAGTGGTTGGGCAGAGAAAGACAGGAAGATACATTTGTCTCCTAATTGAGTAACGCAGACAGCATGTTGATTGGGAAAAGGAGAGAGAAAGAAAATGAGAGAAAGATAGACACAGAAGTCTTGAAGCCAGCTTTAATAATATCCAGAAGCAAAGAGTAAGAGACAGCTGGCATTTTGACAGAATGGATCAACTGCTCTGCAGTAACCTTTTATTTTTCTCAATATTTTTTTTCCTTTAATTTTTATAGCTAACTGCTGGCTTGCCATATACTTTCTATATTTACTTAGCAAATGGTCTTGCATGAATGGATAAAAACGTGTGTGTGTATGTGTGTGTGTGTGTTAAAGTGTTAAAAATTTATCAGAGAGTTTCATTTAGAATTTATTCTTATAGGGGACTTTTATTCAACATTCAACAAAAGCCATCTAGATGCCAGAAACTAGATTTGGAGAAAAAAAATTAAAAAAAAAAAAAAAAAACCTCTGCTTTCTGGTTGCAAAAGAATATTGCTATGCAGTCATAATATACTTATAAATTTACCAAGCGATTCCATCCACATTAGCAATTTAATTCTCAGAAAACTCTTGTGATTTAGGCATTATTTTGCTCTTTTCTAGGTCAAGAAAATGAAACTCAATGAGGTGCAAAAAAGTCATTAGTGAATGATGGAGCTGGCCCTATGAATTCAGATTTCTCAATTTTCATGTTATTTTTACTCATATTTAGTTTTTTGAAATGTGGACAATTTAAAATAAAATTGTTTACACATTCATATATTAACAGATTTTATAAAGGGCATATAATCATAGCTTTTTTAGTGTTGTGAAGTGATACTGTATGATATGAACTGTCATTAAAATTGCTTATTTATGCAGTAGTAGGCTAAGTTACTGAGCAGATATTCCAATATACTTATTTTTTAATTAAAAATACACCTGATAGATAACATATTGAATGGTAACCACCAAAGATAATTAATTTATATTTCACAAACTCAGAATTAAGTGATAATTTTCATAGCATCTGGTTAAAGTTTCTTCTGTTGACTAAACTGGTGTTGAAGTTTAACCAAAATAAATATGTTTTCTGGGAAAGATTGAAATGTTTTGGAGAACAGTGTTTTTAAGAACATTTAACATTTTGATGGTGCTTGTGCTTGTAAAATCATGTGGTAATTACAGATTTGTTAGTAGTTTTTAAAGATTGCATCATAGAGATGCTCTCTAGGTATTATCAAGAAGCTACAAAAGAAATCTCTTATAATCCGCATTTCTGTCATTATGTTAACTTGGGTTATCATAGGTCAAATATATTTTATCTAATATATATTTATATAAATTTTATATATATTATATATATTTATATATTTATTTATATATATTTTATCAAATATATAGGTCAAATATATTTTATCTAATAAGTTAATGTGATATGTTATAACTCCCAGAAAATTGAAATATTAATTCCTTCCTTAATTAATTATATAGTCTTATAGGTAGGCAAAAATACCTATTTTTCCATTATAGACAGAAGCAAAGCCGTGATTTTTTTCAATTAGGTCGGTAGAATTCCAGCAATGAAAAAGTGAGTCGAATACATTCCTCCTTTTTCGCATGCTAACATTAAACTGTTTATTTAAACAGCTCAAATCTGTCACTACTATGTAAATGTTACATAGCATTTTTCTTTTTATATGTATCCTGCAGTCTTAACTCATGGTAATTATCTCCCAGTCCATATTTTCAAAAGGCATGTTATATTATGCATTCATATAATAAATGAGCTAAAAATCAAAATACAGAGTAAAACAGAGTAATCCACTGGATGCTTACTAAGCTAAGTTTAAAATCTCACTTATATTTATAAGCATTGACTATATCAAGGCAACTACTAATCAATACTAAATGTTTTCAAGCTAGATCTCATTTACTACCCACTGTCTTTTCTAACCTTCTGTATGTTCAATTCCCTTTTATCCTATTTTTCCCCAAGCATTTAAATTCTGCAGTCAGATATCTTTCTTTGGTCTTCAGGGCCAAAGCAATATCTGGAATTTAGAATCCTCTAACTTTGTGTTTTTGAGTGACACAGTGAATGAATCTACTAGTACATTAAGAAACAATATTTGCTGGCCTTTCCTCCTGCTGGTTTTTAAGTATATAAGATAGAAATTTTGCTTTTCGTGTTGGGAAGCTTTGTGCTAAGCATAGGTCAAAGGGAAAATATGAGGCTTCAAGCTGCATTTATACAGTCATTAAATAAACACATGTTCACATACTGTATATGCCAGATGAAATCATAGCCACTCTGCATACACATTTAAAAAGCAAAGTTCCTGCTTTGAGAAACTAAAAATGTAATGTGCTATTTAGTTAAGAACATGGCATTTGAAATCAAATTAGACTGTGAATCTTATGTCTTGCTTATACTAGTTATGAACTTGGGCAAGTTAATGAAACTAGAAAATTTTCAGCCTCCCCTTTCCTTACATGGCAATAATAAAATCTGTCTCGCTTAATGTCTGTTTAAAATCAAATAAGATGAAGTATACACAGCATACCATTGAGGCTTAATATAGGCTTATCACAGATGCTCAATATATATCAGTTAGAGTAATAATAGTCATCACTATAGTAAAATTTAGTATTATAAAGATTCGGTAATTGCAGCAGATCACATTACTTTAAATTTTGTTTTCTCATACATACCTTACCCAACATGTCAGTACTTTTATAGAATATGGGTTAGTGGTCTCATCCTATAAGGAGTCACATAAGCTTTCTTCTCTTTAAAGCATTTGTTCATTCTTCCTGTGAGAATATTGACCTAAGTTACTATCAAATGCAAAAAGTTTGCATTTGCTAGTATTTTCTTCCTTTGGTGAATTGTTCTCCTATTGTGGACCTGGTGGGGCTCTCAGTCACACCACTCTATTCTTAAACAAATTCAAAGAGAACATTTAACCCAGACTATACAACTATGGTTTCATATTTGCTAGATAGGTCATAGCGATTTGTTCTGATAGAAACATGTAAGTTGTGCCAGGCTGGGAAAATATTTTTCAAATTGTATCTGCTGTAATCAGTTTAGAAAATTTCTCTTGCCTTTGAGGAAACCTAAAGTTACTTCTCTTGGAGGGACACCAAGTGACTGTATCCCTAATCTACATAGAAGATGATATTTACAGCACAAAGGTGAAAAACCAAGATGGCAAGAAAATTGTGTCAGGAAACTGTTTTTTTGTTTTGTTTTGTTTTTGTTTTTGTTTTTGTTTTTTAAAGATTTATTTTATTTATTTGAAAGAGTTACCACAGGCGCCGCGGCTCACTAGGCTAATCCTCCACCTGAGGCGCTGGCACCCCAGGTTCTGGTCCCGGTTGGGGCACCAGATTTTGTCCTGGTTGCTCCTCTTCCAGTCCAGCTCTCTGCTGTGGACCGGGAAGGTAGTGGAGGATGGCCCAAGTGCTTGGGCCCCGCACCCACATCGGAGGCGAGGAGGAAGCACCTGGCTCCTGGCTTCAGATAGGCGCAGCGCAGGCCGGGGCGGCCATTTAGAGGGTGAACCAATGGAAGGAAAACCTTTCTGTCTTTCTCTCTCTCTCACTGTCTAACTCTGCCTGTTAAATTGAAAAAAAAAAAGGCAGAGTTACAGAGAAAAGCAGAGCCAGGGAGAGAGTGGGAGAGAGTGAGGTTTTCCATGTGCTGGTTCACTCCCCAAATAAACTGCAATGGTTAGAGCTGAGCTGATTCGAAGCCAGGAGCCAGGAGCTTCTTCTGGGTCTCCCATGCAGGTGCAGGGGGCCAAGGACTTGGGCTATCTTCTCTGCTTTCCCAGGCCAAAGCAGAGAGTTGGATTGGAAGTGGAGCTGCTGGGATTCAAACCGGCACCCATATGGGATGCCGGCACTGCAGGTGGCAGCATTGCCCGCTATGCCACAGCACCAGCCCCAAGGAAGCTGTTGACCGTATTATACATTTCCTTTGATTGAACAATGCCTGAAGCCATCCTTAGGCATTGCAAAATATGAGGCAATCCTGATATGTATTTCCTCCACAGAGATTTCTAAGCCAACACTGAATGACCTTGAAATTTCCTAAAAACCTGTGTGCACAGTCTTGTCTACATTTGATAACTCTATTAATGTCCCTTCTCTCTCTCTGCTGCTTTAATATAAAAAGAAAATACAGGTACACTGAATATGCACTAAGCTCAGGAGTTTCTTTCAGAGATTTACCTAAAGAAGCCATTAAGGGTTACGCTCTGGGGATATCTCTCAAATGTTCATCTCAAAGCTAGTTTAACTCTTCTAATTGTGATAAAGGTTATCATTTAGTATATGTCCTTTTATTTATTTGAAAGGCAGAGAATAAACATACAGATAGAGGAGATACACACACACACACACACACATATGGAGAGAGAGAGAAAATTGATCTTCTATCTGCAGGTTCATTCCCTAAATGCCTGCAACAGCCATGGCTGAGCCAGGATGAATTCAGAAGTCAAGAACTAAATATGGGCCTCCCATGTGAGTTGTAGGGACCCAAGTAATCAGATCATTATCTGTTGCCTTATCCAGTGTGCTTTAGCATGAACCTGAATCAGAAACAGAGGTCAGACAAAAAGTCAGGTACTCTGATATGAGATATGGGTGTTAAAAGAGGCAACATAACTACTGCTTCTAACATGGTCCAACTGAGGTCCTTTTTAAACATGCATTTCTGTGCCTTATTCTAATGTTATGATAGTTATAAAAATTTCAAACCTTTTATAGGTAATCATTATTAAAGAGAAAAGTTATTTTGCAAATCTATCATTCATTAGCAAATTAATTCAAAGAAAATTCTGAACTGCTCTATCTCATGATTTTCCACTTAAATTCATTATTCAGCTATGCAATGGAATATATCTGTTCAAATTCAGATTATATAAACCAGGAAATTGTTTTCAATTATAGAAACAGCACATCTACATCAACACAGACACAAAGCTATATAGTTTTCTTGATATTTTCAGGGAGTTTTGAAACCTTTCTTAAATATTGTTTATTGAGACAGTTATGTAATTGTTCACGGGTTCATGGTTTATAGCCTTGTTTTCACTCTGTGGTTCAGGGTCATTTAAACATGTGCAAAATCATCTCAGAGTGTTGCTTCTTTTTGGGGGGTCTCTTTATGCTCAGAATTTTTCTTGTTATTAATTATTATATTTGAATTTTATAACTTTTTTAAGATTTATTTTATTTATTTGAAAGACAGAGTTACAGAGGTAGGCAGAAGCAGAGAGAGAGGTCTTCCATCTACTGGTTCACTTCCCAGATGGTCCAATCAGCCAGGAGCCAGGAGCCTCTCCAAGATCTCCAACGTGAGTGCAGGAGCCCAAGGACTTGGGCCATCTTCTACTGCTTTCCCAGGCCAAAGCAGAGAGCTGGATTGGAAGAAGAGCAGCCAGGACTAGAACCAGCATCCTCAGGGGATGCCAGCGCTTCAGGCCAGGGCTTTAACCTGCTGTGCCACAGCACTGGCCCCGAATTTTGTAACTTTCTGTCCACGTTTTTTTCATTTCCCTTTTTGTCACATTTATGTGACTAGACACTGAATCCCTACACTTATTAGAAATGGTTTCAAATTAAATAATGGTTTCATAAAGATTACTAATGTTTTAGTAAATAGATATTTAAAATGTTTGAATTTATTCATCTTTTAAAAGACAGAGTGGCAGAGACAGGAAGAGAGAAAGAGAGAAGAGAGGAAGTGAGAGACAGAGAGAGAGAGGTCTTTTCTCCTCTGGTTCACTCCCCAGTGGCTTGGTCTGGACCAGGCTGAACCAGGAGCCTGGAACTCTATCCAGGAATCCCACATGGGTGTGGGTCCACGTACCTGGGCTATCATCCACTGCTTTCCCGGGAGCATTCCAGCAAGCTGGAGGAGAAGCAGAGCTACTGGTACTTAAGTCCTCAGTGTAGATATGGGCTGCAAGTGTTGCAAGCAGAGCTTAGTCTGCTGCACTTTAATGTTGGCTCCAGTAAATAGCTATTAAACAACTATTCGTCCTTTCCAAAATTATTCTATGCTAAATTCATATAGGTAATATGTCGGTGTATTTTGTTTCTTGTGTAACTTGGTACATTGAAATTTATTTGTAGAAATAACTCTGTTTACCTCTCCAAGAACTACTTCTCCTAATGCTATTGTAAATTATTCATTGACTTCTAGCTTAATATTCTTTCAAAATGCGAATTTTTAAGGGATAATTACATTTTCTCATCTCTTCGTTGCTGAGGCTACCTAGGATCTATTATGAGTGCTCTCAAAATTTTGATTTGTTTTTAGATGCATTGCACACTATGCAGAATTGAAGCTGGTCTTCAATCAGAAAACACCGTAAGGATAAAGCCACAGGTTCCAGGCCACAAAGCAAGTTTATTCACTGTAAATCATCCTTTTAAAGTTGTCCAGCCTCTCTTGCTTTCACCACCTATTCAAAATGCATAAGAAACATTAACGGTGATAAGTCCATCATAATGATTAGAGACAAATTATGTGGTTAAGAAGGGGTTCAGGAAATAAAGAATGGTTGCTTGGTACAGTCAATGATCTCACTGCTTTTGGGTATTACCATTTATATAACTGTCTGAATTCCGATACTCATGTGTAATATTAAAAATAAGAAACAAAAACAAACAACAGCAAAAATCAAGTTAATGCTGCTACAGGCATATTGCCAGGTTGGCCGGATACTGCTGAGCCATGGGCCTCTGAGGTTTTCAAAGACTGTAGTGTATGGCATTGCTTGAAGGAAAGTACATCTAGGATAGATCTTTACACTTCACTGAATTACTGAGAACTGGTGGTATTGAAATTCAACACAGGATTATTGTCATTCCCTGATACATAGGGAATTATCTAGCTGTGATGGCTCTGAGAAAGGTAACAAAAACACCACAGCACTACCAGCCTGAAGCAAGACTTTCATTACAAATTCAGAAAATGAGGCTGTCCAGATGAATTGGGAATCTTTTTTAATAGTTAACTACCAATAATTATTCTGCTTATATTATTTTTAGAGAAGTATTTATATCTCTAATGTCCATTTTACTTAAGAATATATTAAATACATTACGTCAAGCTGCTGTTTAGGGTACAAAATGGCAAATTGAAGAGCATAGATTAGATGTAGAATATTTAAATAATTGTAAGATTTTGTATATTGTTTACTTTATGAATATTACAATTCAACTTTAATTTTCTGTATTTTAGTATTATCTTCAAAACTTAAAATAATACATTTTAATGTTCAAAATACTGAGCATTACTCATCTATAAGCAAAGATATACTGATATACAGAACAATACTCATCTATAAGCAATTCATATAATTATCTCTCTAAAGAGCACATTCCATATTTGATCTTTCAGTTTTTATTAAAATTTATACATAAATTAGAATTTTAAAATAATTATATAAGAATGTATACCTTACAAAATAATTACACTTAAAAATTCCCACTCAGGGATTTTTAAGCTGATGTATGTGTTACTTAATGAAAGTGTTAAATACGGACAAATTCTACTTTGTGGGTTAGTTTTCCTAACCTGTTGGCATGGAAACCAAATACCATCTCCCACCAAATGTATATTCTTTCAATGCACCAAATTTCTCATATTAAAACAAAATAAGAACAATAGTTAGGAAATCATTGTTAATACTTCATTTCTCCCTAGATGTAATTTCAAAAGTTTAACATTACCTTTTCCTCCTAAAATCCGGGTTATAATTATTCTTGAAATATCATTGGTATTTCTCATGATTGATGGCAAGATATACTAAGAATATCACACTTACATCAAACATCATTGAATCTAAGACATGAGAATGGGGAACCCACTTGAAACTACACTTTCTCTATGACTTTTTCTTTTTCTAAGTTCCAGAGATATAGAAATATGATAGCTTTGCAAATAGCCATATTTGGAAGTACAGCCATAAATTATTCTGTAAAACTTGAGTCTGTTTTTCTTATTCTCTTAAAGAACACAGTACAGGCATATTATGCATGTAATGCTTCCACCAAATTAAAGATAATTAAGATTTTAATGGGCTTTCTTTTGGGGAATATATCTTAATGCAAAATAAGCTGATTTATATTCACTTCAAAAAGACCTGTTTAAATGCAGAAGTGCACAGTGCTCAGTAATATTGCATTGTGTTATGTGAGGTACACACTCAGGTACTCATACTTAGTTGGTATGCTTGTTCCAGATTTCACATTCATGTCTTGATAATATCTCCAAATGACAGTATATCGTAAATGTTTTTAAGCATGAAAATCGATTGCTCAATCTCAAGTAGCTAAGATATCACTATGTATAAAAATATATACTACCTTAATTACAAAAGGAAAGTTATGTTAACTGTTAGCTTGCAAGTTTCTGAACAGATCTTGCTGTTGTTTTCTTTTCTATTTACAAATTAGATTTTTTTGCCAGAGGTATAATGACCCTTGGGCAAAACTAAAGCAAAATAGCCCAAGAGTGACAGTCTGTTGATTTCAGCCTGCTGTGAGCCATGGACCAGTGAGCTTGGGACTTGTGTTTTATCCTAGCTCTTCTCTGCTTTGAGGATTATATTCTTGCCATCTTCTCAGTGGTTGCTGAAGATTAAAGAGCTCCTATGAGATTTGGCTACAGTGCAATGGTTGAACTACATGAGCTGGAAAATTTGTAAAACAACATCAATTGTAAATTTGGATCAATATTGATTGTTTTTAAGATGCTATATTTTTAAAACTCAGAATAAAGACAAAACAAGAGTTCCTATGTTATTTCTTTCTTTTTTATACAAGGTTAGTTGACCTTTTTATTATATACATAGAATGTTTACTACCTCATATAATATTTTACAATTTAATATTTTAAACCATTTATTAAAAAACTTTTATGTCATATTAGCATATTTTTGAAATTAGATAAAGTGTAAAGCAAACTGGTCTCTATGAATCGAAACATTGCAAGATTTCTTTTTCACTTTACCAACTTTTTCATTAAATTACAAAGATTATGTTTCATCACTGTTAAATAATTCTTTTTGCCCAAATGTATAAAACAAATATTCTTTAGTAATTGAATGTGAGAAATTTTCTTAAATGGGATAAATCCTGGGAATGTATTAATAAATTGCTGAAGTAAATTCTGGCTCTAATATTGTACACACTTCCTCTCTAGAACAATTCCATTTGGAGCTAAACATGTTTTAAGCAACAGAAGACTTTCTTGATAGGATTAAGCAACAAACTCAATTAGTTTTAATCAATAATGTAAGTGAAACAGATTTTAACTTAATTAAAGCTAGCAGAAGTAAAATGCCTTGTAAGATAATGGGAGATAATAGAATCTGAATTCTTCTTCTTGGCAGTCCTATCTCTGGGACTATCTATTTGGAAGAAGACCAGTTCAAAGACTTTAATCTTTACTTGGTTGGTTCAAATAATCAAAACCAGATAGGTATCTTGAAGTAGTTTTTTTTTTTTTTTAAGAGATTTCTACCTCCTAGTTAGTACTTAAAAATCACCAAATTAATCTGATTATTCTTGCCACTCTTTTACTAATGAAAGAAACTGCTTTTATAACTTAAAATGTAATATACATAATCTGCTTTTTCATTTATACTTATATGTAGTATGAATAGGTGAAACTACAACAGTCTTGGTATATCATTTTCCATAGAAGATGTTATAAATATTTAATTATTGTGTACTTATTTATAATATTAAAGTGACAGAAAATAACTTATAGGGAGCAGGTACATTCTGGCTCACTTGATTAATCCTCTGCCTGTGGCGCCGGCAATCCATATGGGCGCCGGTTCTAGTCCCAGTTGCTCCTCTTCCAGTCCAGCTCTCTGCTGTGGCCCCGGGAAGGCAGTGGAGGATGGCCCAAGTGCTTGGTCCCTGCACCCACATGGGGGACTGGGAGGAAGCGCCTGGCTCCTGGCTTCGGAACAGCGCAGTGCCTGCCAGGGGGGCCATTTGGGTGGTGAACCAAGGGAAGGAAGACCTTTCTCTGTCTCTCTGTCTGTGACTCTGCCTGTCAAATTAAAAAAAAAAATATGAAAAATAAAAATTCTGCCTTATATTTATTTAACATAGCATGACTTCCAGACCTCAAGCAGGTAGAACTAATTGAGTTTATTTTCATTTTATAAAGAAGATGAGAGACTGAGAGAGTTTTATTCAAATGTTCTAAGAAAATAGAAAAACATGAACAATGAAATACAACATTTTTGAGCTGCATTTTGTTCAGTGGTTTACCTTCTTGACTCATGATATGACCAAGTGAATGAGAATATTGCAGTGCATCCGTTCAGTAGAAGCAAGGAGAAGACTTTAGTGATTTTATAATTTTAATGTGCAGGGAAGGAGTACATAAAAATAGCTTGTTATTCTAGAAATAAATCAAAATAGATATTTAAATATCCTGGAAAAGCTAACAGTGATTTTGTTTATTAAACTTGATAATGTAGAAAACTGTATTTTGGGTAACTAGGACTCATTGTTTTATAATTGTATTTAAAGGACTATTTCTTCAAATCAGAAAACTTATGGCACTACAGATGAGGGAATAAGCTTCTTCTACAGCTCATTGCACTAAAACACAAATTGAAAGATAAGTACATTTGCCCATATAAATGAAATATTTGCCATAGCCCTGTACAAAACAATGCTCCATGTCACTGGGTGACTCAGAGAGTGGGATAAATCAGTCTGGGCCACTTTCTTGGATAATTTATTCTATCTGCATGTTGAGGTATAACTTATTTGTTCCAGAATAGAAGTAGGACCAAAAACCTATACTATGTTGTCACAACAGCTGGAAATCATAATGATAGTCAAATGGTTATATTGACAAAAGTAAGATGCCCTGTTAACAAAATCAAATCAAATTAAAATTAAAAATTTTTTTTTCTGCAATTCTCCCTCTTTTACTATCTTTCTTCTTTGTTCTCTCAATCTCTGTGAGTATCTTGTGTAAGTAACTATCCTTTTTGCCACAATATTGTGAAATATTCAAAAATCTTCCCAATTGACTCTTTCCTATCAATATGTTAGTGCAGTTTGAGTAGGTTTCTGCTTCTGGTTTCTTACTGATTGCATGTCTAGGTAGTACAAGGAAAAATAAGGTAAATAAAGTCCAAAATCACATGTAATTTAAAGTGGCTTAAAAATTTCATATCCCCAATGTTTATGCAAACATTTATGTCCAATTGACTATAATTTAAATGATTGATGTTTGTGTACATGTGCATTTATTGTATATAATTAATGTATTTATTTATGATAATCCCTCCTTATCTGCATGTTTGCTTCTGTTGTTTTAGTGATTTATTGTCAAGCTCTCCAAAAAATGTTGAATGGAAAGTTTTGGAAAAATAATTCATTAAGTTTTAAATTGCATGCTGCTCTGCATACTATGATTAAAAAAGCATTCTGTCGAGGTAAGGATGAGAATGATCTCTTTATCTGACACTATCCATGTCATATAAGCTATCCACCCATTAGTCACATCATAGCTATCTCTGCTATTAAACCCATCGTGGCAGTGTTGAAGTATTTCTGTTAATCTTTATTTTACTTAACAATAGCCTGAGAGTACAATATTAATGATGGTGAAAGTCAAGTATGTCAAAGAGAAGCAGTATGATACCTCCTTTCATTAAAAAGGTTGAAGTTCTTGACATAATAAACAAAAAAATTATCATTGCTAAAGTTGCTAGATTGCTAAGAACTATGGTAATAATAAATCTTCTATGCATGAACTAGTGAAGAAAAATCCAGATCTATGCCAACATAACCATTGACACTTAAACTGAAAAGTTATGACTCCCATACGTTTTAGTTATTAGTTAAGATAGAAATGGACACTATGAGAAACAGTGATGTGATCAGCTCTTGTCCTGATGGTTGATGTACAATGTAATACTTTATCCATTTTAGTATTTTTTTTTGTGCTAGTACCATTGGTTGAACTCTGTATTTAACACACAGTTATTCTTAAGTGTTTAAATTTTAACTGAAAAGTGATCCCTTTTAGGAATTTGGAAAACATTATGCTGAGTGAAATAAGCCAATCCCAAAGGGACAAATATCATATGTTCTCCCTGATTGGTGACAACTAACTGAGCACCAAAAAGGAAACCTGTTAAAATGAAATGAACACTATGAGAAACGGTGACTTGATCAGCCCTCACCCTGACTGTTGATGAACAATTAATGTGTTATCCCTCTTAGGATTTTTTGTTTGTTTGTTTGTCCTGCTTAATAGTTTTGGTTGAATTCTGTAATCAATACACAGTTATTCTTAAGTGTTGAAACTTAACTGAAAAGTTATCACTGTTAAATATAAGAGTGGGAATAAGAGAGGGAAGAGATGTGCAATTCGGGACATGCTCAAGCTGACTTGCCTCAAACAGTGGAGTTAGAAACATACCAGGGGATTCCAATTCAATCCCATCAAGGTGGCATGTACCAATGCCATCTCACTAGTCCCAGTAATCAATTTCTGTTCACAATTGATCATAATGATAGCACTAAGAGCCAAAGGGATCACATAAACAAAACTAGTGTCTGCAAATACTAGCTGATAGAATAAGAAAGGGAGAGAACGATCCAACATGGGAAGTGAGATACACAGCAGACTCATAGAATGGCAGATGTCCTAAACAGCACACTGGCCTCATAATCAGCCCTTAAGGCATGCGGATCCGGCTGAAATGCCCATGAGAGTATTTCAGGCATGGAAAGCCAAGACACTCTGGGAAAAAAAAAAAAAAAAAAAAAAACACCTAAATGAAAGATCTCTGCGAGTGAGATCCCAGTGGAAAGAATGGGTCATCAAAGAAGGAGGTACCTTTGTCTGAAGGGAGGAGAGAACTTCCACTCTGACTACGACCTTGTCCAAATATGATCAGAGTCGGTGAACTCAAAAGGGCTTCCATAGCCTTGGCAACTCATGACAAGAGCCTAGGGTGATTACTGATGCCATAAACAAGAGTGTCAATTTGTTAAGTCAACAACAGGAGTCACTGTGCACTTACTCCTCATGTACGATCTCTGTCCTTAATGTGCTGTACATTGTGATTTATTGCTATAACTAGTACTCAAACAGTATTTTTCACTTTGTGTTTCTATGGGGGTGCAAACTGTTGAAATCTTTACTTAATGTATGCTAAACTGATCTTCTGTATATAAAGAGAATCGAAAATGAATCTTGATATGAATGGAAGGGGAGAGGGAACGGGAAAGGGGAGGGTTGCGGGTGTGAGGGAAGTTATGGGGGGGAAGCCATTGTAATCCATAAGCTGTGCTTTGGAATTTATATTCATTAAATAAAAGTTAAAAAAATACATAAAACTTGTGTTGAAAGACACAAATGAATTTTGTGTTCCAATTGGCGGCAACACGTTGCACTAGAAAGCATTGTGGGCACTATCCAGAATTTCAAGCATCCAATGGAACTCCTGGAATGTACCCTCACAGGTAAGGAAGGGCCACTGTATATAAGAATATATATATTGTGTCTATATATGTTCATTGCATCATTTATTTTAAAACATGACACTTATTTGTTGTTTAATTTTTCCCCAAAATTTGGACCAACATTTTCATCATTTCCTTTGTCCAATAGTTCCTGCTTTCCTTCCCAAAATATTTATTCCGCACTTAATTTGCTAAGCTTTTTTAAAGGTATTTGGGAAATGGCAGTGCACCTGAGTAGTTGTTCTCATCCACCTGTTACTCCTAATAGCTAAATTAATATTAATATAATAAAAATGAATATGTAAATATATAACTAAAATATTCAGTTGAGAAAAGCGCAAGAAAAATAAATGAATGGAAAGCAATGAATAATGATTGAATGTGGTACATGAGATGCTTTTGGGCAAAATGTGAATAAAGTGAAGAGATCCACATGGAAATCAATTAGAAGAGAACGACAGAGAATCCTGCAACTGAAATGTTCTAATCATGAATAACAAAGAAAAATAATAAATAATAATAAAATTAACAGTTCCAATGAGTAGGTTGATGCTAGTTACCTTAGATTTAGTTTTAAGCATGTTGAAGTATATCACCTTTAGTATGTGGTGAGATAATCTTAGAAGGATGACAAATAATATTTACTAAGTTTGTAAGCCAATACTGAGGACTTTCATTGTTCTGGAAAGGAATTACGTTGTATTTTGTTAGTTTCTGAAACATGATATAGAAAATTCTTTTGTTTCTGAAGGCATATCATTAAAATAATACTCCATATTTTAATTTCACTTGCTGACAAACTCATCTGCTACTCCTATGCTTGTGTGGTAGAATGACACTAATATTTAAAGAGAGTTAATTTGTTTCTCACATTTTTTTCTACCTAATAAAATCAGATCATACTTAGACTGGGGTATTTTTATCTTCTCCAAAATAAAAAAAGAATGCAAAATATTTCACAAACATACTAAATGTAAAATTTTACATGACAACCAGCAACTAGTGATCCTGATATCATATCTCTGATAGCAAAGAAATATATAAAAGTTTCTTTCTTGTGGATCACCAGAACAGAGTGCAGTGCAACTTAGCTTTTTTTTTTTTTTTTTTTTTTTTTTTTTTTTTTTTTTTGACAGGCAGAGTTAGACAGTGAGAGAGAGAGAGAGAGAGAGAGAGAAAGGTCTTCCTTCCCTTGGTTCACCCCCCATATGTCCGTTTTGGCTGGCGTGCTGAGTTGATCCGAAGCCAAGAGCCAGGTGCTTCCTGCTGGCTCCCATGCGGGTGCAGGGCCCAAACACTTGGGCCATCCTCCACTGCCCTCCCGGGCCACAGCAGAGAGCTGGACTGGAGGAGGAGCAACCTCTCTTTTAAAAAGAGGTTTATTTGGGACTGGCACTGTGGCGTAGCAGGCAATGCTGCCACCTGCAGTGCTGGCATCCCATATAGGCACCTGTTCGTGTCCCGGCTGCTCCACTTCCGATCCAGCTCTCTGTTACGGCTTGGGATAGCAGTAGAAGATGATCTAAGTACTTGGGCCCCTGCATCTGTCCAGGAGACCCAGAAGAAGCTCCTGGCTCCTGGCTTTGGATTGGCACAGCTAAGGCCATTGCAGCCAACTGGGGAGTGAATTAGCAGATGGAAGACCTCTCTCTCTCTTTCCCTCCCTCTCTCTCTCTTCCTCTCTCTTTCTCTCTCTCTCTCTCTCTACCTCTCCTTCTCTCTCTGTGTAACTCTGACTTTCAAATAAATAAATAAATCTTTTAAAAAAAGAGATTTATTTTTTTGAAAGTTAAAGTTACAAATTTGGATGTAGTTGCCATCTCTTGTTCTGAATGGCACAGTCCATTTTTCATGACAGTGGAAGTGATACAGTGACTTCCAAGGCAAGCTTATAAAAATCAACCTGAATTTAAACCAGATCTTTCTCTCTTGGGATGCTTATCCTTGAAACCCAGCTGCCATGTTGTAAGGAAGCCCAGAGCAAATGGAGAGACTACACATAGTTGTGCCAGGTCTGCATCCCAGCTGACAGCCAGCATCAAAAAATAAACATGACAAAACAAGTGTTCAACTAATTCCAAACCCTGATCTTCAAACATTCCAGCTGAGGCCCTGGATATCATGGGTTGAGACAAGCTGTCAGAATTCCAGATCCAGGAGATCTGTAAGCATAAAGAATGATTAATTTTACATTTTAGAATGATTTGATACAAGGTTTTAGTAAGGGGAACTATAAATCTGTGAATTTCTAGAAACTAAGTACATGTTACCAGCGCAAGCTTTTATTTCTGTTGCTGTTATCATAATGTTGACAAAAATGCATACCATCCTTTGTCTTAATGGCAGGACCCCGTGTTTCTGGTTACTAGTTTTTCCCCCAAACACTTCCTGATGTGTGTTGCCTTTATTTAAGTCTCTCAGATATGGATTGTAGTTAGCAGAATTCCAAAAATTCACTTTCCTGAGATTTTACACACTAATTATTAGAATTTGTGTATGACTATCATCTTGTATGTGACTATCATCCTTGTGACCTAAAAAGGGGGAGACTATCTTGATGAGTAAAATCTAGCCACATGAATTTTAAAAACAGAAGGAAAAAGTCACATCTGGTTAAAAGAGGAAAGCAGAGGGTTTCAAAGCATGAGAAAGCTATGCCATCACTCTGCTAGTTTCTGTACAGAAAGGGTCACGGAAGAGCGAAGCAGCTGGCTGTCACGAGTAGCTCTTGGCTAACAACCAGCAAGAAAATGGGAAATAAATTCCCATATCACTAAGAAACCGGTTTCTCTCAACCTGAATCAGCTTGGAATTGGATTCTCACCTGGAGCATAAATATAAGAGCCTGTAGGGCCAAAACATCGATGGGTTTCTGATATTGAGCAGACCATTCAGCTGAACCATTCTGGACCAACAAAATTGTGGAATAATAAGAAGTATGGTTTTAAACTACCAATTTTGTGGTAATTTGTTACTTTGTTATACAAAAATGAATACTAGTGCTTTTTTTCAATTGTTAAATATTAAAATTTAGCAAATATCTGAAAAGAAAAATTAAATCTAAGAAATGTGACACAAGTGAGCTTGGTGTATATACATGGGAAATTTGATTAGGGACTACTCTGAATAGAGGATATAATATGGATTTGGGCATTAAAAGCTGTCTTTTGAATAGTCTTCAAGTCATGATAAGAAAATTTAAAAATTCTTGATAGCAGTGTCACTTACACAATAAGTACAGAAGCTGGTGTTGTAGCACAGCATCTTAAGCCGCCCTTTGTGACATTGGCATTCCCCTATCAGTGTCAGTTCAATCTGGGCTGCTCTGCTTCTCATCCAGCTTCCTGCCAATGCACCTTGGAAAGTAGTTGAAAATGTCCAAAGTACTTAGTCTCCTGCTTCCCATGTAGAAGACCATTATGGAACTCATGACCCCTGGCTTTGCTGTGGCCCAGCCATGGCAATCTGGCCATTTGGGGATTGAACATCAGATGTAAGTTCTCTTTCTCTTTCTCTTTCTCTCCCTTTCAAGTAAAAATACAACAAATCTTTAAAAAATTAAAGTAATTACAAGGAACTAGGCAAATGATCAGAAATATGAATTAATATCTTAACTCAAAACCTCACAGCAAGTAGCCATGACACTCCTTATACTACAGCCAGGCAAAAAACTGGCTCCTTGTATGTTTTTAATAAACATTCACGGTTCTTTTCACTGATACCATATTTTAGAGTATTAGTTATTTATTTAATTACAGTTAATAAGTCTATCTTATCATACCAATTTTGCTATATAATATTTAATACAGATTCCAAGTCCCTATATATTTTAATATTAATTTATTATTTTATTAATTTATTTGAAATGTTTATATTTTCTTTTACCAGTGATTTAAAAATTAGAATGAATACACAGGAAAGGACATTACTTTAGCAGTTAAAATGGCTCTTTCAATGAAGGATTAGGTAAGTATCTATGGGTAGAAGCTTCCTCTCATTTGTATCTTAGAAATAAAAGGATCTGTTCTTATGTTGTTGTTTTAATAATGAAAATCTATTAATACCTTAGCTTATATTTCATCATATTAAATTTAAAGAATTTTCTCTCAATGGAATTCTATAATTCAGATTATTAAAAGTGAATATAATGAAATTTTAAGTAATTCTTATAGACTATCAGTGTTTCTCTTTTCTGTTCAACTGTATGAAAAACATACCATAAAAAATAAAATACATTTTGTTCTAGGACAAAATTTTCTCAATTCAAGATGTTTTTCAGAAGTCTATTAGCACTTCAAAAATAGGCTTCTGATATTCAACCATTTAATCAGACATGATTTAATCAATAGAATTAAGGAAGTTTTTTTCTGAAAGTTTTAATGTTTATATTTGAAAGAATTATTAGACAAATAAAATTGTGCATATTTATGAGGTATTATGTGATATTTTATTAAATGTATACAATATGTAATATCCAGTCAGGTTAAATATATTTATTCTTTCAACCATTTAATATTTCTTTATACAGTAAGCATCTAAATTCCTATCTTTCACTTTTTTAAAATGCAGAAATATATAGCACATTAACATGTATAGTTACCCTACTGTTCTAAAGAGAACCCCAGACTTTCTGACTCCTATGTAGGTACAACCTAGTACTCAAAAATCCACTGTTCCTAATCCCTGGCCCTGAATTGCCTTCTCATCCTCTGGTGATCACCATTCTATAATTTTTAAAGGTTTATTTATTTATTGAAACAGTGACACAGAAAGATGTATATATAGAGAGAGAGAGAAAGAAAGACAGAGAGAGACAGAGTGTGCAATCTATCTTCTACCCCCACTGCTTCATTCCCCAGATAGCAGCCACATCCAGGACTGGGCCAGGCTGAAACTAGGAGGCAGGAACTCTATCTGGGTCTCCTACATGTGTAGTATGTTCCCAGGTACTTGGTCTGTCTTCTGCTGCCTTCGAGTCACATCAGCAGGGAGCTGGATTGTAAGCAGAGCAGCTGGGACTTGAACCAGCTCTCTGACATGATACGTGAGCATTACAGGTGGCAGCTTAACCTGCTGTGCCACAATGCCATCCCTTACATTTTCAACTTCTATGAGGTCATATATTTTTAGACTCCACCTACGATTAGTATTTTCCTTCTTGATTGACTATTTCGGCAACCTCCAGTCCGTGCATGTCGTTGCGTATAATTTGATTTGATCCCTTCAAATGGCTGAATAACATCACATTTTGTGTATGTACCACAGTTATTTATTCACTGGTAGCTACACATTTTGGTTATTTCCGCGTCTTAACTATTTTAATAGTGCTGTAATAAACACGAAAATGCAGACAGATTTCATTTCATTTAGCTATGCAAACAGAAATGTGATTGAAGGATCATATGGTAGGTCTATTTTTGAAGAACCTCCATACAATTTTGTACATTGGTTGTACTAATTTATATTCACATCAACAGTGTGCCAAGGGTTCCCTTTTCCTTCACAAACTTGTTAGGACTTGTCATCTTCATATACATATATATTTATGTAATATATTATATAATATATTATATATAATACTTTATATATAAATATATATAATATGTTTAATGAGGGATATATATTATATATTATAATATATAATATATATTATATTATAATACTTTATATATAAATATATATATATAATATGTTTTAATGAGGGAGGTGACATCCCATTGTTGCTTTGATGTTTATTTCTCTGATGATTAGTGATGTTGAACATTTTCCCAGGCAAGAGTTGACAATTTTTATGTCTTACATGGAGAAATGTATGTTTAGTTCTAAAAAATAAAATTTCTTAATTTTTAGCTATTGAGTTGTTTGAGTTCCATTTATATTTTGCTAGTAAATCATTGCATTTACCAATGTCCTGAAATGTCTTCCCCATGTTTTCATATAGTAGTCTCAAAGTTTCAGGTCTAGCTAGAACTTCCAGTACTTTCTTGAATAAATGTGGTACAAGTGAGCATTCTTGTCTTGTTTAGTATCTTTCCTTCCCTCCCTCTTTCCTTCTTTCTTTCTCTCTTTCCTTCCTTTCTTTCATTTTTCAGATAACATTTTAAATCCATGTTACACCAGACAAGAAGTTCAACAAGCAAAAGGGCAAATACCCCAGTTCAGTTGCAATACAGGCAAGGATAATGAAGAACTACCATATGGAAAAATGACCATTTCACCTATATACAGCAAATTCTAAAATAGTCAGAGGTCATTACAATTATAGTGGCATAACATTCATAAGTGTGGGGAGCAATCCGGACTGGACTAAGTTACTGAAATTAAGACTTATTCTATGCATCTGCTCTCCCACAATATGGCGCTGGGAGAGAAGTAAACAGCTTCCGCACAGCTGCCTCCAGTTCAACCAATTAACTGTAGGACTTGCTCCTGATTGGAGAGCAGCGTACTCGGCGTGTGGGCAGCCGAGTTGGGATTGGCGGAGGAGGACTATAAAGGAGGAGAGAGACGGCATGCACCAGGAACATCTATGGGGAACATCTAAGGGGAACACCTGTGCAGCCCCCGAGAGAGCCGGCCGGCGGTGTGCCGCTCCCCTGCAGAAGTGGGGAATGCGGCCAGGGGGAACTGCCCTTCCACGGAGGTGGAAGGGATAGTAGCCAACCCGGGAAGAACCAGCAGCAAACCCGGGAAGGGCCGAGCAGACGAAAGAACAGCGCGGGGTCCTGTGTCGTTCCTCCACGAAGAGGGGGAGCGACATAATGGTGCCGTGACTCGGATAGGAAACCTAGCTCGGATAGGAAACTTAGGACGGATATGAAACTTAGGAGGGAAGAAGCAGGAAAATACCGGAGAGAGAGACTAGAAGAGCCTAGGGAAAAGCCGGACGAGAAAGGTGCCGGAAGAAGCTATTGAAAGCCTAGGCATAGACTTGGATATGGACTGTGGGAAAGAAGTTAGGATTGAAAGCGAAAGTGAAAGCTTTCATAGACTCGGATGCGGACTATGGCGGGGAAGCTAGGAGATTGAAAGCGAAAGTGAAACCTGGAGGAGGCTTGGACTCGGATACGGACTGTGGGAAAGAAGTTAGGATTTAAAGTGAAAGCAAGAAGAAACTTAGACTCAGATACGGACTGCAGGTTGAAAGTGAAAGTGAAACCTATAAGAAACTTAGACTTGGATATGGACTGTGGGGAGAGGCCAGGAGAAATGAGGGAGGAATATTGTTGGAAGAAAACTTAGGGAAACACACCGGGTAGAGAAAAATGTTAGGGAGGATGAAGCCGCGAGTGCAGGCCAAGCCATCTTGGAATTCTTCAAGTCACCCTGGGGAGCAAGAGGCGAAGATCTGGAACCAGAGGCAGAGACGTGGGCCGCCAGGTTTCGCCAGGTTAGTCCGGGGAACTTGGACTGAATGCCGGTGGTGGCGGAAACATTCGCGGAAGCCGCCGCGTGCAGAGAGAGCACGGGGCATTGGCGCGAGGCCGTGGTGCGGGCGCGAAGTGCGTGGAGACCGCGGAGTGTGCGCGCAGAGCCGGGAACCCGCCGGCGGGGCGAGGCGCCGGGAAGCCTCGCAGAGCCGTGAAGCTGCCGCGGGGCGAGGTGCCGAGAAGCAGCCTCGGGGCGAGCGCCGCCGGGAAGCCGCAGGGATAAGAGAAACAGAAGTTTAGAAGTAAAAGTGAGAGAAATAGGAATGCTGGAAGATAGAAGTAAAATGGGAGAAATAGGAATGCCCGGAGATAGAGAAATAGAGAAATAGAAAGGCCTCCCTACAACACTGCACTGTGAGAGCTTGGATTCGGTCTGCCTGATTAAGTGAGGCGATGAGCACGATGAGCACCTGCGGCGGCTAGCAGCTTATGCGCCGCAGGTCACCGAAGACAGGCACGAATTAACATCAGTAAGGCTTCCCCACAATACAATACAATTAGGAGGCTTGGATTCGGTCTGCCTGATTAGGGCGGTAAGCACCGACAGGCAGCTCGACCAGAGTATGAGCTGCAGGTCACCGAAGATAGGCACGAACCAACACTAATAAGTCTCCCCCACAATACGGCAATGAGAAGGCTTGGATTCGGTTTGCCTGATTGTTAGGTTTTGTAAGCCCCTGCAGGCAGAGCAGAGCATGCGCTGCAGGGCACCGAATACAGGCACGCATCAGCGCCTAAAAACCTCCTCACAACATGGCGAAGAGAGGACCCGGATTCGGTTTGCCTGATTGATAGGACTTGTAAGAGCCTGTGGCAACTCTAGCAAGTAGAGCAGAGTGTGTGCCGTGGGACACCGAAGACAGGCGCGTATCAACGCCAAAAAATAAAAAGAAAGGGGGATCTGTGGGGAGCAATCCGGACTAGACTGAGTTACTGGAATTAAGACTTATTCTATGCATCTGCTCTCCCACTGTGGGGAGCAAACCGGACTAGACTGAGTTACTGGAATTAAGACTTGTTCTATGCATCTGCTCTCCCACAATATGGCGCTGGGAGAGAAGTAAACAGCTTCCGCACAGCTGCCTCCAGTTCAACCAATAAACTGTAGGACTTGCTACTGATTGGAGGAGAGCAGCGTACTCGGCGTGTGGGCAGCCGAGTTGGGATTGGCGGAGGAGGACTATAAAGGAGGAGAGAGACGGCATTCACCAGGAACATCTATGGGGAACATCTAAGGGGAACACCTGTGCAGCCCCCGAGAGAGCCGGCCGGCGGTGTGCCGCTCCCCTGCAGAAGTGGGGAATGCGGCCAGGGGGAACTGCCCTTCCACGGAGGTGGAAGGGATAGTAGCCAACCCGGGAAGAACCAGCAGCAAACCCGGGAAGGGCCGAGCAGACAAAAGAACAGCGCGGGGTCCTGTGTCGTTCCTCCACGAAGAGGGGGAGCGACATAATGGTGCCGTGACTCGGATATGAAGCCTAGGCAGGGCTTAGTGTCGTTCCCCCATGAAGACGGGGAGCGACAATAAGCATTTTTTGACAAGGTATAATAGAATGCTTTATAAAACCTTATTTGCTGCAATGCTGATACACACAGGCATTGAGTACTTTGTTTTTGTTTTTTGAATTTTTTTTACAAAATTTATTTCTCACATATAAAGAAGAAAATGCACCTTTTTTTTTCTGAGTCCAGTTTATTTCACTCAACATAATGCCCTACAACTGCATCCATTTTAATGAAATGATAGATTATATTTTCTCCTTCATATCCCTAGAATGAATCTCATTTAATCGTGATGAAAGATTTTTTCCATGTGCTATTATTGGATTCAATTTTCTGGCATTTTGTCAAGGATATTTGTATCTATTTTCATCAAGGTTTGGTCCATAATTTTTCTTGTCCTGTTCTTATCTTGATTTCGTGACTTTGTAGTCATTACCTTCCCTTAAAATTTTTGAAATGAATAGAAATTAATTGGTGCTAAAACTTTTAATGAATGAATATATCTGGTCTTGGGCTTTTCTTTGAAAAATTTTTGAAATTACTGATTCAATTTCAGATATTCTGCTTCCTCATGATTCGTTTTTGGTAAGGTTCTTGTGTTCAAGAAATTGTCCATTTCTTAAATGTTATCAAAATTTGTTGCCATTTAATTGCACATAAAAATCTCTAACAATTATTTATATTTCTGTAGTGTCAGTTGAAGTGTCTCCATTTTTACCTCTTATTCCATGTACTTGAATCTTATCTTTTTTCTTAGGTTAGTTCAGCTAAGGGGTTATCAATTTCATTTTTCTTTTCAAAGAACCAGCTCTTTGTTTAATTTAAAAAAATGTGTGTGTAGTGTATGTGTGTATGTTTTGGTGTCTATGTTATAATTTGTACTTATTATTTCTTCCTTCTACCAACTTTTGGTTTAATTTGTTCTTTTTTCATAGGTTTTTGGAATGCAATAATAAACTATTGAGATTTTTCAGTTTTTTTTTTTTCTTTCCAGGCATTAATTGCTATCAATTTCTACTTTAGTTCTGAGTTTGCTATATCCCATATGTTTTGGGATGTTGAGTATCCCTTTTCATTTGTTTCAAGTCATTTTTAATTACCTTCCTCTCAATTTCTTCCTTGACCCATTTATCATCTAAATGTAAATTACTGGAGCTATCAATGTGGCATAGAGCTCCTACCACCCATTTGGGAGCCCCAGATGCAGCTCTTGGCTCCTAGCTTCAGTCTGGTCTAATGCTGACTATTGTGCCCATCTAGGAAGCTACCCAGAGAATATATCTGTATTTCTGTATCTCCCTGTCTCTCTGTAATTTTACCTTTCAAAATAAACAAAAATTTTTTTTCAAAAAATATTGCTGTTAATTTACATTTGTAAAGAAATATGTATTTATTTGAAAGGCAGAGAAAGAGGAAGACAGTGGAAGAGAGAGAGAGAGAGACAGAGAGACACACAGAGAGACAGAGAGAATCTTCCAATCTTCCATCCCCTGGTTCATTCTCTCAAATGGCTGAAAGAGTCAGGGCAGGTGTAGGCCAGGTTAAACCAGGGGTCAGGGAGTTTACCTGGTCTCTCGCAGGGATGGCAGGGAATCATGTATGTAAAACACCATATGATGCATTCCAGGTGCATTACCAAGGATTAGGATCAGAAGCAGAGCTATTGGGCAGTCCAAGAGGCAGCTTAACCTACAATACCCCAATGCTTGCCTCATGAGCAAGTTGTTTGATTTCCCTGCTTTTGTGTGTTTTCAATAATTTTATTTTTATTGATTGGTACTTTTGCATCCTAATTCAAAAACATACTTGATATGATTTTTATTTTTTAAATTTGTTGAGACTTGTTTTATGACTTATAGCATGACCTATGTGGGGGAACCTTTCATGTACCATTGAGATGAATATTTATTCTGAAGATGTTGAATGGAGCATTCTGTAGATGTCTATTAAATTCCATCAGTCTGTAGTTCAATTTTACTCTTTCCTTATTGATATTTTTCTGGATAATATGCACATTTCTGAAAGTGTACATTATATCTCCCACTACCATTGTATAGCAGTCTATAGTTTTTCTCTCCATTTAGGTGTATTAATCTTTGTTTTATGTGTTTGGGTGATCCAAAGCTCCAGTGTTTTGGGCATATATATTTATAAGAGCTATTTCTCTCTGCTTGACTGAGACCCTCATCATTACAATATTATCATCCAGGTTTCTTTTTAGTAATTTTTATATAGTATTTTTTGATAGAAGTATATCTGTTTTAGCTTTCTTCTGGGTTCTGTTTACATGAAATATCTTCTTGCATTCATTCACTTTCAGTCTATCTGTGTCCTCAGAGGTAAAGTATAATTCTTGTAAGCAACATATAGTTGGGTCATTTTTTGATACATCCAGTAACTCTATGTGTTTTAATTGGAGAATTTAGTCTCTTGATGATTAAGATCATTGTTGATGTATAACATCTTAATATTGCCATTTTATAGTTGATTGGTATTTTTTACTGTAGTAACTTGTTTTTCCTCCTGCTTTGAGAATTTTCATTTTTGGGTAAGTGTTTTTTTTTTTGTTTTTTTTTTTTCAAATGCAGTATTTTGGATCCTTGCTTATAGATTTTGGTGAGCTTCTTATAGATTCTTGCTTTGTGACTATAATTAGGCTTACAAAAATTGTTTTGGCTATAAATAAAGTTTACTGAAATATCAATTTATAATGTATTATAAGCAAAGGTAAAGAAACAAACTAAAAAAAGAGAAAAAATCCTAATAAAAAAACTCTATATTTGTTCTTCATTCTTCTCATATTCAGTTTTTGATGTTAAATCTTTCTTTCAATACCACCTCAACATTTTAAGGTGATTACATTTTGTCTTCACAGTAAAGATACACATCATTTACTTACCGTGTTTACAATATTACATCATTCTGAATGTGTATAGTTATTCTTGACAGTTAATTTTGCACCATCCGATATATCCTTTTTACTTGTTATTGTCTTTTTGTTTCAGTTTGAAGGACTCTGTTTAGCTTTTTTTTTTTTTTTTAATAACAAGTCTGCTTGTCTTTTACTATCATATCTCTCCTTCATATATGAACAATAGCTTTGTTGTTCTTGATATTCTTGGCTGGCATTTTTTTCTTTTTTTCTTATTTTTGATTTTTTTTTCTTTGAATACTCTAAAAGATAAATTCCTCTCCTTCTTAGACTATAGAGTTTCTGGTGAGATGGAGTGGGTGGGGGCAGTAATGTGGTAAAGTTAGGTAAAGCCACCTGGCTGCTCCAGTTCCCATCCAGCTCTCTCCTAATGTGCCTGAGAAAGCAATGGAAGATGGCCCAAGTTTTAGGGCCCCTGCACACACGTAGGAGAAAGGATGAACTTTCTAGCTCCTAGCTTCAAATAGGCCCAAATGTTGCTATTGCAGTTATCCAGGAGGTGAACCAGCAGATGAAAGCTCTCTCTGTCTTTCCCTCTCTCTCTGTAATTCTGACTTTTAAATAAATAAATTAATAAAATCTTTAAAAAAATGTTTCTGGTGAGAAGTCTGCAGTCAATTGAATTGTGGCCCCTTTAAGTATTATTTTCTTCTTGTTTTTCAGCTTTAAGAGTCCACTTTCTATCTTTAATCTTGGAGAGCTTGACTATCGTATGACTTGGGTAGATTTAGATGGGTTGAATCTGCCTTCTGACCCTATTCTGGCTTTCTGCCAAGATGGATGCTGGGAATCAGTAGTGATAATTCAAGTGGTTAAGTTGCTATTGTCCATGTGGGACACTGGGTTTATGTTCTTGGCTTCATCCCTAGCCATTAGAGACATTTGGGAGCCAACAGATGAGAACTCTTTCCTTTTGCATCTGTTTCTCTTTCTGTCTCTAAATAGATAAAAATCTAAAAAATGATAAAAGATTTTATGAATGTAAGATCGCCTGATGGCTAAGGATCATTCATTTTCTTACTCAATCTTGATATTTTTCTATGATCATTATTAACATTCTAAAGGAAATTTGATAGATTAAAATGTGCTAAGATTGGCCGGCACCGCGACTAACGTGGCTAATCCTCCACCTGCAGCACCGGCACCCCGGGTTCTAGTCCCGGTTGGGGTGCCGGATTCTGTCCTGGTTGTTCCTCTTCCAGTCTAGCTCTCTGCTGTGGCCCAGGAGGGCAGTGAAGGATGGCCCAAGTGCCCGGGCACTGCACCTGCTTGGGAGACCATGAGGAAGTACCTGGCTCCTGGCTTTGGATCGGTGCAGCGCTCTGGCCGTAATGGCCATTTGTGGGGTGAGCCAATGGAAAAAGGAAGACCTTCCTCTCTGTCTCTCTCACTGTCTAATTCTGCCAGTCAAAGAAATGTGTTAAGATCTATCATCAAAATACACTGAATGACAATACATAAACCATTCAATTATTGTTTGTCATCATTATCACTATCAGTGTTCCTTGCTCCACTTTAGCACATATTAAAGTGTATAGAGTTTTAATACTTGAGGTAAATATCCCTACCTAACATTCATTTAGCCTTCTAATGACATAAGATTATAGCTTATGAAGCCATGGAAAACTAATGGAATGTCTAATATAAACATGAGTTTAACCAATCTATCTTTTTCATCCATATAATTTATCCTGTGGAATCTTTGTTTTATATTTTTTCAATTATTTTTAATTTCATGCTGACTGAGTACTAGAGGGGTCCTATTACCTTTGGTTGAATAAAAGAAGTGGAGTTTGATTGACTGGTGACACAAAGTCATACAATCTCCATAAAGCTTTCAAATATTTTTTTCATAAGCAAGCTGGTATTTTATTTATAGAAGTATACAGCAATGCCTTCTATGGTTTAAACTTTGCTATAGTGGCAGAATCATTCAAATTTGCTTGTGATTATGCAATTCTTATATCTAAATTCTAACAAATTAATTAAATTTGAAATAATATTCAAACATTTCAATTAGAAAATAAGATTATAGGTTCTTTGAAACTATTGAAACGTCAATTAATATTTTATGGCTATATTTTGTGATATTCTCAGCTATTCAGCATTTTCTACCTTACCATCAACTATATCAAAAGTATTTATTAAACTTATTTTTAGGTGAATACAGTTAACAATTTTATTTTGAGATTACTAAAGTCAGTGTATGTACATTACAGACCCAGAGAGCAACCTCCACATTGATCACTACCAAGTCACAAAGGTAATTCTCAACTCAGTCAAGTTTTTTCACCTTTCTTTTTTTTAAAGATTTATTTATTTTGTTTGAAAGATTTCACAGAGAGAGGAGAGGTAGAGAGAGAGAGAGAGAGAGAGAGAGAGAGAGAGAGAGAAATCTTCCATCTGCTTGTTCACTTCCCAGATGGCTGCAATGGCCAGAGCTGCACAGATCCAAAGCCAGGAACCAGGAGCTTCTTCCGGGTCTCCCACAAGGTTGCAGGGGCCCAAGGACTTGGGCCATCTTCTACTGCTATCCCAGGCCATAGTAGTGAGGTAGACTGGAAGAGGAGCAGTCAGGTCTCCAACCGGCGCCCATATGGGATGCCGGTACCACAGGCGGTGGCTTTACCTGCTAAGCCACAGTGCTGGCCCTGTTCTTTCAGCTTTCTTACTTTTTTCTCTCTCCCTATGTTCTTTGTCTGGTAAGTCATTGGTTTTTGCAGAATGAGCTGATAGTAAGATATCTGCCAACAGTGGACATATTCATTAGTTTAGGATGATTTTACCATTGTTTGATATAGAAATAGTATCTGTCTAACAATAATTTAGAACAAATATTCATGTATAGTTAGTGATATTTAAATAATATTTTGTATATAGGAGGAGGCAGACAGATATAAGGACAAATGTAAGAACATATCAGCAAAGAAGAAATTTAGAAACATGTAAATTGTTTACAATGGCAGATTAAGTGAAATTTTATATGCCAATTAATTTGAAATGAGTGAAGATTCATGGCTACATGGTAAGAGATACCATTAAATATTTAGAGCTTGAGTGTCTACAATGATTTTTCAGAGTAACATCAAGATAATTTACCTCGATAAGATTCAGTACAAATGTAAATCTTATAAAGTCCTTTTAGAAGCCTTGTTGAATGCTTTTTATGCTATTTAAGAATAATTTTGAGAACTTTGTCTTTAGTTTCATCATAAATTATTTTAATTACTGTACTACCTAAAGCATCTGAGTAAATTCTTTTAGGAAGAAATATTTCCTTTGGCTCTGGGCCATATTTATTAGTAAATTCAAAAACCAAAGGATATTTGTATAATTTTAAAACCAAAGTGCTGAAAAATAAAACATATTCAAGATTGCTGTTATATTAAGACAACATTACTATTATTTCTTTCTGATTCCATGTTACATATTAATGGAGAAAATTTGCATGAATATCATTTTTCCAAGTGATTTTTGTTTAATTTTTTAGTCTTTTCCCCTGATATTTACATTAATATTATTGAAATTAAAATCTGAAAAGAGAGTTATAATAAAAAGGGAAAGTAGAAATGCTCAACATTTCAATGTATTTCTGAAGTTTTCTTCCTATATTTTCATATGCTTAATAAAATGAAATGTACCCTAGAAGGCCATGTATGTGAATATTAAGTATGCTAGTACTTTCCTTTCCAAAATATTTTCAATACCTCGGTGAATGTATCTTCTCCCTTTGTAGACAGCATAGTTAGCAGAGGATGGGGGAAGTTTGTCTTTGATAAACTTGTTCCTTCTGCCTCATTATTACAAATATTTGAATTCAATTTCTTTTATTTTACCAGAAAATTTTAATGCATATGCTTAATTAATAAGCCAGTACTTTTCCAGGATTCGATCAGCTGATCAAAGAACATACAAGATACATTTTAGTAGATGTGAATTTCATCAATAGACATGGAACAATTGGAATACTGAAGACCATGCTTTAAGACAGGTTAAGAGATAATTCTCAATTTGGAAAACATTATGTTGAGTGAAATAAGCCAATCCCAAAGGGACAAATACCACTTGTTCTTCTTGATAGGTGACAACTAACTGAGCACCAAAAAGGAAACCTGTTAAAATGAAATGAACACTATGAGAAACGGTGACTTGATCAGCCCTCACCCTGACTGTTGATGAGCAGCTTAATATGTTATCCCTCTTAGTATTTTTTTTTGTTTGTTCTACTTAATACTTTTGGTTGAATACTGTAATCAATACACAATTCTACTTAAGTGCTGAAACTTAACTGAAAAGTGATCGCTGTTAAATGTAATAGTGGTAATAAGAGAGGGAAGAGATGTGCAATTTGGACATGCTCAAGCTGACTTACCTCAAACAGTAGAGTTAGAAACATACCAGGGGATTCCAATTCAATCCCATCCAGGTGGCATGTACCAATGCCATCTCACTAGTCCCAGTGATCAATTTCTGTTCACAATTGATCATAATGATAGGACTAAGAACCAAAGGGATCACATAAACAAGAATAGTGTCTGCAAATACTAGCTGATAGAATAAGAAAGGGAGAGAACGATCCAACATGGGAAGTGAGATACACAGCAGACCCATAGAATGGCAAATGTCCTAACAGCACTCTGGCCTCAGAATCAGCCCTTAAGGCATGCGGATCCGGCTGAAAAGCCCATGAGAGTATTTCAGGCATGGAAAGCCAAGACACTCTGGGAAAAACAAAACAAAACAAAACAAAACAAAACAAAACAAAACACCTAAATGAAAGATCTCCGTGAGTGACATCCCAGTGGAAAGTATGGGTCATCAAAGAAGGAGGTACCTTTCTCTGAAGGGAGGAGAGAACTTCCACTTTGACCATGGCCTTGTCTAAAGATGATCAGAGTCAGTGAACTCAGGGGGCTTCCATAGCCTTGGCAACTCATGACAAGAGCCTAGGGTGATTACTGATGCCATAAACAAGAGTGTCAATTTGTTAAGTCAACAACAGGAGTCACTGTGCACTTACTCCTCATGTAGGATCTTTGTCCTTAGTGTGCTGTACATTGAGATTTAATGCTATAACTAGTACTCAAACAGTATTTTTCACTTTATGTTTCTGTGTGAGAGAAAACTGTTGAAATCTTTACTTAATGTATGCTAAACTGATCTTCTGTATATAAAGAGAATTGAAAATGAATCTTGATGTGAATGGAAGGGGAGAGGGAGTGGATAAGGGGAGGGTTGCGGGTTGGAGGGACGTTATGGGGGGGAAGCCATTGTAATCCATATTCTGTACTTTGGAAATTTATATTCATTAAATAAAAGTTAAAAAAAGAGATAATTCTCTCTAAAAAAAGAGATAATTCTCTGTTTTTATGTACTATTTTTTGCCTCAGTAATCAAGTTCAATAGATCAAATAGCAAGAACAATGTGTCCCAGATTTCCCAGATTTAATCTAACTAAATTTCTATGTAAATACAGTGATCTTATTTTTAAATTATATAGTTTCTGTATGTCACCAAATACTTCTCTAAATCAATTTTTCATTTACTGATTTTGAATTTTGTTGACTTTCACAGTATTTCCCTCAATTTTTAAACACAAATCTTTTTTGTGATCCCACATCTTCCCTCCAATATTCTCTTTGATGTTGAAACAAAATAATACCTGCTTTGTTTTGCCAATCCCTTTTAATTTTTTTTCTTAAACTCACCCCAATCAGCTTGTCACTTCTCAATCAATTCACTTAAGAGTTATCTTTGGAAAATGTTGATATGAATGCATTTAGAAGTTTTGAAAATGGTTCCCTCTTCCTATAGCCAAGTTCCTTTGGCTATATTTCTGACTTGCAATTTATTACTTTCATGCCATAGTTAATGTTGCCTTCTCAATGGAAGCTTTCTTAATGACAACTTTAAAATATTAATACTTTGTTCTTTCTCAAAAATGGAAAGTTTTCTTAATTTTTATATTACATATGTCTCTTCAATTCAATTAAACATTTTAATAAAGTTTTTTTGCATTCTCAACATTTAGAATATCTAACACATAGTAAATTATCAACATATATTTGCTAAATTAAGTTCTAAACCTTATATTTGTAATGATATTTCATTAACATTGCATCATGAAAGAGCTCCAATATTATAAACAATATGTATAAAATATTTATTGATTTCACAATGTACTCTTTGCATATATTTTATTAGATATATGATGATATAAGAATTGATTAACAGTAAATTTAGATTATAAAATGATAAACAGTATTTTACTTATGATCCAAAAAGCTACAGGATTTTTTTTTATCATGGAAGTAGAATTACTCAACTCAAATATGTGCTCATCTCTGAAGCAATGAATATTATAATATTACTTTCCAGAAGAATTGGACTAGTTTACAGTATCAGAGCCATCTTTGGGGAATGTCAGTATAGTTGACCTTTTTAAAGTCCTGGCTGATTCACTTCCAATCTGGTTCTCTGCAATGGTCTGGGAAAGCAAAGGAAGATGACCCAAGTACTTGTGCCCCTGCACCTCGTAGGAGATCCGGAAAAAGCTCTTGTCTCCTGGCTTCGGATTGATGCAGCTCTGATCATTGAGGTCATTTGGGTAGTGAACCAGTGGATGGAAGACTCATTCTCTCTGCCTCTCCTTCTCTCTCAGTGTGACTATGACTTTCAAATAAATATATAAATCTTTTTTTTTAAAAAAAAAGGTAAATATTTTGGTGCAAAAATTGCTGATATCTATACATAATTATTTTTCACAATCCATAATTTCTGTGAACATTGTGACACCCTGTTGTGGACACAGTCCATCTCTGTCACTGTCATTTCTTTTTCAAGAAAAATCACAAAAGTGGTTTGCAATGCTATGCATGTAATTGAAGTGATGTTATCACATGATTTGAATGCAGTTAGCATGCAAATGGCATAAAGAATGCATAAAACATTGTTCAACATGTAGAATGTAGGTTTTCATATGTCAGTGCCATATCTGCAGAGTATTCTCATGTATTTTGAATGATATCTGTATATGATTTGCATGCCATTCATATATATGTGGCCTGAGGTTCAGAGGCAATAGTCATGTAAGGTACATGCAGTTGTCATGACATATATATGTGCTCATTCATCAGATATAATTAACCTGTCATCCAGTGTAATATACACGTAGTTCTCATGTTTTGGAATTTTGTAATCACATGTTTCATATTTTATAAGCATGTAGTTAACATTTTGGGTTCAAGTATTTGGCATGACATCCATACTGAGAAGGTATGCATTTATTGTTATGTTAGTATATAACAGAGATGCACATAGTTTGCATAAAACTGGATCATAAATTTTCTCTGAATAAAATTTATAGCATTTCTAATGTTCTTTGCATGTAATATGTTTGTAATTTGTATGTAGTTGACATATCATCTGATGTAATAGGTATGACATTCAATTTGAATATAATAGATGTGTCATTTGTATGCAGATTGCATCTTAATGAGTAGCTCTCAATATTCATTCACTACTCACTTGTATTTTCAATGGTGCTCATGTGTAATTGATATGGTGTTTTCATGTGTTTGACATGGTTTTCACATGTAATGGGTATACATAATGTTATTATGAATTATGTTTACATGCCACATATATAATTTGCTTGACATTTATATATATATGCACACTAACATGCATTTGCTATGACATTAATATGTCATATGTGCTTCATATGCATCTCATAGGCCATTTGTATGTAATTGGCATTCCATTACCTTAAGTTATCTCTGGCACACATAGTTTCCTTTCACCTAACATTTGTATGTAGTTCACATTTGGTTTGCATGTGCTTTGCATGGACCTCGCCTTAAAAAGACATTCAATTCACATGAAGTATACATTTGGGTGATGTTACATTTGAAGATAAGCAACCTACATTTATTTATTTATTTGGCAGGCAGAGTGGATAGTGAGAGAGAGAGACAGAGAGAAAGGTCTTCCTTTGCCATTGGTTCACCCTCCAATGGAAGCCGCGACCGGCGCGCTGTGGCCAGCATATCGCGCTGATCTGAAGCCAGGAGCCAGGTGCTTCTCCTGGCCTCCCATGTGGGTGCAGGGCCCAAGAACTTGGGTCATCCTCCACTGCACTCCCTGGCCACAGCAGAGAGCTGGCCTAGAAGAGGGGCAACTGGGACAGAATCCGGTGCCCCGACCAGGACTAGAACCTGGTGTGCCGGCGCCGCAGGCAGAGGATTAGCCTATTGAGCTGCAGTGATGGCCAAGTAGCCTACATTTACCATGTAGTCTGTACAATGTAATAATATATTAGACATGTAGCTTGCATTTGTGCATTTTCACCTTACCATGCAATAGGTATGGTTTTTTCAGGTCATTGATGTGACATTCATATATAGTATGCATGAGTTTCATGTGGCACTTCATTATTGGCATATATTTAGCATGTTTTGGTATCATGCACATGGGCATGTGGTCATGCATCTAATTCTTATGCCATACTCACATGTTCCCATATTATTTCCAAGTAATATCCATGAATCAGGCATATATTTGTTGCCACATTAACAAGTAATGGGCATAGAGCTCACATGTAGTTGATATGCCATTTGTATGAAATAGGCATGATTTTTGAAAGTGTTTCTCATCTCACATTTCCAGTTACAATATACATGGAGTTTCCATTTTATGTCCAAATACTTTTCATGGTGTACTATGATGTAATTTGTATGAAAATGTCATGGAGTTCACACTTAACTTGCATATATTTGAATGACATTCATGTACAATGGGCATGCAGTTCACAGGTATGTGGCAGTGTGGCTTGTATCTAATTGTCATACTGTTTGCATGTAGCTAATGTGGTTTTCAAAACACTAAAATTTAATAATATTTAGTTACGTTGAATTTGCAGGTTATTTGAAATTGCTAGTTGTTTGCATGTAGTTTGTGGTTGACATGTAGATGGCATTTAATTGGCATATTGCTTATATGTATTTGGCATGACATGTACATGCAGTACTCATGTCATTAGCATAGAGTTGCTTCTTGTGCATGTGATTTTGTTCATATGCAGTTACCATGATGTTCTGTTATGTTAGGAATGTTTTTCACTTGTAGTTCACATTCACTTGTCATCTCTTGTACATGTGATTTGCTCAGCATATCATTCTCAATAGTTGGCATGCTGTTAGCAAGTACTTTACTTGTCATTGACATGATGCTTACATATAGTTATCATGTTGGTATGCCCTGCTCAGGTTATTTGATTTTCTTCTCATGTAGTTTGTAGGAAATAGGTATATAGTTGGCATCTGATATGTTAGTGTTTTTCACTATTGATCACATGTAGTTGTATTCTGTGAGTATTTAATAGCTATGAAGTTGGAATTTAGTTAGGATGCTTTGTGCAGGTAGTTGGTATCATTTCCATATAGTGGGCATTTAGTTTACCTGAAACAGGCATTTTGGCATGTTGATTGCAAGTAGGTTCCATGCCTTGCACACATACTTGGTGTTGTTTAAATTTAGTTGATATGTTTTGTGTATGCAAAAGAAATATAGTTATCACATAATTCACATATTGTTTTCTTCATAAGTAATTGGCATGTCATTTATTCCTTGCTGTGGTGTAAACCAGCATGCAATTACATGCATTTGGGAAGTGATGACACAAATGAGAGTTCTCTTTATATTTGCCTTTCTCTCTTCCACTCTAAAATGATAAAATTAATTTAAAAACCATATAATTTCAGCAATATAAAGAAATTTTTATTTGCCTCTGTTCATGAACAGTGGTTAGTTGATCCATATCTAGGTGATTGTATTCCAGGTGTTCCTCCTCATTTTCCTTAATCAGTGAACTAACTTGGTCACATCCTTTTCATTATGATTGTAAAAATGTGAATAAAGCAAGAAAAAAAAGTGTAAATAATTGTTGACACATAGGATCACCTATGATATACCATAACATCTGATTTTTCATTTTTTTTAAATGGATAAAATCAAATGAACAACTGAGCCCAAGATGAATGAGTGGAAAAAATATATATCTTCTTAAATTTAGGTTAAAAACTAAAAGTCATATACAAAAATTCATGGAGGATTAGAAAAAAGAATTATATACAATGTAAAAAATTCATCTTCCTGTTTCCCATATTGAAATGAAACATAATGTACTTTGTTATAATATCATCTCCTTTGCCTCTGTTAGAATTTTCAGTGATTCCAGAAGTCTGAGACTTACAGCAAAGGATAATCAGGTAATCTAGACACTTAAAAAATAAATCTTGAGGATGAAAATGACCAGAAATGTCATTCTGAATTCCATTCTAGAAATAAATTTGGAGGGTTTATGACTACATGTGTAGCACAGTCTGTACCTTGAAACAATGATTATCTAAATATCTGAGTCAGCCACTTGTGCATCTTCCCCAGGCTCACTATTTTTTAATGGTAGATACTGCTATAATATGATTCCTATTTTCACATTTCTTCATATACTGAGGTATCTATTGGGAATCATTTTGAGCCTGAGATTACATTTTCTACTTCACATTTTATACAGGAAGTGAATTACTGGAGCTAGCTTGAGGATATGGCCAAGAATGAATTAGTAGTGAATACTTACATAGTAGTCAGCTTACCAGAAAAGATGCTGAAAAAAAGATAAAAGGTATCAGGCACATACTGGTATATTGTTTGATGTTTCTGAGTATATTTTCTAAAAGTTCAACAGTTTATAATTTTAAGTATATCTGAGTATGATACCATCTGCACAATAAAACTTGAATATTTATGAAATGTTTGGTTGAGTAAAAGGGAATTAGATTGCAGAATCTAAATGTTTAAGCATAAAAATGAAGAACAAAGCACTGCTTTGTGTTTATTAATATAATGAGTTCTGTAAAAAAACTATTGAAATGGCAACAATTAAATGGGAAAAGGATAATCAGAACATATCTAACTACAGAACTACAGAATTTCTCTAGAGAATACTTTTGGGAAAACAGTATAATGGAGAGTTTCATTTCTATACGTTTATTGAAGAAGAAGAAAGAGTAAGAAATTATGTTCCTTTTTAAGAAATAGTCCAAAACACAGTATTCTGTAAATTGCAGTTCAGATTAGAAGAGCTCATGAGATACCCCCATTAACAAACTGCAGAAGAAAAACCATATGATTATCTCAATAGCTGCAGAGAAAGCATTTGATAAAATACAACACCCTTTCATGATGAAAACTCTAAGCAAATTAGGTATAGAAGGAGCATTCCTCAATACAATCAAAGCAATTTATGAAAAACCCACAGCCAACATCCTATTGAATTGGGAAAAGTTGGAAGCATTTCCACTGAGATCTGGTACCAGACAGGGATGCCCACTCTCACCACTGCTATTCAATATAGCTCTGGAAGAGTCAGCCAGAGCCATTAGGCAAGAAAAAGAAATTAAAAGGATTAAAAGGATACAAATTGGGAAGGATGAGTCAAATTATCCCTATTTGCAGATGATATGATTCTTTATGTAGGGGATCCAAAGAACTCTACTAAGAGACTATTGGAACTCTTGAAGAGTTTGAAAAAGCAGGATATAAAGACAATGCACAAAAATCAACAGCCTTTGTATATATATAGGCAATGCCACGGCTGAGAAAGAACTTCTAAAATCAATCCCATTCACAATAGCCACAAAAACAATCAAATAGCTTGGATTAAACTTAACCAAGGATGTTAAAGATCTCTACAATGAAAATTACGAAATATTAAAGAGAGAAATAGAAGAGGATACCAAAAAATGAAAAAAAATCTTCCATGCTCATGGATTGGAAGAATCAATATCATCAAAATGTCCATTCTCCCAAAAGCAATTTATAGATTCAATGCAATCCCAATCAAGATACCCAAGACATTCTTCTCAGACCTGGAAAAAATGATGCTGAAATTCATATGGAGGCACAAGAGACCTCGAAGAGCTAAAGCAATCTTGTACAACAAAAACAAAGCTGGAGGCATCACAATACCAGATTTCAGGACATACTACAGGACAGTTGTAATCAAAACAGCATGGTACTGGTACAGAAACAGATGGATAGAGCAATGGACAGAAAAGAAACACCATAAATCAACCCAAACATCTACAGCCAACTTATATTTGATCAAGGATCTAAAACCAATTCCTGGAGCGAGGACAGTCTATTCAATGAATGGTGCTGGGAAAACTGGATTTCCATGAGCCGAAGAGCCTATGAGAGTATTTTAGTCATGGAAAGCCAAGACACTCTGGAAAAAAAAAAAAAAAAAAAAAAAAAAAAAAAAAAAAAAAAAAAAAAACCACCTCTAAATGAAAGGTCTCGGTGAACAAGACCCCAGCAGAGAGCAAAACCCCAACAGAAAGAACGGGCCATCAAAGAAGGAGGTACCTTTCTCTGAAGGGAGGAGAGAACTTCCACTTCGACTATGATCTTGTCTAAATAAGATGGGAGTCAAAAGGCTTCCTTAGCCTTGGCAACTCATGACTAGAGCCTATAGTGATTACTGACGCCATAAACAAAAGTGACAATTTGTTAAGTCAACAACAGGAGTCACTGTGCACTTACTCCCCAGTCACTGTGCACTTACTCCCCATGTAAGATCTCTGTCCTTAATTTGTTGTACAATGTGAATTAATGGTATAACTAGTACTCAAAAATACTTTACTTTGTGTTTCTGTGTGGGTGCACACTGTTGACATCTTTACTTAACATACTAAATTGATCTTCTGTATATAAAGATATTTGAAAATGAATCTTGATGTGAATGGTATGCGAGAGGGAGCGGGAGATGGGAGGGTTGCTGGTGACAGGGAAGTTATGGGGGGGGAGCCACTGTTATCCATAAGCTGTGCTTTGGAAAATTATATTTATTAAATAAAAGTTAAAAAAATAAAGTATATGCAAGGCAAAAAAAAAAAAGAAGAAGAAGAAGAGTTCATGAGCAGTGATGCAGCATAGGAGGCAGTACCTCCAAGTCTCAAGAAGATGACAGTGAACTGGTCCAGAATGATACCTCTCCAAACGATGAAGCTAGTTGATTGATGAGTGTGTACATCATTTGCTTTGTTCCCAGGGACAATCATGTAAGTGTATTGTAAGCCATTGGCAATAACACCCCCACTCCATGGTTGCGTACATAATGAATATAAAGAAATTAAATCTTAAAAAATAAGGCACAAAGCCTTTGGGTCACATACTGCAAGGAATTAAAATTTCTGGTTCTAGTATAATGAAAGATTTCCTATCCCATGAATACAATCTCAGATCACAAATCAATCAACATGGCAGGAAGCTAGAGCATTCAACAAGCCTTGCACATAAGAAATTATCTCATAAATCAAATAATTGTTGAAAGGCAGAGATAGAGGGAACTAGAGATAGGCAAAGGAAAGGAGGGTTGGTAGTTGGCAGATAGAGAGAGAGAGAGAGAGAGTCCCATATGCTGGTTCACTCCTTAAATAGACACAACATCCTTGGCTTGGTTGGGGCCAAAGCTGGGAAGCAGATACTCAGTCCAGGTATTCCATGTGGATGGCAGGAAACAAACGTGGGCCATCACAACTGCTTTCCAAGGCCCCACATTAGCAGCAAGCTGGTGGGTTAAAGCCACCACCTGAAACACCAAATCCCATATCAGAGTGCCTATTTGAGTCTGGACTGCTCCAGTTCTGATCCAGTTCCCTGCTAATTGACCTGAGAAAGCAGTGAAAGATGACCCAGGAACTTTGATCACTGCCATCCACATGGGAGACCCAGCTTCGTGATTTAAGCCTGGCCCAGACTCAGTTGATGTGGCCATTTGGGAAGTAAACCAGCAGATGGAAGATACTGTTCTCTCTCTCTCTCTCTGTAACTCTCCATTTCAAGTAAATAAAATGATTATTTTACGAAAGCTGGAGCCCAATGTCAAACTCCTGTATCTTGTGTGGGACATAGGTAAATTAACTGGAGTCTTAATTGTTAAATCAATTGCCCTCTCCAAGTAAGAAACCCTTGATGGTTTTAGGGCCAAAGAATTTTTAGGAGATATGTCTAATATTCATTTTATATGTCTTTCATTTGTTTGAGAGATGTTTTGAGAAAGCAAAGCAAAATAGGTGTTTGTTGTCTGAGCTGGAGCCTGGATAATGAAGCCAAAAGAGCATGAACAGTAAATAGTATTAGGTTAAATGGGAAAAGGAAATCAGATTGAGATATGAGCATGCAAATTTGTGGCAATTAATAGGTGTTTTGTAGAAGATATTAACTTCTCTCTAATTGTGAGGAAATGAGATTTAATACAACAGAATTTAAGCCTTAAAGAGGACAAAATAAACTAGTATTTGCTTTTTATACCCTAATGTAATATATTTTAACTCTTTAACTACTGGTACAAAGAATTTTATTATTTGTTAAACTATGTCCTTAATTTTTTTTATTTAATGTAAACAAATTTCATGCATTTTATATATACAGATTTAGGAGCATAGTGATACTTCCCATCCTACCCATGCCCCCATTCGTTCTCCTCCTTCCTCTCTTATTCCTTCACTTAATTTCTACAATGATCTACTTTCAGTTTACTTTATACTCATAAGATTAACACTTCACTAAATAAACAGCTCAACAAATAGGAAGAAAACTAAAACACTATTCCTCAACAGCAGAGACAAGAACTGTAAATAATTACTCCTTAACTCAATATTGTGTTCAGTATATTTTGACCCTGGAAGTTACATTGTTTTTATTTATAACCTGATTAATATTATTTCTGAACAATCCAAGAGCATGTATCACCAAAGAGTTTTATTGAAAAAGAGAACCTCAGCATCATAAAAAAACCATTACTTCATTTCATCAATAAAATGATTTAATTTAAGACCTTCTTAAACAATTCACTGATTTAGTATTCTAACAGGTATAAGAGCTGAATTGAATCCTCACGGGAAAAACAAAAAGAAGTACCACAGATTAAAGTTCAGTCATTTGGAATGTACAATTAGTTATGTTTTAGCAATGTATGCACCCCAGAAGCCAGCTCACTATATAATTAAGACAGTAAATGAACCCATTTATACAGCAAGGTTTTTCATGACCCTGTGTAGTCTCTCTGTATGTGCACTACTCCTTTCACCCAGTCTGTCCCCAGTCAACCACAGATATATTTTCTGTTACTGTACATTAGGTATAAATTTCAGAAGTTAAATTAATCATATACCACATACTATTTTTGTCATTTATTTCAGTAAATATAAGTGTGCTAATTTTTAGATATCATCAGTGTTTCTGCATATGTAAATAGCCTATCTCTTCCAAAGGTTAGTAACACTCTTCCGGCTCTCTGCCCCTCAGATGATTGATCAGCCTGTTATGGAATACACATAGCCTACTGATGGACATCTGGTTTGTTTCTAGGTTTAGTATGATATTTGAAGCTGTTAGGAATATTGGTAGGCAAGTTAGTGTATGAAGGTAACTGAGATTTCAAAAAATTCTAGGAAAGTTCATTTGATGAAAAAGAAAAACTACTCATGTCTTTCAAAATCTTTGGCACAAAACTAACTTATCTTTCCATGAATTTTGCGAAGTATGCCAGTATCATTCCTTCCACTTAAGTAAATGTCTAGGTGTGGAATGATGAAATTATTTGGTACATTATGTTTTAACTTTTTCAGATACTGGTAAATTGATTCCAAAGTGGTTGTTCTAGTTTATATACCCTGCAGTATTGTATAAGAACTACAGTCCTTTCACATCTTCATCAAAGTTTTCAAAATTAGCAATTGCAATGGATAGGTAATGATATTTCATTGTACTGTTAATTTGCATTTCCATAATGTCTAATGATATTGACAATTTTTTCATATGCTTACTTCTTACATACATATCTCCTTTGCTATAGTATCTATTCAAAGGTTTTGAGATACTTTTATTGATTATTTTCTTATTGAGTTTTTAAAACATATAATACATTTATTGATTTAAAATTCATATATCATACAGCATTCAGCAACTTAATTCTATGATGATTTCTAGTATATTCATTGAATTGGACACAATTGGATACTACACTATTACTAGGTTACCAAGAGATTTCTTTTTGTATAGAGGATGAAATTTAAAATCCATTTTTGTTGACTGGTAGAGTTAGACAATGAGAGAGAGAGAGACAGAGAGAAAGGTCTTCCTTTTTCCGTTGGTTCAACCCCAAGTGGCCGCTGCGGCCGACACGCTGTGCGGATCCAAAGCCAGGAGCCAGGTGCTTCCTCCTGGTCTCCCATGCGGGTGCAGGGCCCAAGCACTTTGGCCATCCTCCACTGCCTTCCCGGGCCAAAGCAGAGCTAGCCTGAAAGAGGAGCAACCAGGACAGAACTGGTGCCGCCGGCGCTGCGGCTCACTAGGCTAATCCTCCACCTTGCGGCGCCGGCACACGGGGTTCTAGTCCCGGTCGGGGCGCCGGATTCTGTCCCGGTTGCCCCTCTTCCAGGCCAGCTCTCTGCTGTGGCCCAGGAGTGCAGTGGAGGATGGCCCAAGTGCTTGGGCCCTGCACCCCATGGGAGACCAGGATAAGTACCTGGCTCCTGCCTCGGGTCAGCGCGGTACGCTGGCCATGGCGGCCATGGGAGAGTGAACCAACGGCAAAGGAAGACCTTTCTCTCTCTCTCACTGTCCACTCTGCCTGTCAAAAAAAAAGAACTGGTGCTCCGACCGCGACTAGAGCCCTATGTGCCAGCATGGCAGGTGGAGGATTAGCCTAGTGAGCCACAGCGCTGGCTAAAATCCATTTTTAATATTAACTGAAATAATTTTAAGTTCCTCCTACACAGATTTGTAAATGCCCTGAAATAATCTGATGATTATTTTTATGGGTATACGTTATACTACATGCATAAACATTGAATGTATGTATTATACCATCACAGATTTCATTTATATTTTGCTTATTTATGTTTCTCTGAGTGATATCCACTTATAGTTTATTTTCTTTATTGTAACTTTCCTTAATTAATTAGTGCATTTTCAGGAAGTGATTTAGAAAACTTCAACCTTTCTGAAATAATAGTATTTACCGCATATGATATTTTTTGGGAATGCCATTTAAAATAATATGAGCTTTGCATATGTCTATCAGCTTTTGTTTGAATGTGAAGGTGTTTTTAATCTAACACACTTAATAATTCTCTTAAGTACACTATTTCTTCTTGATTTAATATTTCTACCACATGCATTTTTAAATTATATGCTGAATTTTCTTTCACATTTATTATGTGTTTAAGTTAATAATACTTTGCAGCTTTCTTTTAAGATTGACATTTTCAATTCTGACTTCTTTCTCTGTGTAATCTTACTTGGAATCTCTTATTATCAATCTTGGTCTCTGTCTCTCTCTCTCTCTCTCTTTCAAGCATTCCTGTTTTCTTTACTTTCAGCATCCAAGCTTTAGATGAGACCAATGGTTTGGATTTCTGCTTTGATGTTTATTTCACTAATTCATGTATGTCTTAGGGAAATTTCCTTGTACTTTAAAAAGTTTTTTCCAAAATTTCCCATTTGGAATATTACTTTTATGGCATCTCACAAAATGAGGTTTTGCTTTAGTAGTATATAAAACTTAGAATGTGATGGAAAGTGTTCTAATAGTAATTCTCTTAATGTTCTCAATTTATAACAAAAGTGTAAGTCTCCTCAGAAAAAAAGGTGGACAGGGGATTTTCCACAGTTTGAAAATACACAGGATGTATTTTTCTCTTGTATTACAATACTAGCAGGCATTTCCCCTCAACAGTTTAAAAAAATGATTTACTTTTTTTCTTGAATATATTGCTGTTCTGGAAGTCTTTCAGAAGTCTATTATTTATACATCTAAGAAATTCATTTTATTTCTTTCGGTTGTTTTTAAGGATTGCTCTTTTTCCATTTTTGTCCTAGGACCACCTTTAATTGTTCAAGGAAGACAGTTACATTTCTCCCATAATGTATCAATCTTGTTGGCAAGATTGTGAGTGGAGTTTTATTCCCTTTTATTATTTTCAGTAAGGTTGTATTCATTTTATGATATCTGACCTCATGCAGTGTCCTATTCTTTTTCAATATTTCAAGGATGTTATGTTCAATTCTTCTATAGCCAACATTCTGAAGTCCCTGCCACTACTGATTAGGGAGTACATGTGTCTGGTTCATCATATCTCCCTTCTCTTCCGGAAAGTAAGTGGTAAGTACCTTTACCCACCTAGATACTCAAATAGGAATTAATTTGCTTTACGTTTTTCTCTGTTACTAAGCATTTCCCTATAATTTTAGCAGAAAACAGACATATTCTAACCAGGTTCTCCATTTCCTAGAGCAATGAATCTATAGTTTCATTTTATCAGAAAATACCAGAAACTTGAAAACTTGTTACAATAACATTGGATATTGAATGTACTGTAACTGATGGAAATTTCCTCCTTATTTTCCCATATGTAATTTTGATCATGTTTCTACTTTACTGACATTTTCCTGATATATTATTCTGTGTCCTTTTTTTTTTGAAGATTTTATTTATTTATTTGAGAGGTAGAGTTAGACAGTGAGAGGAAGACACAGAGAGAAAGGTTCTCCCTCCATTGGTTCACTCCCCAAATAGTCACAAAGGCCAGAGCTGTGCCGATCCGAAGCCAGGAGCCAGGAGGCAGGAGCCTCTTCCCAGTCTTCCATGCAGGGGCAGGGGCCCAAGCACTTGGGTCATCTTCCACTGCTTTCCAGGGTGAGGAACAGCCAGAACTAGAACCAGCGCCCATATGGGATGCTGACACTGTAGGCGGAGGATTAACCTATTGCACCATGGCGATGGCCCCTGTTCCATTTGTTTTTCACAGTGATTCTGTCACATTCTGAGTCAGTTATTCTACACAGAATTTAAAATGCATGCAGCACATTGGGGCTAGTGTTGTGATATAGCAGGTGAAGCTGCTGCCTGTAATACTGGCATATTATAGCAATGCTAGTTTATTTCTCAGCTGCTCCACTTCCAATCCAATTCCCTTGTAATGCTCTCGGAAAAGCAGTAGAAGATGGACAGTGTTTGCACCCCTGCCACACATATGGAAGATTCAGAAGACTCAGATGAAGCTCCTAGTTCCTGGCCCAGCTCTGTCTATTTCTGCCATCTGTGAGACCAATCAGTGGATAGAAGATTTCTCTCTCTTTCTCTCTCTCTCTCTCTCTCTCTCTCTCTCTCTCTCTCTCAATCTGCCTCCTTCTCCCTCTCCCTTTCTCTCTTCCTCTCCCTCTCTTCCTCTCCCTCCTCCTCTCCCTCCCCCGCCTCTCTCTCTCTCTCTTCCTGTCTCCCCATCTCTAACTGGAACTCTGATTTTTAAATAAATCAATCTTTAAAAATGCAGCAAAAAATAATATCCTCTTTTCTCATTGGTTTGCAAATACATTGTCATTAGACTGTAACGACTAAATGACTAATGGCTATTTTAGTTTCTGAGAAAAACATCTGAGAAGTTTAGGCTAAAACACTGAAATAACCAAAAATAAAAACTAAATGAAATATTTTGATGGTATCCTGTATTCTGAACAATAATGAAAACAAGTGCAATTGCATTAACAAATCAGTTACTTTTAGTTAATTCAAAACCTGGCTTCTTGATTTCTGCTATTTATACTAAAGCCATTAGAATTCTCTTCCTTTCACCATCTTTTTCCCATCAAATTTGTCTTTCATACTGCAACCAGCTGTATCTCCAAAAACTTAACTTTAATCATGTAATCCTTCAAATGGCTTTCTTCTGACAAAATAATTATGAAGAAGAAAAGAAGCAAGTCATAATGTGTTAGTATCATATGGGAAGTCCTCAAAAATATATAACCAACTGTAACTTTAACTATATTTGAAAATAGACATTATCTTTTTGAGCAGGTGATTTTACCAGTTGAAATCAATTCTACTACTCTTGGATTTATCAAAAATATGTGCATCTTCTAAGTAAAATACTTCTTCATCTGTGATATTTATTTATAAGAGCTAATAATGAAATTAAGCTAATATCTCTGGACCTATATATCTAGTTTTATTTACCTATATTGTTGGACTCAATCTAATATTCTAATACTTCAATGAACAATTTATAGTAATATATTTATAAACATTTCATAAGCTTTTTAAAGTATAGACTATACATTGTCAAATACATTTTCACAGAGTCGGTATTGTCTCTGTAAAGCTTCTACCTACGAACAATGTTGGCATCCTCTGTAGATATGGTTTGTGTCCCATATGCTCCACTTCTGATCCAGCTCCCTGTTATTGGCCTGGGATAAAACAGTGGAAGATGGCCCAAGTGCTTGGTCTCATGCCACCCATGTGAGAGACCCAAAAGAGGATCCTGGCTCAGCTTGGCCCAAGCCCAGCCATTGCAGCCATCTGGGGCATGAATCAGAGGAAAGACCTCCCACTGTTTTTCCCTCATTCTCTGTAGCCCTGACTTTCAAATAAATAAAAAATCTTTTAAAATATATTTTCATACATATCAAATATGAATATAAATATTTGTTAGGTAGAATTAATATGTAATTATTTTTCACTTCTTGCTAGCATTGAATTCAATTTAGGTTGTCATTTGCAATGTGCATCAAAATTTAAGCTTTATTTCCCTTTAGGTCTGATTTCAGATAAGATTTTACTTATCACACATTAAATAAAGCAAAATGAGACATCTACAAAATTTGGAAGCACACAAGTCAATTTTTCATAATTCTGCTTACCAATCAAACATTATAAATTTCAAAAAAATATTTCTTTAGAAAAAAATGGGAAACACATTGATGATAGATCTGATTGAGTTTCTTGAATTCTGGCTTCAGCCTGGCCTACTCCTTGCTACTGAGGTATTTGGTAAATGAACCAGCAATTAGAAGACATCTCTCTGTCTCTCCCTGTATCTCTGACTTTCAAATAAAGTAAATAAATCTTCTTAAAAACTTGAAAACTGAGTAAATACATTTAATTGAATAATAAATTCCACAGGTTGTACACTTCTCTCATATCTTGGTAAACAAGGATGCAATTTTATCACATAAATTACTCTTGTATAGCATTTCAAGTAAATTAAATCATGTAATGTGTTACCATTTGTGCCCAATGTTTTATTTACCACACTGGAATTCTTTCTTTAGTATTGCATTGTGGTGTTTCATTTCATAATAAAAAAATAAAAGTAAAATAAATATATGGTAATTTTCTAAGGTTAACAGAAGATCATCTATGTACAATAAAATATGAAACATAGCATGCACACCACTAAAAATTTTGAGCACTTTCAAAATACAATATCAGCAGTTGACCAGGTAACCAACCTGAGATGCTGCTTTTGCAGAGTAACTGATGAGATCATGCAGAAGGCTGGAGTCAGGTTACCTAGTCAAGGGCTATTTAACAAGGCCAACTGGGAATTATGTTTACACTGTAGCTTTTTACAAAAATTCATCTTTGAAAATTAGTTATTGTCATATATTTACATTCAAAAAGAGATGTTAAAGGCAATCAGTCTTTTTCTCTGACTATATGGAGTAACTCTACCAATCCTTAAAAACACTAACAAAATAAAAATACAGGCCTATTCTTCTAATAGGTGTATGAAAATAACTTCTGGTCTTTAAGTTTGTAGTTATCTGTCTATGAATATCAAGTACATAAATAATATGTCATCAATATTTGATGATATTCCATCATTGTTTTTTTTTTTTTTTTACAATGAGCGGAAATAAACCTGTAGTCTAATTTCATTCTTTATTGAAAATTTGGTTAGTAACAAACAGCTAAATTTAACTCTTTTAAGGGTCTCTTCTCTTAGATGTATATATCAGGTGTTTGTAAATGAGTTATGTTTTATTTACCCTAATTTGAATGTACTTTTTTTTAATGTGACTGTACCTAAACTAAAATATACTTCAAATGAATTCTCCGTAGTAATTTTTTCTCATATTTTTTAATGTTAACATAACATTAAGACAAAACAACAGCATTCATTGTAGAACATTGAGTAACACAATTTTGAACATTATTCCCTCACCTAGTCTTGTTTTACGCAAATTGTGATAAATGCGATTGTTCTTATATGCTTTTGCTGTCATTTTCATTTCCCTTTCGCTAATAATCCTTATAAAATAGCTTTTTTTATGTCTGTGCATTTAAAAAGACATTAAATTACTTCATGTTACTTGTTTGTGAAATGGTTATGTCGTCTAGACAGTAATCATACCAGAAATTTTCATAATAGATAAATATTTTAAAAAGCTTAAATATTTTTGTTATACCTTTTTTCCTTTTCTCCAGTAAAAGTGATGTAAATTTAATATAAATATTACAAAAGCATAAAAAATTTAAACTTTGAAGTGAGGAGTTTTTCTAGTCTATATGTGAGTTCTTATCGAAGTACATAATAATAATAATCAAATTACAATGCATTAAGTGCCAGCACTATTGCTGAACTGGTTAAACCACCTGCAATGATGCAATCCCATATGTACACAGGTTCAATTCCCAGATACTTCACTTCTTTTCCAGTTCCCTGATAATATTCCTGGAAAAGCAAAGAAAGATGAACCAAGACCTTGGACCCCTGCCACCTGGGAGTCACACACGGAATTCCAGGACTCTATCTTTGATTGACCAAGTTCTGGTAGTTGCAGCCATTTGGGTAGTAAACCAGCAGATGGAAGATATCTCGGTCTCTGTCTCTCCCTTTCTGTCCCACTCTCTCTCTCGCCCTCTTGCAATAACTCTGCCTTTCAAATAAATAAATATTTTTAAAATTAAAATGTTTATCAATTTATCAACTTTAAAATCGATAAATATTTAAGTATCCTTTATATAGAGTGTATTTTTGTTATTGATATTAAGAAATGCAACCGCTTTGATGTATACTGAGGAAATTCATGACTAGGTGAATTAACTAAATATTTATGTAGCTACTTCCACCTCTCTGGACAACTGCAAACAGCAATTTGTATAAACACTGAAGCTAAAATATATTTTAGACTGAGTTCTTTATTTTTTTCCTCTGTTTCAATGCTTAAAGATTTTTTTAATAAAGATTTATTTTATTTATTTGAAAGGCAGAATTACAGAGAGGAATGAAAAAGACAGAGAAAGCGAGAGATCTTCCATCATCTGGTTCACTCCCCAAATGGTCACAATGGCTGTGCTGGACCATACCAAAGCCAGAAGCTAGGAGCTTCTTCAGAGCCTCCCACATGGGTTCAAGGAGCCCAAGCACTGGGACCATCCTCCACCGCTATCCCAGCCACATTAGCAGGGAGCTGGATAGGAACTGGAGCAGCAGAAACTGGAACGAGTGTCCATATGGAATGCCAGCACTGCTGGTAGAGGCTTCACCAGCCCCAGTTCTTGACTTATTTCTACTTTTATTTATCTACATGAAAGGCACAATGAGAAAGAAGGGGAAAGAGAGAGAGAGAGACTGAGAGAGAGAGAGAGAACTTCCATTCAGTGGTTCACGCCCCAAATAACCATAACAGCCAGAGCTGGCTGAGGCTGAAGCCAGGACATTGAAACTCTATCTGGGTCCCCCACATGATTGGCAAAAGCTAAAGTATTTGAGCAATTATCTGCTGCCTCCCAGGATGTATTACTAGGAATCTGGATCACAAGCAGAGTAGGCAACACTAGAACTGCACTCCAATATGGGATACGAGTGTCCCAAACAGTGACTATCCTGTCATGTCAAAATGTCTGCACCTTAATATTTTCTTATATTTATTAGATATTTATTAATTTGAATATAGGAGGTTAAAATATGAAGTCTATATGTATTTTTGAGTCTTCATTTGTACTTTATTGAAAAATACATATTTAAATCACTTAATCAATATTTAGGGAATAGTTGTTGAACTGATAATTTAAGGTTGTAGTAAAGATCATCACTGTGGCGGAGTGAGGAGATATTGCTTGTGATGCAACATTCCCTAACTGGCTGGAGTCCAGGCTGCTACAGTTCCAAATCACCTTCCCGTTAAGATGCCTGGAAGGAAGTGAACAATAGCAGAAGTACTTTGGCACCTGTAACCCCTGTGAGAACCCAAGAGGAATTCTTAGCTCATGGCTTCAGTCTAACCCAGACTTGGCTGCTGCAGTCTTTTGAGGAAGGAGAAGTTGGAGGATCTCTCTCTCTCTCTCTTTATTTCTCTCTCTGACTTTCTAATAAATCAGATAACGAATTCATCAACCAATCTTTCTTTTTTTTTTTTTTTTTTGACAGGCAGAGTGGACAGTGAGAGAGAGAGAGAGAGAGAGAGAAAGGTCTTCCTTTTCTGTTGGTTCACCCTCCAATGGCCGCTGCGGCCGGCACACCCCACTGATCCAATGGCAGGAGCCAGGTACTTATCTTGGTCTCCCATGGGGTGCAGGGCCCAAGCACTTGGGCCATCCTCCACTGCACTCCCTGGCCACCCTCCACTGCACTCCCTGGCCACAGCAGAGAGCTGGCCTGGAAGAGGGGCAACCGGGACAGAATCCGGCGCCCCGACCGGGACTAGAACCCCGTGTGCCGGCGCTGCAAGGTGGAGGATTAGCCTAGTGAGCCACGGCGCTGGCCCAACCAATCTTTAATAACAAAGATTGTAATAGAACAAAAAGCATAGTATCTGCATTTTCTTTTTCCTAATCTAATATATTAAGCTAGAGTTTTTACAAGAGGTATATAAATACAAATTATTTTATCATAAACAATTACACTGTAGATATTAATATGACACTAGTCAATTTTATACTTAATCTTCGATAATACAAATTTTTGTTAGATTTTAAATTAAATACAATCTACATCCTCATCCTGATGAAAGACCTTTACAAAAGGACAACGGAACTTTATTCCTGTCAGGAAAAGATTTTAACTTTTCAACAGATCAGATAAAGAATAGAGATTTACTTGTCTCAAGGGACTCACAATCTTTTTAAGGTGACTTTTAAAGGTCTTTTTTGAATGGAAGATGTAGAAGACTAAGAAATAAAGTAACGGACTGACTGCTCATGATTCATAGTAATAAAATGGTAGAGTCAGAATGCATGCATACATTACATATGCACAAAAAGCATCTGGTATAATTCCACCAAGGTGAAATTTATACATTTCTTTGCTTGTGAAGTACAGATAGGGCTGTAATAAATTACAGTGCTTCTAGAAATGAGAACAGAGCTCTGGTTCCTTATTCTAATGCCAGATCTTTTTAGAGGTATGGAGAATTTGTGCAGGCCCCTGAGCATTTTTCATTGTGTGTATTTCCCCTTTTTGCTACTGTAGCATAAATCTTAGAAACAGATAAATTGTGTTATATTATGATGTCCTTTTTAGATCTCTCCAACTGGCAACTTAAAGCTAGGCAGAATTTTGAGTTTTTCAGGACAGCTATTAGTGGATGTTCAACCACCACACCAAACTATCCTGTCTCCTGCACATATTCTAATTGATGAGAAGCAATTTTGAGAACCAAATAGAGTTGACACAGAGGTTTTCATGTCACATAATTTTCAGCTTTAGTTTTGCATCACTGAACAATAGAGTGAGAAGTAGTCTCAAATATTGAGTTTAAAATATTTTTAACCTAACAGATTTCAGCTTGACATAGTGTTTGATAAATTTAAACTGGGAGCAATAAATACCATACAATAAAATATTGCTATTAGCTTACTTCAATTGATAAGTAAATCTAAATGTGTGAAATTTATCAAAAATTTTCAAATTTTAATTTTTCAATTCAAACTTTCAAATTTCAAATAATTACAAATTCTAAATATGTATTATGAAATCAGTTTATAGTAATTTATCTTTATATTAGAAATTAAAACATGATATTTAAAGGTGCTTATTTAGGAATGAATTAGAAATTATAAGCTTACTATGTTGAGAAAAATTGACAATTTAAAAATGCTTCCTCAAAATATTGTTGTATGAGTGAAATTATTATATGATATGCCAAATCATTTTAAATATTTGTCTTAATAGGGCCGGCGCCACGACTTACTTTGCTAATCCTCCGCCTGCGGTGCCGGCACACCGGGTTCTAGTCCTGGTTGGGGTGCTAGATTCTGTCCCGGTTGCTCCTCTTCCAGTCCAGCTCTCTGCTGTGGCCCAGGAGTGTAGTGGAGGATGGCTCAAGTGCTTGGGCCCTGCACCCACATGGGAGACCAGGAGAAGCACCTGGCTCCTGGCTTCGGATCAGTGCAGCGAGCCAGCCGCAGCATGCCGGCTGTATTGGCCATTTGGGGGGTGAACCAACGGAAAAAGGAAGACCTTTCTCTCTGCCTCTCTCTTTCTCACTGTCTAACTCTGCCTGTCAAAAAAGATTAATAAATAAATATTTAAATATTTGTCTTAATAGAAGATATCTGACAGAGTTCTAAAGTAGAGAGTGCTACAGAGAGAGAGAAGTCTTCAGATCTGTAGAGAGTCCCATCAGTCCTTAGCTGAATAGTGTTCAAATTCCTGAAGGCAATGTTTGAGTTTAGGAAAAGATATACAGATTATATTGGCTAGAACAGTAGACTTTTTATTTGTATCCATGTCACTAACACTTTTATGTGTGGTACATGCAATAGATATTTTAATTAACATTAATATCCTATTGTATCTTTTGGATAAGAAAGCAAATTGTAGAAGAGGAGAATGAGCTAGTGTCTAAGAAATGTATCCTATTTGAGAAAGGAGAATGTCTCTATTGTAGGCATTTAATAATATATTATAAAATCCTTAAATAGTCAGAAATTCTCACATGGAGATATCATCTATTGTAAACCTTTTGATTGTTTTGGGTTTATTCAGATGGAGACCCCTATTGTTTAAAAGCTCTATTTTTTTTTTGAAATATTAGTTGGTATCCCAACTAAAAATAGCACTCTATAAGATTCCAAAAATTCTTAGTGGTGTAATGGTGCTAGGATTTGATCTTGGAACGTTACAAACTCTATAGATTTGTGTAATTGTTTTTAATATTGGTTTATTGTCAGATTACTGAGTCTTTTCCCCATTCCCTTCGGTCTCATATGTAAAAATTGCTTTAATTATTTTGGTAGCTCATATGCTGCTGAAGTATCTTGAGGTAGTATACTTAATGACAGCCTCTCCCCAGATGGCTGCAACCGCCAGAGCTGTGCCAACCCAAAGTTGGGAGCTAGGTGCTTCTTCCCAGTCTCCCATGTTGGTGCAGGGCTGCAAGCACTTGGACGATCTTCTATTGCTTTCCCAGGCCTTAGCAGAGAGCTGGATTGGAAGAGGGGCAGCCGGTACTAGAACCGGCACCCACATGGGATGCCAGCGCTTCAGGAAGAATATTAACCTACTGCACCACGGAGCCGGTCCCAGCTGTAGTAATTTTTTTTCCCATAAGAGTGCACAATGGTTTTTCTGTATATCCTCAGCCAGCATTTGTTCTTTTTTGTCTTTTTGTTTTTGAATTCTTCCTCTTCCTTATATATTCTTTATACAAAAAGCAAATCAGAATGGATCAAATATCTAAATGTAAGATCAGTAATTAAGAAACTATTAGAAAAACACAAAAAATTAGATCACTGATCCATCATGAGTTAATTTTTATATATGGTGTCAGGTAAGAAGTTAGTTTCATTCTTCCATGTGTCTACATCCAGCATCATTTGTTGAAGAGGTTGTCCCTTCTACAATATAATGTAAGGACATTTTTGTCAAAAGACCTTTTCCATTGCTTCTGTTGCATTGATATGTGTATCAGTTCTTATGTCAGTACCATGCTGTTTTCATTACTGTAGCTTTGTACTGTGCTTTGAAATCAGGTGTTGTGATAGCTCTAGCTTGATTTTTTGTTGTTGCAGTTGTTTGTTTTATTTTATTTTTCTCAGGATCACTTTGGCTATTCTGGGTTCTGTGAGTCCATGTGAATTTTAGGATTTTTTTTCTAATTATGTAAAGATTGTCATCAGTATTTTGATAGGGTTTGCATTGATTTTGGGTTTTTTTATTTTTTATTTTTTTTATTTAATGAATATGAATTTCCAAAGTACGACTTATGGATTACAATGGCTTCCCCCCCATACCGTCCCTCCCACCCACAACCCTCCCCCCCCCACTCCCTCTCCCCTTCCATTCACATCAAGATCCATTTTCAATTATCTTAACATACAGAAGATCAGCCTAGCACACATTAAGTAAGGATTTCAACAGATTGCTCCCACACAGAAACATAAAGTGAAATATAATAGATGATTTTTTTAAATGATGATGAAATCAGATCAGACCTATTGTCATGTTTAATCCCAGTGAGAGTCAAGTTGGGAATTGATAATTTTTTTTTTCTACAGAAGATCAGTTTAGTATGCATTAAGTAAAGATTTCAACAGTCTGCACCCCCATAGAAACACAAGGTGAAATATATTGTTTGAGTACTCGTTATAGCATTAAATCCCAATATACAGCACATTAAGGACAGAGATCCTACATGAGCAGTAAGTGCACAGTGACTCCTGTTGTTGACTTTACCAATTGACACTCCTGTCTATGGCATCAGTAGTCTCCCTATGTTCCAGTCATGAGTTTCCAAGGCTATGGAAGCCCTCTGAGTTCTCCCACTCTTATCTTGTTTAGACAAGGTCATAGTCAAAGTGGAGGTTCTCCCCTCCCTTCAGAGGAAGGTACCTCCTTCTTTGAAGACCTGTTTTTTCCACGGGGATCTCACTCACAGAGATCTTTTTGCCAGAGTGTCTTGGCTTTCCATGCCTGAAATACTCTCATGGGCTTTTCAGCCAGATCCGAATGCCTTTAGGGCTGATTCTGAGGCCAGAGTGCTATTTAGGACATCTGCCATTCTATGAGTCTGCTGAGTATCTCACTTCCCATGTTGGATCACTCTCCCCTTTATTTATTCTATCGGTTAGTATTAGCAGGTACTAGACTTGTTTATGTGCTCCCTTTGACTCTTAGTCCTTTCATTATGATCAATTGTGAACTGAAATTGATCACTTGGACTAGTGAGATGACATTGGTACATGCCACCTTGATGGGATTGAACTGGAATCCCCTGGTATGTTTCTAACTCTACTATTTGGGGCAAGTCAGCTTGAGCATGTCCCAAATTATACCTCTCTTCCCTCTCTTATTCCCACTCTTATGTTTAACAGGGATCACATTTCAGTTAAATTTCAACACTTAAGAATAACTGTGTATTAATTACAGAATTAAACCAGTCATATTAATAGAACAGACAAAAAAAATACTAAGAGGGATAATGTATTAAGTTGTTCATTAACAGTCAGGGCTATGATGATCAAGTCACCGTTTCTCATAGTGTCCTTTTCACTTCAGGAGGTTTCCTTTTTGGTGTTCAGTCAGTTGTCACCGATCAGGGAGAACATATGGTATTTGTCCCTTTGGGACTGGCTTACTTCACTCAGCATGATGTGTTCCAGATTCCTCCATTTTGTTGCAAATGACTGGATTTCCTTGTTTCTTACTGCAGTATAGTATTCTAAAGAATACATATCCCATAATTTCTTTATCCAGTCTACCGTTGATGGGCATTTAGGTTGGTTCCAGGTCTTGGCTATTGTGAATTGTGCTGCGATAAACATTAGGCTGCAGACCGCTGTTTTGTTTGCCAATTTAAATTCCTTTGGGTAAATTCCAAGGAGTGGGATGGCTGGGTCGAATGGTAGGGTTATCTTCAGGTTTCTGAGGAATCTCCAGACTGACTTCCATAGTGGCTTGACCAGTTTGCATTCCCACCAACAGTGGGTTAGTGTCCCTTTTTCCCCACATCCTCGCCAGCATCTGTTGTTGGTAGATTTCTGAATGTGAGCCATTCTCACCAGGGTGAGGTGAAACCTCATTGTGGTTTTGATTTGCATTTCCCTGATTGCTAATGACCTTGAACATTTTTTCATGTGCCTGTTGGCCATTTGGATTTCCTCTTTTGAAAAATGTCTATTGAGGTCCTTGGCCCATCTCTTAATTGGGTTGTTGGTTTTGTTTTTGTGGAGTTTCTTGATCTCTTTGTAGATTCGGGTTATTAACCCTTTATCTGTTGCATAGTTTGCAAATATTTTTTCCCATTCTGGTGGTTGTCTCTTCACTCTCCTGACTGTTTCTTTTGCAGTACAGAAACTTCTCAATTTGAGGCAATCCCAATATTTGATTTTGGCTTTTACTGCCTGTGCCTCCCGGGTCTTTTCCAGAAATTCTTTGCCTGTGCCAATATCTTGAAGGATTTCTCCAATGTTCTCTAATAACTTAATGGTGTCAGAACGTAGATTTAAGTCTTTAATCCATGTTGAGTGGATTTTTGTGTAAGGTGTAAGGTAGGGGTCTTGCTTCATGCTTCTGCACGTGGAAATCCAGTTTTCCCAGCACCATTTATTGAATAGACAGTCCTTGCTCCAGGAATTGGTTTTAGATCCTTGGTCAAATATAAGTTGGCTGTAGATATTTGGGTTGATTTCTGGTGTTTCAATTCTGTTCCATTGGTCTATCCATCTGTTTCTGTACCAATACCATGCTGTTTTGATTACAACTGCCCTGTAGTATGTCCTGAAATCTGGTATTGTGATGCCTCCAGCTTTGTTTTTGTGGTACAAGATTGCTTTAGCTCTTCGAGGTCTCTTGTGCCTCCATATGAATTTCAGCATCATTTTTTCTAGATCTGAGAAGAATGTGTTTGGTATCTTGATTGGTATTGCATTGAATCTATAAATTGCTTTTGGGAGAATGGACATTTTGATGATGTTGATTCTTCCAATCCATGAGCATGGAAGATTTTTCCATTTTTTGGTATCCTATTCTATTTCTTTCGTTAAGATTTTGTAGTCTCATCATAGAGATCTTTAACGTCCTTGGTTAGGTTTATTCCAAGGTATTTGATTGTTTTTGTAGCTACTGTGAATGGGATTGATCTTAGCAGTTCTTTCTCAGTCATGGCATTGCTTGTGTATACACAGGCTGTTGATTTTTGTGCATTGATTTTATATCCTGCCACTTTGCCAAACTCCTCTATGAGTTCCAATAGTCTCTTAGTGGAGTTCTTTGGATCCTCTAAGTAAAGGATCATATCGTCTGCAAAGAGGGATAGTTTGACTTCTTCCTTCTAAATTTGTATTCATTTGATTTCTTTTTCTTGTCTGATGGCTCTGGCTAAAACTTCCAGAACTATGTTAAATAGCAGTGGTGAGAGTGGGCATCCCTGCCTGGTGCCAGATTTCAGTGGAAATGCTTCCAACTTTTCCCCATTGAATAGGATGCTGGCTGTGGGTTTTATATAAATTGCTTTGATTATATTGAGGAATGTTCCTTCTATACCCAATTTGCTTAGAGTTTTCATCATGAAAGGGTGTTGAATTTTATCAAATGCTTTCTCTGCATCAATTGAGATAATCATATGGTTTTTCTTTTGCAGTCTGTTAATGTGGTGAATCACATTGATTGATTTGCGAATGTTGAACCATCCCTGCATACCAGGGATGAATCCCACTTGGTCTGGGTGGATGATTTTCCTGATGTGTTGTTGTACTCTATTGGCCAGAGTTTTATTGAGGATTTTTGCGTCTATGTTCATCAGGGATATTGGTCTGTAATTTTCTTTCAGTGCTGCATCTTTCTCTGGCTTAGGGATTAAGGTGATGCTGGCTTCATAGAAAGAATTTGGGAGGATTCCCTCTTTTTCGATTGTTCTGAATAGTTTGAGAAGAAATGGGATTAGTTCTTCTTTAAATGTCTGGTAGAATTCAGCAGTGAATCCATCTGGTCCTGGGCTTTTCTTTGTAGGGAGGGCCCTTATTACTGTTTCAATTTCTGTCTCAGTTATGGGTCTTTTATGTTTTCCAAGTCTTCATGGTTCAATTTTGGTAGATAAATGTGTCTAGGAATCTATCCATTTTTGGTAGATTTTCCTGTTTGCTGGCATACTACTACAAGGTAGTAATTTCTGATGATTCTTTTTATTTCTGTGGTGTCTGTTGTTATGTTTCCTTTTTCATCTCTGATTTTATTGATTTGGGTCTTTTCTCTTCTTTTTTTAGTTAGTTGGGCCAATGGGTGTCAATTTTGTTTATTTTTTCAAAAAACCAGCTTCTCGCTTGGCTGATTTTTTGTAGTGTTTTTTTGGATTCAATCCTGTTAATTTCTTCTCTGATTTTAATTATTTCTCTTCTCCTACTAGATTTGGGTTTGGTTTGCTGCAGTTTTTCTAGGTCCTTGAGATGCGCTGAAAGCTCATTTATTTGGTACCTTTCCAATTTCTTGATATAGGCACCTATTGCTATAAATTTGCCTCTCAATACTGCTTTTGCTGTATCCCATAAGTTTTGATATGTTGTGTTGTTGTCTTCATTTACTTCCAGAAAGTTTTTGATTTCTCTTTTGATTTCTTGAATGACCCAGTGTTCATTCAGGAGCATGTTGTTCAGTCTCCATGTGTTTGCATACTTTCTGGGGTTTCCTGAGTTGCTAATTTCCAGCTTCATTCCGCTGTGGTCTGAGAAGCTGCATGGTATGATTCTAATTCTTTTAAATTTGCTGAGACTTGCTTTATGGCCTAGTAAGTGATCAATCCTAGAGAATGTTCCATGTGCTGCTGAGAAGAATGTGAAGTCTATAGATGTAGGGTTGAATGTTCTGTAGATATCTGTTAGATCCATTTGGGCAATAGTGTCAAGGAAATCTGCTGTTTCCTTGTTGATCTTCTGTCCGGATGATCTGTCTGTTTCTGAGAGTGGAGTATTGAAGTCCTCCAGTACTATTGTATTGGAATCTAAATCTCCCTTTAAGTCCCTTAACATATCTTTTAAATAGACCGGTGCCTTGTAATTAGGTGCATATACATTTATAATAGTTACATCTTCCTGTTGAATTGAACCCTTAATCATTATATAGTGTCCCTCTTTGTCTCTCTTAACAGTTTTTGTATTAAAGTTTATTTTGTCTGATATTAATATGGCTACACCTGCTTTTTTTTTGGTTTCTGTTGGCATGGAATATCTTTTTCCAACCTTTCACTTTCAGTCTGCATGCCTCTTTGTTAGAGAGATGTGTTTCTTGTAGGCAACAAATAGTTGGGTTGTGTTCTTTGAGCCAGTCAGTCAAACGGTGTCTTTTAACTGAAGAATTCAGACCATTAATGTTCAATGTGACTATTGATAGGTAGTGACTTTACCCTGCCATTTTCCCGGAGATATTTTCTAGTATATGCTTTGAGCTTCCCATGCTCTTTTACTGGTAGGTGTTCTTCCTTTCCCTTCTTTCATATTGATGGCCGTGTTTCTGTGTTTCTGAGTGTAGCACATCTTTAAGTATCTTTTGCAGGGCCGGACGAGTGGCCACAAAGTCTTTCAATTTCTGTTTGCTATGAAAGGTCTTTATATCACCTTCATTCACAAATGAGAGCTTGGCAGGATATAATATTCTGGGCTGGCAATTTTTCTCTCTTAGCACCTGTGCTATGTCTCACCATTCCCTCCTAGCCTGTAGTGTTTCTGATGAGAAGTCTGCTGTGAGTCTGATTGGAGATCCTCTGAGAGTAATCTGATGTTTCTCTCTTGCACATTTTAGGATCTTTTCTTTATGTTTCACTGTGGTAAGTTTAATTACCACGTGTCGTGGTGAGGATCTCTTTTGGTCATGTTTATTGGGGGTTCTATGAGCTTCCTGTACTAGGATGTCTCTGTCCTTCTCCAAACCTGGAAAGTTCTCTGCTAGTATCTCACTAAAAAGGCCTTCTAATCCTTTCTCTCTCTCCATGCCTTCAGGAACTCCTAGAACTCGAATGTTGTTTTTTTTTAATAGTATCCTGTAGATTCCCAACAATATTTTTTAGATTTCTAATTTCCTCTTCTTTTCTTTGGTTTGACTGTATGTTTTCCTGTGCTCTATCTTCTAAGTTGTATATTCTCTCTTCTGCTTCACCCATTCTGTTTTTAAGGCTTTCTAATGTGTTTGTCATTTGATCTATTGAGCTCTTCATTTCATTTTGATTTCTCTTCACTATCACACTTTCCTGTTCTACTAGTTTCTGCGTTTCATTTTGATTCTTCCTTAAAATTTCATTGTCACGAGAGAGATTTTCAATCCTGTCCAATAAGGATTTCTGTAGTTCAAGGATTTGCTTTTGAAAACTTCTAATTGTTCTTATCATAAATTTTTTGAAATCCGTATCTTGCATTTCTTCATAATCTTGGTTTGGGGTGTTTTGTTTATTTGGAGGCATCATAGTGTCATCATTGATTTTGTTCGCTTGATTTCTGTGTTTGTTGCTTGGCATATTTAATTCTTCTTTCGTCACTGTGCGTTGTTTTTTTTTTTTTTTTTTTTTTTTTTTACTATGTCCGTGTTAAGTGGACTGCCTGCTGTTGGAGGAGCCTTGGAGGCTTGAGATGGGTGCGGCCTGAGATCTCTGTTTGGCTCTTCCTGGTTAAGGGTGTCCAAAGGTGACACCTTCAGGTTATGAGTGGTAAATCTCTCTCTTTTTATTTATTTATTTATTTATTTATTTATTTATTTATTTATTTATTCAGGGGGTAAGTAACACTGCATGGCATGGCTTCTCCCCAGAGTCTGTTTAGGCTCCTCTGGACTCCCACTGGGTTGCCTAGGCTACTGAATTGTAGTGACTCAGTTCCTTAGCTCTCCGCTGTTGATATGTAAATCCAGAGAGGGGGCCTGCTCTTTGTCTCTTGGAATTCTTCAAGCCTTGAGAGAGAAACCCCCAAGCTCTTTTTTTTTTTTTCTTCTTTCTGGTAGTGAGTTTGCTGCACTTTCCGGCCCCCCTCTAGATTCTGACCCCTGTTTCCCTGCCAATGTCTCGGGTTATTGAGCTAACCTCCCCTTCCAGCGCCGATGTGTGGACTCTGAGCCCTGGACGTCGGAACTCTCCCCGCTGTTGTCTGTGTTTTTTCATGCACTCCCCTTCCCACACTGGCACGCAGACCCTGTGGCTTCCACGGCACCCGCGGCTCGGCTTCCGTGTGGTGGGCGACCTTGTTCTCCCAGTAGGTCCTCCGATTCACAGCCACTTGATCCAGAAGAGTTTACTCTGCAATATTTTCCTGGTTCTTTTTTCTGAGGCTACCGTAACTCCCCTTTTATTAAACTAAATTTACCCGGACTATCGGTGCACGCCCTTACTATTCCACCATCTTGGCTCCACCCCCGGTTTGCATTGAATTTGTGGAATGCTTTAAGTTGTGTGAACATTTTAATTATATTAATTATCCAAATCTATGAGAAAGGAATATCTTTCCATTTTTCTTCTGTGTTATTTTATAATTTTTAGTGTAATGATCTTTCATTACTTTGATTACATTTATTCCTAAAAATGTATTTTTGTGTCTATTGTGAATGAGATTTTTCTTGATTTTTCTTTCAATTAGTTTATCCTTAGCATATAAAAGCTGCTTTTTATATTTATTTAGTAACCTGCAACATTACTGAAGGTTTAACAATTTTTAACAGCTTTTAGGTTTTTTATGGAATGCTTAGGTTTTTCCATGTACAGAATCTTGTCATCTACAGATATTTTGACTTCCTGTTTTCCAATTTTGATGACATTTGTTTCTTTCTCGTCCCTAACTGCAGTTGCTAAAACTTCCAGTGCTATATTGTGTAAGAGTGGTGAAAGTTGACATCCTTGTCTTGTTCTATATATGATGGAAAATGCATTTAGCTTTTCTCTACTCAGTATATTGGCTGTTGGTTTGTCATATATAGCATTTATAATTTTGAAGTATATTTCTTCTATAACCAATTTGTGGATGACTTCTATCATGAAGGGATGATGAATCCATCAAATGTCTCTCTGTATATATCAAAATGACCATGTGCATTTTGTTCTTGACTCTGTTGATGTGATTTATGGCATTTATTGATTAGTCAATATTAAGCTACTCTTGCATTTGTGCGTAAAGACTTCTTGGGTAACAATCCCAAATGTTATTTGTCATCAACAAAAGCAAAACTGGACAAGTGGGATTATATCAAACTCGGAAGCATCTGTACAACAAATGAAGCAATCAATAGAGTGCAGCAATAACCAATAGAAGGGGAAAAGCTATTTGCAAGATATCTATCTGACAAATGATTAATATCCAGAATATAGCAGCAACTCAAAAAACTCAATAAGAAAAAAAAAACCCAATTCAGTTAAGAAATGGGAAAAAGACCTCAACATACAGTTATAAAAATAGAAATTTCCAACAAATAAATGGAAAAAAAAAAAGCTCAGCATCACTACCAGTGAAATACAACATAGAGACATCGCCTCATACTTCACCATTCAGAATGGCTGTTTTCCAAAAGACAGAGATTAACAAATGCTGGTGAGAGAGGGGAACTCTTATGCATTACTGGTGGGAATGTAAATTATGGTAGTCACTGTGGAAAACATTGTATAAAAGAGATTCCTGTATCACCATGTTTATAGCAACACTGTTCACAATAACAGTTTTAACAACGGAGGTCTCCATCATCAATGAATGGATTAAGAAAAATACACACACACATGCACACCCACACAATGGAATAGTATTCAGCTACAAAATAATGAAATACTACCATTTACATCAAAATGTATGCAAGTGGCAGACATAATGTTGAGTAAATAAGCTTCTCAAAGAAAGACAAATATGGCAAATTTCCCCTGGTTTGGAGGAGCTAGTGTTACATAGAAAAAAAAATCTTTAAAAAGTAATGCCTGTATCAGTTGCTGCAAATATAGTTTTTATTTTAAAGAATTTATTTATTCAAGAGGCAGAGTTAAAGACACAGAGAGAAATGCAGAGAGAAAGGCCTTCCATCTTCTGATTCACTCTCCGAATGGCTGTCATATGGCCGGAGCTGGGATGATCTAAAGCTAGGAGCCATGAGCTTCTTCCATGTCTCCCATGTGATTACAGGGGCCCAAGTACTTGGGCCATCTTCCCCTGCTTCTCTAGGCCATAGCAGAGAGCTGGATTGGAAGAAGAGCAGCCAGGACATGAATCAACACCCATATGGGCTGCTGGGGCAAGGGCGGAGGCTTAAGCTAGTACACCATAGTGTTGGCCCTGTTTTGAGCAGAGGCTTAGACTAAGCCACGGGTTGGCCCCAGTTGTGTAAAGTTGTTTTTTTTTTTTTTTTTTTTTTTTTTATCTTGGTCAAACCAATGCTTAAGTATTATGTACCAAAATAATTTTAATGATCTGTGATTATTTTAAATTATGTTACTAAAATGGTCATATTTACATTTTATTCATGTATATAGCCTTAAATATATTCCTAGTGAACTATGGTTGTTTCACTTTTTACTTGTTGAACTCTTAATTTGATGGGGCATGAATCCTTTGTCTATAATGTGAATTAAAATGTTGTGTCAAAAATTTAAAAAGGAAGGAAGGGAAGAAGGAAGGATGGCATAAACAAAGAATGAAAGAGACGGGAAGAGAGAGGAAGGAAGGAGGGAGAAAGAGAAGTGAGGGAGGACATATGATTATATTCACAATTGAACCTATGAAATGCATTGAATGCATGCTCCTTGTATTGATATCACATAACATGAAAATTGATGAGAATCATGTTATATGAATTGTCATGCATTTTTGTGACCCTGAGAATCTAGTATATTAAATTCTTTAAATAAAATAAACATAAATCTAGAATTAGACTTGTCATAAGATTCAGCAATCCCAACACCTGCTATATATCCAAGGGACATGAAATCATTATATCAAAGTAATGCTTCCTCCAAGGTGTACAAAATCGTATGAGTGGTTAAAAATGTGGTAAATATATATACAATGGAATACTATTCAGCCATGAAAAACAATGAAATCATATCATTTGCTGCAACATGGATGGAGCTGGAGGGCATTATGTTACATGAAATAAGACAAATACAAAATGTTTTCCCTCGTATATGGGGTCTAAAACAAAAATAAAATCCTCATCTGACCACAGAACATGTATTACTGGTGGCTGACATGAGAGAGAAGGATATAACTTAAAAAATAGGGTGTTGGGTGTGACTCATTAATTGTGACAAATAAATCATACTAATATGTTAAAATAGGGGTTATGTATTTAGGCAATATTGGAAGTCTTTGTACTACACAATTTTTGTGACACAGCAAGGTAAACTTCTGCTTGCAATGCCAGTATTCCTCATAGAGGAGTGCTGGTTTGGGTCCCCGTTGCTCTGCTTCCCACCCAGTATTCATGTAAATGCTCCTCAGAATGCAACAGAAAGATGGCCCAAGTATTTAGGTCCCTGCCACCCAGATGAGACCAGTATGGAATTCTTGGCTTCTGGCTTGGGTTCAGACCTGGCTGTTATGGCCGCTTGGGGAACAAATCTGTGGATGGAAAATTCTCTTTCTTTCTTTAGGCTTTCCTTCTCTGTTGCTCTACCACTGAAATAAGTAAACATTTAGAAAAAAAAGGGGTTTATCAAAGTAAAAATCTATACAGTGAAGAAGGATATAAATAGAGTGGAGAGACAACCAACAGAATGTGAGAAAATATTTCTAAATATTCACCAGGTTTTGTAATAATTCTGGGATTAACATTTTTGGAAATCAATTCTTTGTCAGATGAATATATCATACTTTAGGATTATAGGCAGGCTAATACGTGTGCAATAATATATTATAGAATTAATATGCAATATCATAAATTATGATATGTGTGTGTCTATATACTCGTGCATATTCATTATCTCTGTATATTATTCAGTAAGTTTCCTGCTGAAATCATTTGGCTATGTTTTATTTGGTTGTTTACTCTTTTTGCAAAATCACAAGGTGATTTTTTATATTTTTATTCAAACCATTTCCATATATTTGAAATGTTTCTCTCCCTCTCTGTGACAAGTCATTTCATTCTCTTAACAATGTCTATAGTAATGCAGAAGTTTTCAGTTTCAATAAATTATTACCTAATTTTTTTTTCCTTTCTTTTGACTTTGGGTGTTCCATCTAAGTTACCACCCTAGTATCAAAAATCATAGTTTTTTCCATTTTTTCTTTATTTTATTTTATTTATTTATATAATGGAACAGATTTATTGTATTTCTTGTACAGTTTTAAAAATATACTGATACCTCCCCTTCCCTCTTTCCCATTATCGGTTTTCCTTCCTTTCTTATTTTTCTTTTGATTTTTGTGATGACATACTGTCAAATCACTTTGTAATCACAAACTTAATACTACATTAAAAAATAATTCAACAAGTCATAAGTATAAAGACCACTGCTCCTCAATTTCACCCATATACATTACATGTTTTGTACTTTGTATATTAGTTACCATGAAACAGAGAACACATCACATTTGTCTTTTGTGGTTGACTTATTTCACTAAGCATATTTGTCTAAAAGTTTTATAGCATTTGATCTTACATCCCATTACATAATATATTATGGACTAATTTTTATGAAAGATGTAAGATCTAATATTTTAACGCTATACTTAGAATTTTACACATTGTTTTTCATGCACTACATTGAATTGTACCTGTTCTTTTGCCAAAAGTCCATGTACTATATCTCTGTGATGCCTCTGATTCACTTATTATAATTCTAGGCCTCTGTTTTTTTAACAAGTCCAGTGGTATTTGATTACAGATTTATACTGAATCTAGAAATCTTGTGGTGTCAGGCATTCAACATTGTTCTGCAGTATCATGCTAGGTTTCCAGGAGCTCCTGATTTTCCGTACATACTTTTGGATCACTTTTGCAATAGCCACAAGATAACTTCTTTGGATTTCCATTGTGATTGCCATAAATCTTTAAATTAATTATATTTTTCATCTTAAAATATTGAATATTTTTATTTATAACCATGAAAAAATTGTTTGCAATATATATTTATATAAATCTGTAATATTTTTGTGAAAATCCAATGAGATAATGAGATATCTTAGTATAGTGCAAAATCCCTAAGATGGAAAAAATATTTTCAACGAAATAGTAATGCGATTGTAAATGAAAGAAAGTTGTTTTCTGTAAATATCAGTTGATTCATGGTTAGATATTTGGAACACTATCTAAGATGAATTGTATAAGCAGACTCTGCGATAAATACATTTAATTATTACTGCATTTCAATTTTTCTGCCCCTACACGTAAGAAATGTATTAGAACAGTGGTAAGATATTACACAAGTGAAAAACTAAGAGTGAGATAATATATTAGGATAAATTTTCCTCTAACCAGTTAAGTTATATGAAGCTAATTATCCAGTTTGTCAAATGCAATACAAATCTTGTTATGTTGAGAAAATATTGTACTTAATAACTAAGAGGCAGAACATGATTATGAAAATAGAGTAGCTACATATATGCCCAAATTATCTCCTACAATTGCAGTTAAATTGAACTGTGTTGGCACAGTTCTAATAAACTGTGTTGGCAATTCTAATAAACAAACAAACATTTTACAATTTTACAATTTTTACAATTTTACAATTTTTACTTTGAAATGTACCTCACAAGGTAGACTTAAGAAATGTCAGGGAGACCTTGTGGGTTTGAAAACTATGAAGCACACATTGGCCAGATCCATCTGAAAAAAAAAATCAAATAGAGTTCTCAAACTGAACTACTATCTTGCATGTTTGCAGAGTGAATATTCGGTGAAGGATAACAATTGATTCCTGAATACCCAATACAGAATAGTGCATTTAATGTTGCAGAGGAGTGTACACAACGGAGGCCTCTCTGCCTCCTGAACAGAGTTCAGACAGTCCAGAGTAAGAGATTTAGATTATAACGAGAGAATAAAAAGTCCTACAATATGTAGTTCAAATTGAACTCCTTGCTTTCTTGTAAATGAATCTGAAAAACTTCCCAGATTATTACGGCTTTGTAAGGCAATATCTGCTTGAGGATTTTGCAAAAATTGTGGTGCAAATGAAAAAGGCTAGCTTCTTCACCAAAGCAAAGGCTATGGGCATTGACTTCTTTCCTGTAATGCATGAATCTTTTTAAGACTTTTGGCACCTTTGTTAATCCATTTGCAAAACTGTGCCCAATATTTTACTCAAAATGGACAACAAAAGGATTTATCATTCCCAAAACACTAGTAAAAAGCATGATCTTTATACTTTTTATTCAAATCTAAAAATAATAAATACTTGAATAATATAGAGTTAAGTCGTTCTTCAAAACTTTGTAATTTCATAAATTAAAAGGAAATATATCACTTACATTCTAAATTTGACTTCATTTTTTTTCTCTTAATTTTGAACATTAACAAATTATTTTTTATTTATTTTTTTGTCAGGCAGACTTAGACAGTGAGAGAGAGAGAGAGAGAGAGAGAGAGAGAGAGAGAAAGGTCTTCCTTCCCTTGGTTCACCCCCAAAATGGCTGTTACGGCTGGCGCGCTGCGCCGATCCCAAACCGGAAGCCAGGCCCTTCCTCCTGGTCTCCCATGCGGGTGCAGGGCTCAAGCACTTGCGCCATCTTCCATTGCCTTCCCAGGCTACAGCAGAGAGCTGGATTGGAAGAGGAGCAAATGGGACAGAACCAGTGCCCCAACCGGGACTAGAACCCAGAGCGCTGGCGCTGAAGGCAGAGGATTAGCCTAGTGAGCCACGGCGCTGGCCAACAAAAATAATTGTATCATCTGATAAATTGAATAGCTCATATCTCACATATGATATTTAATTTATGAATAGCATATAAGCCTAACATTTTGAAACAAACACATTTGTTAAATATAAATATATTTGGCAACTATGCAATAAAACAACATCTTAAGACCCTAATGATACTTTTTGTTTTTGTTTTACCCTCTTGGCTGGCTTGCATTATAAATACTGGATAATCCTTTATGTAAATATTGATGAGCAATTATATTGTTTATTGTGAAATTTAATCATATAGAATTCTTGAATGTTAAAATAGCTGCTAATCAGAGAAAATCATTGGATTGCTTTTTGTTTATTTATTGCTTAAAAAGTTATTATATCAACTTAACATCTCTGTTACAAGTATTAAAGGAAGTTTTCCTACTCCTGAAGTGTTCGGAGATCTAAAAACAAAATGTAGTTATTTTGCACCACTAAGTTAGACACTAGAATTATATGGCTCCAGGCAAGTAAGAGAATAGGTTTGCCTTGAGGATATGTATCCTGATTTAGGCTTACCTCTTGTGGCCAGTTGTTCACTACCTTTATATAAAAAAAATCTATGAAAATTTACATGGAAGACACTTTTTATGTTAAGTTCAGAATTCTGACTTTCCGTTGAAGACCTTAAATGTGATTAAATAAAATTAGAAGATACAGTAGATCAATATGTGTAAAAGATATATAAAGAGAAAAAGCATTCAAATCATGTCACATGACAATTAATTGACTTTATAAATAATTTGCCCAGCATGCATCTCTAATAAAGTGATTTTATAAAATATAGTATCTTAATTCTAAATGTTCAAATTTATTATTTTTTAATATAAAATGTCCTTTATTTATTTTTTCCTATTTACAGTCACAGATGTCACTAAAAATAACAGATCTGTCTAATTTTAGGGGAAAACATTTATTTCCCACAGTGAAATCTTTTGAAGCAATATGTTAACTACGAAGTATGCTTTGCTACTTTCACACAATAAAATGATGTCATAATTTTTGAATTCAGCATTCACATAAAAATGCAATGCAGTTCTTAACAGTGTGTACATTTGATTAAAAACAAAACTATTCCTAATTAAGAAATAAACACCAAATAACTAATTATAGTCTATATCTCTTAAGGAACCTATATTTTCAATTTGCTCATTCTGTGGAATACACTTGATAGATGTAGTATATGTATGAGTGTTGAACTTTTCTCATTTGTTTTCCTTTAAAATTCTCCTATTTATAAGAATGATCTTCTAAGTAATGATATCACTGTATCAGCTAAAAGTGATTAATCAACATTTTGACACGATTCCCAGAAATTCTATTTTTGTATTAATTCTTCCAGGAATTATGAAGAAAAATTCATATAATTATTGAAATAAAATATTTTGTAAATGCTTCCAGATCATAGTCAATAAAAACAGGAAATCAAAAATTAATATCTTAATATAAGGAAGTCCATACAGCTATCCTTCATTACTTTTCAAAGAATAAACACAATAGAAGTATAAGAAAGAAAGAAAATAAATTGCTTGTTTAGTCCACTATTTATTATTATAATTTAATTAGCCAAAAGGAGTTCTTTGGGGAAAAAAAAAAGATGTATTTCAGTTTAGTTTGGTAACTACAGTTCAGGAGTAGGAACCTCATAGTCCAAAGTCTGGTGGAGGCTGAGCATTGTGGATACAGAGGAACAATCCCAAGGTGAGCCAGGAAGCAGAGAGAACAGCTATGCAGAGCAGAAGCTAAAATAATAAGGTCGCTCTTGAGAATCCCTATTGCTGTGGATTCATTCAAAGAGGAAGAGTGCGTTGGGGGCAAGAGGCATGGAGTCACCACACAGACACCAGGAGTTGGGTGAAAGCAGGCCAGGGGCAAGCAGCTCGCAGACTCATTTATATCAGTTGGTACAGCAGCTTATATAGCCAAGGCAGCCAATCCAGTCAACGGGCAGTTTATGTTCTAACCAAACACAGCCTGTTGACAGGCAGGTTCCGTTGCCAGATGGTTTCCAAAGCCATTCCTGAGTAACTGACGCTTGCTTGCCAGTGGCCATCTTGGCATGGCCTTCTCATTCTACCAGAAACCCCCTCTGAGAGCATGCCCCTGACCTGAAGAATTACCACCAAATCCATAACTAAATCAAATCTCTTCTTAATCTGCCACGCTTTAACATCACATTTCAAGTGTTTAAACATCAGAATGAAGGGGCAGTGTTGTGGCTTGTTGGGTAAAGCCGCCATCTGAGAAAGCAGCATCCCATATGGGCACTGGTGTGTGTCCTGGTTGCTGCACTTCCTATCCAGCTCCCTGATAATTGTATGGGAAAAGTAGAAGGTGGCCCAAGTACCTGGGTTTCTACTATACATGTGGGAAACCTGGAAGAAGCTCTTGGTTCTAGCTTCAGGCTGGCCCAGTGCTGACTTTTGCAGTCACCTGGTGAGTGAACCAGCAGATTAAAGATCTTGCTCTGTCACTCCCTGTCTCTCTTAACTCTTTCAAATAAATAAATGGGTCTTTAAAAAATAAACAACTGTATGAATTTTTTAGAGAAAAGTCCTGCCCAACACATAACACTGATATAAATAACTGTCTTCTATAATATAATTTTAAATATTCTATTATTGATATATATTTTTTACCATGATATGTGAAACTACATAATGTGATTTCCATTTTTACATGTATGAAATACTATGTTTAGCTTAAATGTGTCAAACAACTGCAGATAGCATGCAGGAACAGAGGAATAATAAATGATGATTAGGAAATATATCAAAACTTGAAGTTTATTGGAGAAATGCCAGTTGGAAAACTACTTAAATCCTACCTATATGTCAATAAGAATTTTTTGGAGCTGGCATTGTGGCATTGCGAGTGAGCCCCCTTCCTGGGATGCCAGCATGACTTGTGGGTGCCAGTTCAAGTCCTGAACCGGTCTTGATTTCCTATCTGGTTCCTGGCTAGTGTGCCTGAGAGGGTAGCAGATAATGGCCCAAGTGCTTGAGCACTTACACCCACATGAGAGACATCGAGGATTCTCTTGGCTCCTGACTTTGGTCTGACCCAGCCATGGCTGTTTGGATATTTGGGAGTTAACCAACAAATGGAGGATCTCTCAATGTCTCTCCCTTTCTCTAGCTCTCTCTAAATCTGCTTCTTAAATGGATAAAATAAATCTTTTGTTTTTTTAAAGAATGTTTCAGTCATGTATCCAAGAAAGCTGTTGGCAGCTAGAAACATGGGAATGGGCATTTGTGTAGCAACTACTTGGAACACAAACATGCCATATTAGAGTGCCTGACTTCAAGTCCTGGCCCACTGACAACTTTTCTTTTATGATAATACACTACCCAGGAGGCAACAACTGATGGATCCTGTAGCTGGATCCGTGTACAAACTTGGTAGACCTAAACAGAATTCCTGGCTCTTGGCTTCTATCTGCTCAACCTCACCAATTGCAGGCAACTAGGAGTGAACCAGCGGATAGGAGAGAACTCTCTTTCTCTTTCTCTCTGCCTTTAAAATAAAGATTAAAGATATAAAAGCAAATAAAAGATACTTTGCAATTCAATTATTGGTTTTCATTGTGAGAAGAAACCATGACAGTGCCAATGCGTGAGTAAGAAACCATGGCAATGCCAATGCCTGAGTATTGAGTTTGGTTAAAATGCCTGCAGTTGTTTATTTTTTTTTAAGGTTTCTTTTTTATTTATTTGAAAGACAGAGTTACAGAGAGAGGTAGAGAAAGATAGAGGTCTTCCATCCACTGGTTCACTTCCCAGATGGCCGCAACGGCCAGAGCTTGCACTGATCTGAAGCCAGGAGCCAGGAGCCAGGAGCCAGGAGCTTCTTCTGGGTCTTCCACATGGGAGGCCCTGGGCCATCTTCTACTGCTTTCCCAGGTCATAGCAGAGAGCTAGATTGGAAGAGGAGCAGCTAGGACTAAAACCAGAGCCCATATGGGATGCTGGCACTTCAGGCCAGGGCTTTAACCCGCTGCACAACAGCGCCAGCCCCACCTGCATTTTTCATTTGCATTTTTTCCTCTTCTATAATTATAATTTATTATTCCGTTATTTGACTTCTAGTAATTTTCTCATGGGCACTTTCTTTTTAAATTTTCTGAAATTAACCAAAATCTCCTTTATTCAATTTGGTATCTTAATATATACTAACGTTAGAGTATCTTAGTAGTTTTTAATATATATATATATATATCCTAGAGTTTATATACATATAAATTACATACATAGCTATTAATGTAGTTATATAAATATAGTAGTTTCATATATATGTACACTTTTTACTCTGTGAGGTAAGTTCCCTTCATTAAGATGGAATATTATTAGTAACAGTTTATTATATACTTTGTATGTTTTAACTGTAATTATATGTAGCCAAGCCTAATATAAAGAAGAATATTTCTAGTATGTTAATAGCAAGTACATCTTCTTGATTCCATTAGTAATTATTAATATGTCATAACTTTAATGATATAACAGCTATATTGATGTCAAATTTTCAAATTAAGAATTTAATATATAATTTAATTCAAACTAATAATTTAAAATGTGATAATAATTCAAACTAATAATTTAAAATATAACAATAACTGGTAAGTAAAAATATGATGCAAAGAGAAATCTGAGAAATCTAGAAACATCAGCTAGATTTTAGCTTATGTCTTAAAAATTCTGCAATCTCATTATCTCACTGAAATATCTTTTAAAGTTAAGCCATTTAACTTTGCTATATATAATCCTTTGTATATATTCAAGGTCTATCATCTCTGGCATTATCTATGTTTACATTGGAATTTTGAGAGGTTGTATTGTCCATTTCCTGGAAGGAATTAAACATATTTTGATTTTCGTTTAGTCAAATTGGTTAATCCTCCGCCTGTGGCGCCAGCACACCGGGGTTCTAATCCCTGTTGGGGTGCCAGATTCTGTCCCTGTTGCTCCTCTTCCAGTCCAGCTCTCTGCTGTGGCCCAGGAAGGCAGTGAAGGATTGTCCAAGTGCTTGGGCCCTGCACCCGCAGGGCTCCTGGCTCCTGGCTTCGGATCAGAACAGCGAGCTGGCAGTAGTGGCCATCTTGGGGGTGAACCAATGGAAGGAAGACCTTTCCCTCTCTCTCTCTCTCTCACTGTCTAACTCTGCCTGTCAATATATATATATATATATATATATAGATGCATTACTAGGAACTGCCAAATGCAGTTTCAACTTTGTAAATATGTTTACTTGTTTTGCTTTTAAATGCAGAACAAGGACGCATGGTAAAACAAAACAGCTGAGTAAATCCATTTCAAGTGTAACATGTAAATACAGAAATGTAGGCTAGATTAGTATGATACTGAAGGAAAAAGTAGAAAACTTTAAGAAAGATTTGAGGAATACTCATAAAATTTCTTACAGAAGGAAACAAACTTACCACAAGTTTGAAATAAAATATCTAAACAAAGTATCGTGAAAGGGTTGTGATTCAGAGAAAGATGCTACAATAGTGAGGAATTGATCAGTACCTCTCTAGATACCAAAAGGTGCAGTTTCTAAAATGATCAAAACTCAAGTAGTTCCAGAGAGAGTAAATGAAAATAAAACCTTAACTAGACACTTTGTAAATAATTAAAGGCCAAAGAGCTTGAAAAGAACCACAGAAGAAAACCAGATAAATAATCAAATATTAATACTGAGAGTTAATAGCATACATCTCAACAGAGAAAAAGTTAGATGATGACAAAATGAGGAAATATAATCATCAGTTATGGAAATAATAAATATAATTTTGGTACACGATAATATATTCTTTCTGAAATTATTATAACAGGATTTAAATATACGTGTGATCTAGAAGAAATACACAAGTGTAAAAAATATAGCAATACAAAAATGTTCAAGATGAATATCAGTCTGAGTCAGAGTTTGCCAAAGCTCTGATCACAAGCTATATTAATTACAATATAACTAACAGTGTTACAAATAATAAAGGAACAACACTCATTCCTGTTGAAATAAAGACAAAATTAGAATCATTGATTTTAAAAAGTTACCAAATTATTAAAGTAGGTAAACATGAAATCTCAAATGATTTGGGAAATACACATTTTAAAAAATGAAATTTATGTTTTACATCTATGAAATGTGCAAAAGCCAATGAATTATGACATTAATTGTGATTACTTACAGTTAAGAATGATAACTATCACATATATTTACTGATTTTCAATTTAAAAAATTTTCAGATATTGTCTAAGATATATTAATTTTTCAAATGTTTATTCACCAAGGAAAGTCCCACACATGCATCCTGGTAGAGTCATAGAAATTATTTCTATAATAATAAAAGAAAAAACAGGGACAATTATGTTCTTTGCATATGATAGAAAAAGGATAATATTAACAAATGTTTATACTAAATATTTTAAATCAATGAATATATCTATGGGTATCAATATGAGTTGTGTTTCATAACAATCTTGAACAAAGAATGCAATTTAAAGAATTCATCAAGATCTATAGAGTATGAAAGAAATGTTATAAATTCTATAACAGTAAATGTTAAATTATACTGTGAATACTATTTCACAATAGTAAGTAAAGGAATATGAATTTAAAGGAGAAAGATGTACTTCAAAATAGTATGTACAATGACAGAAGATCTATTTATAACTCATTAGTTCATTTAAAAAATATAGACTTCCACAAATATTGAAAAATAATATTTTTATATATATACCCAAACATACGTTTAAGTGTGTGTGTATGATGTTCACATTTTCCTATATTTGCAGCAGTCTTTTTTTTGAACATTTATTTATTTATTTGAAATTCAGAGTTACACTGTTACACAGAGAGAGAAGGAGAGGTAGAGAGAGAGGGAAAGAGATAGATAGAGAGAGAGAGTCTTCCATCTGATGGTTCACTCCCCAATTGGCCACAACAGATGGAGCTGTGCCGATCCGAAGCCAGGAGCCAGGAGCTTCTTCCAGGTCTCCCGTGTGGGTGCAGGGGCCCAAGGACATGGGCCATCTTCTACTACTTTCCCAGGCCATAGCAGGGAGCTGGATCAGAAGTGGACCAGCTGGGTCTCGAACCAGAGCCCATATGGGATGCAGGTGCTGCATGCCAGGGCATTAATCCACTGTGCCACAGTGCCAGGCCCTGCAGCAATCTATTTTTTAAATAAACACATGTGTATATACAGACACACAAACACTTGTATATATAGAGTGTACAAACTGAAATTTCTGCATATGTGATATTTCAAAATTTGAAAAGTAATTGCATATCATGACACATATTCTTGGGATTACTCTATTCCTTGAATTTGGCAATGTATACTATTCAATTAAGTGACAGAAAGATACTATAAAAAGAAACCCATTAATGAACTTATTCCATAGATCCAAATGGGGTATTGAAAGCACGTATTCATAGATACTACAGACTCTAATATCAAAAGTTCTAAAAAAACCTCAAAAATGTGGTTGAAATCCACTTCTGCACCTACCTTGCCCTGAGTTCAAAGATAGTGTTTGGAGCACTGAAACCTGCTAGTGGGAATTTACAGGGACTGCCTAATAAACATCATGTCTGTATGTGACTTATTCTTTACAGCTTCCTGGCCCTGAATGCAAGATAGTGCTTCCCTCATTCTGCATGGAAATGATGGAAATGATATTCATTACACACTGAGAAGTTAAAACAAAGACAGCAAGGTGCAAAGTGATGTTTTGTATAGGTTATCATTTTTATACAATTTCTTATTAAGTGAAAAAGAAATTTTTGAGAAATAAGAATCTGATTTATTATATTCGCAATTTACTGAAGGCTGAACTACTTAAGTATTAAAAATACATGAGATATGTTGAATCAAGCAACCATCTGCTATTTAAAAAATCTCGCTTTGCTTCATAATTTCCTAGTGTCAAAGTCTCTGGTGATGTACTAAATTGTAGGAGATCTGAAGTATGGAGATTTAACAACTCTCTAATTAAAACCGCAGCATTTGTGCAACAGATGAATACTATTTCAGAATAAATTAATATCAATAAAAAGAAAGAAACTAGCCTGAGTATTTTGTGAGAAGCTGCCAGAGCAGTCATGAGGGGTAGACTAATTTGCTTCATGGCTACAGCAGCACAAAACCTATACATTGAGTACCAGTGTCAATTAGAAGAAGTTAATGAGATATAAAACACAGCATAAAAAAGGAGCATCCTAGGACCCTTCAAGGTTTGATTAAGCAGACAGAAGCTATGTTATTTTTGGCAATACAATAGTGAGAACTTAAGGAACAAACACACTATCAAAGAGAAATAAACTGAATAAATAACTTACATATGATCAGAATATAAAGAGTAGGAAACATATTGAATTAAGAGAATCTTTCTGCTACTTAAATGATAATATCAAAAACTATTTTATAATGATTGACATAGAGTAAATCCATGCATTCTGAAAATTCTACACCAAGTGTCCTGTATGAATGTGAATTAAAAGAGAATAGTTCACTTTCAGACATTCTGAAATGCCAAAAAAATTGAATTACTTTTAAAAAAAAGAAACATGCACACATGAATTAAGCCTGTAAATTAAAGATAAACTGCAGGTAATAGAGACATCTTGAAACTAAGTATGGATTTTATAAACAGAAATTTATGACAAGCTGATAAATTCAATTTCCTTGATGCTGTGTTTCTTTAATAGCATTTCATAAATGAACATATTTCAATGAATATATGCAATTAAATGACTAATATGTGATTTGATAATATTTTGAAGACTGCCTGTGAAATTTGTTATACTAATGCATTATAAATAATTTTACCAAAGCTGATCTTTATGATATAATTAATAATCTCTTAGAGTTTATACAGAAGATTAAATATTAATGATTTATCACCTTTCACTCTTTTTTATAGATTTTACTTGTTTATTTGAGTGGTAGAGTTACAGATAGACGGAGAGACAGAGAGAAAGCTCTTCAATCTGCTGGTTCACTCCTCAAATGGCCACAATTGTTGGAGCTGAACTGATGTGAATCCAGGAGCCAGAAGCCTCTCTCAGGTCTCCCAAGAGGGTGCCGGGGCCCAAGTGTTTCGGCCATCTCCACTGCTTTCCCAGGTCATAGCAGAGAGCTGGTTTGGAAGAGGAACAGCTGAGAATAGAACTGGTGCCCATATCGTATGCCAGTGCTGCAGGTGGAAGATTAACCTAATGTGCCATAGTGCCGGTCCATTTTTAGCTTAAGGTACATTTCATTAAAAAGCACAGAAGGCAGCAGGAGTTTTGCACAAAGGTTAAGATGTTATTGGGATGCTGGCATCCCATATGAGTGCCTATTTTCAAGTACTAGCTACTCTTCTTCCAATCCAGCTTCCTGTTCATGCACGTCTTAAGAGGAAAAAGATGATGGCACATCTCCTTCAATCCCTTCAAAACACATGAAAGACCCAAATGCAGTTTTAGGCTTCGCCCTTCCCTGGCTTTGCAACTGTTGAAGCCGTTTGGAGTGTGAACCAGAGGATTTAATAAAACTTATAACTTTAAGAAAACTTAAAAAAGATTCAAACATAGAAAATGAAATATCAGATATATGGAACAAGTTTTCGCTTTATCAGATAGTTATTAAATAAATTTTGACAATGAAGATAAACTAGGAATAAAGACCTACATAGTAAAGTCAATAAAACTAGATGTATTAAAATGTTCATTAAAGCCCAGGGTCATGTGAGTGAAGCATTTATTTATTCTTTTATCCACTTAATGAAGCAAATAATAAAAACTTTGTTTAAACCAAAAAAAAGTAGCTAGGCTCTACTTTCTTGAAGGAGCAAAGTTTACATAAATTTATCTATTCAGTACCTACTTATTTATTTTACTTTATTTCTCAATATATCCTGACTTTGGTTCTTTCAGTTGGCTCTTGGGGACCTTTGTTCTTCCACCACCAATCAGTGAAGGTATATTTTTGTTGGATTGGCCATTTTAGTAATAACTTCCTTTTGAGAAGTACAGCGATACTCCAGACTCTTCTTATATGTATTCTACTTTAGACCTATAATAATATCTCAAGATACATAGTTCTTTTTAATGAAGAGTAGTAAAAGAAAGAGAGATCTGTGCACAACATGCAATTTTATGTTTAACAGAATATTATTATAAAGGAAATTTTTTATTCTAGGGAGTTTTTCTCTTATCTATGGCTTCAAGTACTTAATCTCAATTATTGTTACATATTGATGTTATGAACACATGAAGTAGAAAACCCAAAATAATTTAATGTTTAATACATATTGTTACATACAATTAAGGAAAATATGACAACACAATGAGTTTAAAGAACAGATTGAATCTTAAAGCTAATTCTACCCTTTCCCATAGCACATTAGATCAAGCCAATGTTATCTCATGTTCAGATGAATAATGAGACACCTTGTAAAACTAATTTTTCTCATTTTCCTTTCCTCCAAATACATGCAAAATTCTGTGTTGAAGGCTATACCTCTGTTTATTTATTTTTTAAAGATTTTTAAAATTTATTTGAAAGGCAGAGTTACAGAGAGGCAGAGGCAGAGAGAGAAAGAGAGAGAGAGAGAGATCTTCCATCTGCTGGTTCACTCCCCAGATGGCTACAATGGCTAGAGCCGTGCCAATCTGAAGCCAGGAGCCAGGAGCTTCTTTGCGGTCTCCTATGTGGGTGCAGGAGCCCAAGGACTTGAATCATCTTCTGTTGCTTTCCCAAGCCATAGCAGAGAGCTGGATCAGAAGTGGAACAACCGGGACTTGAACCTCTGCTAATATGGTATGCCAGCACTACAGGCAGGAGTTTACCTCCTACACCACAGTGACCGCCCCAAGAAGGCTATACCTTCAAAGTACTATGATCAATATGAAACCTTAAACAAACCATGACAGGGACTTCTAGTTTCAGTAGTCCTGTGAGCACCTGTTCCTTCAGCATCAACTAATATCAAATTAAGCTAAAACATCCCCCTAAAATGTAAGAATATGCAGACTCAAGTAAATCTGAACAAATAGAAATGAATTTATAATTTTATTTTTAAATATTTATATTTTATGTGAAAGGGAGAGAAGGGGAGACTTTCCATCTGCTCCTTCGTACCCCAAATGGTCACAATCAGGTCTGGGCCTGGCCAAAGCCAGGAACCAGGAACATAATCCTGCTCACCATATTTGTGGCAGGCAGTGGTCCAAGAATTTGGGCTATCGTACATTGCCTAAGCATAAAGAATCTGGATGACAAGTGGGACAGCTGGGACCTGAACTGGACTTGTGATGTGGGATGCTGGCATCACAAGCAGTAGCTTAGCCTGATAGAAGACAAAGCTGGTCAAAAAAGGTTTTAATTTTAATATGCAAGTTGAATGTTTCCTAAGTATTAAGAGATTACAGAGGGTTGTAAATAAAACAAATTTTCTGATGATTCTTTTTATTTCTGTGGTGTCTGTTGTTACATTTCCTTTTTCATCTCTGATTTTATTGATTTGGGTCTTTTCTCTTCTTTTTTTAGTTAGTTGGGCCAATGGGGTGTCAATTTTGTTTATTTTTTCAAAAAACCAGCTCCTCGTTTGGCTGATTTTTTGGAATGTTTTTCTTGATTCAATCCTGTTGATTTTTTCTCTGATTTTAATTATTTCTCTTCTCCTACTAGATTTGGGTCTGGTTTGCTGTAGGTTTTCTAGATCCTTGAGGTGAATTGAAAGCTCATCTATTTGGTGCCTTTCCAATTTCTTGATGTAGGCACCTATTGATATAAACTTTCCTCTTAACACTGCTTTTGCTGCGTCCCATAAGTTTTGGTATGTTGTGCTGTTATCCTCATTTACTTCCAGAATATTTTTGATTTCTCTTTTAATTTCTTCTATGACCCATTGTTCATTCAGGAGCATGTTGTTCAATCTCCATGTGTTTGCATATGCTCTAGGGATTCCTGAGTTGCTAATTTCCAACTTCATTCCTTTATGGTCTGAGAAGCTGCATGGTATGATTCTAATTCTTTCGAATTTGCTGAGACTTGCTTTATGGCCTAGTATGTGGTCAATCCTAGAGAAGGTTCCATGTACTGCTGAGAAGAATGTAAAATCTTTAGCTGTAGGATTGAAAGTTCTGTATATGTCTGTTAGATCCATTTGGGCTATAGCGTCGTTTAAATCTACTGTATCCTTGTTGAACTTCTGTCCTATTGATCTGTCTATTTCTGAGAGTGGAGTATTGAAGTCCCCCAATACTATTGTATTGGGGTCTAAGTCTCCCTTAAAGTCCGTTAACAAATCTTTTAGATAAACCGGTGCCCTGTAGTTAGGTGCATATACATTGATAATTGTTATATCTTCTTGTTGTATTGATCCCTTAATCATTATATAGTGCCCCTCTTTGTCTCTCTTAACGGTTTTTGTGGTAAAGTTTATGTTGTCCGATATTAAGATGGCTACGCCCGTTCTTTTTTTCATTTCTTTTGGCATGGTATATCTTTTTCCAGCCTTTCACTTTCAGTCTGTATGGATCTTTGTTGGAAAGATGAGTTTCTTGTAAGCAGCAAATAGATGGGTTTTGTTCCTTAACCCAATCAGCCAATCGGTGTCTTTTAACTGGACAGTTCAGGCCATTCACGTTCAATGTGACTAATGAAAAGTGGTAACTTTGCCCTGCCATTTGCCAAAGATAAGTTCTAATATATGCTTTGAATTCCCTGTGATCTTTTGCTGTGAGGTTTCCTTCCTTTATCTTCTTTCATATTGATGACCGTGTTTCTGTGTTTCTGTGTGTAATACATCTTTAAGCATCTGTTGCAGGGCTGAATATGCCAGCAAACAGGGAAACCTATCAGAAATGGATAGATTCCTGGACACATGCAACCTACCTAAATTGAACCAGGAAGACATCGAAAACCTAAACAGACCCATAACTGAGACAGAAATTGAAACAGTAATAAAGGCCCTCCCAACAAAGAAAAGCCCAGGACCAGATGGATTCACTGCTGAATTCTACCAGACATTTAAAGAAGAACTAACTCCAATTCTTCTCAAACTATTCAGAACAATTGAAGAAGAGGGAATCCTCCCAAATTCTTTCGATGAAGCCAGCATCACCTTAATTCCTAAGCCGAAAAAAGATGCAGCACTGAAAGAGAATTACAGACCAATATCCCTGATGAACATAGATGCAAAAATCCTCAATGAAATTCTGGCAAATAGAATGAAACAACACATCAGAAAGATCATCCACCCAGACCAAGTGGGATTCATCCCTGGTATGCAGGGATGGTTTAATGTGCGCAAAACAATCAATGTGATACACACATAAACAGACTGCAGAAGAAAAACCATATGATTATCTCAATAGATGCCGAGAAAGCATTTGATAAAATACAACACCCGCTCATGATGAAAACTCTAAGCAAACTGGGTTTGGAAGGAACATTCCTCAATACAATCAAAGCAATCTATGAAAAACCCACAGCCAACATCCTATTGAATGGGGAAAAGTTGGAAGCATTTCCACTGAGATCTGGTACCAGACAGGGATGCCCACTCTCACCACTGCTATTCAATATAGTTCTGGAGGTTCTAGCCAGAGCTATTAGGCAAGAAAAAGAAATTAAAGGGATACAAATTGGGAAGGAAGAACTCAAACTATCCCTCTTTGCAGATGACATGATTCTGTATTTAGGGGACCCAAAGAACTCTACTAAGAGACTATTGGAACTCATAGAAGAGTTTGGCAAAGTAGCAGGGTATAAAATCAATGCACAAAAATCAACAGCCTTTGTATACACAGACAATACCATGGCTGAGGAAGAACTTCTAAGATCAATCCCATTCACAATAGCTACAAAAACAATCAAATACCTTGGAATAAACTTAACCAAGGATGTTAAAGATCTCTACGATGAAAATTACAAAACCTTAAAGAAAGAAATAGAAGAGCATACCAAGAAATGGAAAAATCTTCCATGCTCATGGATTGGAAGAATCAACATCATCAAAATGTCCATTCTCCCAAAAGCAATTTATAGATTCAATGCAATCCCAATCAAGATACCGAAGACCTTCTTCTCAGATCTGGAAAAAATGGTGCTGAAATTCATATGGAGGCACAAGAGACCTCGAATAGCTAAAGCAATCTTGTACAACAAAAACAAAGCCGGAGGCATCACAATACCAGATTTCAGGACATACTACAGGGCAGTTGTAATCAAAACAGCATGGTACTGGTCAGAAACAGATGGATAGACCAATGGAACAGAATTGAAACACCAGAAATCAACCCAAACATCTACAGCCAACTTAAATTTGATCAAGGATCTAAAACTAATTCCTGGAGCAAGGACAGTCTATTCAATAAATGGTGCTGGGAAAACTGGATTTCCACGTGCAGAAGCATGAAGCAAGACCCCTACCTTACACCTTACACAAAAATCCACTCAACATGGATTAAAGACCTAAATCTACTACCTGACACCATCAAGTTACTAGAGAACATTAGAGAAACCCTTCAAGATATTGGCACAGGCAAAGAATTTCTGGAATAGACCCAGGAGGAGGCACAGGCAGTCAAAGCCAAAATCAACTATTGGGATTGCCTCAAATTGAGAAGTTTCTGTACTGCAAAAGAAACAGTCAGGAGAGTGAAGAGACAACCGCCAGAATGGGAAAAAATATTTGCAAACTATGCAACAGATAAAGGGTTAATAACCAGAATCTACAAAGAGATCAAGAAACTCCACAAAAACAAAACCAACAACCCACTTAAGAGATGGGCCAAGGACCTCAATAGACATTTTTCAAAAGAGGAAATCCAAATGGCCAACAGGCACATGAAAAAATGTTCAAGGTCATTAGCAATCAGGGAAATGCAAATCAAAACCACAATGAGGTTTCACCTCACCCCGGTGAGAATGGCTCACATTCAGAAATCTACCAACAACAGATGCTGGCGAGGATGTGGGGAAAAAGGGACACTAACCCACTGTTGGTGGGAATGCAAACTGGTCAAGCCACTATGGAAGTCAGTCTGGAGATTCCTCAGAAACCTGAAGATAACCCTACCATTCGACCCAGCCATCCCACTCCTTGGAATTTACCCAAAGGAATTTAAATTGGCAAACAAAAAAGCGGTCTGCAGCCTAATGTTTATTGCAGCTCAATTCACAATAGCTAAGACCTGGAACCAACCTAAATGCCCATCAACAGTAGACTGGATAAAGAAATTATGGGATATGTACTCTTTAGAATACTATACCGCAGTAAGAAACAACAAAATCCAGTCATTTGCAACAAAATGGAGGAATCTGGAACACATCATGCTGAGTGAAATAAGCCAGTCTTAAAGGGACAAATACCATATGTTCTCCCTGATCGGTGACAACTGACTGAACACCAAAAAGGAAACCTGTTGAAGTGAAACGGACACTATGGGAAACGGAGACTTGATCAGCATAGCCCTGACTGTTAATGAACAACTTAGTACATTATCCCTCTTAGTAGTTTTTTTGTCTGTTCTACTTAATATGACTGGTTTAATTCTGTAATTAATACACAGTTATTCCTAAGTGTTGAAATTTAACTGAAATGTGATCCCTGTTAAACATAAGAGTAGGAATAAGAGAGGGAAGGGATGTACAATTTGGGACATGCTCAAGCTGACTTGCCCCAAATGGTAGAGTTAGAAACATACCAGGGGACTCCAATTCAATCCCATCAAGGTGGCATGTACCAATGCCATCTCACTAGTCCAAGTGATCAATTTCAGTTCACAATTGATCATAATGAAAGGACTAAGAGTCAAAGGAAGCACATAAACAAGTCTAGTACCTGCTAACACTAACCGATAGAATAAATAAAGGGGAGAGTGATCCAACATGGGAAGTGAGATACTCAGCAGACTCATAGAATGGCAGATGTCCTAAACAGCACTCTGGCCTCAGAATCAGCCCTAAAGGCATTCGGATCTGGCTGAAAAGCCCATGAGAGTATTTCAGGCATGGAAAGCCAAGACACTCTGGGGGAAAAAAAAAAAATCCCTAAATGAAAGATCTCTGTGAGTGAAATCCCAGTGGAAAGAACAGGTCTTCAAAGAAGGAGGTACCTTTCTTTGAAGGGAGTAGAGAACCTCCACATTGAATATGACCTTGTCTAAATAAGATAAGAGTCGGTGAACTCAAAAGGCTTCCATAGCCTTGGAAACTCAAGACTGGTGCATAGGGAGATTACTGATGCCATAAACAGGAGTGTCAATTTGTAAAGTCAACAATAGGAGTCACTGTGCACTTACTCCTCATGTAGGATCTCTGTCCTTAGCGTGCTGTGCATTGAGACTTAATGCTATAATGAGTACTCAAACAGTATATTTCACTTTGTGTTTCTATGGGGGTGCAAACTGTTGAAATCTTTACTTAATGTATACTAAACTGATCTTCTGTTAAAAAAAAAAAAAAAGAAGAAGAAGAAATTATCAATTCCCAACTTGACTCTCACTGGGATTAAACATGACAATAGGTCTGATCTGATTTCATCATCATTTAAAAATCATGTATTATTTTCCACTTTATGTTTGTGTGGGAGCAAACTGTTGAAATGTTTACTTAATGTATGCTAAACTGATCTTCTGTATATAAAGAGAATCGAAAATGAATCCTCATGTGAATGGAAGTGGAGAGGGAGTGGGAAAGGGGAGGGATGTGGGTGGGAGAGACGATATTGGGGGGAAGCCATTGTAATCCATAAGCTGTACTTTGGAAATTTATATTCATTAAATAAAAGTTAAAAAAATTTCATTGTGTATTCTAAAGATTACCTAAAATATTTTTTTAAATCAACTCTCACAATGTGTCACTCCTTACATAAAACAGATAATAGCGTGGACATGGGGTTATATTTTCAGTCATCTACATTTTTATTTTTCTTAAAGAACTTATGATTTCATTTTACACACATTCATTAAGAGGTTCATTAAATATTTTCATTTAATGGTTTAAACTTTCTTTTCAAAGAGATGTGGCTATATAATTTTACCTGAAAGAATAAGATATATACTTTGCATATTTTATTCCAAGTATTAACTTGAAAATGTTTATCACAATCCAAAATCAGTAAATCAGTACACCTATTTTGTGTCTTCATTTTCCTACTAGCATGTAAATTTATTACAGGAAAAGAACACTATCTTATTTGCTACTCAATTTCTGGTATCTTGATTTATCCCTAATATATTTGATGAAGATATTTAAAATGGATTAAAATGATACTGTACATATCAAACAGGACTAGAAGTAATTATAATTGTTATATATGCTTTAATAGCGGAGACCAGTTACAAAACACTAAAGTGATCAACTTAAGTTGTACAAACTTATTAATAGCACAGTCTCTTCGAACATGAATTATAATCACTTTCTAAACTTCTGCACTGTTTAAGCTTTGTTCTAAGGAATGTTGATGACACACAATGATTTGTTGCAGAAGGTGAGCTTCCTATTTTCAGTAATTCTGTGTTTTTATTTGTTATTCTCCTATAGACATTCACAATTGACATCACAAAAAGTCTGAAATTTCATTAAGTAAATTTCTTTAATTTTGTGCATCCCACCATTTGTCAAATGTGTACAACAGCAGTTTCTTTCTTCTATTGCATATTAACTCTCATTGCATTTCAGAACGTATCTCAGATCAGAAGATGACATGTCTTCTGAATGAGACTTTGTACTTGTGTAGCTAATATTTTTTTATTCAAGTTCAAGTAAATTTTTACACATATTTCTTCTAAAATTTATGATTTTCAGGTAAACTGGTTTTATAATATCATTTTAAAAAAGTTTTCTATTTATATAAAGGGCTGCATGTCTTGCATTCTATATACACAGTTTTAATGCTATAATGATGCTTCTCACCCTATCCTCCCTCTCTCCCGCTCCCATCCTCCTTCTATTTTTATTTTTCTTTTAATTTTTCCAATAACATACTTTAATATACTAATTAATCACAACCTGAACTCTCCACTGAAAAATGAATTCAATAAGAAGTAAGTAAGTAAGAAGGAACAGTAGTACTGTTCCTCAAGAGAATAGACAAGGGCTATAAATAATCAAATCTCAAAATATAAATTTTGCTCATATACATTACATTTTTGTCCTTTATATAGTAGTTACAACAAACAAGGTAAAACAAATAATCTTACCTTTTTTAGGACTGGCTTATTTCACTAAGCATAATCATCTCCAGTTTTACTCATTTTGTTGTGAAAGACGTGATTTGATTATTTGTCACTCCTGAGTAGCTTCTGCACAGCAAAGGAAACACAACAAAGAGGCAATGGACAGAATGGAAGAAAATATTTGCAAGCTGTACATATGATAAATGCCTTGGAAATATAAGGAGTTCAAGAAACTCAACAACAAAAAAAGCAATGCAGTTAAGAGATGGGTAAAGGATATTAAGCATTTTACAAATGATGAACTACAAATGGCAAATAGACACATGAAAAGAGGATCAGAATCACTAGTAATCAGGGAAATGCAAATAGAAACCACAATGAGGTTTCATCTCACCCCAGTTAAAATGACTATTATCAAAGCATAAAAAAAATTAACAAATTCTGGTGAGGTGGTGGGGAAAATTGTACCAGAATACACAGTTGGTAGGAATGCAAACTAGTACAACCAGTATGGAAGATAGTATGGAGATAGGTTGTAAATCCAAAAATAGATCTACCATATGACCCAGCCATTTGACTCTTGGAAATTTACCCAAAGGAAATGAAATGTTATGGCAGCTCAATTCACAGTAGCTGAGATATGAGATCAACTCAGATGCCCATCAACTGATGACTGGTTAAAGAATTTGTGGTATATATCACATCTTTTTAATTTTTTAAAATTTTATTTAGGTTATGCAGGTTTCATATATTTCATATATACAGATTTAGTATAATAGTCATACTTGGTATCCTCACCTCCCTCCCTCCCACGCTCCAATGCTTATTCTTCCTTCCTCTCCCATTCCTGCTCTTAATTTTTACAAAGTTTAATTTTCAGTTGACTTAATGATCTAAGATTAACCTCATGCTAAGTAAGAGCTCAGAAATAGTATGAAGGAAAAAAAACTGTTAAACATGGTTTCCTTCTTAAAGCTACATATACAGCAAAATTTATGAGTATACTTTATTTAACTTCTTGATGAACATTGAATGGGAAGCTAGAACCAAAGAAGAGATCAAATGGAATACTAATAAAATATTCCTCCAGGTTCACACTGAATTGTTAATCACGAGAAGACTATTTTCTAAAGTCAATATTTTTTTTTCAGTAATAAACTCCTAGCCTTCAATCTAATGATCCTGTCACGAAAAGAAAAAGACTTTTTTCCCTTTGACGTATATTCCATTAATCATAGTAATATTTAATCTTTATGGTGTTTTCTTTTTCTAAATGCCTATCATATTTTTTAAAATGATGTATTCTACTCTCATAAATACAAGACTAGGGATACATTCAAAGCAGACCTCTCTCCGAATGTATCATTTAGTAAAGGATTCTGTCTTTGTAAGTGGCACCATCATTGAGTTAGTTATAAACTGTTCTTTAAACCTTTACAACCTTTAAATTTTATGCTGCAAGAATTCGCTAACTTCTCCTTTTGGCTAAGTTCTTATTACTCTTCAAGTTTCTGTGTATGTATTACCTCTGCTGATTTACCAATACTACCTATGCAAGTATGTAAACACTAATCTGTATCCAGATGCATCTGTGCCTATCTTTATTTGATTTGATGATGTTATATTTATTAATTCTTACATATTCCCTTATTAAATTTTGAATTCCTGTGGTAAAACTTTGGTAGATCATTTTAGAAAAGTTATATTGTATGATTAATTTGATAAGTATTTTATCTACTTTACAATACATAACACCGCTATGATAAACAGTACTTTGTCTCCATAAACATAAACTATATAGAGGAAATTTATGTATAATGGTTCAGGGTGGAAAGTTGATGATTTATTTGGTGATTTAGCACTTATGTTTGATTATACAATATGTGGCTCTGCAGATTATATTCTTTAAGGAAAAAAATCACAAACATAAAATTAAAAGAGCAGTGGAATTTTTGAATCAATTGAGGAGAGGCAAAAATTAGTAATTCTGCTTTTGTTTGAAATACAGTGTTTTTGTGATCTTTTATAGTTTTTCTCATTTTTAGACTGCAGGAATGATAAGCATGCTAGAATCTGATTTGGAAGTTATTTAGGTAGTGATTGATGTTTATAAGATTTCATAATAATTGCAAGTCCTCCAAAGAAGTGTACCTTACATGCTATTCATGACTTTTATCAGCTTTAAGGCATTGTACTATACTCTTATAGAAATTTGATCTTTTATAAAACACATTAGATTTATCACTGGTTCTACTAGTACTGAATAATTTTTATTATACTATAGGTAACTTTATTTGCATTAAGAGTATTGAATTCAAAAGGTTCTTTCACATGGAATCTTACCATTTTATAGCTAAACCAGTTTATTCATCTGATAATATTAATCATAACTTATTCTATACTAAATATGTAATAGGCATGATAATGGTGGACAAATGAGCAAGCTGCTATCTGACCACCTTGAAATTGTTATTTTACTGAAACTTTAAGGTATTGATCATTTATAATTATCATTCAAATGTTAAAAACGGCATCATAAGTGCTAGGTGTTCTTCATTGATGAAATGTGTATGGATTAATGATTTCAACAAGACACATGTTATGTCACAGTAACATAAATAAAATTTTTTAAGCTGACTGTCTTAGGAAACGGAGGGATAATTCCCACATAAGCTACATTTCTGCATATTTCCAGGTGTCTGGGTTCTCTGCCTCATTATCGCCTTGTGAGACCTGTGCAGGTGAAGCAGCCACTACTCAGGGGCCATCTGCCTTGTTTGCCTGATAAAACCATTAAGGCAGGGAAGGATTGTGAATTGAGAACTGGCCATTACCGATGACATTCCTTTAGACTGAATAAGTTTCTTGGTAACTTCAAATTAAAAGCAAGCTGTGAAGAAATTTTTTAAATGTACACACTAAAGAACTGATGAACATTCTTCAAGAATATAAATGAATTTTAATCTATGTACATGAAATTAACAAGATATATGAAGGAAGAGACGTTGACTAAGAATTAGCTTCGGAGTACAGTTCAATTCCTTCTTGCTGGTAAATTCTGAAAATTTAAAATTCCCCACAATTACTTAAAAGAAGTAGCTTGCAAAAAAATGAAACAAGGAAAAAGAGAAAAAAAGTTTTCTTTGAAAATTTTCTCTTATTAATTTCATTTTATCCTAGTGAGTCTCATCTGTATCAGTAATACAATTGAACATTGATTATGCTTCTGGGTTATCATATGTTTTTGGCAACCCAAAAACTTTACAGAGAATTACATGTAGAAGATAACCTTACACAAGATAAAAAAGAAAGGAATCCCAAAGGATCTTGTCAGAAATCATTGCATTCTATTTCATTTTTAAAATATTTCTGAATTTGATTAACTATCCTTTGTTACATTAAATGTCTCATGGGTGAGAATTGTGTTACTAGAATAGAATTATACTTTTAAAAATAACTTACAAGAAAGTATGAACAAACAATACATTCTTAATGGAGTAATTTATCCCACAAAAAGTGTGGGGAGCAACTCGGACTAGACTAAGTTACTGGAATTAAGACTTATTCTATGCATCTGCTCTCCCACAATATGGCGCTGGGAGAGGAGAAAACAGCTTCTACACAGCTGCCTCCAGTTCAGCCAATAAACTGTAGGACTTGCTCCTGATTGGAGGAGAGCAGCGTACTCGGCGTGTGGGCAGCCGAGTTGGGATTGGCGGAGGAGGATTATAAAGGAGGAGAGAGACGGCATGCACCAGGAACATCTAAGGGGAACATCTAAGGGGAACACCTGTGCAGCCCCCGAGAGAGCCGGCCGGCGGTGTGCTGCTCCCCTGCGGAAGTGGGGAATGTGGTAGGGGGAACCGCCCTTCCACGGAGGTGGAAGGGACAGCAGCCAACCCGGGAAGGACCAGCAGCCAACCTGGGAAGAACCAGCAGCAAACCCGGGGAGGGCCGAGCAGACAGAAGAACAGCGCAGGGTCCTGTGTCGTTCCTCCACGAAGACGGGGAACGACAAAAAAGGAAGGAAGAATGGATGTCTCCATTTTGGATTGTAGTATGACCTTAAAAATAGAGTTGAAACTCTCTTGGGAAATGACACAAAACACAGTAATTGTAAGAGATATACGCAACGCATATTCTGTATATGCTTGAATACAAAACTCTCTTCCATATGGCTCTGAATCAGGTTAGAGTCTCCATTCAGTTAACTCTTCATTCTTCATAAATTCATGAGGTATTTTTTGTTGTTGCTGTTTGACAATTTCATCTTACTTTTGGATATTGTGATAATTCAAATATTAAATAGATTTTTAAATAACCTGGACATACAATTCATTATCTAGACTGAGATATATTAATAATAGAACATGTATAGGCAATAATTCCAAGATTACAGATTTAAGCCAGTGTTACCTCTATGGTGGGGACTGGGGGAGGGTAGCAACAAAACAAATGACTATTAAAGTTGCTTCTCTTTGCTGATACATCCCTAGTTTAGTCATCATAAATCTTTCTTTTTTTGTTTTTGTTTTTTGACAGGCAGAGTAGACAGTGAGAGAGAGAGAGGCAGAGAAAGGTCTTCCTTTACCGTTGGTTCACCCACCAATGGCTGCTGCAGCCTGTGCACTGCAGCCTGCGCACCACGCTGATCCGAAGCCAGGAGCCAGGTGCCTCTCCTGGTCTCCCACGCAGGTATAGGGCCCAAGCACTTGGGCCATCCTCCACTCCATTCCCGGGCCACAGCAGAGAGCTGAACTGGAAGAGGGGCAACCGGGACAGAATCCGGCGCCCCGACCAGGACTGGAACCTGGTGTGCCGGTGCCTTGGCTGGAGGATTAGCCTAGTAAGCCATGGCACCGGCCATAAATCTTTCAGTTAACACTTACTCAATATTCAATTGAGTTTGCACCTTATAATGTAATGTCGTTTATATATAATTCTCTACTTATTTAATGCATATTAACAAACAATGTGTCAACAATATATTATCATTTAAATTATTTAATCAATAGTATAAAGAAAAATAGTGTGTAATTTATACCAGCTTATTACAAAAGAAAAATGCATGTGTTTTTGTTTCATCTCTTGTGTACTCTACATTCATGGCAAGGGGAATCTGCTTAACATTATTTTTATTTTCCAGTCATCTTTTTATCTTCATTTTATCAATTTTAAAAAATTCTTCCTGTGCAAAAAAATTATTTTGTTTTTTAATTGTATAGTTTTTCATATTTTATTCCTATCAGTAATAGAGATTATTTGCATATTTTTATATCAGCAATATTCATTCCGTAATGTAAATTACCATCACCGTCAAACTTATTGAAATCAATGTGTTTGCTTAACAATACTAGAAATTGTCACCTAAAATCAGGAAGAATATAATATGAAAAATTATATTATTAAATATGAATTTTTTTTATTTTTTAATTTTTTGACAGGCAAAGTGAACAGTGAGAGAGAGAGAGACAGAGAGAAAGGTTTTCTTTTGCCATTGGCTCACCCTCCAATGGCCGCACCGCGCTGATCCGAAGGCAGAAGCCAGGTGCTTCTCCTGGTCTCCCATGGGATGCAGGGCCCAAGCACTTGGGCCATCCTCCACTGCACTCCCGGGCCACAGCAGAGAGCTGGCATGGAAGAGGGGCAACCGGGACAGAATCCGGCGCCCCAACCGGGACTAGAACCTGGTGTGCCGGCGCCTAAGGCGGGGGATTAGCCTATTGAGCTGGCTTCTATTTAATTTAAATAATGTATATATATTACATAATATTTCCCATACATATTAAAATGGAAGTTATATATATATATATGTATATTTCTTATGCTTAGTGAAATACAATACTATTTGGCACATACAGTGAAATCCATAATTTATGAAAAATAGCACTAATGTTTTATAATTTTGAACAAAATTACAGTCTGAGTCTACATAGCTATAGAAAAACCAGTAGTGAAATACTCTATGGAAGTATACTTTTACATGGCCAACACTGGGGTAACTCTTATAGTAGCAACAAGAGAAATTGTTAGAAATGCAAGTCTGCCATTCTTGTCTCATTGAGGCAACACATGACTATAGTTTCCTTCTCTCTTACTGTATTATTGTTCATTTTAGTTAATATATGCTTTTTCCTATTTATACCCTTTTTTTGCTCTGGATTATTTTCTACTTATTTCTGCTTGGATTCCAGCATACTCTATTATCTGTCAAAAATTTTACATTTAATTCAACTTTGCTTTTCACAAAGTTTTTTTTTTTTAATATTTCTATAGAAAAGAATTATTATTGTGGCTAAAATCACATAACAAAATTTACCACATTAATCACTTTGGCATGTACAGTAAAGGGATATTAACTATATCCACATCTCTATATTTTTTCATCTTGTAAAACTCCCCATCAATTCAGTTAGAACTTCCCTTAAACCAGAAACCTAGATCCTGATAATTAACATTCTACTTTTTAATTATAAGAGTTTGATAATGTTTATTTATCACACGTAAGTAAAACATATAGTATGTGGTTAGCTTATTTTGCCTAATGTCCTCAATATTCATCCATTTTGCAGCATAAACTGCATTAATTCCTTTTTTAAGTTAAATATTATCCCATTTTATGTATATGGCACGATTTTTTTATCCATTCATCTGTTGATGGGCTTTTAATTTGTATCTTATCTTTTGTCTATAATGAGGAATGTTACAAAGAACTTGAGTAGACTAGTAAGTTTTGGTGTGCTTTTATCAACTCTTTTTTAGAGTGATGGAAATATTTTATTTTAAATTTTAAAGATAAAATATGTTCAATTTACCTTAAACAATTAGTTTGACAGAGATTAAAACAAAATTTGATGAAAAATTTTATTTATGGCAAAACACAGGCAAATCTTTTAAATATAGACAAAAAGAATTGATAGACCACATGATAATGATATTTATAATTTTTGAGAGATATATTTTCTGTTTTCCATAATGGATGAACCATTTTCCTTTCCCACAAACGATGCCCAAGTTTTCCTACAACGCTACATGCTTGCCAATACTCATTATTTTGTATTTCTTGATTTTGCCCATCCTAAGTCAGGTGAACTGACGTATCCCAGATATAATTTGCTTTTCAAATTGATTAGAATCTTCTATGCAAGCTTCTTTTTGTATGCTGGTTGCATTTCATCTATTCTTCTGAAAAAATTGTACTCAAATGTTTTGCTTTTCATTTGAATTTTTGCTGTCATATCTAAATATTCACATTATTAACTCCATATTATATACACAGTTTGCAAATATTTGCTTCTTTGTATAAGTTAACTTTGTTATTTCTTTGATTTTCAAAAGTTTTCACTTGAAGTAGTTCCATTTGTCTATCTTTGCTTTGGTTGTCTATGATTTTGTTGTTATAAATAAAAATAATTTGCAAATCTAATGTCAGGAGATTGGTTCTCATGTTTCTTTTTACATGATTTTAGGTCTCATTTTTGCTTTTTAATACATTTTATATTAGTTTTCACATGCAAAGCAATAGTCCAACTTCATTACTTTAAAAATACTGTCTTCCAAGGTATAAACACAGAACTTCTTTCCACTTATTTATGTCTTATTTATTTCCTGTCAGAAAAATTTCAACTATTTTCAACATAGAAGTTGTTTACTTGTTTGGTTAAATTTATATCATATTTTTATTATTTTAAATGCTGTAGCAAATAGAATTTCTCATTTTCCTTTTTGGATTGATCATTGTAAATGTATAGAAATACAACTTACTTTTCTATTAACTTTGTGTACTGAAACTATTGAATTTGATTTTTAGTTTTAGAAGTTTTCTAGGATTTTCATTAGCAAAGAGATGATTATACCTATTTCATTGTATATTTGCTGTATTATATTTATTTTTGTTACCTGATTATTCTATAATGTTGAATATTAGTAGTAAGAGAGGGCATAATTTCAGTCCACTTAACTTTAGAGGAGAACTTTTAATTTTTCAACATTGAGTGTAATGTCAGATGCTGACTTTTCATATATGTTCTTTATTCTATTGAAGTGACTCCTATTTTTTAATTTCTAAAAATTTATATTCTGGGAATAAATTTCATGTATTTCATTTATACAGATTTAAGAGCATAATGATAATTTCCACCTCACCCTTCATTCCTCCCTTGCTTTCACCCTTCCCACTCCTACTTATTTTTCTTTTAATTTTTTACAAAGCATTCTTTCAACTTATAATCACTAGTTCAACCCTCAACTAAATAAAGAAATCAGCAAGAAGTAAGTAGAATAAACAGTGCTCCTCAATAGAATAAATAAGTTTTATAAACAATAACGGAATCTCAAAATGTCAATTTTGCTCATATAAATTATAATTTTTGACTGTATATTAGTTACCACAAATCAGGGAAAACATATAATATTTGTGATTCCTTCCATTTTAGTTTGTTGTCAGTTTTATCATAAAAGGATATTGAATTTTGTCAAATGCTTTTCTACATCTATTAAGTTTTGCCCTTATTATGATAAAATATTTTATGTTCATCAGGTTTTGTATTTTTGAAGCATCCATGTAATTCAGAAGTTAATATTTATGTGGTATATAATAATATGTTGCTGATATGATTGTTTACAGTCCTTGTCTGACTCTTGAGGAACAGTTCCTTTTTTTAAAGATTTATTTTATTTGAATGGTAGAGTTACAGAGTCAGAGAGAAAGAGAGAGAGAGAGAGAGAGATCTTCTATCTGGTGGTTCACTCCCCAGATGGCTACAACGGCCGGAGCTGCACCAATGAAAAGCTAGGAGCATCTTTTGGGTCTCTCACGTGGGTGCAGGGGCCCAAGGACTTGGGCCATCTTCCACTGCTTTCCCAGGCCTAGCAGAGAGCTAGATCTGAAGTGGAGCAGCCGGGACTCAAACCGGTGTCCATATGGGATGCAGGTACTGCAGGTGGAGGCTTTACTCGCTACACCACAGCACAGGCCTCAGGACAGCTATTTTTTTCTTCATACGATTTGTTGACCTCTTTACTTAGCGTAGGGATAATCTTATGAATATAAAGTAAACTGAAAATACATCTTTGTAAAAATTAAGAGTGAGGATAGAAGAAGGAGGGAGAGGGTGGGAATGTGGGCAGGAGGGAGGGTAGAGTGGGAAGTATCACTATGCTCCTAAATCTTTATATATGAAATGCATAACATTTGTATACCTTAAATAAAATTAAAATAAAAATCCTTGCCATTTGCAACAAAGTGAATGGAACCAGAAGATAATCAAAGTAAGTAAAATTAGTTGGACACAGAAACACAAACACTATATGTTTTCCTTCATAACTGAAAGCTAAATGAATTCAATCTGAACATTGAATAGTAATTACTCTTGGTTACAAATGGTGTAGGATAATGAGAAACACTTTAGAGTTCTAGAGAAGGGATTAAGTACCTCTTGTCACACAGTGCATTGAATATAGATCACAACAGCTTATGATATTTTCTCTGAGCAAATATGAGAGGATTTCCAATGTTCCAATCATAAAGCAGTGATAAAGAGACAGATACCTGACCCTGATTTAATCAGTATGCTTTTGTGAGCGTGTGTATGTGTGTGTGTGTGTGAGCAGGGACAGATACTGCCTCATATATGTGTACACATATTGTTAACACAAATTTTTTATTGTTTTAAAAAATATAACAGAGGGTTATTTTGGAAAAGGAAATGAAAGGTAAGCCAAATATAATTAAAACTATAGAAAATCATGGCTTTTGATCATATTCCACATCCTTCATCTTAATATTCTATTCATAACTAAATTCTATTTGAAATACATATCAATCATCTTAAGAATTGCTGGTCTGTTTTAGTAAAATATGATACTTAAACACAATAATTTAGACAATGCTACTCAGTTACTAGACACAGCAAAGTAATTCTTATTTTTTAAAAGATTTATTTATTTGAGAGGCAGAGTTACAGACAGAGGGAAAGACAGAGAGAAAGGTCTTCCATCTACTGTTTGATTTTCCAAATGGCTACACTGTGCAGAGCTGAGCCCATCCGAAGCTTCTTCCATGTCTCACACGTGGTTGGAGGGGCCCAGGGACTTGGGCCATCCTCCATTGCTTTCCAATGCACATTAGCAGGAATCTGAATGAGAAACTGAACACCCAGGACTTGACCTGGTGCCTATATGGGATGCTGGTGCTACAAACCAAGGTTTTAATCTGCTGCACCACTGGGCCAGCCTCTCAACACCCTACTTTCATCAATGGAGAGATCAGCTAAAGAGAAAATCAACAAAGAAGCAACAGAGTTATTTGACATTATGGACCAAATGGATCTGATATATACAGAATTTTTCACCCCAAAGAATACACATTCTTCTCATCAGTGCATAGAACTTTCTCTAGGACAGATCACATGCTAGATAATAAAGCAAGTCTCAACAAATTCAAGAAAATTGAAAATATACCATATATCTTTTCTGACCACAATAGAATGAAGCTGAAAATTAACAACTCAAGAATCTCAAGAATATATGCAATCACTTGGAGACTCAACAACATGTTGACATTGCAGGCAGAGGCTCAGCCCACTATGCCACAATGATAGCCCCACTAAATAGTCTTTTAAAAGAAAAAGTTACTATGATTTCATTGTGTTATTTTCAAAGGAAAATCAAGATTATGTGGGTTTCAATTAACATATTTTAACTAGACACATTTCTTTTAAAATTAAACACTTAAAATATGAAAATATGAAAGGCGAATGGGAAAATAATTATACATAAATAGGCTACCTTTTTAAAGAACTATAATAAAATATTTGTGAATGTAAATTTTAGAGAGCAGATAATAATCTTTGATGAGTTTAAATTGGCCCATGGGGTATTTAGTTGATACCACTCTTAAAATCATAAATAGATAGTAATCTCAGAATAAATGTGATATAAACAGAGTTACAAATACAGTTAATAATTTCTGTATTTTTTAGAGGAAGAGAATGAAGGGTTGAGGACAGGTTTCTATATGTTTGGGGATTTTTTTACAGTCGATGAAAGGAAGGAGCACCAAGCATAAAATTGTAGAGTGATATAGAGATGCAAAAATCGAGTGAGTTTTTGTCATGGAAACACAGAATGTACAGAAAATCATTATTTATTTTCTGTACATATTATTCAAAACATAATTATTAACTTTAAAACTACTTAAAATTTAATTGCTTATTAGAAGATAATGTTCTTATACTTTTCTAGGGGCTAAAATTGAATATTAATGTAATGGATTCTTTGTGAGAAAATTCTTAATAAATTTACCTTTTATAATCAGTAGGAAGATCTGGTAAACTTTTCTGTCATTGTCTCCTGCCTTTTATGCATCTGTTATCTCTTAATTTAAAATAGGAAATGTTATACATGTGTTTTCAAAGTAAAATAAAATTAACTAATAAAAGTGAAAATTTCATTATTTGGTTGATAAAATATATGTAATCAATAGTATTTAGATAAGCATAATTGTGACCTACCATCCTAAAATGTATCAGTTATCTCTTAAAAAAATTTTAAAAAAAATGAAAAATCACATGTTGATAAGTTGACTTGATTTTCTACTATATGGGCTGCTCCTTCTTATTCAAAAATTGGATCATAACTTTGCCAATAATTCTGAACAGTGTTATTCCCTTTTCTTTGTGCCAAACATAACACTTACTGAACACCTTTTCCCGTGTTTGCTGATTTTGTAATATTTTTAAAAGAGTGTTTTGCTAAACATACGTAACACCGATTGACCAGTCACTTTCCTGAACAGATGGTCAGGAGCAGATGGTGCAGATGATTGTTCACAGATATTTTCCAGAACAGAACCAAGGAAAAAAATCCAGGTGAGTGAATTTGTTGGCAATATATCCAAATTTAATCAATTAAACATCAAAAAATGTTATTGAATTTAAATACATTTATATTACCCTAAGAAATATATCTATTTATAGTCCTCATCAGGGCAACCAGTGTTCTTACAACTTTCATTCCTAGACATCTGACTTCTCTTTGATAAGTAATTCAATTTTGAAAATTAACTAATTATTGGATAACAGAAAAAAGACCCACAAAAGTTTTAGAGTATACAGTAAAACTTTCAATTACCTCTTTGTTTTCCCTTTACTTATAGAGAAATATTGTGTAATTATATAAAACACTCAACATACATACACATAAATTCATGTATATGTATCACAAATAACAAGTATTTCATATTTTGTTATAGCCATTCCAGTATATTTTATTCATTTCTTAACCTTTTATTCTGTTTTCACATATCTGATTTGTACATACAGTTATGTGCTCTATTATGTGGGGATATTGCAATGGAGAACGCAATAGCATGGAAAGCTTTCCTAGATGTCCTAAAATAGATTTAATTATATCAACTGACACTCCCTTTGAAACTTTATTTTAATAACACATAATATTGGTACATACTTATAAAGTATCATGAAATTCTACATTAATTTTTTTTTCTATTAGTGCCTCAATCTTTTCCCTTTGATTTAGCAATTTTAGCAGGTATGTTTGTGTCTATGTGTATGTTTATGTGGGATGTTTGTTCATGCAGTGAATGTAACTTTATCAAACTTCTTTTAAAGTTAGACAGTTGGCTTATTTAATTTTCTTGTTTTGCTCTGAGCTTATCATTTTATATTTTATGAGGGTTCATACAATCTAATTAAGCAATATATAAATCATAAGATAATATAACTGACATATTCATGTATTACTACTTTGATGAAACTGATGTTCAATTAGCCTTTTTAATTTTTAAAAACCAACACATTATTAAAGTGTTATAAATTTCTCTTTTTTCAGAGGCAAATAATAGCCTGTTTTGTGTGCATTTTTATAAATTATGTAGAAAATTCTTTATTTCATATATGAATCATAAATGTTGCTTTTATATGTTAAATGCTATAACTACCAAATTAATTTGTCCAATCCAATTTATATTTCCTGTGTAATATCACAGAAAGTCTATAATCATAGTCTTTATACTTAATATTAATAATTTCAACTTAATTTACTTCCTTTTTTAATAAACAAGAGAAAAATCATTTCAGTGATTATTTGAAAAACATTTGCAGGATTCCAATGTGGTTTCACATATTTTACAACCTCTTGGTAGTTTTGATATGGCTCCTCATCTCAACAACAATTATCAGAATTCTAATTCCTTTATGTCCCAGTGCTGCATTTAATCAAGACTCCCGGGTAAAAAGACTCTATAATACAGTTTCCAGCTTGAAGAATGCAAGCATTACACACCTTTTTATGCCATATTACTTTTCTATTTTTTAAATTTATATCAAGTGAACAAATTTCATGTATTTCAAATATACAAATTTAGAAGCCTAATGATACCCCCATTCTACACTCCCTCCTGCCACTGCTCCCACCCTCTGTCCTTCTTTCTTTCTTATTTTCTTTTAATTTTTACAATGACATCCTTTCTGTTTATTTTATATTCACAAGCCTATCACTCCACTAAGTAAAGAATTCAACAAGTAGTAAGTAGAATTCCACTGTTCCGCAAGAGCATAGACTAAGGCTCTAAACAGAATAAAATCTCAAAATGTCAACCTCGTTCATATAAATTGCACTTTTTTCTCTCTTCATGTTATAGTGTTACTAAATTGGAGCTAAATTTTTATGTTATTATATACAGACTACCCTAGAAACGTGATTCATCAAAACATGAATTAATTATATTTCCTGATAAATTTTCTGCATTATAATTATTTTGTAGACATTTTACAATGTAAATTTTACAAAGTAGTGATTTTGGCTTTCATTTTTTTCTCACACCTTATTTGTGTTTAACATTAAATTTTATAATGCATATAGTATTTTCAGAAATTAAATTCTGCTTTCTATTTTATGATTGTTATTTTATACAGTATGATTAGAATCTGATTTTTACTCTTACTATAGAAGTTAACTGATCCTTACTCTGTGGTCTAGTTTAAGACCATTTTAGTTGATATTTCCTTCAGATAAAATAATGCATTTGAAAAATTGCTACATATCTTCCTAGAAAGAATACTATATATAAAATCTATATTATTTCTAATGTACCACTTATTTTTATATATAAAATATTGAAAGGTTGTAATTCTCTAGGATGTCAACAGAAAATATTTCTATTTTTCACCAATGTCCTTTCATATTTTTCAATTTGTTTTTCATAGTTTCTTAGATAACAAGCAAAATCTTCGAATATTTTCTCAAACAAAGCAATACGACCCATACTGTGATTAAATTTTTCACTTTATTTTAATAATGAAAATTTCAAACTGTATATATAAAAACAACTTACTCCCTCCCTGTTTAACAGTGCTTCGAGTTATGTAGTTTTCCATAAAAATAATAAGGCTTCTTTTGTTTCTCTTTATGAGTTTATCCTTGCTCACGCTGCAACTGAGTTTTGACAGACTCAAAAAGAAGAGGGAAGATCAGGAGATGCATACTTCACACACCTTGTCTTCATTTGTCATTGGTAGTTTACGGATTTAAGGTTATCTTCTAATTGATTCTCTCATGGTGCTCTCTTATAATTTCCTTGGAGATTTCTTCCTGCAGACACCTGATTGAAGTAGCTTCTTTGATAATTTCAAAGTTATCTTTCTTCTAATTGTATATTCTGCCCTTCAGTTTCAGCATTTCTCTAGTTTGTCCAGACTGGCATCAAACCTGGGATCAAACTGGTTTGACCAAGATATAGTTTGTCCAGACTGGCACCAAACTTTTGTTCAGGCACTTTAAAATTATTCTAAAACAAATGATGTACTGAACATCATAAATTTGTTTCAAAGGAAATATTTTACTGCTGTATTGAAAATGCAGAACTAAGTAGAATATCATAAAGCAAATACTTCATTCCATATTTATATCTAGAAATGTCTAGAGTCATTTTTCCTGTTCCTGAAGAAGCTCCTGGCTCCTGGCTTTGGATTGGCACAGCTCTGGCCATTGCGGCCAATTTGGTAGTGAACCAGCAGATGGAAGATTTCTCTCTCTCGCTCTCTCTCTCTGACTCTGCTTCTTTCTCTGTGTAACACTGTCTTTCAAATAAATAAATAAATCTTTAAAAATATTAAATTTTTGGCTACATTGGGTCACAAAACCATTTCATATTCATAATTAATAACTCTTCCTTCTCACAAGGCAATATCACATGGTGATTTTAGTCCATGGTTTCTACGACAGCTTTTGTACATTCACATTGCAATTCAATGATTAATAAACCTGTGATGCTGGGAAGGTCTTAACATATCTATGAACCTGTCTTATTTATAAAATTAATAGAATAATATCACCTTCATCATGAAATGTTGCTTTATTATTTGTAATTTTCATAGTACAGAGCTTGCTTAGATCAAGTGTTATATATAACTTTAAGTTTTAACTTGAAATATCCAAAAATCTTAATTCAAGTTAACTTCAATGTTAATTAAAATCCTTAGCTGAGGAGTCTATTTTTTTTTTTTTTTTGACAGGTAGAGTTAGACAGTGAGAGAGAGAAAGACAGAGAGAGAAAGGTCTTCCTTCCATTGGTTCACCGCCCCCTCCAAATGACCGCTACGACCAGCGTGTTGCAGCCGGCACACTGCGCAGAAGCCAGGAGACAGGTGCTTCCTCCTGGTCTCCCACGCAGGTGCAGGGCCCAAGGACTTGGGCCATCCTCCACTGCCTTCCCGGGCCACAGCAGAGAGCTGGACTAGAAGAGGAGCAACTGGGACAGAATCTGGCGCCCCGACTGGTATTAGAGCCCAGGGTGTGGCCGCCGCAGGCGGAGGATTAGCCAAGTGAGCTGCAGTGCCGGCCTAACTGAGGAGTCTTGAGAGCTTCAATTCTAAGTTCAAGTACTCCATTTATGTCTCTTATATTTCATGACTATGGTTCTTTTCATGTTCTAGATCGTGGCTTAAGAGATACAGAACAGAAATGTCTTGCCAGCTTTGATTTGGCATTAGCAGTCTCTGGGATTGCAATGTATCTATTTTGCTCTCTGTATGACTACACTACTGAAATTCTCTGTTTTTTTTTTTTTTTTTTCGATGACTATTTAAGAAATTGAGGTACGTTGATGATTTGAGCGTTTACTGGTTAAAGATTTTTGAAGGAAATTTAATCATTACGTAAAGTTAAGGTGCATTTACTCTATAACCTTTGTATTTAATTTCTAATGAAGTTCTCAGAATTACGTTCAAGAAGCAGTGTGGTAATGCCTATTGCATCTCTCTCAATAACAAAGAAAAAGTAGCAACTACCTAACTATCCCTCAGCTGATTAATATACTGGTTCTTTCACATATGTCATTTAAACTATCAATATAGCTGAAAAAATGCCCTCAATAATTTTTATCACCTTATTTATTTCTATATAATTTAATTTGAATGTATCCATTCCTTCAGGATTTAATGTCTTTCCCTCACCGGGCTTTCTTTTCCAGAATGTCATTCTTAAGGGTGCATGTAATTGCAGATCCCCAGGCTTGAAGGCCACTGTAATTAATAATATTCCTCTCACGTGCTAATTATTTTAGATGTTTTTGGAGTAGCATGGCCAGTAAGCAGTCAAATAATTTCCTGAACACACTACTGAAAGCCTTTCGTATCTTCACAATGCTTTTAACATTGTTAATGAGGTCAGATCCTACATGTTTTTAGTCCCAAATTCCATTCTGCATTTTTGTATAGCATACTGCCTATATTATTATTGTTATTATGCTCTTCTGAATAGATCAGTAGCTTTCACATCAGAATTTTAAAATAACTTTAGATAAAGTGAGAATCTGCATAGCCTTTCCAACAGATCACTGATTGTCTCACAATACACAGACACACACACATAGACACATCATACACATACCAGAAAATTTAATAGTAACAGGGAGTTGGAACAGAATCAGAGAGCCAGGACTCTAACTGAACCCTATCTGGTGTGTATCTACTTTGCATTGCAGGTGGCTGCCCTACCCATTATGGCATAGCATCATGGATAAAACATGTGATAAATATGTATAAAAAAGAACAAAATTCTAGCATTTGCAGCAAAATGGATGCAACTGGATGACAGTTAAACTTAAATTTTGATCATACTTGGGGAGAGGGACTGAAACTTTAAACATGAGAGGTCACTGATTAGAAACTAGACCTCTACATATATTTATCATCCTTTAAATTCTCCATTCTCAGGAAGGAGATAGGTTCAGAAATAAAAGAAATACTACAATAATAAGGGATGTGAAAAGAATTGGCCAACGAGGCAAGAAATAATTTTTTTCTCAAAGTATAGACCAAAATAATTACCTTGAATTCAAAATGATAGAATACATGAAAGAACAAATAAATCCTCAGTTGTAACCATACACACGCACACACACACACATATGTATATATGGACATTATATGTTCTCTTGATATGTACTCCTCTCACACAAAAATATGTGTTTGGTGCAAGGCTTGCTTGAGATGCTAAGATCCCATAATGGAGTACCTATCTTTGAATCCAAGCTCCATTTCAGATTCCATTCTGCTACTATATACTCCGAGAGTGTCAGACAAATTGATCAAGTACCTAGGGTCACCCCATGAATACAGGGAACCTGTATTGAGTTCTAGGCTCTTGACTTCAGCTTGGTCTGGTCTAGGTTGCTGTGGGCATTGGGAGAATGAGTCAAAATGGATGGATGTTCTCTGTCTCTCTCTGTTTCTATTTTTTTAGAGATGCAGGAAAAAGGGAGAGAGATAATCTCATTTCCCTTTCTTAAAATATTGAGCTGAATTATGTCCTATAGTTTTGAAGAATACAGATTTTGTAAATAATGAAAATTGATACTTAGATGAAATTATTTTCTAGGCAAAATATGGAATATTCAATAGTTTTTATTTATTGTTTATGGAATTTCAGGAGTTATTGAGAGAAGGACTATTCATACAAAAAGAAACAAGAAAATAATGACTTGGGAAATATTTATCCTATTCAGATGACAAAGACCCTAACATTGAGCCATTCACTATCATAAAGGTGTGTTCTAGAAAAAAATTAAGGAGGTGGTTGGGAAGTTGTTTCCTCACATCGTGAAAGGATCAAAGGGTCATAGTACTCAGTTGTTCTGAACTATTCTGAAAAGACTAGGCATATGACTTGTGATTCTCTTTAACCATGATAGCAGAAGTCACGAATGGTTGTGAAATTACAGAATTTCTTTTTGTTTTTTAAGATTTTATCTATTTAATAGATAGAGTTACAGAGAGAGGAAAAGACAGAGAGAAAGGTCTTCTAATGGCTGGTTCTCTCCCCAAATGCCCTCAATGGCCACAGCTATGTGTACCAAAGCCAGGAGTCTATTCCAGGTCTCCCACACAGGAGAATTGGGCCCAAGCACTTGGGCCATCTTTCACTGCTTTCCCAGGCCATAAGCATGAAGCTGAATTGGAAGAGGAGCAGCCAGGACTCGAACTCATATGGGATACTGGTGCCACAGGCAGAGGCTTAACCTAACGCACCACAGCACTGTCCCCCATAATTTCTTGAGAAGACTATTATAATATGAAGAAGACTAAAGGAGTGAATCTCTGACATACACAGAAAATCTACTGTGTTCTTAATCATTTTATACTAGCAGAACCACTCTCAACTAAAGTCAACAGAAATAGAGAAACCAGATGTTAAAATAGGATGTTAGTATCCAAGGCAAGAAATAAACTGATAAAGCATAAAACTACTCAACTGCAAACATATGACACCTTTATGCAAAAGGAGGTTTGACACCAAGGGTAAAGCTAAGAGCCCAGGAGTGAAGTCAATTTCGCAATTATTTGTTATAGGTAATTTTTTGTTCTTCAAGTGATTTCACGTATTGAACTGGAATGCCTATAATTCTGATTCCATGTCCACACCATTGTTGCAGTATGGAAACAACTAACTTGTATTCCTGTCTGAGGTCCACAGTTGTAGAGAAATCTTGGCCAAAGATAGATTATTCCCATACTATCACCTATATCCTATTTACAAGATGAGGTTTTTTTTAAGATTTATTTTTTTATCTGAAAGCCAGTTTACACAGAGAGAGGAGAGGGGGAGAGAGAGAGGAGAGGGGGAGAGAGAGAGGAGAGGGGCAGAGAGAGAGAGAGAGAGAGAGAGATCTTCTATAAAATGGTTCACTCCCCAGATGGCCGCAATGGCCGGAGCTGTGATGATCTGAAGCCAGGGGCCAGGAGCTTCTTCCTAGTCTCCCACGTGGGTTCAGGGACCCAAGGAGTTGGGTCATCTTCTGCTGCTTTCCTGGGCCATAGCAGAGAGCTGGACATGAAGTGGAGCAGCTGGTCTCAAACCGGCGCCCATATGGGATGCCAGCGCTTCCAGCTAGGGCATTAACACACTGGGCCACAGCGCTGGCCCCAGAAGATGAGTTTTATGATTTTTGAAAGATGACATATTTGATTTTAAGTTTTTAATTACTAGGCTAAGATGATTGGGACATTGGGATGGAGTTAAAATATTTTTATGTGAAAGAGATAAATGCCTTTAGAGACCAAAGGGGGAACTATTTTTTATTATTTATTTATTTATTTTTATTTGACAGGTAGAGTTATAGACAGTGAGAGAGAGAGACAGAGAGAAAGGTCTTCCTTCCATTGGTTCACTCCCAAAACGGCTGCTACAGCCGGCGCTGCACTGATCCAAAGCCAGGAGCCAGGTATTTCTTCCTGGTCTCCCATGCAGGTGCAGAAGACCAAACGCTTGGGCCATCCTCCACTGCCTTCCTGGGCCACAGCAGAGAGCTGGACTGGAAGAGGAGCAACCGGGACTAGAATCCAGTGCCCATATGGGATGCCGGCACCGCAGGCGGAAGATTAATCAAGTGAGCCACGGTGCTGGCTCCAAAGGAGGAACTATGATAGAAAGAATAATAACTCTCCAAATAAATGTCCATATTGATAGAACCAGTGAATATGCTATGTTCATAGGAAGCTATGTTTCATGATATGTACACAAAAACAGATGATTTCATGCTGAATTAAGATGACTTTATCATTTTCATGTAAAATATGGAATTTATTCTCAATTATTCTGGTGTGGTCAATACAATTACATGGGTAATTTACAGGTAAAGACAAAAACTGAAGAGTCAATATCAACTGATGTAATGTGAAGATAACTTGATCAGTCACTGCTGGCTTTCAAGATGGAATTGTGCCATTAACCAAAGAAAGCAGATAACCTGTAGAAGCTGGAAAAGGCAAAATAAATAAATAAATATATAGATTCTTCCCCAGAATCTCCTGAAAGGAACATCATCCTGTTGACACAACACTTTTGCTCTAATGAGGCATATTTAGGACCTGAGATTCCCAGCACTATAAAGCAATTTGCCTGTATGTTTTTAAGTTATTTTTGTGGTAATAAGTTACACCTACAATGAGAAGACTTTTATGTAATCAAGAGCTGATTTAATTGTCTGTATATTTGATAGCTGATAATTTTCAGTCTCTTCCCACCCATTTCCCCTTTGCTTCACATCTGGATAAACTCGTAAATAAGCCCAGTGCTTCCTTTGACACTGATAGGCATTTAAAACCACACAAGGAAATCTAACCCAAGTCCCAGTTGCGGCTCCTTTCCTTTCTCTTTCAAGCTGTCTTTGGACCATGTGGAAAACCTGCCGTTTGCTCTCAAGAAAGTTTACTATGTGAATGATGAAACTTTTCCTACTCTCTTGATGCAGAGGGTCATCATTCTGACATTTAAATCAAATTATGAGATATGACCACAGTTTTACTTTCTGCAAAGTGATCACAAAACAGTTGATGCTATGAGGATATGGTTTCCACCCAAAATATCGGTGTCTCTTGTCTTTCTTTGCCTAGGTTATTTTGATGTCTGCTTGCAAATTCTCACTTTTATTTGCTGCCTGCTCTCTGAACTACCTGTTAAACTATAGTTAAACTATATTACATTCTGCTCTACATTTAATCAACTTAAGTCAGAAGTTTCTCTAACTGGCTTTTAGTAAAAGGATTATCGGCTACTTGTTGCACTGGCCATGACATGGGATTCGTGGGCTTGGACCTAGTATCTCAAACAATCCTGTGTCTTCATTCTGGCATAAGCCATGCTGATAAATGAGTCAGGTGCATAACTGTTATCCTCTGATGATTGGTTCTGTGTCACACTCATATTTTAATCCCAATCATCTAGACCACTCATGGAAAATACTAATACATGGGCAACATCTGGGCCATTCAGACATGCTACAAGCAAAGAAATGGCATTTAATATATAACATGTTAAGGCAACACTATGAAAAACAGGGTATATAGATAGTCTCTGCTACTGCTCATGCTGCTGGCATCTGTATTTCTGTTACTAAAAAACAATCCTTACCCATAAAGTTATAGGGAAAACCACACATGACCTCACTGTGGCACACACAATTGAGTGGTTATTTCAAATATTGCCATGTTGAAAACCTCAAATATTAGTAATGCTGATTTTGAATGTACAGGAGAATGAAATCCATCAATATGATCAGATATGAGAACATTCCTCACCCTAATGTAGTTCCAATAACGACATAAAAAAAGAATAAAAAGAGACAGATGGAGGGAAGGTGTCCTTGTAATGAGATTAATTACAAGATGAGATCTTGCTTTCTCTTTCTCTGGTGGCCAACAAGAATAGCCCTCTGCAGTCCTGGAAGTAAAGATTGTAATTTTTTACGACAACACAGAAAACTAATACATTTATCATTTTATTTATTTATTTTTAACAATTTATTTATTTATATATTTGAAAGAAATACAAAGATGAAGGGAGAAACAGAGAGATATTCCATCCTCTTGCTCACTGCTTCACTCCCCAAATGGTCACACTGGCAGGCTCTGGGTCCTACTGAAGACAAGAACCCAGAATTCCATCTGGGTTTCCCATGTAGATAGCAGTGACTAAGGATCTTGGACCATCTTCCACTGCTTTCCTAGGCACATTAGCAGGGAGCAGGATCAGAAGCATTTCAAACCTGAAACAGTGCTAATACGTATGCTAACATTACAGGTAATATCTTAACCCACCACACCATAATACCAGCCCTCACATACCTTGTATATAGTTAGTGAAATGGCTTAATAATTCAGTAAACATCTAAGATGTTCATAAGAATTATATATGTATCATCATTATTTATATGATGAAGTTTGGGGAAGAGTTGTTACTTTTTCCTCCCTTCATTAAGAACCTCCTAATAAAGGACAGGACGCAAGAGTCAGTATAACTAGCCCTACATCAGGCAGACACTGTGGATGGAGAGGCTCTGACTAAAAATAAGTAATGTCTATTCTCTTACATAGAATATTTTGGCCTTTGCCAATGATCTGGGCATCTGTTATTCAATGGAAGTAATAATGATTCCTTATTTACAGGGCCATCCTTTGAAGTAAATGATTTTGTGCCTTTAGCTCCCAAATATAAATCAAGGTCATGTGTGTCTTTATACAAACTAAAGGAAGGATGAAAGGGAATTTTTCTATCCTCTTCATTGTAGTTAGGTCATCGTTGATCATGCACAAAGCACTAATTTTATTACTCTAAATACTCAATTCTAAGTAATTGAACAAAGTTATAAACAATATTTGTCTTTCAATTTAAATTTATATTACTGTGTTTCTTCTATTATATGCTACTATCTGAATATCAAAGTAGTGAATGAAACAAAAATTGTTGCAATGGTCATAGAATTGCTTATTAGGAAATGATTAGTTCGAATGAAGAGGAGTTGCATTAACATAATGAATACATAATTAAGTTATAGAACAACAAATCAAGTATTTAAAATTTTAGAGATACAAAAATATTCTCTGTGTTATTTATATACAGGAAACTCATATGTGTACATTAGGGAAAATTTATTACAAATATCATTCTTGTGGTGACCACTGTAACACAATGAGCTAAATCACCTCGTGTGATTATCAAATTCTATTTCAGAGTGTATATTTGAATTCCAGCTGTTTGGATTCTGATTGCGCTTTGTGCTTGCATGCCTGGGAAGGCAGTGAATTATGTCCAGAGAGTGTGGGTCTCTATCAGCCATGTGGACCAGGATGGAGTTCCTGGATCATAGCTTCAGCCTGATAGCTGCTGCCAGCATTAGGGGGTTTGGGGAATAATCTGCAAATGAAAGGATGTCTGTCTGTCTCTGTCTCTGTCACTCCATGTTTTGAATAAAAAGAAATCTTAAAAAGAATAGCATTCTTACCTGTGGACAGAAAGAGAAGGTTGAGATTATGGACAGATACAAAATGATCGAGTTTAACATGTCTAATTATTTATTTAAAATACTAATCAAATTGAAATAAATACATTAAGACATAGCTTACTTGTCATTACATAGAGGCTTTCTATAGCATTCATTGTGTTTTGCATAAATAACTGATAATAATTGATAACTAAAGATTTAGGAAAATGGATATATGAACAGATAGATGATAGAATGTTAGAGAGTTAAATTCAGAGACTGTCAAGAGACACAAAAGAAGAAAGATCCACATATAATACTATGAAATATTCTTTTAGATCTAATATCAAATGTGATTTTACAGAAGAAATATTAACATTTGTTGAGGAAGCTTTTTTGGTTAAACTACTTCACAGTTAAGAAGATATATTTTTTTAAGTTTATACGCAAGGAAAACTACAGGCCATTCTGCCTTTGTTAGTTTTGAAATGATACTCACATTTCATGTATCCATATTTATCTTCCTTTCTCTTTTAATACTTGACTAGTTTAATTTCCCAAGGCCATGTAATAAGTAATGTAAATATCATATATTTAACACAAACAGAAGCATATTTATGTGTTATACATGAATATAGACAGATAGCTAGTAAATGACATTCAGTGATATGTTTACAAATGCATAATTGCTCCAATTTTTCTAAAGACATTATATTAATTGATTGCCATGGCTTATTCTCTGTATTTCAATGAAACTTGAAGTTCCTGAGTATGTGAGAAGTATAAATATAGACCATTATAAGGATATTTTATTCATTTTCATTACCCCTGTTCTAGAAACAATTATAGATTTTACATTAAGTTCAAGCTATTAAGAAAGTAGAAATAGCACAGATTTTATTATTTTACTTTCTCATTAGCTACAGCTCCATATCAATATCATGCTGGTAAATATCATCATCTATTTTATTAGTTTTATTTAAATTAATACAAACAATAATGCTCTATTAGCATGTAAAATAGGATACTAATTTAATAATCATTTGATTCAAATGGTTGTAAATTTACCTGATTTATCCTATAGCATTTATTTCTAAAGTTGAAACATGGCTTTTCTCTGTATTCATTATGAATTATTCAATATCACCAATGTTGTAGATATATGTTACTCACCTACAATTTACTGAAAAATAGGAATTGAGACCTAACATTTTTGCATACTTTCCTAAATATTTGCTGTGTAAAAATTAGTATTTCTGGTGCTGGCGCTATTGTGTAGTGGGCTAAGCCTCACATATGGGCACAGGTACCTGTTTCAGCTGCTCCTCTTCTGATCCAGCTCTCTTCTTTGGGCTGGAAAAGCAGTAGAAGATAGCCCAGGTGCTTGGGCCCCTGAACCCACATGGGAGACCTTGACGAAGCTCCTGACTCCCGGCTTTAGAATGGCCGAGCTCTGGCCATTGAGGTCATTTGGGAAGTAAACCAGCCATTGGAAGACCTTTCTCTCTGTCTGTCTCTCTCTCTCTCTGTAACTCTATCTCCCGAATAAATAAATAAAAACTTTTAAAAAATCAGTATTCTTGATATATCAGAGTGAATTACAGTCCAAGTTTGTTCAATTTTAGCTTCCTGGTAATTCTCATCTTGGGAGGCAGCATGTGATGGCTAATCTAGGGTTCCTGCCATCCACGTGGGAGAGGAGACCTACATTGGGTTCCTGGCTTCTGGCTTCAGCCTGACCTTGCTCTGGTCATTGCAGACATTTGTAGAATGAACAGTAGATAAAATATTTCCCTCTCTCTGCATTTTGGATAAAAATAAACAAACGAAATTTTAAAATAAAAGGAGCTCAGAATAAATATAAGATTTGTGGTTGACAATTTTGGGGTTTTTTTCTTTTCGTTTCACACTTTGAATAACATTGCCCTGCCTTTGGGTCTCTATTTTTCTCATGAGACATCATTTATTTTTGTTATGATCTTATTTTATAACTGCTTTCAGCTACTTACATTCATTTTAGGTATTTGTCTCAGTTGCATCTCTTCCCATATACCCTTCTTAAAACTTGCAGAGCTGTTTGGACATGTAGAGTAATGTTTTCCATCAAATCAAGAGAAATTTTTAGTCTGCCTATCTTTGCACAGAGTTTTATGTAATTATCTCCTTTCACCCTTTTGTCATCTCTCATTTCTCATAAAGTAGAATTAATAATGTTCTCCAAATCTCCAAAGTTCTTTTCATATTTATTGTATGCATTGCTATGGTTTTCTGGCTGCATAATCTCCATTGATAGGCTTTAAATTCACTAATCCTTCTGCCAGCCAAAATCTACTGGGATGTTTTAGAGAATTACTCACTTTACTTACTTTACATTTCAACCACAACTATTATCTACGTGAAGTGGCATTATATCATATCTTCCCTTAGACTTAAAATGCATTGCTTCTATTGTTTCTTTGGACATATTTGAAAGAAGTAGTTTGGAATCTTTATACTAATTCCAGACTCATAGCTAGTATCTCTTGCCTTTTCTCTTGTTCTTGTGTGTGGACTGCATACTCTTATTTTGTTTATTCTCTTTCTTTCGGTTTGTTTTTAATGTACCAATTCTTGATTTTAGAAAACCAGAATTTTTTTTAAGATTCATTTATTTATTTGAAAGGTAGAGTTACAGACATAGAGAGGGATAAACAGGAAGAGGTTTCGCAACCCAAATGACTCAAAGGCTGGAACTGGGCGGTTCTGAAGCCAGGAACCAGGAACTTCCTCTGGGTCTCCATGTAGGCGCAGGGGTCCCAGCACCCAGCCCATCTTCCACTGCTTTCCCAGGCCCTCAGCAGAGCTGGATCAGAAGAGGATCAGCTGGGACACGAACAGGTGTCCACATGGGAGCTACAGGCAGAGGCCCAACCTACCATGTCACAGCACTAGCCACCAGAATAGGACAATAACAATAACATGCCACTTGTGGATAATGACAACACACACAGTTTCCTCACTCTCCATAACAATTGGTATTATTTGCTTATTTTTCATTGTTTATTTGTTTATTTCAGTGAAATGACTAGATTTGTTCAGGAAAATGTATTTTTTTTCTTGCAGTGCACGCCTAGGTTTTCTTTTTTTGAGTCCTATCTACCAGTATCTCACTTTCTGATGATCATTAACCATATACTGATCAAATTTATACTAAAATTTCTTAGTCACTTAAATGTATCCTCGACCTTTGGATATGTGTGTCATTTGAAGACTGCTATTACAGCTCAGGGAAATTAATTTTTTTTTGTTTGACATTCATCCTAGGACTAGCAGCTGATATGATTCTAAACCCATTCTTCATGAGAAAGTACAGCCCTGGGCATACATGCTGTTTTGTAGACTCCCAAGGGTGAATGAATATGAGTTCATTATTAAACCTCATTATCCTAAGAGTTGCTACTGAGTCAGGGCAGCTCATTTTCACTCAATGTTAGGTAAGAGGTTCAGTTTTAGGCCCTTGTGCTTGTAAGATTCCTGTCGCATGTTGATTCCCATGTGTGCAGCTTTAAGGATGCCTTCACTTCTGCTGACTGTCCAGTTTCAATTCCTTATGAGTGGATGCAGCCTAAGTTGCATGTGCACAGCCTTACTAATCCCTCATAATTGATTGTGATCCCAGAAAGTCTGTGCTTGATTATCTCTCTCCCTTTTTGTCTTTATTAGACTTTCGGTTGATTGATCAGGGAACCACCAGCTTCTCCTTAATTGCTCTCCCCAAGATCTCTTTTTTTTTTTTTTTTTTTTTTTTTTTTTTTTAACAAGCCTTTACGCGTTTACTTCTCTATGCTTTGTTTCAAATAGAGTCAGGTTTCCTGGGCAAAGCTGCAAAATTTAGTCTTTTTGGACTCCCTTTCCCTAGAGGAAAGTGAGTGGTTTGTTGCCAGATAAGAAGGACAGAGACAGACAATTACCAGAGAAACACAGTCACTCTATTTCTATGAACTGTGGCTGGAGATAGAGGTGGGAGTGGGGGTGTCTGGTGATCCTTGATCTTTTTAGCTTCTCTGTCCTTTCATGGAATAGCTGTCGGAGAAGCAATCTGAGAGCCACAAACAATTGCAGCTCTTGGAATCTCAGTCTGATACGCTCTAGAGATAAATTTTCTGTTTAAAAAAAAAAGTGGGAACAGGATAGGGGTTAGGATATTCCAGCTACATGGCTCTACTTGTCTGCAATAGGTAGCTTCTGCTATCTGATGCTGAGAAGATGAGAGCGTCAAAAATCTGTCCTTATCTGGCTAAAATAAGTACCAAACTGGAAGCTAAAGAGAGAGAAAGACACTGTCTTATCAATTATACACACCTACACTAACAGCTTTCCTAACAAAAACCTGTCAAAGAATAAAGAAAGAGGACATGAGGTCAGTGCTGTAGCACAATGGATTAAGCTGCTGCCTGCAATGCAGAAATCCCATGCTGTATCCCCTATTGCAGCACTGGCTCAAGCCCCAGCTGCTCCACTTCTTATCCATCTTCTCTCCATGTGCACATGGAAGACTCTGATAGCATTCTGAGCTCCTTGCTTCAGCCTGGCCCAACCCTGGCCATTGTGGCCATCTTCAGAGTGAACAAGCTGATGGAAAGTCTCTCTCTCTCTCCTCTCTCTCTCTCTCTCTACCCACCCTCTTTCTGTTGCTCTGTCTTTCAAGTAAAAATAAATCCTTAAACAGAGTAAAGCAATAAGCCCTGCCTCAAATGCTACAAATGCTCTTGCTGTCTCACTGAATGTTTTTTATACTAAATGAATGGCTTTCTATTTGCTGCATTCTCTTATTACACATACTAGAGACTCTTAAATGATATTTTTGTAATTTTCACAGTGAAATTGTTGTTTTACTAAGGACTGGATCTGCTAAGCTCTTGGTTCTGCCTTTTCAAAAGTCTCATACAAGGTATAGGATTTTAATTATTATAATATAAATAAGTATCCTATAATGCATACTTATAGTTAGTTTCCACTAGGCATTTTGTTAACTTATGTATCATGTTATCCCACTAGGCATCTCCACATATGCATTCTAAACGTGCTCATCTCACTAGCAATATAAAAATGTTTGACTTTCATTGCAGTTATTATAACATTATAACCAATATTAATGTATATACACCCTTTTTGTATATGTCTGTCTCACACAGGGGTTATACAGGGATTATATTAATTCATTTAGCACCTATTGAGAGAATACAGTGTTTGAGAATTTACTATATCAAGAGAATCAAGAATATATAAGGCAGCCGATTTATTAAATTGTATAAATTAAAAATCTGAATCCTCTAGATTTATATTCTATGTGCTAAAATTCAACAAATATACATCAACTTTATTGTTTCATTTTTACTAATATAATAACATAGTATTTGGTAGAAATATTTGTGAAGAAAGTGTTGTTTGTGACAATTTACCTTGAATTTGATGAAGCTCAGGGCTTTTTACTTGCAAATATCTCTTCTAAATCTAGTACATGAGTTCACAGTCACACATACACACACAAACACACACTAAAGTGCTTCAAAAAAATTGGGAATTAATGGAATTAAAATATGTCTATTTTGGATTTAAAAGAACATAAAATCCACACGTAGCTTTTTTAAAAAAAAATTACTCAGATGAAGTTTATGAATGACCAGTGTATGTGTGTGTGTGTGTAGATAAGTGAATATATTATGTGAGTATATAATACCTAATTACCTACCACTACAAAGCATCACACCAACTTTATTTTCCTTTTTAAATTTATTCATTTACTTGAAAGTCAAAATTACACACAGAGAGAAGGAGAAGCAGATAGAGAGAGAGGTCTTCCATCCACCAGTTCACTCCCCAGTTGGCCCTAACAGTTGGAGCTGTGCCGATCCAGAGCCAAGAGCTTCTTCTGAGTCTCCCACATGGGTGTAGGGGCCCAAGGACTTGGGCCGTCTTCTACTTGGGCCATAGCAGAGAGCTGGTTCTGAAGTGGAGCAGCTGGGATACGAACCAGTACCCATATGGGATACTGGAACTGCAGGTGCCATGACGCCACAGTGCCGGACCCCATGCCAACTTTAAAAGGAGTTTGAGTTACTTTTCCCTGTGTGTTATTATCTGAATTTGTTTTGCAGAAATAATGAATATAAAAATGACCATGTAAAATTAAAATTTAATTAAAGAAACTATTCTAGTAGAAGCTCAACACATAAACCAAAAAAATTTACAGATATTTTTGAAGCGACAAAACTCTTGCTGGGGTATATTAAATAGAAACTGAAAATTTGATGGTCAGTTTTAAAAGGCGGGCCCGGCATCATGGCTCACTTGGTTAATCCTCCACCTGTGGCATCGGCATCCCATATGGGCTCTGGGTTCTAGTCCCGGTTGTTTTCTTCCAGTCCAGCTTTCTTTTTCTTTTTTTCTTTTTTTTTTCTTTTCTCTCTTTCTTTGTACTGGTGTACTTCCTGGCACTTCTGCTTCTTTTCCTCTCCCCCAGCCATTCAACACCAGCTTAGGCTCGCTTCTGTGCATATTTTGCTAAACTCTCCAGCCCTTTGTGACTTCTCTCTCTTCTACATTCCTTTAACAATGGGCTGTCTGCCTTTAACCTTGTATTGCACCCTCATCCAGCTTGTGCTTGTCCCATCAGGGGTGTGTGCACTCTGTCCCTAAGTAAGATCATCAGATCCTCAGACACAAAGGTTGCAAGCAAAAGGTCGCTGAAACTTCTTTTTCTTGGCAGAGCCTTGTGCTTGGTCTCTGCTGCTTTTTGACAAATCTCTTCTTTGTGGAAATTGTATTTCATGTATATGTTTGCCTGATGTGCTGAAGAATTCCAAGCTGTGCCATGGCAATAAGACATTGTTCAACTACTCAAAAACATCCTAGCAGAGGCGAAAAGGACAGGGTAGGAGCTACAACTGAAGAAAGCCCATAGTGTTTGACTATTTTTTTTAACTTTTATTTAATGAATATAAATTTCCAAAGTACAGCTTATGGATTACAATGGCTTCCCCCCCATAATGTCCCTCCCACCCGCAACCCTCCCCTCTCCCACTCCCTCTCCCCTTCCATTCACATCAAGATTCATTTTCGATTATCTTTATCTATAGAAGATCAGTTTAGCATACATTAAGTAAAGATTTCAACAGTTTTCTACCACACAGAAACATAAAGTGAAAAATAATAGCTGATTTTTTAAATGATTCCAGTCCAGCTTTCTGCTGTGGCCCAGGAAAGCAGTGAAGGATGGCCCAAGTGCTTGGGCCCTGCACCCGCATGGGAGACCAGGAGGAAGCACCTGGCTCCTGGCTTCGGATCCACGTAGCTCCATCTGTAGCGGCCATTTGGGGGGGTAAACCAATGGAAGGAAGAGCTTTCTCTCTCTCTCTCTCACTGTGTAACTCTATCTGTCAAATAAATAAAAATAAAAGGCAAGTGATGAAATATCATAGAGATTAACGTGTAAATAAAGATAATTACAACAAGAGTTGAAGCACGTTGTCACAATCAGAATACTGCCCAAATAGAAATTAGACACAGAAGGAATATGCAACTGGCTAATAGCAAACACACCATTCTGCAATGTCTGTGCATTACACAAAGGACACAAGTAATAACTTGATTCTGAGGAATAATCTAACTCTAACAGTTACCATGAACTTTCACAATTTTACTGACGTGAGCTTTATATTACTGTAGTGCGAAAATTAAATATACTGACAGCAAAATAGTATATAAATGTAAGGAAAATGTATTTCAGAATAATCACTAAAATAGATAGCTAAAATACCTTGAAGCCTTTCAACACGTATAGAATTTTCCCCTACTTGACAATTCTAAAACAATAAATGAGTCTATGATTAAATAATTTTGAAGCTGAAAGAAATTTATCTAAAGCATTAATACTAATGAAAAATATTTACCAACAATGCTAAAAAATATTTATCTTTGTAATTTCTCTGCAGAACATCATTTTACAAATTCACTGTCATTTAAACTGAAAATAAAAAGACAATAAAAATTAAGCAAAATATTGGATTACTTAAGAAATTGAATAATATATTTTGGTTTTTTTCTAGATCTATTTTTATGGTAATTGAGTTTTATCATTTTCAAAAATATATATTTTATATCATTTATCATTATAAATACACACTTTCATAACCAATTTAACAGTCATAATTTTATGCGCTACAAAATTATATGTGATTGCTTTCCCACAAATTTGGACAGGACCTGGTGTGGTGTGCTGTTAGTTGCTTAGAAGCATATCATCTCATTCATATGCCATCTAGTCAAATATGCAATGGATAACAAAACAGGTAACTGTATTTACAAACTACCTGATGGAGCACTTTTCCTGCATCTGTGAGACAAGATATTATTGATTTTCCAACTGATTACAAAATAATTCAGTTCTCAAAAGTGCAAATCAAAGAGATTCAGATAATAGTCATAAAATTCCCATTGATATGCACATGCTATCATATATGTATCAGGATCATTTTATTAAATTAAAACATCTTATGAAACTACTGGTAGAGGCAAACTATCCACTTGATTTACTCTCAAATAAAAATGAATTTGATAAATGCCTTAACATAATAACTCTAGTGGCAACAGACATCACTAGCGCTCATCTATTGGAGGAGAGTAGAGGCAAATCTTCTTTCAAAGATATCTGTGTGTATAACAGGACTGGATGATCCTACACTGAACCTACACTGAACCACTGAAAGAGTACCTTTTTCATAGCAGTCCTATTTGCTGGCCAAGCCTAGTATATCTTTATGTTGAGATTAAGTTGAGAAAAGAAGAAAGTCTAATAGATACAAATGGAATTCAGAGAAAAAAGAACTTGTCCCTCCTGAATTTTCAAATCATCCAATCAATAGCAATTAATTATTAAATGTGAAACCTACCTTGATTAACAGAAAAAAAAAAAACTCAATTTGGTCATGTTTAGTTTTCTTTTAGACCATATTTGGCTTTGATATGGTAAATTATTTATGAATGAATATTGATGCATACTTTTTTCTCCTGTATTGCTTTTCCTGATTTAGGTATGGCTACCCTACTAGTCTATTTTCTTGAAGAGTTTTTTGTGGAATTGCTGTTTATTTTCCTGTCAATATTTGAAAATACTGATTACTGAACCTACCTGGGCCTGGAGATCAATTTCTGAAAAGTTTAATTACAAATGCATTCCCTTTGTAAGACACCAGGCCATTTGGTTTATCTACTTATTCTCTAGAGTAGTCTTGGAGATTTGTTTGATGATGCTTCATCAATTTCACCAAAATTGTCAAATCCATTGGTGTACAATTGTTCATAATCTTCTCTTATTGTCTATTCAGTATCTACAGAATCAGTAGGAATGCCATTTTTCTGAGGCAGGATATTGACTCGTTGTGTCTTATCCCAGTCAATCAGGATCTATATCTTAAGAAGCAGTTTTGGTTTCATACACTGTCTCTTGTTTTTCAGATTTCTATTCCTCTGCTGTCATCTTTTCAAATTTCTTTCTGCTTATCACAATGTTTAATTTGTATTTGCCTTCATTTCTCATGTGTTACCATTAATTTCCAGTTCTAATTTATGGTTGCCCAGAAACTTTCCTGTTGTATTGTATTTGATTTAATCTAAAACAATTGTTCCCTCATGTGTCTTGTGACTTGAGTTCTACAGAAGTTTATTATTGTGGATTTTACTGTTTCTTCTTCCAGTTACATTTGGGTTCTGTTATATCTTAATGTTAGCCGTCGCAAAGCACACCGGACATCAGAGTAAGGGAAAGGGTTTATTGGGGAACAACCTACAGACTGGCGTGAAGGGGCGGCGAAGGAAAAAGAGAGAAAGAGAATATAAGAGAGAAACAGAGAGGAGAGGAGCTAGCAAGGAGAGAAGATAGAGCAGAGAGCAGAAGGGAAGAACCAAGAGCCAAGAGACCAGAGGAGGAGGCTGGAAAGAGGAACCCAGAGAGAGGGCAGGAGAGAAGGACCGAGAGAATACGTGTTCAGGAACAGGCCCTTTTAAAACTTTGCCTGAGGGCGGGCAGAGAAGCAGGAGCAGCCAATCCCATTAGGATGGGGGTGGAGCCTGGCTCAGGTAGCTGGGCCATGCGGCCAACTGCGCCAGTTTCCTAACAGGTTCGTTCTTATATTTTCTATCTTTGGCATTATGTGCATACATAAGAATATTCTGTCTTATGAATTGTTCTATTTTTCATTATGGATTGATATTTCCTGCACTTAATAAATGCTAATTTTATTTATTTATTTACCTGAGAGAAAGAGATGAGAAGGGGGGGGGGCGCAGAGAGAGGACTCCAATCTGCCCATGGGCCCATGGCCCCGGGAGTGAGCCAAGAATGAAGCCAGGAACCAGGAGTTCACCTCAGGTCTCCTATGCGGGTAGTAGAAACTCAAACCTGAGCCATCACCACAACCACAAAGGGTCTGCTTCTGTGGGAATCTAAAACAGGAGCTTGAGTTGGATTTTGAATGTAGACACTACAGCATGGGACACAGGTTTCTCAACTGGCGACTTAAGTGCTCAGTCACATGCCCATCCCTTCACATTTATTAACTGCATCTGAAATCTAACTTATATGACATTAATATAGCAAACTGATTTCTTTGACCTTTGCTGGTGGGATATAAATTTTCCCATACTTTTCTCTTATTTGTGTTTAAATGAGTGGCAAAAACATTGAAAACATATCTATCTTTCTGCCTCAAATTTGAATTTAGTATGATTATATCATTGAAATTAAATATATCTTTTTCTATTTTATATCTATTTTTCTATGCATTTTTCATTCCGTTATTCTCTGTTTACTCTTTTTTTTTACTTCAGATAATTGAGTGTATTGTACTATTCCATTCTCTTTTATTTTTTCACCTATTAGATATAACTTTTATTTACATTTAGAGATATTACTTTTTAATATTTAGAGAATACATACAAGTCACTACAATCTACCTTTGCTATTGAATATCAGATACTGCATATGTGATATCTTCAATACAGTTTTAGAAATGCTTAATATGAGGCTAATCCTACCCCTGTGGTGTCGGCACCCCAGGTTCTAGTCCCGGTTTAGGCGCCGGATTCTGTCCTGGTTGCTCCTCTTCCAGTCCAGCTCTCTGCTGTGGCCCGGGAAGGCAGTGGAGGATGGCTCAAGTCCTTGGGCCCTGCACCCACATGGGAGACCAGCAGAAGCACCTGGCTCCTAGCTTCAGATCAGCGTGGTGTGATGGCCTTAGCGGCCACTTGGGGGGTAAACCAATGGAAAAAGGAAGACTTTTCTCTCTGTCTCTCTCTCTCTCACTGTCTAACTCTGCCTGTCAAAAAAAAAATGTTTAATATGCCTTTCATTCATATATATTCCCATCTATATTTCCTGTTTTTCTAAGTAAAATACAAATGTATTTATTACAACCCTTCCTCAAAAGTGCATAACTTCTGTTTTTTTAATCATTTCATGAGAAAAATAGCCACACTGATATTTACAATTCTTATACATTATTTTTTGTTTAGTGAAACTGAATAACATATATCTTCAGGGAGAAAACCCGAGTTTCCTACAATTATATTCTTGCTCCTTTTTTTTTTTCCTTCATAGAGACCTTGGTTTACAAATGCCATCACTTTGTTTATAGTGCCTCTTGAGTAGTTATTTTTGTCATTGTAACACCACTGATAACCAATTCTTTGGTTTCTCTGATTTTTTCTATCATCACTGACCTGGATTCCTAGCTTTTCACTATGACCTGTATTGTGAAAAACACTTGGAGATAAAAGGTGGCTAGAGAACACTGGCTTACCTCTATGCTCTATCCTTGCCTTTGGGATCTTTGTTTGTGAATTGATATTTGCCTTAGCATTACTCCAAATCCTAAGACCAAAATTGTTTCTTGACTTTATTCGATTTGGTTTGGTTTTGAGTTGTACAACCATTGCCTCTTCTTGACAGTTCTCCTTTAAGTTACACTCTTCCAATTGAAACAAGTATGAATATATCTTAATACTTTAGTAGGATGTTTGTGTATACTACTTCTAATGATTAGATGAAAATGTATTTGTCTCAACTTACGATTTTTAATTTTACACTTACATTTGTGTAATCTTTGTCCATATATCAATCCCACAATATATTTGTTTTATACTAAAAGAGAACTGCTGAAAATAGTTGGGCAGAAAATTATATTTGCATGAATTTGTGTTCTTCCATATATATGCTGTTCAATCATTAAGAATATTCCTAGTTACAGTTAATCATTGACTTTTTTATCTAAAATGTTACTTCTAACATTCAACACTTGAAATCTAGATCCATCTGTCCTTGGGTCTAGAATCCCATCTTTTATCCAACTTGCCTTACAGAAACAAAAGGCATTAATTCCTTCATTTACTACCTCCAATTAATTTAATTTTTTATATTCTATCTTTAGTCAGTGGAAAAGTAGTCTGGATTTCAGTTTAAAATTTGTAGGTTCCTCTCAATATGCCTTAATGGTCTTGCAGACTTGGTCAATCTCTCTAATCTTTAACCTTTTTCTACTAACACTGCTTGGTTTATAATTTCTACCTCCCATTCTGTTTTCAAGTCCTCTTCACTCTTTTATACTGTGTCACGTTTTTCTGACAATCGTTTCAGTTGAAGAAAAATATCTAACTCAATGAACTTAGGTTCCGCTAAGTCATTAGGCATATCCCAGTATATAAAATAGTGATTTCCTAAGCAGTGATCCTTATGATGATATATTTCTATATTGAAGCCATTCTTTCTCTTCACTTCTGTTATTTTCCTTGATGATCATGAGAAACCTTCACCAATTATTATCTGTGTTGCAGTCTGTTAAAACCTGCTGCCCAATTCCATTGTATTCTATTTAAAAGGCACTTAATTATCCAGTACTAAAGACTGGTCCTTGAAATAAAATTAGGTAATAAATATACTCATGTGTTACATATTGTTTCAATCAACACCACATCACATTTGTAAAGGTAGTTCCATAGATTTTAATGGAACTGAGTGGTCATATTTCCTATTAATGCTATAGTCTTCAAAATGATGTAATGCAACTCACTATTCATGCATATCAGGCGATGCTGATGTAAATGAAACTACTTCCCTTTCAGTCTTACAAAAATACAACATTTATAGTACAAAAAACTCACAAAAATACAACACTTATAGTACAAAAATTCTATAAAATAATTATCATAAACAATTATTTATAGTTGCTTCTGTTTTCATTATTTTATATTTTTATCATTGTTCAGAATGCATGCCTATTTAAAAGACAATATTTAAAACAATATGTTTTCTTATATGGCAGCAGACTTATCCATCTCTGGTTATCACATCTTTACCACGCCAAGAGATCCTCTGAAGTGATTGAGTTATATAGCACCTTCATTTACAAATTCACTCTATGATGTTCACACAATAACATCACTGAACTAAACACTTCTCTCAGAACACACACTTATTGTTAAATTGCACATGATTGTGTGCGTGCATGTATGTATATATATATATATATATTGAAAAGCAAGAGAATGAATTGATTTAAATACAAATAAATAAGCAAACTGACTTTCTTCCTGCTTCCATAACCCAATATACTTTTATTGTGTTTTCTTTACTTGCCTACTAATGATCATACTATTCATATTTCCATCTTTGACAATCTTTTCTCACTTTCCACATGTTGCTTTAACTATTTTATCTTAGAGATTTTCACAAATGGAGGCACATGCACACACAAAATAGTCGAATATGTAATTAATTACAACTCCTTTTTTTAAAGATTTTTTTTGAAAGGCAGAATTACATAGAGGCGGAGGGGGGTCTTAAATCCACTGGTTCACTCCCCAGATGGCCGCAATGGCTGGAGCTGTGCCAATCCAAAGTCAGGAGCCAGGAGCTTCTTTCAAGGCTCCCATGCGGGTACAGGGGCCCAAAGACCTGAACCATATTCTACTGCTTTCCCAGGCCATAGCAGAGAACTAGATCGGAAAGGGAACAGCCAGGATATGAGCCAGCACCCATATGGGATGCCAGCACTGCAGGCGGCGAGTTTATCCACTATGCCACAGTGCTGGCCCCTACACCTCATGTTAATGTTTCTTGATATCCTTTTAAATTTTTCATAGCCTCCTGATGCAAGTCCAAATGTGTACACATCTTTGTCTTAGAAAAGGGATCTTCTTCAATGTATATAGAATAAACCAAAAAAAAAAAAAAAAAGAAAGAAAAATGTGGTAAAAATTAACAATTTTAACTTTATTTCTAATGACCAGAGATAATGTCACTACAATTTAGGCATAATAATTCATATCTGACAACAAGCATTGTAAATGTTCATATTCAACTATTTTGAAATTGTTAAAACATAGAGTGATCTTAACAACCTGAAATTAAGCACTTACATCTTTGATTAACTATCTTTAATTTCATATGTATATTTTCACCGGACGTAACCTTATAGGACACTTGACTTGTATTTGATTCATATTATTTGACAAACAAGTTACTTATTTATGCACTTATTTATATAAAGGAAACAGATTATATATATTTCATACACAGTTTTAAACACATAATGATGGGGCTGGTCCTATGTTGCAGCGGGTTAAGCCATGGCCTGAAACGCCAGTATCCCCAATGGGCATGGATTCACGTGCCCACTGCTGCACTTCTGACCCAGTTCCCTGCTAATGAGCCTGGGAAAGCAGCAGAGAATGATTCAATTCCTTGGGCCCCTGCACCCATGTGGGAGAAGTGGAAGAAGCTCTTTCTCCTGGCTTCAGTGTGGGGCACAGCTGGGAACTCTCAAATTTGACTCAGACTTATTTCTGGTATGAGAATTTTAAGATTGTATTCACAATGGGTGCCAAACTGACATAACTTATGAGTTTGTGACAACATATTAGCAGTAATTAGCAGCTCTGATAACTTCTTGTTTTTGTTTACAGTATATTTTATTCCTCTTTTCCGAATAAGCTTTTTGTGTTAGTCTATGTCTAACTTGGAGATCACCTCTTGTAATTAAATTGTAAAATGATCTCTCCTTTGTAAATCCCTCTACTATGTAACCATGCATAGGAGGATTAGATAGATCCCAATCTGTAACTTTTACAGATTTTTTCAGAATCTCAGTTATAACCACTATCTCGGTGCTCTCCCTCTCCATACTTGCCAGTTTGCTTCTTTTTGAACAGGACTTTGTTTTGTGTATCTATAAATTCATTGTTACTGCAACAATATCAACTCCATTAAGCAAAAGTACATAAAAAAAAACAGTTACTTCAAAGGTTACAAAACAATTCAAAAGGAGAGTTACTAAATTGCTTTACAAAATAAGTTTTGCCTCTTAAGGAACAGAGTAACCAGAATGAGGACTTACGAAATGCCCTATTCAGATGAACCATGGAGCCTATATAATATTTTTTGATCATATAAGGCTCTTATATGGAGACTATATTTATTTACTTCACCGGGTTTAGGTGAGTGAGAAGGAGACCATTTCACTGACTACTTTTTCATGATGCTAATTTAAATTCATATGCTGTATCTCCAATCACTGAAGATTATTTGTCATTCTATGCCAGTCAAGTAACCCACTAATTAAACCATCAAGAGTACTATTAAACATATAACTAATTCTTTTCAAATTGAGCATTCAGTTATTTGGAATTATTCCATGCACTGCATCTGTAACTAACTACTTTTTTTGCTACCTAAGAATTTGCTACCTAGGAATCATATATATGGTTTTGGATGGCCGGATGGTCTGAAATTCTAAGGCTGTTTCTGCTGTGAGTCCCTTCATTAGGTGTTCACTACACATACTGTCCACACTTTGAATCATTTCCCCACTCTAGGAGCTCTGGTGGTAGCAATCATACGACTTGGCTGAACCCAATCAAGCTAGGTATCATTTTATTCTTTACTTTATATCATATCAGACTTTGGGATGGCACCAGGAGATATAGGGGAAGAGGGTGACTATACAATATCAACTCAACCCTTTTTTTATATAATTTATCTATGTGTGTGTATGTGTGTGTATAAGATTTATTCATTTATTTTTCAGCTGAGATCTGGTACCAGACAGGGATGCCCACTCTCACCACTGCTATTCAATATAGTTCTGGAAGTTTTAGCCAGAGCTATTAGGCAAGAAAAAGAAATTAAAGGGATACAAATTGGGAAGGAAGAACTCAAACTATCCCTCTTTGCAGATGATATGATTCTTTATTTAGGGGACCCAGAGAACTCTACTAAGAGACTATTGGAACTCATAGAAGAGTTTGGCAAAGTAGCAGGATATAAAATCAATGCACAAAAATCAACAGCCTTTGTATACACAGGCAATGCCATGGCTGAGAAAGAACTTCTAAGATCAATCCTATTCACAATAGCTACAAAAACAATCAAATACGTTAAAGATCTCTACGATGAAAATTACAAAATCTTAAAAATAGAAGAGGATACCAAAAAATGGAAAAATCTTCCATGCTCATGGATTGGAAGTATCAGTATCATCAAATGTCCATTCTCCCAAAAGCAATTTACAGATTCAATGCAATACCAATCAAGATACCAAAGACATTCTTCTCAGATCTAGAAAAAATGATGCTGAAATTCATATGGAGACACAGGAGACCTCGAATAGCTAAAGCAATCTTGTACAACAAAAACAAAGCCGGAGGCATCACAATACCAGATTTCAGGACATACTACAGGGCAGTTCTTATCAAAACAGCATGGTACTGATACAGAATCAGATGGATAGACCAATGGAACAGAATAGAAACACCAGAAATCAATCCAAACATCTACAGCCAACTTATATTTGATCAAGGATCCAAAACCAATCCCTGGAGTAAGGACAGTCTATTCAATAAATGGTGCTGGGAAAATTGGATTTCCACGTGCAGAAGCATGAAGCAAGACCCCTACCTTTAACCTTACACAAAAATTCACTCAACATGGATTAAAGACTTAAATCTACAACCCAACACCATCAAATTATTAGAGAACATTGGAGAAACCCTGCAGGATATAGGTACCGGCAAAGACTTCTTGGAAAAGACCCCGGAAGCACAGGCACCTCAGCAACGTGTCCTCCACTGGCAGCATCGACATGGTGGACTCGCCCCAGCTCGCCACACTAGCCGATGAAGTGTCCGCCTCCCTGGCCAAGCAGGGTTTGTGATCGGGCCTCCAGGGCGGTTATGGCCACGGAGAGAAGAGAGTGAGAGTTTGGGGAAAGAGCGTAATGACCTGGCCCTCCGCCCTCTGCCCTCCCCAGCTGCTCCTCACAGATGGGTTAATTGGTTCATCACCTGCCCTGCTTTTGTCACTCGGCTTGGGCTTGGGACTTCAAAACCAGTGATGGGAGTGAGAGCAAATTTTCAAATTAATGGGGGCTCATAATAAAACAGTTTGAAACACATGTGGAAAAAAAAAAGCCAAAATTAACATTTGGGATTGCATCAAATTGAGAAGTTTCTATACTGCAAAAGCAACAGTCAGGAAAGTGAAGAGGCTACCGACAGAATGGGAAAAAAATTATTTGCAATCTATGCAACAGATAAAGGGTTAATAACCAGAATCTACAAAGATATCAATAAACTCCACAACATCAAAACAAACAACCCACTTAAGAGATGGGCCAAGGACCTCAATAGACATTTTTCAAAAGAGGAAATCCAAATGGCCAACAGACACATGAAAAAATGTTCAAGATCACTAGCAATCAGAGAAATGCAAATCAAAACCACAATGAGATTTCACCTCACCCCAGTTAGAATGGCTCACATGCAGAAATCTACCAACAAAAGATGCTGGCAAGGATACAATCCCATCAAGATTGCATGTACCAATGCCATCTCACTAGTCCAAGTGATCCATTTCAGTTCACAAAAGATCACACTGATAGGTCTAAGAGTCAAAGGGATCACACAAACAAAACTAGTGTCTGCTAATACTAACTGATAGAATAAAAAAGGGAGAGAACGATCCAACATGGGAAGCTGAAGAGCCCGTGAAAGTATTTCAGGCATGGAAAGCCAAGACACTCTGGCAAAAAAAAAAAAAAAAAAAAAAGGAAAAAAAACCCTAAATAAAAGATCTCTGTGCGTGATATCCCAGTAGAAAGAACGGGGCCATGAAGAAAGGAGAGACCTTTCTCTGAAGGGAGGAGAGAACTTCCACTTTGACTATGACCTTGTCTAAATAAGATCGAAGTCAGCGAACTCAAAAGGCTTCCATAGCCTTGGCAACTCATGACAAGAGCCTAGGGTGATTACTGATGCCATAAACAAGAGTGTCAATTTGGTAAGTCAACAACAGGAGTCACTGTGTACTTACTCCTTATGTGGGGTCTCTGTCCTTAATGTGTTGTACAATGTGAATTAATGCTATAACTAGTACTCAAACAGTATTTTACACTTTATGCTCTGTGTTGGTGCAAACTGATGAAATCTTTACTTAATATATACTAAATCAATCTTTTGTATGCAAAGATCATTGTAAATGAGTCTTGATGTGAATGGAATGGGAGAGGGAGTGGGAGATGGGAGGGGTGCGAGTGGGAGGGAAGTTATGCAGTTGGAGCCATTGTAATCCATAAGCTGTACTTTGGAAAGTTATATTTACTAAATAAAGTTAAAAAAATAAACGACACTTTTCATTAAAAAAAAAAAAAAAGAAATGCAGACTTACACAGAGAGAGACAGAGCGAATATTTCAGCTGCTGGTTCATTCCCTAAATGCCCCCACAGTCAAGGTTGGGCCAGGTTGAAGTCAGGAGCTAGGAGCTTCATCAAGATCTCCCAAGCGGGTGGCACTGCCTCTGCAAGTGTATTGTTAGCAGGGAGCTGGATTGGAAGTGGAGCAGCTGGGACTCAAACTGGTGCCCATATGGGATGCTGGTGAGTAGGTGGGAATTCAAACCTGTTGTGCCACAATGCTGCCCCCAACTCTACCTCATCTTACTGTCTAATTCAAGAGATGTGAGTTGCACTTGTAGAACAGAGATGACGTTTCAAAATGTTTTACAGACAATTGCAAATAAATTTGGACTTCCTTGAAATCTCAGAGAAAATATTATACACAAACCCAAGGTAAAAAATTACTTATAAATTCAAATTATATTTTTATTTCAATAGTACCAGAACATGGATTTATTTTTTTTTCAAAACACATCCATAAACACATGTAACAGCCAAAGAAGAGGAATAAAATATTTTTAAAGACGAGGATATAGACAAATCCAGGATATGAGGAAATAGAAAATAAACAATGCTACTTCCCAGCAGAGAGACTGATACATACATTATTATGTTTCTGGAACAGACCCAAAAGGACAAAAGGATCAATATTACTCTGGTTACATATTTCAAATATTTTTCCTGTTATAAGAATGTGACATATATTCATCCATGAAAAAACACCCTTGAACTCTTATTGGTTTTTAGGTCCATTTTCCAGATCATTATCTCCAAGATACATCAGAATTCACTATTTTTTTTCTCAGAACATTTGTTTTTCATGGCCTTAACATTTCTAAATCATACACAATGCATTCTTAAAAATAAAAATTCTGGATTTTGTCCAAATAATTAGTTTTGAGACACATATGGAAATACTGATTTCCACTGTCATATGTTACTTTATATAAAAGTAAAAACTTAAAAGAAATGACTGTTAAATGTGGAAGTTCATCCACCTATGGAAAATTTCAATGACCTACCTTATATTTTCATTACTTGAAAGGCAGAGAGGCAGCATACATGAGAGAGGGTGAGAGATAGATAGTTAGAAAAATAGATAGTTGGAAGGAGAGAAAGAGGGAGAGATCCCAGTTTCTAGTACACCACTCAAATGCCTGCTTCTCAAAGGCAATCGAAGTTGACAAATGGGATTATATCAGGCTGAGAAGCTTCTGCACTTTAAAAGAAACACTCAGCAAACTGAAGAGGCAACCAACAGAATGGGAGAAAACATTTGCAAACTATGCAACTGATAAAGGGTTAACTTCCAGAATCTATTAAGAGCTCAAGAAATTCAAAATTCAACAGCAACAAACAATCCAGTTAAGAAATGGGCAAATGACTTGAACAGACTTTTCTTTTTTAAAAAAAAAAAAAAAAAGATTTGTTTTATTTATTTGAAAGACAGAGTTACAGAGAGAAGTAGAGACAAAGAGAGAGGTCTTCACATTGGCTGATTCACTCCCCAGATGGCCACAACCATCAGAGCCGTGCTGATCCGAAGCAGGGAGCCAGGAGCTTCCTCTAGGTCTTCCACGTGGATACAGGGAACCAAGGACTTGGGCCATCTTCTACTGCTATCCTAGGCCATAGCAGAGAGCTAGAGAGCTGGACCAGGAGTGTAGCAGCCGGGACTAGAACCGGCACCCATATGGGATGCTGTTGCCTCCGGCCAGGGCTTTAACCCAGTATGGCACAGCACCGGCCCCCCAGACATTTTTCTTAAAATCTATTTATTTGTTTGAAAATCATAGTTATGTAGAGAGACGGCAAAGGCAGAGGCAGAGAGAGAGAGAGAGAGAGAGAGAGAGAGATTTTCCATCTGCTCATTCATTCCCCAGATGGCTCCAATGGCTGGCGCTGTGTTGATCCAAATCTAGAAGCCAAGCTTCCCCCATGTCTCTTACATGGGTGCAGGGGATCAAGAAATTTGATCATCGTCTACTGCTTTCCCAGGCCATAGCAGAGAGCTGGATTGAAAGTGGAGCAGCCGGGACTTGAACAGTTGACCATATGGGATGTTGCCATTGTAGGTGGTAGCTTTACCCACTATGCTACAGCGCTGGCCCCCAGACACTTTTCAAGAGAAGAAATCTGAATGGCCAACGACACTTGAAAAAATGGTGATGATCATTAGCCATCAGCGAAATACATATCAAAACCACAATGAGGTTTCACCTCACTCCAGTTAGAATGGCTCTTTCACAGAAATCAACAAACAAATGCTAGCAGGATGTAGGGAAAAATATCCCTAATCCACTGTTAGTAGGAATGTAAACTGGTGCAGTTAATGTGGAAGACAGTGTGAAGAGACCTCAGAAATCTGAATATAGACCTACCATAGGACCCAGCTATCCCATTCCCAGGAATTTACCCAAACCAAAGGAAATAAGAATCTGAAAGAGTTATCTGTACTCCCATGTTCACTGCAGCACAACTCACAATAGCTAAGATATGGAGTCGACCAAGATGTCTATCGACATCTGAAAGTCAGAGTTAAACAGAGACTAGAGTCAGAGAGAGAGAGCTCTTCCATCCCCTGGTTCACTCCCCAGATGGCTGCAATGGCTGGAGCTGAGTGAAACCAAAGCCAGGAGTCAGGAGCTTCTTCTGGGTCTCCCACGCAGGTGCAGGGGCCCAAGGACTTGGGCCACCTTCTACTGCTATCCCAGTCCATATCAGAGAGCTGGATCAGAAGTGGAACAGCTGGGACTTAAACCGTTGCCCATATGGGATGCCAGCATTTCAGCAGGCAGCTTTTACCCACTATGCCACAGCACCAGCCCCATTTATTTGTTATTAATATGTGTACTTACAGATGAGATGTATTTGTTAATTATTTTATTGCTTGATATTTGTATGTTTTCTTGGATTCTCTTTAAAAGACCAATTCTTCCACAATTTCTCTCTCTCTCTCTCTTTTTTTAACAGGCAGATTTAGACAGAGAGAGAGAGAGAGAGAGAGAGAGAGAGAGAGAGAGAGAAAGGTCTTTCTTTCCGTTGGTTCACCCACCAAATGGCTACTACAGTTGGCGCGCTGTGCTGATCCGAAGCCAGGAGTCAGGTGCTTTGTCCTGGTCTCCCATGCAGGTGCGGAGCCCAAGGATCTGGGCCACCTCCACTGCACTCCCAGGCCATAGCAGAGAGCTGGGATGGAAGAGGAGCAACCAGGACAGAATCCAGCGCCCCAACTGGGACTAGAATCCGGGGTGCCAGCACTGCAGGCGGAGGATTAGCCTAGTGAGCTGCAGTGCCGAGCCACAATTTCTCTTAATACCTTTCCTCAAAAAATCCATTAAATATATGGGATACAGAATTTCTGAGCAACTTACTATGTTCCTTATTTATATATCTATTGCTATGCCAACATGAATTTCTCTTGATTACCGTCTCAATTTGTATCATATTAAGTATGTGAGTTCCTGAGCATTGTTTTTACTTCTAAATTATTTGGCTAATCTAGCAACTAGATTCTAGAATCTGAATGTCAATTTTTATTTTTTGTGATTTTATTTATTTATTTGAGAGGTGCAGTTATAGACAGAGAGAAAGAGAGATGGGAAGAAAGGTCTTTCACCTGCTGATTCAGTCCCTAAATGGCTGCAGTGCAAGAGCCGGGCCAATCTGAGGCCAGGAGACAGGAGCTTCTCCCGGGTCTCTCATGTAGCTATAGGGACCCAAGCACTTAGGCCATCTATTATGGCTCTCCCAGCCCATTAGCAAAGAGCTGGATATGAAACGAGTAGCCAGGACATGAACTGGTGCCATATGGAAGCCCACATAGGCAGATATTTAACCTACTATGCCACAGCGCCAATGCCTCAATTTCATTTTATAAGAGAAAGCTATTAAGATTTTAACTGGGATGGTATTGATGTACAAATTATATTGGAGAAAATTAACATCTTGAAAATATTATCTTTAAAGTTTCATTTATCTACATATTTGAAAGTCAGAATTACAAAAAAGGTGGGGGAGATAGAAAAAGAGAGAGAGAGAGAGAGAGTGTTTTCCATTTGCTCATCTTCTGGTTCACTCCTGAGATGACTGCAATAGCTAAGGCTGAGCAAGACCATAGCCAGGAACCAGGAGTCTGTTTCAGACCTCCCACATGGGTGGCAGGGTCCCAAGTACTTAAGCCATCTTCCACTGCTTTTCCCAGGCCATTATCAGGGAACTGGATTAGGAGTGGAGCAACCAAGGCAGAAACCAGTGCCCATATGCTATGCCATCTTTGCAAGTGGGAAATCTGTGCTGTTTACGGGTTGGAAAATGGGGAACTAGCTCAAGAGAGCTTTCCAGGAGTAATAAAATATTTAATATATTTGTGGGTAGTTATTTCAAGGATTTTCCAAAATTTATCATATGTGCACTTTTAATAACATGCCTTTTATTGTAGGAAATGCATCTTTCTTTTTTTGACAAGCAGAATTTTTTGGGTTTTTGTTTTGTTTTGATTTTAAATGTCTCTTCATATTCATTTTTTCCCAAATTTATGTTTTTTATATACGAGTCCAACTAATATTTTGTTGGAGAATTTTGTGCCAAGTACTGTTTAGGAACATATATTCAAAGAATAACAAAGGATGGTTACCGCTGCTTTCAAGAGTTATTATGAAATACAGATATGAAAATGAAATGCAGTATAATGAGTGCTACAGAGTCAAGTACAATGTAACCTCATTGAGCCTTAGATATACAGGCTTATGTTAAAGTAATATAAAGAACATAATTTTTAAATTGACAGCTGAAGTTTAATGAGGCAGTAGCCTGAGTCAGGTTTAGTATCAGTTGTGAAGCAACCAGAAAACATGAATGAACCTTAAAATAGAAGCCTAAATGGATAATTGTAAAACTCACTGGTTTATTAATTTGTAAACTAATTAATTGGAATATTATTATATACTGATGCTTATTATATGCTTAGGATTGGCATTTGGCAACTTAAACATAAATATTCCATTCTAGAGCATGTAAAGCAAATTATAATGGGGATAAAGTCCTGATAGATTAATCTAAAGATAGTCCAATTGTAAACTATTTCCAACTTTTGAATTATATTTCAGTTTGATTGTTTATTGTATATATTTTTCTCACTAGTTTCTCATTGAACTGATGACTTCAGCACACATATATATTGTGAAAAATTGTAATTGGGCATTCTGAATTCTTTGTTGGCCACAATTCATTTTCTATCTTAGAGTTCTACACGTCTTCAGGGGTGTTTACAATCAGCTTCTTCCTTCAAACTGTAGCATGAAGCACATTTAAATAATGCAAATCAAATATAGAAGAGTAAGAATGTAGGCTTTCTTTTCATGGCACTTCACAAGTTTGTTTTTATCAGAAGACTTTATTTGTACATTAACCATCTCTTTACTCTCCATTTATTGACATGATGTTTATAATTCATTTATTTTCCATATTCTTGTTAAACAGATCTGTGTCATATTCTCAGCTTTAGGAAGCTATAAGTATACTTTCATATTTAAGCACACACTATTTGTAATTCCATTTTCCTCATTTACTCAGTGAGGTTTTTTTTTTAGAAATATCTGATTTTTATTTCTGCATTGAACCAAGTGATATCTAAGCTTGCTGAATGATTGTCATATTGGGATGCTTTTTTTCTCTATCCCACCCTTGGTTTATTGCTAACATTAAGAAAACAAGTCATTACAAGATGCATTTTGGACGGCTCATTAGGCTTATCCTCCGCCTGTGGTGCTGGCACCCCGGATTCTAGTCCCAGTTGGGGCGCCGGATTCTGTCCCTGTTGCTCCTCTTCCAGTCCAACTCCCTGCTATGGCCTGGGAGGGCAGTGGAGGATGGCCTAGATCCTTGGGCCCTACACCCGCATGGGAAACCAGGAGGAAGCACCCGGCTCCCAGCTTCGGATCAGCACAGCACGCCAGCCATAGTGGCCATTTGGTGGGTGAACCAACGGAAAGGAAGACTTTTCTCTCTCTCTCTCTCTCTCTCTCTAACTCTGCCTGTCAAAAAAAAAAAAAAAAAAACACACTTTGAGAATGCCAAGAAATGTAAATTTCCTATTAAGTTATTAGGAACACAGTACTTTAATGTAGTACTGGCATTGATCCCACAAATCTGAATTTGAACCTAAATTTCTCTTTTCCTGTGCTTCTGTGAGAAAGTTAACTCATTTAGTTTTTTGTATTATGTATAATAGAGTTTGTTGTCATTGTTATTATCATTATTCATTGATATCCAGAGTTCTAGAACCAATATTGAGAGGTAAATCAAAAGGTATTTAATTTCAGGAGAATTAATATGATTTTTATTATTAATCAAGATAGAGTGATTAAAATTAAATGTGACAATAAGTGAATAATTTTTCCATGGCAAATATTTTACAGTTTTTGTAGAAAGGATTAGGGCTCTAATTATTTTATAACAGACACCTTATTCTGATTTTCCTAGTCTGAATAATTGTATTCTCAAGTATAAAGCTCCTCCATGTCGTCATTCATGATAAATTTAGAAGTCTGCTGCACATAGAACTTTAAAAAATTCATTTTCATATTTCTTTCCATAAAGATTTCTCTGGTTATTTTTCATCTAATAGCACTTGTCCCATACTTACACACATCTTGTCATATACAAATGAGGGGTGACCACTGACACACAGAATCAGAAAATGAAGCACTTCATTACAACAAATACTTAATCATCTGAAAGAAAGGTCATGTCCACTTTTTCTCCTCGCTTACTTAGTTGGTAGTGGCCAACATGTTTTCCATAAGAATAATAGCTTTTGTATTATCCCCAAGAAAAATAAAACTTTCTTCTTTTGTTCCTGTAGCAGGTGTAAAATAAAGTACGGAAAAAAAAAAAAAAAACAGGGAGAGAAGGGGAGAATGTCTGGGAGAGAGGGGGAGAGAGAGAGAGAGAGAGAGAGAGAGAGAGGAAGGTATATAATCATATTCATAGAATTGTATCTATGAACTTATTGAATTTATTAAAAATCAATTTAAAAGTTTTCTTAAAAATAAAAACTTAAAAAAACCAGTATAATAAAAAAGCACATACCGCACTACAGATAAATTATTCACATAAACCAGAATGCCCCAAGTCTAGGACATCCACAGTGAAACTAGAAATTAACTGCAACACTCTTCAAAGTCCTTAAATCTAATGTTTTGATAATGCTGTTATTTTTTCCTAGTGTTGACACAGTTGCAGAAACAGTTACTTCCCGTTTATATTGACATATTATCATCAATTATGTTTCACCATCTGTGGACATAATTAAGTTTATCCTTAAATTTGATTTTACCAGATATCATTCACAAGCAAGACATGTTTGCTAAACATCCTTTATACAAAGAGAATAAATAGAAAATCAGCTTAAATGGACTAAAATAATTTCCCTATTATCAAATTGTATGCCAAATAACATTGCTAAGTGAAACTATTCTAAGAGCTCAGTGTTAGTTGAGGTAAGGGTTGGTGTAAGGACACCAATGATTTCTAAGTGAATTATTGTATTTTCTACATAGGAAAAAAAAAGATCAAGCTTGTGTGTTTTCCTTTACCAGTTCAAGGAAAATATTCACTATAAACAAATACCACGAGCATTATATTTTTGGATTTTCCCAAATTTAGAGCTCCTTGGAAACATTAGTAATGATACATTCGATCTCATACGTTCAAACAAATCGACCCAGTGCCTGAAACTAAGAAGGTTCTTAACCAATTTTAAAAAGAGGAAAAAATGACAAAATCACCTGTTTTTTCATCCATAGTTTTTTACATATCTATACTTTCAAACATTCTTATTTATTCATTTTCATTTTTCCTGCTATTGAAGAATGAAAAAGCACATAAGAAGAAAACAAAATGGAAGGTGGAATAAACAGGGAAGCCAATATGGATTTCTCAAAAATTGGATTTAAAAAGCTGTGATTCTGACACTGTCTATGGTAAAATATATTCCCTTTACAACGAGCATATAATATTTAAATATATATGAAATATATATAGAGATATGAAGTCCAAATGGTCCAAACAAAGGAAATATGGCAATTGATCAATATAGAAGACTTCCACTTACTTAATTTTAAAATGAATAATTAAAAAATTAAATGTAAGTCATTATTTCAATCTTTGTTAAATTCACTGAGACTTGATTTTTTGGTCTAATACAGAGTCTATCTTAAAAACATTCTAGGAGATGATGAGAAGAATGTGCATTCTGTAGTTGTTGGGTGAAATGTCTTATAAATAAATGTCTGTTAGGTCTATTTGCTTGATGGTATGGTTCAACTTCAGTGTATCTTTGTTTGTTTGTTTGTTTGTTTTTTTAAAGAGATTTTTTATTTGTTTATTTGAGAGGTAGAGTTACAAACAGTGAAAAGGAGAGAAACAGAGAGAAAGATCTTCCTTTTGCTGGTTCACTACCCAAATGGCCACAGTGGCTGGAGCGGTGCCAACCCAAAGCCAGGATCCAGGAGCTTCTTCGAGGTCTGCCACGCAGGTGCAGGGGCCCAAGGACTTGGGCCAACTTCTTCAGCTTTCCCAGGCTATAGCAGAGAGTTGGATTGGAAGAGGAGCATCTGGGACTAGAACCGGGTGTCCACGTGGGATGCCAACGCCACAGTGCTAGCCCCATCCAATGCATTTTTGTTGATTTCTATTTGGGTGATCTGTGTCCGTTGATGAGAGTAGGATGTTGAAATCATGCACTATTATTATATTGGAGTCTATCTCTCCCTTTAAGATAGACAGTATTTTCTGTCTATAGGTGGTCTTGTGATGGGTGTGTATTTATTTATCATTGTGAAATCGTCCTGAATTGATCCTTTTATTATAATATAATCCCTTTGTTTCTTTTTACTGTTTTCCATTTGCAGTCTGTTTTATCTGATATGAGGATAACTATTCCTGCTCATTTTTGGTTTCCATTTGCCTGGTACATCTTTTTCTAGGCCTTCACTTTCAGCCGATTTGTATCTTTGTATTTGAATTAAGTTTCTTTTACTAAGCACATAGTCAGGTGTTCATTTTTTAGCCACTCAGCCAATCTAAATCTTTTGCTGGGGAACTTAATTCATTTTACATTCAAGGTTAGTATTGGTAGATAAGAACTAAGATCTGCCGTTTTGTTGATTAGATAACTAGTCTACTTGCTATTAGTCAATCTGATGTTGCCATGCGTCTTCACAATTTTTCCTTCTAATTCAGGGCTCCCTTCTGATTTTCTTTTAAAATTGGTCTGGTAGTGATTAATTCTCTATGTTTGGTTATCTGAGAAATACTGTACTTCTTCTTCACTTTAATGGACAGTTTCACTGGATATAATTCTTGTTTAGAAGATTTTTTGTTTTGTTAATTTTTTAAATCCTTGAATTTGTGATCCTACTCTCTTCTGATCTGTAGGGTTTCTTCTATGAAGTCCACTGTTATTTTTAGTGCATTTCCTTTACATGTAATTTGACACATTTCTCTTACTGCATTTAGGATTCTCTCTGTCCTTAATTTTGATAAATTGTCTACAACAAGGCTTGTAAAAGATCTTTTTTGGTTGAATCTGCTTGGAGTCCTTTGAGCTTCTTTTATGTGGGTATCCATGCCTCTTTCAAGACCTGGATAATTTTTAATTATTATTTCATATTTCAACACCTTTTTACTTTTCATTTCATATTTCAACACCTTTTTACTTCTCTTCTCCTTCAGGTATCACTGTAATAGAAATATTGGTGCCTCCATACTTTCTTCACTCTTTATAATCCATTGCTCTTTATTTTCATCAGATTGTGCTGCTTCAAAAGTATTTCCCTCCATGTAAGGCCACCACAAAACACACCAAACACAGGAGTAACGGAAAGGGTTCATTGGGGGAAACCCAACAGACAGGAGGGAAGGGACATAGAATAAAAAAAAAAAAGAGAGAAGGAGAGTGTAAGAGAGAGAGAGAGACAGAGGTCAGGAGACAGAGAGAAAGAGAGCCATGTGTTCAGGAACAGGTGTTTTTATGACTTTGCTAGGGAGTGGGCAGGGAAGTAGGAGCAGGGAATCCCATTAGGATAGGGGTGGGGCTGACAGGGATGGTTGGGCCATGTGGCCACCTGGCATTAAGCAATGGTGGAGGGCTAGGGCCTAGGATGGTGTCAGGGTGTAGATTGCACAATAGATAAGATTGAGCCATTTTACTAACACTCCAGGTCAGAAATTACTTCCTCTATTTGGGTCTGTTCTGGTGTTAAAGCACTCAATAATATTTTTTATTTCACTGATTGAATTTTACATCTTCAAAATTTCTATGTGGTTTTTCTTAATGTTTTTATATCCTTCAAACATTTTTCATTCATCCCACCATTGATTTCCTTTTTTCTTAAATTTTCAATATATTTAAATTTTTAAAAGATTTATTTATTTATTTGAAAGTTAGTTACAAGGAGGCAGAGAGAGCTCTTCCTTCCCCTGTTTCATTCCCCAAATGGTCAAAATGCCTGGAGCTGGGCCAATCCAAGCCTGAGGCTTTCTCCAGATCTGCCACACAGGTGCAGGGGCCCAAGGACCGGGGTCATCTTCTACTGATTTCGCAGGCCATAGCAGAGAGCTGGATCAGAAGTGGAGCAGCTGGGACCTGGATCAGCACCCATATGGGATGTTTGCTTTGCAGGCAGCAGTTTTACCTGGTATGCCACAGTGCCACACCTTCTTATTTCTGTAAGGTGTATTCTCTTATTTCACACTGATTTTCCTTATAATCAATATTTATATTCTAGCATTTCATAGATTTCCTATGGATCACGATCCAGTTCTTGAGAATATTGTATTTTTCTGAAGGATGTCATGCTACCTTGTTTCTTCATGTTCCCTGTGCCCTTGCAGTGATGTCTGTGCATCTGATGTAATAGTACCATCTTCTTTATGGAATAGGTTTTGTTGGAAAAGAGATTTTGGTTAAGATGGAGTATTCAGTTTCACTTGGCTTATTGTTTTGGCTTTGGTTCTAGGTGAGTCAAGAAGTGTGGCTTCTGAGTAATTTATTTTGCTTTAATCAATGTCTACCATGTCTATAAGGAACACAGTGCTCTAGTCAGTTGCATTTTATAGGGGTAGAAGTCCAACTTCAGCTGAATATTGAATTCCTAGTAGTGTGTTTTCAGTCCATGCAGAATTCAGTATCAGTTACACTGTTGATTGACAGAGCTAGGGACCTGTTCTTGGTGCTGAGGGAGACAAAGTGGGCTAATCCCGTTTCCATTGGCAAATCTAAGTGATGCTGAGACTTCTGGTACCAATAGCTATGACTCTTGGACTGTGATATGGACAGGCCCTTCCTTAGGTTCTGCTACAAGTGTGAAACTGTCACTTTTTTTAAAATTTTTTTTAAATTTTTTTTTATTTGACAGGTAGAGTTATAGACAGTGAGAGAGAGACAGAGAGAAAGGTCTTCCTTCCATTGGTTCACTCCCCCAATGGCCACTACGGCCGGCGCAGCTCTGATCCAAAGCCAGGAGCTGGGTGCTTCCTCCCAGTCTCCCATGCGGGCGCAGGGACCAAACACTTTTGTCCATCCTCCACTGCCTTCCCAGGCCACAGCAGAGAGCTGAACTGGAAGAGGAGCAACTAGGAGTAGTCCCCGGCACCACAACCAGGACTAGAACCCGGGGTGCTGATGCTGCAGGTGTAGGATTAGCCAAGTGAGCCATGGCACTGGCCTGTCACTGGGTTTTAAACACCAACAACCCTAGTCCAGGACAAGGATAACTAAATTTTACCCTGTCCCAATCCTAGAGGGTGACTACAAGGTTAAAGGAGATTTTTCACTCCCTGGTATAGGTCCAGAGAGGAGGAATATTGCCACATTATCCCCATGTCCACTGTGTAGATATCAGTGTATTAGAGAAAATGAGTACTGACTATTCCAGTCTTGGTGTTGCAAGGTAAGTGGGATCATTTCCCAGATAGCCCACTAATTATTTGATTGTAACACAAATTGAAAATGTGTTGTGTCCAAAACTAAAATAAAAAAAGAAGGAAGGAAGAAAGGAAGGAAGGAAGGAAGGAAGGAAGGAAGGAAGGAAGGAAGGAAGGAAGAAGAAAGGGGTGGGGTTTAATCGTTATATACTTACAATTGTATCTATTAAATATATTAAATATTTTTCTTCATATTAATATCACATTAACATGAAAATTGATGGTAAATGTACTGTAGTAATTAGCACACATTTGCTGTGATCCCGTGAATCTAATGCATTAATTCTTTTAAAAAGAAATAAAAAAATTTAAGTGTAAGGCAAGAATTTAAAGCAATATTCTAGATTAGTGACATTGCCTTTAACCATATTTTACAGGTTATCCCTGAACAGATTTATGCAAAGTAAGTCCTTGCAATTATTTTTTAAATAAGAGCTTTGTTGGATGACAGTGAACATATTACAGAAGGACATTTTATTCCATCACTAGGTTGGATTATAGTTAAATAGAATATGCAATCCTCAAATCAAGAGAAAAATTATCCAGCACAATCCTCTAGAATTTCGTTGAAAATTGATAAAAGAATTGCATCTCTAAACCAATGCCGTGAAAATCTTCCAGGGACAATTTTGTTTTCAACAGATATCTCTTCTCATCAATCAGGATAAACATGAAAATACTTAAGATGAATGTAGTAAGTTTCATAGAAACAATTTTGTTCAAAGATAACCAATATTAGAAAAAAATATATTTAAAAACATTACATTGCCGAAATGTTACTTTAAAATAATAAATGTTTAAAACATAGTGTTGAATAACTCCAATTTCTGTTTGTATTCCTCATATCATCAGCAACACAATTAAAAAAGACTGACATAAAGAGAAATTTGGACTGGATTTCTACATTTTAATGATTTTCAGTTTTATTACTGGTAAATTAGTTTTGTAATATCCATTGCTATATATGGAAACCCAGAACATGTAGCTTCTTGGAGTCAAAATTTAATGAAGGGTAAGTATGTAAAGTGTGTGTGTGTGTGTGTGTGTGTGTGTGTTTGACAGGCAGAGTTAGACAGTGAGAGAGAGATACAGAGAGAAAGGTCTTCTTTTTCCATTGATTCACCCCCAAAATGGCCGCTACGGCCAGCGCTCTGCACTGATCCTCTGCCAGGAGCCAGGTGCTTCCTCCTGGTCTCCCACTTGAGTGCAGGGCCCAAGCACTTGGGCCATCCTCCACTGCCTTCCCGGGCCACAGCAGAGAGCTGGACTGGAAGAGGAGCAACTGGGACAGAATCCAGCACCCCAACCAGGACTAGAACCGCGGGGTTCCGGCACTGCAGGCAGAGGATTAGCCTAGTGAGCCATAGCGCCAACCAGTGCTTTGTATTTGAGTAACAAAGTGGAGGATTTTTATAAGGCTGTATTCCCTTGGAGCAAAGGAACTGGCTTCACTAATTGTATAGTAAGTCATCTTTTATAAAATTACCAAACAAAGCTGTGCAAACAGCAATAGAGGACCACAGACAGAAGCATGTAAAATGTGCTTGCCAAGAAAATTCACATTTCAAAATATGAACAAATATATTACAAGACAGAACTTATTATAGCTTCCACATAGAATGTCTAAAACCTATAATCAAGTGTCAATAGTTATACTGCAGTCAACAATCATTGGAGCAGTAGTTCTCAAAATGAAGGCCTAATAAATTCTTTATAAATAAATCTCATAAGTGGGTTCAGGGTAGTTTTGTGCTGTCACAGTTAAGAGATCACAGAATCAACCACTGGTAATTGCAACCATAAGGATGTGCGTGTGTGTGTGTGTGTGTGTGTATGTGTTTACAGAAATGGTATTCTCTTAGGTCTTCAGGGATTTTCCATCTCATTTTAGTCTCCTTTTTGATATCTTTCAATTTATGTTGATAGTATGGTGGTATATCATCATTATAAAGTCTTCATTGCAGTCTGTGATGGGTATTGGTAATTGTAAACATGCAACTGAGGTTTGACAAGAGTCTTTGTGGGAACCGCTGACATGAGGACACAGAATCACTTCTTGAAAAAAAAATAACAATATCGGATATTCCTTACTTAATTTTAAGTGGGCCTCTTTGGTATTTATTGTGCTCTAGTACCAAGTTTGTTTTCCTTTCATACTTTTTCCTTTCATGTATTTTCCAAATATGATCTATCCTACACTGAGTATTGAGATTTTCAAACTTACCATTTACATCATAGACTGGTGTTCAGTAATCAGTGAAAAATAGTCAAGAGCTCTAGTCATTTACAATAGGAAACAAATAAACATTCTAAAAGTTGTTCATCCAATGAAAGCAAGTATACATGCCATTTAGGAACGTTAAAACACAATATGTCAAATATATATCAAATAATGCTTAGTCTCTCTCTCTCTCTCTCTCTCTCTTTCTCTCTCTCACTGTATGTGTGTGTGTGTCTGTGTCTCCTCCCAATTACTCTGCCTTTCAAATAAATAAATAAATAAATCTTTTAAAAATCCTGTTTAATGGTGGAACTAGAAACGTGCCAGGGAATTTCAACTCAGTCTTATCAAGGAGGCATGTACCAATGCCAGCGTACTTGGTAAAGTGATAAGTATAAGTACACAACCAATCAAAAAGATAGGGTACGTGTCAGAGAGATTTTACAAACAAGTCCCGTATAAGCAAATAATGAAGGATAGAATTAAAAGGGAGAGAATGATCCTGCGGGGGAAGCAGGACACACAGCAGACTCATAGAATGGCAAACACCCAAAAACAGCACTCTGGCCTCAGAATCAACCCTTGGGCATTCGGATCTGGCTAAAAGGCCCATGAGAGTCTCACAGGCATGGGAAGCCATGACACGGTGGCAAAAACATTCTAAATGAAAGATCCTGGTGAACAAGACCCCAGCAGAAGGAACAGGACATCAAGGAGGGAGGCGCTTTTCTCCGAAGGGAGGAAGGAACCTCCACTGTGATACGGCCTTGACTAAACAAGTTCAGAGTTGGTGAACTCAAGGGGCTTCCATAGCCTAGACAGCTCATGGCAAGAGCCTTGGGTGATTGCTGACGCCATAAATAAGAGTGCCAATTGTTAAATCTACAATGGGAGTCACTGGGTACAGTCTCCCCACGTAGGATCTCTGTCCTTAATGTGTTTTACCATGAAACTTAAAAACAACACTACTAGTCGAACAGTGCCCTATACGTTGTGCGGTTGTGTGAGTGCATCCTGTTGAAATCCTTGCTTAGTGTATACTAAGTTGATCTTCTGTGTATGAAGGTAATTGAAAATGAAACTCAATGAAGGGCGGGATGGGAGAGGGAGTGGGTGAGGGGAGGGCCACGGGAGGGAGGGAGGTTGGGGGGGAACCACAAAAATACAAAAGTTGCATTTTGTAAATTCATATTTATTAAATAATAAAAAAAATCCTGTTTAGTTTCAAGCCAAACATACGATCTGTTTCCCAATAACCTGATGAAACCACTGTGTGCTAGGAAATGTGCTAAAATTTTATAAGTATTGTTTATTTCATGTAATTGATTTATCTCTATTTTTCCATACCTATCCACCTCATTAGAAAACTGAAATATATATGCTTTGTTAAACACACACACAATAGTAAGGGGCAGAGCCAGAATTAAACACTATGCTTCATGACTCCAGATGTGTTAGCTAATTCATAGCATCATCAGGGCATTTACAGAGGACAGATCATCATTTGGGGCAGAGAAGAGTGAATAGGAAACAGTGTTAAATCTTTTTGTATTCTCCCAGATAAGTACATCTTGAACCTACCTCATAATTCCTGATTAGTAGGTAAATTGAGCATAGTGTTGTTGATGCCACAAGATAAAATGTTAGAGAAAGAGATTGATGAATTTTTTCAAAAATAACAATTACCTCTGGATAATAGCAGATGGATTTATCAAAACTAGAGTTTTGGTGATCTTAGCAGAAGACAAAACCACATCTCTGTCAATGATAGATACATGAGATATAGAAGATGATGAAATATAAAATTTATACTATTTGAACAGTATTGCATGAAAACAGCAACACTGAACAGCAATGGGAGCTGAACATGATTCAACAAAATGAGATATTAGGCTTGCTTTTAAGTTTGTTAAAGACATGGAAGGAAAATTTCATACAATGAAACAATAGGCATAACTTCATGAGCCCAAAATTATGTAAGAGAATGGTGCCTATATCTAAAATGAAGATTGGAAAATCATAATTTTAGCTTAAGCTTTTTCTGTATTTTTAATATTTATTTATTTATTTGAAAGTCAGCCTTAAAGCTGAGAGGCAGAGAGAGAGAGAGAGAGAGAGAGAGGTCTCCCATCCGCTAGTTCACTCTTCAATTGGCCGCACAGCTGGAGCTGTGCTGATCTGAAGCCAGGGGCCAGGACCGTCTTCCGGGTCTCCCAATTGGGTGCAGGGGCCCAAGGCCCTGGGCCATCTTCTACTGCTTTCCCAGGCCATAGCAGAGAGCTGGATGGGAAGTGGAGCAGCCGGGACTCAAACCAGCACCCATATGGAATGCTGGCACTGCAGGAGGTGGATTTACCTTGCTAAGCCACAGCTCTGGCCCCTATTTTTTTGTATTATAAAGAGAGACTTGGGCGGGCCAGTGTTGTGGCATAGTGGGTAAAGCGCCTGCATCCTATGTGGATACCAGTTTGAGTCTCAGCTGCTCTACTTCCTGGGAAAGCAGCAGAGGGTGGTCCATGTATTTGGGCCTCTGCACCAATGTGAGATTCCCAGATGAAACCCCTGGCTCCTGGCTTCAGTTTGGCCTGACTGGCCATTGCAGCCATTTGGGGAGTGAACCAGCCATTGAAAGATCTCTCTCTCTCTCTCTCTCTCTCTCGCTCTCGCTTTCATGCTCACTCTCACTCTCTCCTTCTGCCTCTCTTTCTCTGGAACTCTGACTTTAAAATAAATAAATAAATCTTGAAAAAAGAGATACTTGATAAATTTTATTTTGGAAGCTTAAGCTCTGGTGGAATCATTATAGTACATTACAGTTTTGAGTTAAGTTTACAAAGATCAGATGATAATACTATTGTTGCTATAACTATTATTTTTATTAAAATAACATATTTAAGTGACTCGACAGTTTAGTTTGAAGGGACTTTTATATTAGTTGTGATATAAAGATAAACCTAGTCTTGTATGTTTCTGCTTGTTTTGATGAACAAAAGCAGTGACTTCAAGAGAGAAGTTCTTGGGGCCGGTGCTGTGGAGTAGTAGGTAAAGCTGCTGCCTGCAGTGCCAGCCTCCCATATGGGCACCTGTTCGAGATCGGCTGCTCCTCTTCCGATCCAGCTCTCTGCTATGGCCTGGGAAAGCAGTAGCAGATGGCCCAAGTCTTTGGGCCCCTGCACCCGTGTGGAAGACCCAGAAGAAGCTGGTTTCAGATCAGCGCTTCTCTGGCTGTCACGGCCTACTGGGGAGTGAACCAGCACATGGAAGATCTCTCTCTCTGCTCTCCTTCTCTCTCTGCATAACCCTTTCAAGTAAATACATCTTAAAAAAAAAAAAAAAAAAGACAAAAATCCTTGGAAACACAATTGAGGATACAAAATGAATAATATAGTCAAGCATCACTAGAAATATTTACATGAAAAACTTTAAGTATTAGCAAACAAAATTACAAATTCATGACGAAGAGATGAAAAATGTCATGAAAATAATGTATATTTTATTTTATACTCATTGCTTTCTGTTTCTCCTTTTCTTTCCTCTAGTTTTGTTTATAGAGTGTTGGTATATCTTAACTTTGACTTTTGGTTCATGGAAGATTAGACGATAAGCAGATCAGAAGGAAAAAGTAGATGGAGAGAGAATATTTGAGAAAAAGGAGAATATTTGAAAAGGTTGTAATGAGTGATGATAGAGTAGGTCTCCCCTTGTTTTGAAATGTAATTTCAAACATGAATTCAATGTAAGAAACTTAGTTTTCCCTGTTAAATACAGGCGAAACCTCTCCATCTTTTTTTTTTTTTTTTTAACAAAGTATTTACTTTGAGGCCTGCGCCGCGGCTCACTAGGCTAATCCTCCGCCTTGCGGCGCCGGCACACCGGGTTCTAGTCCCGGTTGGGGCGCCGGATTCTGTCCCGGTTGCCCCTCTTCCAGGCCAGCTCTCTGCTGTGGCCAGGGAGTGCAGTGGAGGATGGCCCAAGCGCTTGGCCCAAGCGCGCTGGCCGCGGCAGCCATTGGAGGGTAAACCAATGGCAAAGGAAGACCTTTCTCTCTGTCTCTCTCTCTCACTGTCCACTCTGCCTGTCAAAAAATAAAATAAAAAAAAAAGTATTTACTTTGGAAAATTTATAATTAGAAATTCATTTTCTTTCATTTGGACATTACTATAAATATTTTAAAAGCTTTGTAAGCTTACTGCCAGCATCCAACCAGCAGGAATAGCTTTCTTAAGAACTGGAAACTCTCTCTTTAAAATATAAACATCAAGAAAGATATTAGCCCTCTCTCTCAGTTTCAATGGGAATGTAGGAAACTAACATACATGCATACATTTTTCCATACTGTAAAAATACCTCTTTCCATAAACATTTAGGGAGTTTATTTTTCTTTCAGTCAATCAGCTAACACAGATGGTCACACAAATTACTAAGTGTTTTTAGGATCAGCTATGTGTGCAGATATCATTATGAAGTTCTCCGAGTTGAGAATGTATATTGAGTGAGTTGTATCTGCTTGTCTTTGCTATCTCCTAGACAATCGTGTGTGAAATGCATCGCATTCTGTCTCAACACTTTTCTTATAGAATAATCATATTGTCTCTCTTCTATATTTGTGAAAAGAGGTTTCCTGGGTTTGAAGATGATTTGGTGTTTAGTAGTAGTTCTCCAACAGAGGATAAGATGAGAGAATGTTCTTTGTACAAAGAATACTTTTTCATATTGCGTGGAGGCCTAAAGCCATGCATTGTGGAATATGAATAGAAAGATCAGCACAGAAAGGATTAACAAAATAGTGTGAAGTAATTTCCTGAAGTCATTTACATTTCCATTTTTAAATAGTTTCTGTTCTTGTTTGATATCCAACTTGTCAGATTATCTTGCCAACTTGATTACTCTAAGTTTGGATGATGTAACGTGATGGCTAGAGATTGAGGAGCATTGGAAAGGAGAAACGTACAATACTTCTGCTGCTTAATCATCAGTTGTCTGCATCTCTGACAATGGTTGCATATTGTCCATAAAATTACTCCCTCCCTGCCTCGAGCATCATTGGTTTTTGGTCTGTGGATAATCTTTCACTGACATCTTCAGCTTCAGAGGTTCATAGTATGGATCACTACATCTGGAAGTATCAAAATTCCATATCGTTCTTGGCACTTATGACATCTTTACAAGTTTCATTCTGCATTAAAGTTCTATTGCACTGGGGCCAACATTTGGCCTTGTGGTTAAGACACCACTTTGGATACATGTGTCTCAGAGGGGAGTGTCCGAGTTTGAATTCCATATGCATTTGTTTTTCCAGATTACTGCTAATAATCACTTTGGGAAGAAATGGTTTATTGCCCAAGTTATTAGATCCATCTTACCCATGTGAGGCACCTGAATTGAGTTTCCAGCTACTGGCATCAGACTGGCCCAGCTTTAGAAGTTGCAGACTCTCTCACTCTCCATCTCCTAAATATTTTTAAATTCAAATGTTTATTTCTTTTTTTTTTAAGATTCATTTGTTTTACTTGAAAGAGTTACACAGAGAGAGGAGAGGCAGAGAGAGGAAGAGAGAGAGAGAGAGACAGGTCTTCCATCTGATGGTTCACTCCCCAATTGTTCATAACGGCTGGAGATGTGCTAATCTGAAACCAGGAGACATGAGCTTCCTCCAGGTCTCGCACGTGGGTGCAGGGGCCCAAGGACTTGAGCCATCTTCTACTGCTTTCCCAGGCCACAGCAGAGAGCTGGACATGAAGTTGAGCAGGCGGGTCTCAAATAAGCGTCCATATGGGATGCTGGCACTGCAGGCCAGGGTGTTAACTTAGTGTGCCACAGCGCCGGCCCCCAAATGCTTATTTCCTAAAAACTTTCATTTCTTTTTTTTTTCTTTTCTTTTTTTTTTTTTTTTTTTTTTTTTTTTTTTACAGGTAGAGATATAGACAGTGAGAGAGAGAGAGAGAGAGAGAGAGAGAGAGAAAGATCTTCCTTGTGCTGGTTCACTCCTCAAATGGCCGCTACGGCCGGTGCACTGCGCCGATCCAAAGCCAAGAGCCAGGTGCTTCTTCCTGGTCTCCCATGCGGGTGCAGGAGCACAAAATCTTGGGCCATCCTCCACTGCCTTCCCGGGCCACAGCAGAGAGCTGGACTGGAAAAGGAGCAACCGGGACTAGAACCCAGCACCCATATGGGATGCCGGCGCCATAGGCAGAGGATTAACCAAGTAAGCCATAGCGCTGGCCCTAAAAATTTTAATTTCAATACTTGTTTATGACTTCTAATAATTTTGCACACTTAAAATTCTTATGAATATTTTATGTGCATAAGAATATATGCTACTGCAAAAAAACATCAAACACCAAAGTAAGGGAAATGGATTATTGACGGGGAAACCCAACAGGTTAGAGGGAGAGAGAGGCAAAAAGAGAGCCTGTGTGGAAAAGCAGGCCTTGTTATAGTTTTGCAAGGTGAAGGAGTGAGAACAGTGAATCCGATTAGAGTAGGGGTGGAATTGCCACTTACGGTTGGACCATTCGGTCACCTGACTCCTAGTAAACCAGGCCGAGTGCCCGAGAGGCTGAACTTATTGTACAAGGTGGTGGCGACGGAGCCAGAGCCTGAGATGATGCCTGGGGCTTAAGATGGCACCTCAGATAAGACGGCACCATTTCACTAACACGGTTCTCCACTTTGGGATACATGTCATTGTAAATTGCCCAATGAAACAACAAGAAGAAAACAGGGGGCATATTCCATGGCATATATATTGACAATGATTTTTGAATGTATTGATAGAGAAATAGACTCCCACCTGTAGGCAGGGACCAGGGGTCCTCCCCACCATCTGGAGATGAGTCTCAGAGAACCTGAGAAAAGCCAGGCACCTGGCTTCTCTGAAGGAGGCTGCTATGTGCTAGTCCTTCTGATTAAGGTTCCTCTGTGCTGTTGTAACTGACCTAGTTAGCAAGAATTTTATGTATCTTGGGGGAAAGTTTCAAGTGGTTTCTATGTTTTTATTGAGCCTCAGTTGGAGACTTAACTTTCACCTAATTAAACAATCAAAGCCATCACTTTTCAGTGCCTCTCCCAAACCATTCATGAGAACTTCCCTTTTACAGCCTATAAAAATCTGTAGGCCCCCAATGGTTCTCTCATTCAGAGATTCCTCTCCTCGGTACTGCCAGGAGATTTTTATTTTGTTTTCGCTTTCTCTGCTTTTTTTTTTTTTTTCTATAAAACACCTCTGTTGTACACACTCTTCTTGTCTGTGTTCTTAATTCTTTGCAGTCATTGAAACACAATCTCAAGAGATTTCAACCAGACTCTTGCATCATTTCTTGGGGAATCATTTGGGATCCTTGGAAGGGTGAGTAAAGATGGACTGTCTCTGCTGCTTTTTCAGAGATCCTTTTACTCCATCCTAGTCCACTATCCATTAAAAACACTGGGACTCTCTCTCTGCCAATTAAAAGCCATTAGTATGACTGAAGGCAAGCTTGCTGAGACAGACCTGATTAACCCCCATCCACTTGTTGGCATTGAGAAAGTTGGTCTTGTTCTGCCTTGATATCTTTCATAGAAATTCATGAATTACAGTAATTGAAAGGTTCTGACTACGGTGGCTTCCCTGTGTTATCTGATCTCCCTTATTGGATCCAAATTCTGAAAGCCTATTAGGGTATTGAATTACACATCTCTTTCTCTCCCCCTACCACCCTTCCTATTTGCAACCACTTCTCACTCAGTCTGAAATGTCAGAAAGAGCATGGCAGGTCAGGATTCCCCAGGTAAGCCAGCAAGACAGAGGACTTAATCCATTAACCCTTTTAAACCTGATAGATTTTTTTTTCTCCCTTCTCTGCTGTTTATGTTTGTTGATGACTTTTTCCTTCAGCTCTTGAAAAGATAATCTGAATTATGTTGCTTGGAAGAAGTAAGTCTTAAAGGAGTTAGCATTATCTGCCTAGTTTTTAATTGTTTGAGTGATCACCATAACTCCAATTAGATACAGCCAATAGCTTTGTTTAAAATAGTCAGATTAAATGGATTATTACTTCTTTTACATGGGCCAAACGGTTTAAGCCTTTGATAATTCTTTAGATAGAAAATGCTGGAGCTGGCACAGTGGCACAATAGGTTAATCATTCGCCTGTGGCACCGCTATCCCATATGGGCACAGATTCTAGTCCCAGCTGCTCCTCTTCCATTCAACTCTCTGCTATGGCCTAGGAAAGCAGTAGAAGGTGGCCCATGTGCTTGGGCCCCTGCACCCGCTCTGGCCATTGCAGCCATTTGGGGAGTGAACCAACAGAAGGAAGACCTTTCTCTCTCTCTCTCTCTCTCTCTCTCTCTCTCTCTCTCTCCCTCACTGTCTTTACCTCTCAAATAACATAAATAAAATCTTTAAAAACAATTCTAAACTAAGCCTTTGATTTTGAAGTTTCCTGTTGGATCCCTGAAACTCTCAAAAGAAAAGGCATTCAAATGGGAAAGATAATAACTGAGTTAATTTAGACTATGTAAAACACATTATTGGTTCATAGTATGATGCCACTTATATAAACGTGAGATATTTTGTGTTCTGGTATCTATAGGACAGAATTTATGTTTTATAGCACACATAACTTACCTACAAATTATGCTGGTTGTGTGATGGTGATGAGGAGGGGTGGGGAATATTTGCTGTTTCCCTCATTCCCAGTGTCAGCACTGGAGCTGGGAACTGGCTATCCCCTTCCGTACTTCCATTGTTAACCACAACCCACCCACCTTTGCATCCTGGAACTAAGGGTTCGAACTCCTAGGAGGGAATGATATTGCCATCTAGGTGGTGTTTTGAGCTATACCTCTATGCAGGGCACCCACATCAGGGACAGGAATCTACCCAGCAGACATGAGATAGGCACATACACATATCATTCTGGTTGCATAGCCACAACTGGATAAAGAGAGAAGAAAAAGGCAAACAGCAGGCTCAGTGAACAGGTTGTATTCTTTAAAGAGGGACTGACAAAGGCACTGACAAGCTAAACATTTAATAGACAGGCATTGCCAGGTTCAATGTGAATTGAAACCAGGAGATCCAGAGAGAAGGGAGGGTCAAAGTTAGGCACAGGTAAGGGCGACTATTTCTGCTGGATTAATACTCCTTGATCGTGGGTGCATAAATCTGTAAATATACCCATAATCTACAGGATCAAGGGTCCCTGGGACACATGGGAAGGTTTCAAGCTAGGGGTAAGAATGTTTACTCCTGGGGCAAGCACTGTGGCACAGTGAGTTAAAGCCCTAGCTGCTAGGCCTGCAGCAGCAGCATCCCATATGCATGCCAGTAAGTCCTGGCAGCTCCATATCCAATACAGCTTCCTGGTAATGCACCTGTGAAAGTAGCAGAAGATGGCCCCAGTCCTTGGACCCCTGTACCCATGTGGAAGACCCAGAAGAAGTTCCTGGCTCCTGGCCTCAGACTGACTCAGCTCCAAGCATTGTGGCCATTTAGGGAGTGAACTAGTGGATGGAAGACCTCTCTCTCTCTCTCTCTCTGTCCCTGCTTCTCTCTATAACTCTGTCATTAAAACAAGTAAAATAAATCTTACCAAAAAAACAAGAGAGAGAGAGAAGGTTTGCTCCTGTTCTCAGACATGTACCTGCCATGGGCTCCAGGATGCTATGCTCCCATAGCTCAGAAAATTGAGGGGCCCCTCAAATGGGAAGAGACAGAAAGCTAGGGGCACTTTTGTTTTGTGTTCACTTATTACAAATGGGTAATAAACTATATTAAGTGTGCACTCCATTGGAGTGCATTGTTGGGCAATGGAATTCCTTTGATACCCAAACCCTGAAGAAAAAAAATGCCTAGTCTTTTTCTTAACCATGGCATGGCAATGATACAAGCTGAAGGATGAAGAGACTTGGCCCCTATAAAGGAAGTATTCATTATAACAACATCGTTCAACTAGTTCAACTTCTGTTACAGGGCAGGGAATAGTCTGAGATCCCTTATGTCTAGGCATTTTTTTCTCTGTGGGATAAGCTAGACATTTGTCAGCTCTGTAAGGTAGATCAGCGCTTTTAGAAGCAGTTACTCTCAACACATCAGATGCCCACTTCCTCTGCCAACACAGAGCCTACTACACAGTCAACATCAATCCCTCTGTTTAGTGTTGCTGTTCCCTCATTCCTGATAGAAAGCAGGACACCAAAACACCAACCTCTATTTCACCCCTCCAAAGTTTCATGGAGGATTCCATAGTCCCACTCATGGCCAGGATTTTAGACACATAAAGGGAGACTTGGGAACATCTTCAGATGACCTTAACAGATATATAGAGGACATCCAGAGTTTGTCCCAAGTCCTTGAACTCAACTGGAAATTTGTTACTCCTAAATCAGACACTAACAGGGACTGAAATATAAGCTACTCTCCAAACTGCAGAGATTTTTCAGGTGAACTTTATTTACATTGCTGCCTGATCAGGGAGGCCAGAAAGAAATCTTCAAAAACAAACAAGGACCTTCATCAGACAACATAACGCAGAGACCAATAATTTAATATGTAATATTAATGACATCCTAGATGATGCAACCCTTAATGACATAAAAGAATAGTAGAAGATAAAGGTCAAGTGTTCAATATTCAGATAAGAACTTTCCACAAAATGTTTGTGGGATTGATATTTGTTGATTTTGACATCACTGAATCTGCTAAGAAGTTCATAGAGACCCTTGGCCATACATAGAAATATATGGACCTGCCAATACTTTTCAAGTAAAATTAGTTTACAAAAAGTTAAGAAAGATACCAAAATGGAGTGGAAACTAAATGAAAAGCTAAGTAATAGCAAGAAAAAGGGTAGCAGAAGATGCTGAAATGGAATCTCTAGAAGGAAAGAATTGACGCTTGCTGAAGTTTTCAGGTGACTTACATGAACAGACCTGCAGAGAAGATTGCACATCATTTACTCAAGTCACAGTGAAATAAAACCCCATCTGAAGGAATGCAGGCCAGACACTGGAAGAAGAAAAAGATAAAGTCAAGTCCATAGACAAATTTTCACTTCCTTTAACCTTTATACAACTTACAGGCCTCCTGGGATTCACAGGATTCTGACAACTTAGGATCCCCACATATAGGGAAACAGTCTGTCTTTTGTATTGACTAACAAAAATACCCAGATGGCAGGGACCCATATTATGAGGTGTGGCCCAGAGGCCCAACAGTCCTTCAATAGACTTTATTCAAGGCCACATATTTAAACTTCATAATGGGGAAATCCTTCAATCTATATAGGTAACAGTGAGAAAGGGATGACTTTAGGGGTGTTGACTCAGTTTAAGGGAACAGTTTAGCCCCCTGAGGGGTTTTAGCTAAGAACTTGTCCTCTTGATCAAAAGGTGGCCAGCCTATCTTGAGTGGTGGTTGCTATCATCCTCCTAATCCATGATGCCATCAAACTGTCCCTGGGACAAGAGCTAATACATACACCCCTCCACCCAGGGTTGCTAACCACAAAAAGAAGTCTATGCTTATGGCTGCTGGAGGACCCTGAAATCTAGCTCAAGACTTGCACCTCTCTCTAAATCCTGCTATTTTTCTCCCAGAACATGGCTGTGAACAGTTGGTTCTACAGGTCTAGACAGGCATAGAGTACTTCAAGTAGACTCCATTAGAGAACCTAGACTGGGCTGTCTTCAAAGACAGGAGTTTCTTTGTTGAATAAGGAGCCAACAGGCTGGATATGCTGTAATCACTCATTTATTAAATGAGGCCATCAGGAGCTCTCTTCTTCCTGGCACTAGCACCCAAATGGCAGAGTCGGTAGCTCTAAGAGGAACATTCAAGCTGAGCAAAAACAAAACAGTAAATATTTAAGATTCTAAGTATTCCCACTTCATCCTCATGCTCAAATGGTTATTTGGAGATGAAAAACACTTCCTGGCTGAAAACTGGTCCCCTATGAAATATTATCAAGAAATAGATTGTTATCTTTTTGTGTTCACTGTAAGGGACATCAACATGGTGCCAGTGAAATAGCTGAGGGACACACATTGGCAGATTTGGTTGCCATATCAGCTGCCATATTGACTTCTTCCCTTGAGCTTTAGAGACTCCTTTCATTTGGGAAAACCATAAACTAGACATCAAGACACAATACTCTGTGGAAGGTATACCACTGGCACTTAAGCAAATCTCATGCATACTCCTCAGCTTTCATATCTCAATCCCATCATCAGGCTGCAGCTATTTGGGAATAACCTTGATACTCAGTTTTTTTCATCACATTTTTCACCTGCTTAACCCCACAAATATTACATTGCTATGTGTGCAATGTAGTAAGGGCTCCAAAGCATCCCCTTGGGGCCAGCACTGTGGCACAGCAGGTTAACGCCCTGGCCTGAAGCTCTGGCATCCCATATGGGTGCCAGTTCCAGTCTCGGCTAATCCACTTCCAATCCAGCTCTCTGCTGTGGCCTGGGAAAGCAGTAGAAGATGCCCCAACTCCTTGGGCCCTGAACCCACAGGAGTGGTACAGGGAGACCCGGAAGAAGCTCCTGGCTCCTGGCTTCAGATCAGCACAGCTCTGGCCTTTGCCGCCATCTGGGGAGTGAACCATTGGATGGAAGACCTCTCTCTCTCTCTCTCTCTCTCTCTCTCTCTGCCTCTCCTCTCTCTGTGTAACTATGACTTCCAAATAAATAAAAAAATCTTTAAAAAAAAAAGCATCCTCTTTATTTTGGGTAACATGCCCATGAAAACTCCACCTTAGATTCAGAGTTGGATACTCCATTTACAGAGATCTCTTTTGGTTTGTTGGTGTCCCTACTTTGTACAGATCCATCTTTTTTTTTTTTTTTTTTTTTTTTTTTTTTTTTTTACAGGCAGAGTGGACAGTGAGAGAGAGAGACAGAGAGAAAGGTCTTCCTTTTGCCGTTGGTTCACCCTCCAGTGGCCGCTGCGGCCGGTGCACTGCGGCCAGCTCACTGCGCTGATCTGATGGCAGGAGCCAGGTACTTATCCTGGTCTCCCATGGGGTGCAGGGCCCCAAGTACTTGGGCCATCCTCCACTGCACTTCCCTGGCCACAGCAAAGAGCTGGCCTGGAAGAGGGGCAACCGGGACAGAATCTGGCGCCCCAACCGCGATTAGAACCCGGTGTGCCAGCGCCGCAAGGCGGAGGATTAGCCTAGTGAGCCGCGGCGCCGGCCAGATCCATCTTAAATCTAATTCTTATGGTTTACCAGGGATGGGGGACCAGGATAAGAGCCATTTTAGCCCAAAAATGTCTAATAACTCATTGGGTTTTGAAAAATCTCTAGGTATTATCCACCCTCACTGCCCAACATGGCATAACAGTTGCATTATTAAATGAAACATGTTACTTTTGGATTAATATATTCTACCAGGTGGAGGAAAATGTACAGGTTCTAAGCACAATACGAGGCTCATAGGGAACCTAAGCAAAAAGGCAGTCTCAAGTCATTGGTGGCTATACTCTCGCTTGTCCTATTTAGGACTCTCTAATAATGGATATAGATTTTTTTTTTTCCTTTGTACCTCCTCTTTGGATTTTTGTGATACTGCTTGTGTTTGGGCCCTATATACTCAACCTTCTTGTATAGATTATCTTTCTTGTATAAAGGATGTAAAATATGTAAAACTCCGGATTGTTCTACAGATGGAAGCACAAATGCAAACCTTCTATCATGGATCCCTGGACAGACTTCTTGGTGGGGAACTCTGACTGCTGCTTAAAGATGTAGCTGCTCTCCAGCTTGAAGTAGTCAGTGTGCCTGTCAGCTATTCTCCCTAATGGGAGTTAGGGTTACCTTGTCAGAGGAAGAATTGAGAGAGACATATGCTTCGATCTAGGTAGACAGGGACCAGGGGGCCCCTGCATAGCATTTGGAGATTTTTCTTGGATAACCTCAGAAAAGTCAAACAACTGGTTTCTGTGAAGACTGTTGATGTTATGTGCTGGTCCTGTTAATCAAGGTTTTTTTGTGCTGTTGTAACTGACCTAAGTGACAAGAATTTTACATGTCTGGGTGGAAAGTTTTAATGTGTTTTTCATCATATTCACTGAGTCTCAATTGAACATTTAACTTTCATCCAATTAATCAATCAAAATCATCACTTCTCAGTGCCTCTCCCAGAGGCACAGACAATCTTGTGTGAAATTCTTCTTTTGTTTATCATATTTTTAAAGATCTACTTAAGAGTTACAGGGAGGATATCTTCCATCTGCTTGTTCATTCCCCAAGTGGTTACAAAAGAGAGGGTTGAGAAAGGCCAAAGCCAGGAGCCAGGAGATCCATACAGGTCTCTCACTGGGATGGCAGGATCCCAACCACTTGCACCATTTTCTGCTGCTTCTCCCAGACCAGTAGCAGCGAGTTGATTTGAAAGTAGAGCAGCCAGGACAAACTGGCATCCATATGAGATGCCAGCACTGACAGAACAACTCTATATGCTATGCCATACTGCCAGTCCCCAGAAACTTCTGCTTTTACCGCCTATAAAAACCTTAGACAATCAACCTTCAGTGCTTCCCTTCTTCAGTGTCTCCTTCTGGGGCTGCTGAGAACTTTTTATTTCACATTTGCTTTCTCTGCTTTTTAATTATTTTTTAGATATACTGCCTTACACATTCTTCCTTGTTCAGGCTCCTAATTCCTCATGTTCATAAGATGCAAACTTATCTGATCAGAACCACAGACTACTGCAACATGTCCATCTCAAAAGCATAAGTAACATACATAAAATAGGCACATAGAATCATATCAAAGTAAAAAGCATCTCTACATCAAAGGAAAAACCAAGTAAACAGACAATTTCCAAAAGAAAATCTTTGCAAACTGCACATCTATATGATACAAGGATAATATCCCTTTAAATATAAGGAGCTCAAGTCATTAGTAATAAAACAAATCATGTAATTTAAAAATGGGCATAGAACTTGAATAACTTCTAGCAACAGGACATAAAAATGGCCAACATGTATATGAAAAAATGTTCAAGAAAACTAATATTAAGAGAAATTAAAACGAAAACTACAATGAGAAAAGAATGTAAATTATTACAGCCATGATGGAAAACAGTAGGGAGATTTCTCAAAAAATAAAAAATAGTACCAGCACTAAATTCAGCAATGAAGTCAGTATGTCAAAGAACTATATGTATGCCTATGATTATTGAAGCAGTATTCCCATAAACTAAAAGTAAAATCAAGGAATGGGTTTATTAATAGGTAAAGAAATATGAAGAATTATTCATGGATTAAAAAAGAAAGAAATCTTTTCATTTATGGCAATGTAGCTGAACCTATAGGATGTTAAGCTAAATGAAATAAGCCAGGTACAAAAAAAAGTTGCATGGTCTCATTCATATGTTAAATAAAAAAATGATCTCTTAGAAGTCGAGAACATAATGGCAGTTACCACGTACTGTGGTGGTTGTGGGTAGAGGTGGGGAGAAGTTGGTCAAAGGTTATAGGTTTTTTCAGATAACCTCAAGAGATCTATGTGAAATATAGTGACTATTGTTTATGCATTATTATGTCATTGAATACTGGTAAGAGTGGATGTAAAATGAGCTCATCACAGAAATAACAATTAGAAATGTGCATATGTTAATTATTTAGGATTGTTAATTCTGCAGTGTAAATATACTTCAAAACAACATGGTCTATATGGTAAATAAGTACAATTTTATCTGTTAAAAACAGAATACGTTGTTCACTATCAATCATGTATTTTTTTTTTTTTTTTTGACAGGCAGAGTTAGACAGTGAGAGAGAAAAAAAGAGAGAGACAGAGAGAAAGGTCTTCCTTTTTCCGTTGGTTCACCCTCCAAGTGTCTGCTACAGTGGCACGCTGTGCCAATCTGAAGCCAGGAGCCAGGTGCTTCCTCTTGGTCTCCCATGCGGGTGCAGGGCCAAAGAACCTGGGCCATCCTCCACTGCACTCCCGGGCCACAGCAGAAAGCTAGACTGGAAGAGGAGCAACCGGGACAGAATCTGGCGCCCCGACCGGGACTAGAACCCAGTGTGCCAGCACTGCAGGTGGAGGATTAGCCCAATGAGCCGCGGCGCCAGCCAAATCATGTATTTTTAAAATATTTGTTGATTGATTGATCTCAAAGGCAGAGTGATAGAGGGAGGGAGGAAGAGAGAGAGAAAATGAGAGAACTTCCATCCTCTCCAGCACTCCCCAAATTACTGTCATAATCAGGTCATGGTCAGGAAGAAGCCAGAATCTAGAAACCCCTTTGCTGCCTTCCCAGATGCATTTGCAGGAAGCTGTATTGGAAGCAGAGAATCCAGGCTTGAACTGCTACTCTGAAAAGGGATGCCACAACCTAAGTAGGGTTTATCCTGCTATGCAGCAATGCCAGGTCCTCAAACATGTATTTTAAAATAGATTATTGATAATTACAATAAGTGTTTTGATATTCTCATGAAAAATAAATCAATTTTTTGTTTTGGGAGAGTTTATTTGAATTTTTGGAGTTTATTTTTTTCCTGATCATTATTGTGGTTCAGAAGTAAATATCCTTTTCACTATAATATTGGTAACAAATTATGTTTTGGAATAAAATTTCAGTTGCAATATTATGTAAACCATTGTTTGCAAATAATATTGCTTTTTTAAATTTTTGGATATGCAATGTTCCTGTGGAAGGGCCCTATTAGTAAGACTGTAAAAGGATGTTTAAACTTAAATTATGATAATCATGGATATACTGTGAGTTTAATCTATATTCAATTTACCAACCTGAGGCTTCATCTTAGTTATATGTAGTAATTCAAACAAAGATAGAAATGTAACAGAAATACTCCAAATTTCTTATGTTCCTTTTAATTAGAATTGTTATTAAAATAGTTCAAAAATTGTGTATTTGGAGAGTGTTTGACTTGGATTCCTATTTCTCTTTTTTGTTTCCATGTTACATAAATATAATTTCTATGTGCAGAATTGCTTTCAGGTCAGGCACAAAGTATATTTTTACAGTGTTCCTTATTTTGTAGCTAAATCATAAATTTATCACAAAAGATATTTCCAAACATGAAAATATGTAATTTAAAATTAAATAGAAATGGTGTTCCTTATAAAATTAAGCATATACTAGTATTTTAAGTTTTATCATATTAACCACATTTTGCTTTGGCTATCTATTTTAAAGTAATTCTTAAAAATAGCTTGCTTTCATAAATATTATAAAATGAAATATTTTATGATTAGTGATATTGCCATATATTCATTCTCAAACTTTGAAGTATGCAATCACACTTACACAAAATCAGTAACGCAGTTTGAAAAATGGTATTTATTGCCACATATTTAGACAGTAGAAAATTACACTCGTGGTCAAAAAATGAATTTCCTGTTATTGCTTGTTTTGAAGAGTCAAAAGTGATTCAACCTTTGTTACTCTGCTTTGAAGCCTCTTGGTTCAAGTGGAATCTACCATTTAATAACAAGAATATCTTTCATATTTATCATCTAAATTCTTTTATGTTATTCCTTTGTCTTTTGTCATTCTAGATATCTGAAGAAGGAGAGTTCACTGGAAATATGACACTATGTGACAAAAATGATGTAATGCCTATAGGCAGGTAGGATGGGGGTAAAAAATAAAACTGACCTCTCTAAATTCTCTTGGTGGCAGAATTTTAACAAATTGCAGGGAAGACAACTTAAATTAATGTAATGAACAAACAGGTGAGCAGCACACTCTAAAGAATCCTTTAATCTAGTTTCAAAAGAGATGACAATTAAGTAAAAACCTGCAGAGCATGATTGCAATTACACAAACCCCCTGCTTTGCAAACTGTCTGAACTTAATCAGGCATGATTTCTTGCATAATAACAAAAACAAAGAACATGTTAAATAAGAACTTGCAAACCCCAGGGAGCAAACTGAATAGCTGAGAGATACAGTCCATATATGGTAGATGAGTGTATGTATCAATTGTTCAGACAAGTCTTATGGGGGAGATCAGCAAGACAGGTGATTATGCATATATAATTATATAATATTATATTTCTTTTTGAGAACAGTAACTAAAATCCTCTATGATATTTTCTGCTAAAGATTAAAGAAAATGAACTCTGTTCACAAGGGCTGATAATCTGTATTTATTATTTAAAGAATGTGAATAACAGGATTTTATACAATTTTTTACAAGGGTACTTATGAAATAAACAGAAGTGACACTACATTTTTTTTTGCCAACTTTTCTCAACGAGCCCTGAACAGCAGGCCAAGAAATTTTTAATTAGAGAAAAAGAATAACCCTCTTATTAATAAAGAGCTGTTATCACAGATGCAGGCACATTGCGGATAACAACAGCCTCCTACATAGCAAATCTATCTCCCTGCCACATCTGGTAGTCCCTTTCCTAACACTGTATTGTTTATCCTATGCCATTTAAAATCTATAGAACAGTTTATTTTCACAACATATTTTAAATAAATACCAATAGTTTTACTTTATTGGTTTATGTATTGAATTCAAAATACCTAAAAATTTGAAAATCCAGTAAAACATCTAGAAAATGTAACATTTGGTACATAGTTATCTTACTTTCTAGTAAGATAATATAAAATAATGCTACAATGTTGGGCCAGCCTTGTGGAACAGCAGGATGCCTGCATCCCATGGGGGTGGCAGTTCATGTCCTGTGTCTGCTCTGCTTCCTATCAAGCTCCCTGCTAACACACCTGCGAATATAGCCAAGGTCTTTGGCCCCTGCACTCTTGTGGAAAACCTGGATGGGGTTCCAGTGTCCTGATTTTGGATTGGCACAGCCCAGCCATTCTATTCATTTGGAGAGTTAACCAGATGGAAGATTCATTCTCTCTCGCTCCCCCTCTCCTCTGTCTTTCCCACTCTCTCTTTAACTCTTCCTTTCAAATAAATAAATATATCTTTGAAAAACATTAAAACATAACATTAATTTAAAAGTAATAAGAGCCAGCGAACATGTAGCTCTGAGATGAGTACTCCAACATTCTGATATATATCTCCAAATTTTCTATATTTTGTCATTTCTGGATCATTTTATTTGTAGATTTTTTTAAAATGGGCACTATGTGTTTTTTTGGGTATTGCTTTTTAAATCTTAATATTATATATTAATAACTGTGTATCAGTTTAATGTTTTTCAGAAATAGTCTGTTCTGTGAATACACAAGTAATATATTTAATTGCATTTAGTATTCATATTTCCATATAATACCCATGTTTTCTTATTAAAGTAACACAAGTAATTTTCTCTTATTTAAATCTTTTTTGCATCTCTATTTTTTTCTGAGGAGTAATTAAAGTGGAATATTGTTCATCAATATATTAACCTGTTAGGACTGCTGATACACATTACACTCAAGTTTTTGTGATAAATAAGTTTTCAAGGTCGGCACTGTGGCATAGCAGATTAAATTGCCATCTACAGTGCCGAAATCCCACATGGGCACCGCTTCAAGTCCTGACCACTCCAATTCCATTCCACTATCTGCTAATGTGCCTTAGAAAGCAGTGGAAGATGACCCAACTGCTTGAGCCATTTGGAGAGTGAACCAGCAGATGTAAGATTCTCTCTCTCTCTCTCTCTCTCTCTCTCTCTCTCTCTCTCCTCCTTCTGCCTCTCCTTCTCCCTCCCTACCCTCCCCCATCCCATAATTCTTTCAAATAAATAAACAAATTTTATAAAAAAAGGTTTTTGGAATAAACAGTAATGTCTATCCTTGATTTCATAATAAAACTGTATTTAACCACATAAGAAACTGCCAAATAGTCTTCCAAAATGTAGTATTTTTGTTAACCAACAATGAATGGGAGTTTTCTGCTCACAGTGTTGTCAGAATTTGCAATTGTCATTTTAAAGAATTTAGCCATTCAATAGATATAAATTAGAATTGTACCATTGCTTTTACTATTAATTCCCTAAAGAAATATATTATCAAGTAATTTTTCATAGACTTACCTATCTTATTGGTCAGTTTATCATTATAACAAAAAGCCTAGGAAAAGCCATTAATGAAGGAAAGTTATTTTGGTTCACAGTCTAAGTGCAGGCGGGTTCTGTTAACTCAGTCACTCTGAGAGGATGGAAGATAAGTTCACAGTGTGTGTGAAAGCAGTCACATGAAGCCTGGGACCACAGAGAGGCGAGGTGTAACTCAGCTTTTATAACCAAAGCTCTCTTGTGAATTTCCTTCATAGAGCAAGCTGCCAATGAACTTGGACCTCCCACTAGGCCCACATCCTAAACAACATTGTTCGATTAGGTTCCCACTCTCTTAATAAGATTAATTTATTGAATTGGTGTTGAGCAATCTTCATGAATTTGTAAAACAAATATTGTTCAGACCAAAGCATTTATCAAAATAGCCAAAAGTGCATTGCCAATCTCAAGATATAGTAACCTTTAGTATTTCTCTAAGTTTTATAATATTGAATTTAAATTAGGTCTATATTTCATTTCAAGTTAATTTTGTGAAAGTCAGAAGGACATTTCTTGATTCTTCTTTTTCATTTTATTTTCTTGTATGTGAGTGTCCAAGAAAAATTAACATAGGATCACTGTGGAAAAGAACATAGATTCTCCATTGATTTAACTTTGTGTCTTTTTCAAAGACTGGTTTGTCTGTCTTATGTTAACATACTGTTCCACTGTTCTATTGGTCTATGCTTTTTTGCCAATAACAAGCTGTCTTGACTATGGTAGCTTTATACTAAGATCTGAAGTGGAATAGTGACACTTCTCCAACTTTGTTCTTCATCCTCATTATTTTGTCAGCAAATCTGATTTTTTTGTCTTTCATAAAAACTTTAGAATCAGTCTATATATATGCAACAAAGACTTTGCTGAGATTTTGAACTGAAATTGCATTTGTGTTAGATTTATCTGATCAGTGGTTGGAATATGATATGTATTGCAGGTATATATTGCAGATTTTTAATTTCTGGTGTGTTTCTATTTTGTCTCTCCATATCTTTTGATTTCCTTAAACACCCTTCCTTGGTCTTCCTCTCTCTCTCTCTCTCTCTCTCTCTCTCTCTCTCTTTTGGGAGAGAGAGCTGCCAGGATTTCTGCATGGGTTCCAGGAATCAAACCACTTGAGCTATAACCCGTACCTCATAGAGTCTGTTTCACAAATTTCCCTTCAGGACCCAGAGCTGGGCACTGAACCAAGGCACTCTAATATGGGATTCAGAAGTCACAACTGGAGTCCAACCAGGCTAAATTCTTACCTCACTTATAAGCTTTTCAAACTATAACTCAGTGTTACTGAAACTCTGCTGATATGGTAGAAACTGGATTAGGGAGAGGAAATGTATATGCTTGCGTTTAAGTTTCAGTCTTCTGATGGTTCTCTAAACTTGCTCTAACATTCACTCATATTTCTCATGTTTCATTGCCTCATTTGAAACAAGAAGAGTAGAGTGTACTGTGATAGCGTAATTTTGCTTCACTCTGCATGAATTAATGTTCTGGTTAAGCCTTTGTCTTTGCTGATTAGGATGTGCAATGGAGAACGTTCTTGCATTATTTGAAATGGCTAATTTTGTACTCCTTTTGACAGAAACAAACACTTTTTTCTTCCTCTTCATTCTGAGAATGTAGTGATGCCTGGGTACTTCATCTACATGATCATGGCTTGGCTCAAGTGAAAAAATTAAAACATGAATATAAATTTCCTGAGTATATTAAATAAAATATCTTTTTTCTTGTATATATTAGATAAGTTTTATTACAGAAAGCTAGACAATATTGTTATTTATGCTTTATCTTGTAAATTAAAATTGTTTGAATTTCACTTACAACTATTTCCAAAAATTGATTTTAATCCTCCTCCCTTGAAATTGTGTTTTCATAGCAATCTTAATTAAATTTCATAGCATTCATAAAAGTAACTAAAATAAAAATTCTATGATCTTCTTCAAATCTATGAATTTCAATCTAAATAATTAAAGTTGCTTATTGAAAATCATGATATCAGAAAAATGTTGTAAAAGAAGGTTACAGCTCTAATCTTCAGAAATACAGAACTTGCAATACCCATAGACATGAATACCTTTCTAGGAGCCTTCAGATTCTAGCAGAGATTCGAGAACACTAGTGGTTCAGGAACTCCAAGCATGGATTCATTGAATAGGGTAAGAAGAACAGTTTCATTTTATCTGTGCCTCCTGATCCTAGGACAATACAGTTCGGTTGCAAGAGAGTCCCCTTGGCCTGTGATTTCCCCACAAGGGAAAATGCAACTTTCCCAAGCTTTTATGATGCCACCCAAGAGGGCCACTTCTGCCATGGTACACCCAGAATAGTAATGATATCAACATAGCTGAATCATTCAGACGAATGCAGGGAAAAAGGATGAAGCATATACATATGGCGACCAACAGGTACATTAAAAATGTTGGACAAAAATAATCATCAAGAAATTAAAGGGACTGGCACTGTGGTGTAGCAAGTTATGCCACCTTCTGCAGCGCCAGCATCCCATGTGGACGCCAATTCGATTCCCAGGTGCTCCACCTCTGATCTAGCTCCCTGCTAATGCACCTGAGAAAGCAGTGGAAGATGGCCCAAGTGCTTGGGCCCCTGCACTCTCATGGGAGATCCAGAAGAAATTCCTGGCTCCTGGCTTTGGAGCTGTTGAAGCCATCTGGGGAGTGAACCAGCTGATGGAAGAGCTCGCTCGCTCACTTTCTCTTTCTATCTCTCCCTCTCCCCCTCTGTAACTCTGCCTTTCAAATAAATAAATATTTAAAAAAAAACTATAAATAAAAACCACAGTGAGCTATCACCTTATTCTAATTTGAATGGCTATTATCAATTAAAAAAAAGCAAAAAAATAACAAGTGCTGGTGAGGAAGTGCTGATGAGGATGTACAGAAAGGATACACTTGCACACTCTTGGTTTGAATATAAGAGAGTAACAATTAATGTGGGCTCTGACACTGTGATGTAGTGGGCTAAGCCTCTGCTTGTGGCACCAACATCCTATATGGGCGCTGGTTCATATCCTGGCTACTCTTCTGATCCAACTCTCTGCTATCCAACTCTCTGGTCTGGGAAAGCAGGGGAAGATGGTCCAAGTCCTTGGGCACCTGCACCCACATGGGAAACCCGGAAGAAGCTCTTGGCTCCTGGCTTTAGAGCGGCACAGCTCCAGCCATTACAGCCAACTGAGGAGTGAACCAGCGGATGAAAGATCTCTCTCTCTCTCTCTCTCTCTACCTCTGCCTCTTTGTAACTCTGCCTTTCAAATAAATAAAATAAACATTTAAAATAAAAAAGGTACTCTAGAAATTATTTTAAGTAAGGAGTCTAATCCAATTATAATGAAGTAAAAATTCACTACTTTGTTATATTTGAGCAAAAATAACTTTAAATTAGTGAGCAGTTTACATTATAAAAAATTGGAGGCATACTAGTTATATAAAATTTCTAAAAATGTACTATTTTCTAATAGTACATCTTTTGTTCAATAAACTGTTAATGGCCTAAATTCTCACAGAACTGTATTAGTATATGCTTGAATGCAGTAAAATTCTTGTATTTTATGCAGTATTTATGGAGAAATGACCTGTGGAATTAATGTAGCATATATTTATGTTTTTTATGTTTTCTAGGCAGATTGTTTTATATCTAACAGACTCTGTTTTCCATTATAAAATTTATAATTTTATTTATAGTACAGTCATATTTTTATTGTATATTTATATTGCAATCGCTACAACTGTTTTTGAATTTGTGAAACCTTGACTTCTATGAACATTTAGAAAATGCTATATATTAACTATAGATTTTTTATTTTTTGTTTTTCAAAGACAAATAATTTATTATGTTGTAGACTAATGTTCTTATAGACAAAGAGTGATTATAAAAATTCATTTTTTGTGTATATATAAAGAGTTCGACTTCAATAACAAAAATTCAAATGAAATGATTTTAAACAATAACACATTTCTAGAATCAAGAAATTTCTATTTGCATTAATACAGGGGTTCACTTTGTTTTCAAAGATATGAGTCCTTTCTTTGCATTCAAATTTTGCTTCATTGCAAATGTTTTTTTCCAGGTAACTTTTCTCAATGTCTTCATGATCTCAAGAGATCTACTATAATACCAGACTTAACATGCAAACCCCAAAATATTTATTCAAAAGAGGAATATATTTTATAATGAACTAGGAAAATCAATTCCAAGAATTGTCTCAACATACTTCCCCTTATATGAAAATATGGCTTGGCATAGTTATACTCAGTACCAAGGGAAATTGGACTAGTACAATTGAACTAGCATAATTTTAATTCCATTCTTCAGTTAAAGCCGTGCTCCATGACTCTTGAATCCAAATGAAGCTATATTCTTGATAAACAAAAACAAAAACAGGATTTTTTGTTAATAAGGATGAAAGTGCAAATATTTGTTGGAGGTCAGAAAAATTATTTTTCAACTGTTGCCTATTTGGAAAGCTAAAATGCTGTACTATGTCATAAATTTCAATGTAGGAAAAAGGGTAGGGAATAAGTAATGACAGAAAAAAAATTACTATTTTGACATAATTAGGTACTGGTGTTAATTCATTTGATGTAATATAAGCTGACTTTAATAAATCAGTTGACACCATTTCTCAAAAATCTTACTAAGATATTAATTGAAATTGGCTTGGATATGAGCACTGTGACATAAACTAAAACTGACTAACAGACCATAAACACAAACTAATGATAAATGGCAATGCACTGAGGAGCTGCATGCAGTGTTTTCCCTTTAGAAAATGGAACATGTTTATGAGAACCAAGAGAACCATATTTTTATCAATGTGAATTATAATTTAATTTTTACAAAGAAATTATAATTGCAAGTTAATTATTTCAAATAATTTTTACATTGTCTGTTCTTATTGCTTAGAACTTTTAAGGATATTTAAAGCTGTGGTTGAGATAATCCCTGTATCAGTTAACTTCCTAGCAAAGTTAAGGATTGTGGGATTTATGGTTTGAAACATATTCCCCTTAAATGGTTTTTCTGGTGTTGGTCAAAGTGTCAGCACCTTTGAATGAAGAGGTCATTTAAACCTATCTTTTTAATTTTTTTTTTCCTGAATTTGTTTACTTATTCTTACTTTTATCTTTTGGGTTGCACTTCTGTTTCTTAATATTCTGCTTATATAGACTGTCTGATTTTTATTATTTATTTAATTAATTATGTCAAAATAAACTGGACAATCTAAGGAAAAACAATCTCTGTGTTCAGCAGGATTACAGACAACTAGAGAAATTGTTTCTTGGACAAATCCCTGGCTTATTTATTTACAATTTTTACACACAGCTTGTTATTTTATCAGCATTGTTCTAAGGTCTATACAATATTTCACATATTGATGGACAGAATGAACACTTATATTAACCTTTTTTTTTTTGACAGGCAGAGTGGACAGTGAGAGAGAGAGACAGAGAGAAAGGTCTTCCTTTGCCGTTGGTTCACCCTCCAATGGCCGCCGCGGCTGGCGCACTGCAGCCGGCACACCATGCTGATCCGATGGCAGGAGCCAGGAGCCAGGTGCTTTTCCTGGTCTCCCATGGGGTGCAGGGCCCAAGCACCTGGGCCATCCTCCACTGCACTCCCTGGCCACAGCAGAGGGCTGGCCTGGAAGAGGGGCAACCGGGACAGAATCCGGCGCCCCGACCGGGACTAGAACCCGGTGTGCCGGCGCCGCTAGGCGGAGGATTAGCCTAGTGAGCCGCGGCGCCGGCCTTATATTAACCTTTAATAATAAAATAGTATTTTCTCATTTAGGGAAATTCAAGCCTTTACTATTTTCCCCATTATATTCCCCGAATACTCCAGACTGCAGGGTTTTAATATTCAGTCATAAAAATGGTAGAGCAAATGATAAAAGTTGGGGTTTCAAAAATCACCATGGACCTATCATACTAGTCTGATGAGCATGAAGCTTTTTTTATATTAAAAAGAAAAATGTTATGTTTCATTAAATCTACTATTATTTTAGTTTTTGTTACATTCAAAAAAGTATTAATATAATTTGTACAACTATTTAAAAAGGAACATCTCTTTCAATCAAATACTTGTGCATACCACCTACAAACACACACATGCATACAAACATACAATCAAATACATTTTAAATTGATAAGTTAAAATTAAACTGAAATAAGTGGTGAATGCCTTCTGATCTTTAATGTAATTGTAAGCTCCAAACATGGATAGTCTTTCAGTCATGATATTTGAATTGCATGCCTGAAGGAAAAAGTAAGAAGAACTGGAAACCCAATGAGGCTGATTTAGCTTCCTGTAAGTAGCCTTCCCAATGTCTTACAATATGCTTTGCTTGAAATTAGCAAATTATAAATTTTTCAAGATTACACATAAAATTGACCATTTAGTCTTCTCTTGAAGAAAAGGCCATAATGGATGATTGCTAATTAAGGACTCTACAACAATATATATCACTGGATAAAATGAAAAGTCGGTATATCAAAGCTGATATACTTTCCTAAAGCCCTGATATCAACATGCTTATTTTTGAAAAGTCACAATTAACTTTTTCTAGTATTTGTGTGTGCTTAAAGGTTCAGATTCTAAATAAATACAATTAATTCTTCTCATGATCAGTTATATTGCAGACTGGAAGCAAAATGATCTCAAACTGAATTGTAATAAACCCTTGTCTACTTGGGATGCCCAAGTTAATGTTAGAGTGGTGAAAGGCTAAATATAAATACTGTGTCACACACATATGCACATTCTTAAGGCAAAGAATATCATTAGATTATGCTCTCAAAACACCCTATGCATGTCTCAAGCAAGGCCAACATAATGTTAAAACACTTCATATAACAACCAACCTTCCTCCTCCTATGCTCATGCCCCTTTTGTGAGTAATCTCCATGATCAATGTGAGAGGGCTCTAACACATGAATTACTCAAAGCCATGAAGATCAAGTGTTGTCAACTGCACATTAGATTTTTCATAGCAACTGCTGTAGATTTTGTAAGTTTAAATCCCTCAATTATCTTTTAATATGTGAATCCATCCTGCGATATAAAATTTTTCTCCTTCTGACAATATGACAAAAATAGAATTATAGAAAAAAATTAACCATCATAAATCATCTTTTGAAAAAATTCTGTTATTTTAATTGAAAGTAAAAGTGAAAAAGAGACAAAAGAAAAAGAAAAGTGATATATCAAATGACTCATTCTCTAAATCCCCACAATATCACGGTCTTAAGTTACCGCTTGAAAACACAATGTTGGGCCGGCGCCGCGGCTCACTAGGCTAATCCTCCGCCTTGCGGTGCTGGCACACCGGGTTCTAGTCCCGGTCGGGGCGCCGGATTCTGTCCTGGTTGCCCCTCTTCCAGGCCAGCTCTCTGCTGTGGCCAGGGAGTGCAGTGGAGGATGGCCCAAGTGCTTGGGCCCTGCACCCCATGGGAGACCAAGATAAGTACCTGGCTCCTGCCATCGGATCAGCGTGGTGTGCCGGCTGCAGTGCGCCAGCCGCGGCGGCCATTGGAGGGTGAACCAACGGCAAAGGAAGACCTTTCTCTCTGTCTCTCTCTCTCTCACTGTCCACTCTGCCTGTCCAGAAAGAAAGAAAGCAAACACAATGTTGGCCTGTGCTGCGGCTCACTTGGCTAATCCTCTGCCTGTGGCGCTGGCACCCCGGGTTCTAGTCCCAGTTGGGGCTCCGGGAACTAGTCTCAGTTGCTCCTCTTCCAGTCCAGCTCTCTGCTGTGGCCCAGGAGGGAGGTGGAGAATGGCCTAAGTGCTTGGGCCCTCCACCTTCATGGGAGACCACGAGGAAGCACCTGGCTCCTGGCTTCGAATCAGCGCAGCTGGCCTTAGCGGCCATTTGAGGGGTGAACCAACAGAAGGAAGACATTTTTCTCTGTCTCTCTCTCTCACTGTCCAACTCTGCCTGTCCAAAAAACAAAACAAAACAAAACAAACCAACAAAAAAAAAAAAAGAAAACACAACATTGGTGTATCTAGAACTGCCCAGAATCAATGTCAATCTTAAGTTTTACAATTACTCTACCTTTATCAAACACACATGCATCATAGAAAAATCCAATTGAGTTAGTATAATTTGATACTGGTATTGTAAGGTGAATGTAGGAATATTTACTAAAGTATAAAAATAAATATGGGTGGCTGATAATACAAAATTAGCTCTAAATGTGCACTTTGTTGATGAATATTTTCATGGAAAATTGTAAATTTTATTTTCTCATTCATTTAAAAGCTATGTTAGCCTTTATTGAGACATGGTATTTGTTACATTTCTGTAGGAAAATGTATGTTGTTTAAGAAATCAGTTGGTTTGGAGTTTGTGTAAAATAATAGAGAATCGGTTATATACTTAAGACTATGTTTGATATTCTGTTATTAATTTCAATATTTTATTCTTTTGTAATTACCAATCAATTCTAAAAATTCAAAAGTCAAAAAGACCACAGCAAGTTACTTATGAAGGCTTATATAATTTTCATTAAAGACTACAATTCAAGGATTAACAGCAAAAATTTTAAGTATATTTTACTTTTAAAATTTTTAAGGTTTATGTATATATTTTGCAAGTCAGATTTACAGAGAAAGGGAGTTAAAGAAGGAGAGAATCCATCTGCTAGTTCACTCCCCAGATACCTGCAACACCCAGTGCAGGGCCAGGCCAAATCCAGGAGACAGAAGCTTTGTCCAGGTTTCCCATATGGGTGGCATCTGAGCACTTGGGTTATTTCTACCGCTTTTCCCAGGCTATTAGCAGGGAGCTGGATCAGTGGAACAGCTGGAATGCAAACTGACACTCATTTGAGTTGCTGACATTTAGCTGGTAGCTTTACCCACTTGCCACAACACCATCTTTAAATATATTTTAAAGATTTTGCTGAAGGTAATGTATAGAATAAACCATTATTTCGATTTATTATGTCTTAGTAGGTAAAATTCTGATAGTTCACCACAATAATATTCAATTTGAAACAATTCACTTAATATGTAAATACACAAATGATAAAATTGAATGGAGTCTTAGAAAGTAGCATTTTATACTAGAGTGAAAATTAGGCTAACATTTTTTGGCTAAATTTAAACAAGATTGGTTCAGAAAACTCTACCTACACAAATATAAAAATATTTTCTCTTCACCACATATGTGGGAGTTTTCAAACTCATTTTCAAATTTTGCATTATGACACTGATAAAATAAGTGTATCCAGTTCTTTGACTTTAAACTTTGGTAGTTAGAGAGACCTGAATGTAAGGATCAGTGCAGCATGTGGACAGCAATATACAACCTTCATGAAGAATATGACTAAATAGCAAGTTGGAATGAACCTCGTCCCTGCTCTGATTTTATGTTTTTTATTTTCTATATATCCATCTATCCACAAACTCAACAGATAAAAATTTAGCCATTTATTATCTTATGATTTTATAGTTCAGTGACATGAACAGCTGTCCTTGCCATTTTTTCTGCTGTTCGTGCTATTGACTGTGTTCGTTATGGGATGTTCTATAGGTTGCTGGACTGGTCTGTAGGATACCTTCCCTGATATGATTGGCCTGGAAGACTGGGCTCAGCTCTTTCCATGGAGTTTCTAGAGTTCTCCACATATCACTTCTGACAAGTGACCAGGCTTCTCACGCAGGAACTTTAAGTTTCTACCTCAAGTCTTTCAAGACCCTGGAAGTAAAACCCGACAGTGTCCAGGGAGTGGAAACTGACACAATGTCCATTCTGCCATATTCTATTGGAAAGAACATTTAAGTAGCCAACTCAGATTGAAGTGGAGGAGAGAGCTCATGACTTGATAGAAGCATGTAAAATAACTTACTACCATTTTTATCTACTATTAACTCTGTTACAGAAAATGTCCATATATAATTACATGAATCTGACTTTTATGATAGAAATATTATTTTACATATTCAACATTATTTATGGTAACAGCTATTTAAGGTATCTACTTTGCAATGGGTCTATTTTTATACTGGCTCTTCTTCATGTATTATATCCTAAGTAAACACCAAAATCAAAAATAGACTATTTTAGCTGAATGTTATAATTTCCCTATCTTCAATTATGATCACATTGCTCAATACATGTTCTAAATTATTTTCTGAAAGATTGATAAGTTTATATGTTTTATAAATAAATATGAATATAACCATAAATGTATATATATATACTAATATATATGTAACCTTTCAATAAGTTGGCAATTTTTCTCTGTGTATAACAAGAAAAGCTGATGTTATTGTAATTTTGTAATAATTGTAATGATAGGGCTGGCGCCACAGCTCAATAGGCTAAGCCTGCGGCGCCGGCATACCGGGTTCTAGTGCCAGTCAGGGAGCTGGATTCTGTCCCGGTTGCTCCTCTTCCAGTCCAGCTCTCTACTGTGGCCTGGGAGTGGAGTGGAGGATGGCCCAAGTGCTTGGGCCCTGCACCTGCATGGGCGACCAGGAGAAGCACCTGGCTCCTGGCTTCGGATCAGCGCGGTGCACAGGCCACAGTGCGCAGGCCGCAGCAGCCATTGGGGGGTGAACCAATGGAAAAGGAAGAACTTTCTCTCTCTCTCTCTCTCTCTCTCTCACTGTCCCCTCTGCCTGTCAAAAAAAAAATTGTAATGATAAAACCTCACTATTGGTACTGTTCTCAGTTTTATTTATGTTGTTATATTCATTTAAATACTAGTATTTAAATCAGTTGATACCTAATTTTGACAATTTTCTGATATTTGATGATATTATTTATAAGCAAGCTTTTATAAAACTGATAGTAACTGGTATTTTTCCCTTCTTTTCAAACAAGATTAATGTCTCATTTTTTTGAGGTTACCCTGAACTTTTGCAAAATTTTATACAAGTAAGCTGTTAAAACTTTAACATAGTGAAAAGTAAATGTTTTACATTGACACAAATTCTAGAGATGGAAAGGGCAAAGCTTATAGATTTTCTTAGTTCCATTTCTACTGTAAGAATGACAAATTGAGGTATTATGGTGATGTGGAAAGGTTTATTTTATGCCATTTGAAGAAAAAGTAATAACAGATAGAAGATAAACTGCAGTTTAGGGGAAAAGTACAAAAAATGGAGAGGTTACAAGGTTTTAGGAACACTTGAGAAAAGTAATCATTTCTTTTGATTGCTTGACATTCCTGAAGAGAATAACATGCAAACAATTTTATGCGAATATCTGACCATCTATTTTTATGATACAGACAATTTCTAAGTAGTCAGAAGTTTGTATTTAAAAAACAAAACTAAATACATTAATAAAGCCCCTGCCCAGTATGAATTGAATATTTATCCTGTACTTTACATATTTGTCTCAAGCTAGAGTTAGAAATTTTGGCATACTTTGGATGCCAAGCTAAAATGCGGAAGAAAACATTGATACAGTAGTAATAATTGTACTTAGCCCTTAACTATCATATGTAATGCTAGAATATTCTTGTTGGGAATAAATAGACACATATGAAAACACAGATACAGACCCACAGTTACAGGTCTAAGACCATCATGATGTTAAAAGGAAAGTCCTAATCAAGCAATACTGAAATCCAAAGATTGATTCTTGAACCTATGTATTAGTCACCATTTCATCACTATAGTAAAATATTTCACATAGCCTAAAATATTTCTTTAGCTCAGAAATTTGAAGGGAAAGATTCCAAACAGGACAGGGAAGGCTCTGGCAAGCTCCTCATGTTGGATGGCAGGAAGGTGCAGGAGGAAAGATCACCTGCCCAAAGAGGAAGCAGAGAGAGAGCAGGCAAGTTTGCTCCTTTTATAGCAACGTTTTAGGAGGGTCACGCGATTCCTACCTTAGTCCTTTCCCAGAGGGGAGGCCTTCAAGGACTGACAGATTTTCCATTAGAATCCAGCTCTTAAATAGTCCACACTACCTGCCAATACAGCTACTGTGGGAACAAAGCCTCCAACACATGAACCTTTAGGGGACACTCAAACCATAGGGATCAGTATAAAAAAAGCAGACATAGATTCAATATGGAAAACGATCTACTCATACTAGTGACCTAAGACTGAATCTCTGTTTTAAGACTTTTTTTAAAAAAGATTTATTTATTTATTTGAAAATGAGAGTTATGGAGAGAGAGAGAGAGAGAGAGAGAGAGAGAGAGAGAGAGAGAGAAAGGTCTTCCATCTGCTGGTTTACTCTCCAAATATCCAGGGCTAAGCCAGGCAGAAGTCAGGAGCCAGAAGCTTCATTTGGGCCTTTACCCAGACAATGAGCAAGCAGTTGCATTGAAAGTGGAGCAGCTGGGAAATGAACTGGCACCCATATTGGATGTTTGTATCTCTCGTGGTGACTTCACCAGTTATGCTACAAGGCTGACTCTGTCTATTTTAAAAATTCTACCTCTCCATGTGTTATTGTGTATATTTGTCTCATGAATGACCAAACTTAAGCTCATGACCATATTAAGTTTGACAGATTTTGATTTTGCCATTTTGGTTATAATTTTTTAGATATGAAATCCATAGAAATGCTGCAAGACTTAAAATAGCAAATATATTGTTAAGTATGGGGAATTTTTGTTTGTTTGTTTGTTTGTTTATTTGAAGGCAGAGTTAGGAAGGTGAGGAGAGAGAAACAAACACAGAGGCAGAAACACACACATCCACAGAGAAAGAAAGAGAGAGAGAGAATCTATCAGTTGGTTCATTCCCTAAATGGCCACAATGCTCATGGCTGGGTCTGATCTAAACCAGGAACCTGTAACTTCATCTCTGTCTCCCACATGGGTCCCGGTGCCTAAGGACATGGGCCGTCCTCTGCTGCTTTCCCAGGTGCATTAGCAGGGAGCTAGATTGGAAGTGGTTCCCATTTAGGATGCTGACCTCTCAGGTGGAGGCTTAACCTGTTATACTACAAAGCTGGAAAATTGTGGAGAATTTAATGTAATGAAATTGAAGATTTTTTAAAAAGGATTTATTTATTTATTTGAAGGGCAAAGTTACAGAGAGGCAGAGGTAGAGAGAGAGAGGTTCACTCCCCAGATGGCAACGACAGAGGTGTGCCTATCCAAAGAGAGGAGCCAGGAGCTTTCTCTGGGTCTCCCACGTGGGTGCAGAGACGCAAGGAACTGGGCCATTTTCTACTGCTTCCCCAGGCAATAGCAGAGAGCTGGATCAGAAGTGAAGCAGCTGGACTCGAACCCCACATGGGATACCGGCACTGTAGGTTGCGGCTTTACCTGCTTTGCCACAGTGTGGGCCTCAAAATTGATTTTTTTAAAAAGATTTATTTATTTATTTATTTATTTATTTGAAAGACAGTTACAGAGAGTCAGAAAGAGAGAGAGAGAGAGAGAGGACTTCCATCCGGTGGTTCACTCCCCAGAGGGTTGCAATGGCTGGAGCTACACTGATTTGAAGCCAGGAGCCAGGGGCCTCTTCAGGTCTCCCACGCAGGTGCAGGGGCCCAAGGACTTGGGCCATCTTCTACTGCTTTCCCAGGCCATAGCAGAGAGCTGGATCGCAAGTGGAGTAGTGGTACTTGAACTAGTGCCCATATGGGATACTGGCACTGTAGGTGTCAACTTTACACGATATGCCCCAGCGCTGGCCCAACAATTGAGATTTTTAACATCTCCGTATATGCTAACATTTCATAATGTTTAAAAACATTGTTATAACCATTTTCAAAATTAAAACTGGAGATGAAAAATGAACCTTCAAATATAGATAATCAAGCCTTAACCCTCATTATGATTCTGTACATTTGTTTATTACTTTTTTTTTCTTTTTATGTATCTTAAAATACATCCAAAATATGGTATTTCATTTCTAAATACTTCCATATAAATCTTAAAAATAGGGACATTTTCTTATACTACTGCAATGTCATTATCATGTAGAGAAAATTTACATTCTTATGCATCACCTAATTAGTGGATAAGTTAAAATTCCTCTGCTGCTCCTTAAATGCCTTGTGACTTGGTTTCCTTTGCTATGATGGTGACGTAATCCAGGCCCGGCTATTGCAATTAGTTGCTCTGTATGCTTAACTAAGAATTATTTAATCATATTTTAAGATAAGTACTGAAATTGAGGGTAAGATTTGTTAATGATGATAATGTTACAGAATAATTTTGCCTGTTGACAATAATCAACAAGGGTTTTATTATGTATGTCTTTTTTTTTTTCTATTGTTAACTCTATTGCATTTTATTACTTATTGTTTTTGGAGACAGGGAAAAACAAAATTTTTCTTAGACATAAACGCTTAAAAAAGGATTGAGTATTGTCATTCTCTTTCAACCACTCCGGCTAATCTAGAAGAAAACTCAGTACTCTAGGTTAATATGAGTATGTGGGTGGGAAGATGGGTGGTGTACAGCTGAGGTAGGTCTATTCCAGGAACTTCCCTCTGTGGTTATATGCATTCACCACCATATCTCAGTCTTAGCTTTCTTAGGAGATAACAATAAAGCATAAAAAGCATGTACTTAAATTCTCACGAGTAAAGAAGTGAACAAGAGGTGTAATAGAGATAAAGATAAAAGACTTTAGAGAAATCCAATAATCTCAACACAATTTTAATAGAATATTTTTCCATATTGAATGATTTTGGTGCTCTTTTCAAAAATCCATTGGCCATAGATGTATAGGTTAATTTATGGATTTTGTATATACTGTGTTGGTATTTATGACCATTCTTACACCAAACCCATAATATTTTTCTCTAGGTATTTCTAGTAAACTTTGAAACTGGGAAAATGAGACCTCTAAGTTAATTTTCTTTGTACAAGATTTCCTTGACCATTGAAGTTCCATATAATATTTATGATTAGCTCTTCCAGCTTACACTTAAAGGAATAGCCTAATTTTGGAAAGAATCGTATTGTATATATAGATTTCTCTAGGCATATACTGATATTATAATAATGAGTCTTCCACTTCATAATTGGGTATCTTTCTGTTTAAATCTTTAACTTGTTGTAGCAATGTTTCATGATTTCATGACCAGCAAATATTTTAAGTTTTTGATAATTATTTTTCCTTTTGCATAGCATTGTAATGGAATTACTTACTGAATATCCTTTTCAATATTATTTATAACAATATTTCAAATTCAAAAACATTTTCCATGTAAACAAATTTATATTCTGTGCTTTGTTCAATTTATTTTATGTCTATGCCATCTATTTTATGGCATCTTTAGGATATCCTATATTTAGAATATGTCATCATTAATATATAATAGTTTGATTTTTTTCGCCTTCCAATTTGGGTGGATTTTATTCCCATTCTTTGTTGAGTGGTTCTGGCTAGAACTTCAGGTACAAGATTGAATAATAGCGGCTGGCACTGTGGCGTAGCAGGTAAAGCTGCTTGAAGTGTCAGCATCCCATATGGGCGCTGGTCCAAATCCCAGGTGTTCCAATTCTAATCCAGCTCTCTGCTCTGGCCTGGGAAAACAGTGGAAGATGGCCCAAGTCCTCGGGCCCCTGCACCCACATGGGAGACCTGTAAGAAGCTCTTGGCTTCTGGCTTCAGATCCCTTTAGCTCTGGTTGTTGTGGCCAATTGGGGAGTGAACCAGCAGATTGAAGATATCTCTCTCTCTCTCTGCCTCTCCTTCTCACTCTGTAAAACTCTGACTTTCAAATAAATAAATAAATCTTTCTAAAAATTGAAAAATTAATGTGTAAGTGGACTTTTTTTTTTCTTTTTCCTGAATTTAGAGTGAAATTAATAAGTCTTTCACCACTGAGCAAAATATCGGCTATGTTTCATTTAGTGAAATTACTTACCTTGAGAAAGTGCCCTTCTATTCTAAGTTTATTGAGTATTTAACCATCATGAAAGCACACTGTGTTTCCTCAACTGTCTTTTTTATTTGGAAAAATAGAAATTTTCTTTTTTTTAACAAATTCATATTATTGGTTTTTTTTTCCCATTTATTCTTCTAAGATTCCAATGACTTTATTCTTATGTTGACTTGTTTTTCCATTCATTGGTTGAGTCTTACTTGGTCATGATGTATGATTCCACTAACATGCTGCTGAAACAATTTTGTTACATTTTACTGATAATTTTTCACTTACATTCATAAAGGATATTGCTTTGTAATTTTCATGGTCTATAATTTTTTTCATATGGCCTTCATATTAGGCTAATGCTTACCTCCTTAAAGGAGTCAGGAAAATCTCTCCTTTTCAGCTTTTTTTTTAAGATTTATTTATTTACTGGAAAGTCAGAGTTACACAGAGAGAAGGTGAAGCACAGAAAGAAAGGTCTTCTTTGCGGTAAAAATTTTTCATTCTACCTAACTTTGTTTTGAACCTTATCTTTTGTTTGGACCTCTCTATTCCAATGTCTGTTATTCTTTGCAGTCTCTAGTTATCACTACATCATTTCAGAATGAGTTTTTTTTTTTTTCTGAGTTTCCATATGTAGTATTCCACATATAGTTAACATGTAGTATTTGTCTTTTTGTACTAGAGTTATTTCACATAGTGTACGTTTTTTTTCTGACCCCTCTATGTAGCTACTATTCTCTAAAAATGTATCTGATATATGTATGCCATTTAGTTTATTGATATGTAACTGTATAAGTTTGATACAATTCTTTCTTCCCTAGGTCACATAAAAGTATCTCTCCTTTCATTTCTGATTTCTTATTTTCATTTTCTCACTATTTTGCTTGACAGATTTGATAACATGTTGTCAGTTCTATTGATCTTTTAATAACTAAGTTTTGGTTTTGGAGAATTAATATTCTCCAAAGTTTTTGTTTGTTTTTATACTTTCTCTTTCCTCTCTCTCTTCTTTAATCTTCCTTATTTTCTTCTATTTCATAGCTTTTAAATATGGCCTACTTTTTCAATTTTCTCAAGATGTAAATTAGGTTATTGATTTTATATCTTTCTTTTTCTAATATAGGCATCAGTAACTCTGAATTTGTCTCTGGATATAGCCTTAATCGCATCTTATAAATTTTGGTATTTCTCGGGTCAACACCATGGTGTAGTAGGTTAAGCTTCAGCCTGTTGTGCCAGCATCCAACATGGGTGCCTGTTGGGAGTCCATGCTGCTCTGCTTCTGATTCAGCTCCCTGCTAATTGCCTGAGAAAGCAGTGTAAGATAGCACAAATGGTTGGGTCCCTGAACCCGCATCGAAGACCTGGAAGAAGCTCCTGGCTCCTGGCTTTGGATCAGCCCAGCTCTGGCCATTGTGGCCATTTGGGGAGTGACCCCATGAGTGGAAAATCTCCCTCTCTCTCTCTCTCTCTCACCCTCGCTCTCTCCTGCTCTCTCAATCTCTTCTTTCCTCTGTCTGTGACTCTCCCTTTCAAATAAATAAATAAATCTTTAAAAAAGATTTTGGTACTCTGTGATTTCATTTTCAGTTGTCTCCATTTATTATGATTACCCTTTTATCCAATGATTGCTTAATAATGTGTTGCTTGATCATCCAATGTGTAATTTTCCAGGTTTTATGTTACTGATTTCTATCATTATATTTAATACATCTATCGTTGTATTTAAAGAACATACTTTGAGTCTTTTCAGTATTCTTAATTTTTTTGAGACTTTATCACTTAACATAGGGTCTTTGGTGAAAAACATTCCTTATGTGTTTAAAATGAGGATGTGTTATTGTCTTATCTGATCTATTTCATTTTTATTGTGGCTTAAGCTCTCACTTCCCTTAGTAACCTTCTATCAGAATGTCTTTGATTATGGAAAGAGATGGTTTGCCATTTCAACAAATATTGTAAACCTCGCTATTTCTCTTGTAAAATCTGTTAATGTTTGCTTCATGTATTTTGAGGCTCTGTTCTACAGAAAATATATTTCACAGTGATTTCTTACTAATGTTTAGCAATGTCACTCTATTATTTTACTACCCTGTTTCTGTAAGTTTCTGTTTAGATTGTAGAGTTCCAAACATTTATTTTGCCAGTTTTTCTACTTCAAAAATAGCTTTAGTGTAGAAATCAAGTATTGGGGCTCCCTTCTTTATTTTTCTAAGATTGCTGAACCAGTATAAGTTTTAAATTATTTATAAGGATAAATATAAGGGTCCAGCATTGTAGCCCAGAAGGTAAATCTTGGCCCTTCATTCTGACCTTCTTCATCATGAGTATTGCTTTAAATCCAGCTGCTCTGCTTCCAATCCAGCTTTCTGCTAATGTGCTTTGGAAGGCAGCAGCTGGCCCATCTATTTGGACCTCTGACACCTAAAGTGGAAAATAGGATGGAATTCCTATGGTCTGGTATTAGCTTGACCCAAAACTGGTGTCACAGCCATTTGGGGAGTAAACAAGCAGATGGAAGAACTCCCTCTCGTTCTCTTTTTCTCTCTCCTTGTGTCTCTGTTGATCCACCTTTCAAATAAAGACATGTTTTAAAAATAAACAGCAGCATTGTGGCAGAGCAGATTAATCTGCCACCTGTAACAGCAGCATCCCATATGGCTGCTGGTTCATGTCCTGGCTGCTCCATTTTGAGTGGCATGGATATAAGTTTGTTCTAATCTGTGAGTGTGGGGTATTTCTCCATTTGTGTATGTTATCTTTCTTTCATCATTGTTATATCATTTTTACTGTAGATTTCTCTCACCTCCCTTGTTAATGTATTCCTACAATTTTATTTTATCTTAACTTTAACAATTATAAATGGGATTTTTTTTCTTATTTTTTTGTCTTCTCAATTGCACTTGGAACGTTCTCCAAATTAGACCACAAAACAAATCTCAAAAATCTTAGGACAATTAAATTCATATCAGGTATTTTAACACAGTGATTTAAGAATGCAGATCTATGATAGGAATGGTGTCAATAACCTTAAATTAAATGGAGATCTAAAAACAAATTCCTGAATAAAAAAATCAATAAATGAATTATTAACATGGAAAATTTTAAAAACTGAAAAAGAGTGACAAAATCAGTACAATACAGGAAAATCTACTGGATACTGCTGAAAATACTTTAAGTGAAAGTTTTTTAATAATAAATGCATTCATCATGTGTCTGGAGGACACCATGAAGAGGGAAATAAGCAAGACCCAGAAAGACAAATACCATATTTTCTCTCTTATATGTGAAAGCTACAATTTAAAAACAAAAAGAAAGAACAAATATCTTTGTGTATCAGTGTTGCTGCAAATATACTTTTGTAAAACTTTTTTATACCTTCCTCAAACCAATGGTTAAGGATGTTATACTTCTATAGTTTTAATAATCTGTGATTACTTTAAGATTTACTATATAAGGGTAAAATGGTCATTTTCCTTTCAATTATTGTTTCTATCCACTGTTTATATTCCCACTAAGCTAGGGTCTTATTGCTTTTTACTTGTTAAAGTTTTTATTTGTGAAGTATTAAGCATTTTCACTATGATGTAATTTTAAAATGTTATCTCAAAAATGAAAAATAAAGAAGGATCAGCAAGAGAGAGAGGGAGGAAGAGAGGAAGGTCATATCAATATGTATTTAGAATTGTACATTCAAATCACACTGAATCTGTTAAAAATTCAATAAAAATAAAAATTAAAAAGTATATTAAGAACAAACATGCCTCCATCAATAAAAGAAGTAAACTACTTAATATATATTGAGGAACTAAGAAATGAATGGAGCTTCTCCTGGGTCTTCCACGTGGGTGCAGGGGTACAGGACTTGGGCCTTCTACTGCTTTCCCAGGCCATAGCAGAGAGCTGGACTGGAAGTGGAGAAGCTGGGACTTGAACCTGTGCTCATATGGGATGCCAGCACTGTAGATGTCGGCTTTACCAACTACACCACAGTGCTGGTCCCTGGAGTACTTTTTTTTTTTTTTTAATTTGAATTTGATGAAACTAAAATCTTTTCCTCAACAGAACAGCTTTCTTGGGCTTTCATTACTATGTTATTTTGTATATTGGAAACTCTGAAATTCTCTGCATGACAAAATTCATATGCTAGCTCTCAGCTATAATATATGAAATTACAAAGTTAACATTTAGGCTAGACTATATGGATAGTTTTTTCCATTGAAATGTGCATTTTACTTTGGGAGAAATTTAATGTCCTACTTCTTGTTTTTCTATTTTTTTTTAATTTTTTGACAGCCAGAGTGGACAGTGAGAGAGAGAGACAGAGAGAAAGGTCTTTCTTTTGCCGTTGGTTCACCCTGCAATGGCCTCTGTGGCCAGTGCACTGCGGCCGGCACATCACACTGATCCATAGCCAGGAGCCAGGTGTTTCTCCTGATCTCCCTTGCGGTGCAGGGCCCAAGCACTTGGGCCATCCTCCACTGCACTCCTGGGCCACAGCAGAGAGCTGGACTGGAAGAGGGGCAACCAGGACAGAATCCGGTGCTCCGACGGCACTAGAACCCGGGGTGCCGGCGCTGCAGGCAGAGGATTAGCCTATTGAGCCGCGGCGCCGGCCCTACTTCTTGTTTTAAGGCAATTTATTATTATACATTATTTATAAGTTTTACTGTTTGACAGCTAATGCAACAGTCATACAGTACTGAAAATACTTACAGTGTATCTCATATTCTAATTTAGTGTGGCTGGCTCTGTGTCATATTCCATGGAAGAGTTTTCAGTAATGGCTTCAGGCATAGCAGATTTGAAAAAGAGTACAATAATAAATTGGTTTAGATTGTATTATTTTAGCAATATTATCTTTTTGAATTTTCAATCATGTAATGCCAGAATCTAATTTAATGTATTTCTAATACTTCACACTAAGGATGTATGCATTTTCATGCACAAAATAATCAATGGTTCCATTGATGTAATATTTTGAGGAAAAAGTTACAAAACAAATACAGATATTATATCAGTAAATGGAGCCATACTTTTTAAAATCTGGCACAAAGTTGGAGCATGAAGATTTTCTCTACATAAGAAGTCTATACATCAACAGTCAGGACAAGGGCCGATCAAGTCACTCTTTCTCATAGTGTCCATTTCATTTCAACAGGTTTCCTTTTTGGTACTCGGTTAGTTGTCACCGATCAGGGAGAACATATGATATTTGTCCCTCTGGGACTGGCTTATTTCACCTAGCATGATGTGTTCCAGATTCCTCCAGACTGTTGATGTACAACTTAATACTTTATCCCTTTTAGTATTTGTTTGTTCTACTTAATACTATTGGTTGAACTCTGTAATTAACACACACTTATTTTTAATTGTTGTAATTTAACTGAAAAGTGATCTCTGTTAAATAGAAGAGTGGGAATAAGAGAGGGAGGAGATGTACAATTTGGGACAAGTTCAAGCTGACTGGCCTCAAATGGTACGTTAGAATTGTGCCAGGGGATTCCCATTCAATCCCATCGAGGTGGCATGTACCAATGCCATCCCATTAATGCAAGTGATCAATTTCAGTTCACAATTGATCATATCATAGGTCTAAGAGTCAAGGGGATCACATAAACAAGACTAGTGTCTGCTAATACTAACTGATAGAATAAAAAAAGGGAGAGAAAAATCCAACATGGGAAGTGGGATACACAGCAGACTCATAGAATGTCAGATGTCCTAAACAGCACTCTGGCCTCAGAATTAGCCCTAAAGGCATTTGGATCTGGCTGAAGAGTCCATGAGAGTATTTCAGGTATGGAAAGACAAGACACTCTGGGAAAAAAATAAAACAAAACAACCAAAAAAACAAAAAAAACAAACAAACACCTAAATGAAAGACCTCTGCAAGTGAGATCCCAGTAGAAAGAATGGGTCATCAAAGAAGGAGGTATCTTTCTCTGAAGGGAGGAGAGAACCTCCACTTTGACTGTAACCTTGTCTAAATAAGATCGAAGTCAGTGAACTCAAAAGGCTTCCATAGCCTTGGGAACTCATGACAAGAGCCTAGGGTGATTACTGATGCCATGAACAAGAGTGTCAGTTTGTTAAGTCAACAACAGGAGTCACTGTGCACTTACTCCTCATGTAGGATCTTGTCCTTAATGTGTTTTTCAATGTGAATTAATGCTATAACTAGTACTCAAACAGTATTTTACACTTTATGTTCTGTGTGGGTGCAAACTGTTGAAATCTTTACTTAATATATACTAAATTGATCTTCTGTATATAAAGATAATTGAAAATGAATCTCGATGTGAATGGAATGGGAGAGGGAACCAAAGTTGGGAGAGTTGCAGGTGAGAGGGAAGTTATCGGGGGTGGGGGGGAGGAAAGCCATTGTATTCCATCAGCTGTACTTTGCAAATTTATATTTTCTAAATAAAAGTTAAAAAAAAAGTAGTCTACAACTCTTGATTTCATACTTTGGATTTCTCAGATTTTTCATCAGTGAATTTCAGATATGCTCCATGACACCAGTTGCATTTTAAAAAGCAGAGCCTAATAACTTACTGTGAAATTCACAATTAATAAGCATCATATTATGTTGGTTCTGATGAATTTTTTTTTTTAACATTCATTGATTTACCTAAAAGACAGATTTAGAGAGCGAGAGCGAGAGCGAGAGAGAGAGAGAGCACTATCTTCTATTCTCTGTCTCATTCCCTGATGGACATAAAGGCCAGTGCCGGACCAGGCAGAAGACAGGAGCCAAGAGCTTCATCCAGATTTCCTACATGGGTACAGAGGCCCAAGGACTTGGGCCATCTTCCACTGCTTATCCAAGTGCATTAGCAGGGAATTAGATCCAAAGAGGAGCAGCCAGGATTCAAAATAGTGCCCACATGGGATGCCTGTATCACAGGTGGTGCCTTAACCCACCACAAGGCACAATGCCAGAACCATTTTTTTTTTTACCATAAATCTATAACGTGGGAAATTTACTCTTGCAAAAAGTGAATTGCCCTCCAAACTTCAATTTACCTATTACAATATAGTTTCAATTAGAATTCAAATAGTGGAAACATAAATAGAAACACTGTTAAAGTTATGGTTTAAAAAGTTATTGAAAGGTTAACTCTGCAAAACACTGTTTTTTTTTTTTTTTTTCACATGTAGCCTACATAGCTTAAAGGGTTAAGTAACACCAGAAATGAAAATAATACCTGTAAACTTTGTTTAAAATTTCATTGGCCTTTTCATGTTGATCCTACAATTAAATATCTTATTGACCATCCATTTTCATTGTTCTTATAAGTGGATATTATTGTTTGATTTGTGTATTTCTTATAAGATGATTTTATTTTAAGGAAGAAATTGTTAATATTTACTAATGAAATATAAATTTCATGTTTAAATAATTAATAGAAAAATCAGTTACACAGTTGTAAAAGCAGTCTTCTCCCCTGGTTGTAGTTACTAGCTACCCTCATCTCCCTCTGAAAATCCATGCTCTCATTATGAGTTTTCTTTTGTTCCATGATGTTTAAGATAATGATATTTTAATTCAATTGTGATAAACCTGAGAAACAGTATAGTGCATTATCATTTGAGCTTTTAGATTTATTGTACCTCAATATAGATTTTTAAATTTATCCTCATTCTACCTTGATCAAATATAATTTCTTTAGATATAAAAATAATTATAAATAAAATATTTACCACAGATGTAGAATTTCTTTCTATGTGGAAAAATCTACTTATTATATAGAATGATCATATATGGAACAATGCCAAATTCCTCTCATATTTAGAAAAGTTAGAGTAGTATTCACATATATACAAAGTAGAATTAGGAAAATACTACCAGCAACCTTTTTTAGTTTAAAATTTAATTGAAATTAAATTAAATATTAAAACCACTTAAAAATTAAGCCCATTTAAAATTAAATAGGTTTCAATTTTATATTTAACCAATATTGGCTTATTTTAAAATTTAATGGAATTTTATTATGAACATTATTTTTTTTCTTTGACCAAATAAATATTATTAAAATTTTGTTTCATCTCTTACTTGGAAATCACATTTTTCATGTGGCAAGAAAAACACACAAATATCACAGTTTCCTGATTCCCCCCACACTCACTACTTTGTCTTAGACTTTAAATCAAGCTAAGTTGCAAGAGTGCAGTGTTTCCAATGGGATCAAAGTATAAAGTATGCTCTCAGAAATAAAATAGCTGTTTGACGTAATGAGAAGAACATGGGGGGCCACACCACTTTCTCTATTTTGAGCATTACTTGCTGCCTTTCGGTTTAGGATCAATCAACTTTTTACATTGTGAATGGTGCACTGTGCTAGATATTTTTCTTAAATTATTGCTCAAGCTGTCAATATGTACTATACAGGAAGCATATTCTAATGGTTGAGATTAGTTGTGATCTATATCACTGAGAAATATGTAATGTAGAAGTGTGGGAATACAAATAGCACAGTGCTGTATTGAAGATATAGAGATATGCAGGAGAGGAGCACATAGTGAACTTCTTGGGCTGTACTGGGAAATCCTTCAAAAGGGAAATACTGCTTAAATATTAAAAAGTGATAACTCATCAAAAGTAGAAAATGGGAAACAGCATTATCTGCTGCTGTGTCTGTCAGAGATGTGAAAAAATTACAATTCCTTATTTCAGAAAACTAAACTAAGATGCATAGCATGTAGAAAAAGATAAATCAAAAATTCTCAAAAGGTTTCTTTTTATATCCCATGTCATATATTTTTGGAAGCTTAATATAACCTAATTGCATCTTTTAATCAGCCTTTGTCATACCTTTCTTGGAGAGTCAGAGGTTTTCCCTTCAGTTTTCTGTCTTGCTAGATTCATAGGTGTAAAGGACATTTAGGGCTGAACTGATAAAATAGAAATACGAACTAATACTATCAAACTATAACCTGCAAATTTTTCCTTTAAATCTTAATGGAATTTGGAATTTTTATTATACTCACGTAACAGTTGCAGAAAAAAAAAACTTCCAGTCTTCTATTTTGATAAGTATCCCTACTTGTGTATTTCTTATGATTTGTTTCTCATTTTCAATTTTTTCTCATAAACATGGACATTTCACATATTCAATTATTTATTTGCATTCCCACACTCCATCATGTCTTACAATCATTAATTCTTATATTCAGTTACATTATTGTCTTCTACTTTTATTTTGAAAGTTTCAAGCCTACAGAATATTTTGCAGAATTGTAGAAGTAACTTTCACAGATATTTTATCTGCTACCAAAATTGTTAGTTGTTACTTGTTATCCTTTCTTTCTCCGCCCTACCTCTTCCCTCAGTTCTCATTCTTTCTTCACAGTACAGACGATAGAAAGAGCTGTTCTCTCTCTCACACACACACACACTGTCATATTTATTTACAGTAGTTCAGAATCTAATAAGAAAACGTGTTCTCTAATCCTATTATGCAAGCTTCTGTCTTGAAATCACCATCATTTAAATTATACCAATTTTATCAACGTTTCTTTTCCCTCCGTTTCAGGTTCATATCCAGGAAAGCATTATATTTAGTTGTAATGTCTCCTAAATCTGCCTAATTCTTGAATATTTCTTTCCAGTTTTTGCTTGTGTTTCATGTCCTTGACTGCAGTTGAATAGCCTTCCATTTGTTATGTCCACTGCATTTGTTCATGTGCATACTTAGAAAACGTTTTACTGAAAAGTTGCAGAATTATTGTTTTCTCTTCTGTGTGCATTAGTCACATGTGTGTTATGCAGGGCACTTACCACAGGTGGTTTACTCAATTAGGGTAGTTTATACCAGACTTCAGGTGAAGTCATAATTTCATCCTTTGGATGCCACATATTTTAGGGGAAGTCAAAATTTTATATGGTCTTGAGACCTATAAATGGAAAAAATTAGACCAAGAAACACCTGTTCCTATAAAGCTTCTATTGTGGTTGAAGAAGAGGAAGTCTGGGATATAAATACATAAAATTTTAAGTTTATAGGAAATTTTTCCTTAAGAAAGCATTATGGCATTGCATTTTGTTAGGAATATGACATGTTTTCAAGAATATCTGGCATTTTTCTGCTTTAATTTTTAGAATAGCTTTATTTAGACAATTCATACATCATAAAGCTAATTTATTTAAACTGTGAAATTCAGTGTTTTTAGTGTAGTTACAGTGGTCCTTGAACACCATCACCATCAATTTTAGAACACTTTTACCACCATAAAAAAATTTTGAACACATTAGCACTCCCCTCCTCCAAACCACAATAATGGACATAGATTAATTGATATCTAATCATCTCCTAATGTAAACACTAATATTCATTTTTCAGTAATTTAATTTATTCAATCTTCTCAAAAGTTTTTAGTATTTTATTTAAAAAAGAAAAAAATGAATAAAGATCTTAATCTAAGTTCCCAAAGTCAGTAGTCTCTGAAGTCAGGCAAAGATGAAAATATTTAGTGTACGACAAATTGATTTACCTATAGTTTACTTCTTCTTAAATTATTCATGGTCTCCAAGAATATAGAAGATTGTTGAAGAAGCTTATTCAGGTTCTACAGATAGAGAGATGCACTTCTTCTCTTTCCAGGAAGATACAATATAATTGTTTTAATGGAACAAAGAAATGAATTGTTAGATAATAATAGCATGTAATCCAACCTTATAGTTTCACAAATGAGATGAAACTGAATTGTAGCTGATATCATCAACAATTTAAAACCCCTATTTCTCTACACTCTCTGAAATGAAAGGTCACTGGGGCATAAAATCTGTACTCCCACGATGAAGAAACCGTAATTACATTAACATAAGTTTGAAATGTTGAAATTACGCTCACTAAAAGAAACTAGCCTGGTAGTTTTACCACATCTTTTGAGTTTCACCTTCTGGAGCAAAAATGTGTAGTTTATAGACTATTCAGTTTCCAAGCTAAAAAACTAAGATTTCAAGGTCTATGAGTACACCTCCCTAGCTTCAGTTTTGATCTATTTATGCTTTTGCCTGAGGAAACATGCTTTTCCCTGTATTGAGTACTATCTTTTTTCTTTGAAAAAATTTCCCTATGCAGCTCTCCTTCTCTTTGCTGCTTAGTTATCCATCTTGACAAATTTTCCCTGGGACTCATTCCAAAATCCCTTTCTGTAACCCAGGAGTCTGTGCTAACAGTGTTGACCATGACCGTTTTATAACAGTGAAACATTCAGAACTTTTTCACTCCTTCAAAACAAGCTCTGCTCATATGTCTGTTTTCATGATCAACATTCTCATCTAAACATCATTTAAATAACTACATGAACTTGTTCTGGAGAGGGTTTTAAGACTGACATTATGTGCACAGTGAAACAGCCTAGCTACATACAATACTAAAACTGAATAAACTGATCCCAAGTTTTCATAGCAAATAAGAGTATAGATATGAAAATGGATTCTCTCTGGTAATTCAATTTATGCAAATATCACTCCAATAACATTCATTTCTAGACACTACAAAAATGTTGGGAAGTTATTCACATGGATTTTGTTTATTTGATTTTATTTATTAGTATCGGAAAAGGTCAGCCATGATGACAGACTCATACTCTGACTATAGTGATATGACTAAAACACTTGACTTTTGTTCAAAAAATGTATTTGAGAATTGTAGGTTGTTTAGTTGTAAGAAGTCATAACTTTGAGGATAGAAAGCACCATATTTATTTTAGTATTCTATTTAGTTTAATACCATCATGCATAAATTTCTTATTTTTTGTTTGAATAACAAATTCCATGCAGTTAAAACATGATAAGGAATGAAAAGCTTCCCAGATGTTATTCCTCATCATTAGATATAAATTATAATGTGCAGTACTTTTGAAGAATAAAATCTCATTATTTTATGAGAACAATATAAATTACTTGACATTGGCTGTTTATGCAAAAGTCAATAAAATGTGAGTCAAATAAGGATACATTTTTCTATTTCTATGATTTTTCTATCTTATTTGTTTATTACCCCACATTTCTGCCCTCAAGATTAAATTTATACCTAGCATGATAGTGACTACTGATTGACTAATTCTCTACTGAGGAATCTTTTTTTTTTTTTATGACAAAGCATTAGAAACCTACTTTCTTAATTAGGCAACAAATGCATTATTTCAGCCACATGATTTGCTAAAGTAATACAGACCTGAATACAGTGGATATTTTGCCAATGCTGGTTTTTCACACAATTAGCCATAGCTTCTTTTTTTTTTTTTTTTTTTTTTTTGACAGGCAGAGTGGACAGTGAGAGAGAGACAGAGAGGAAGGTCTTCCTTTTACCCTTGGTTCACCCTCCAATGGCCGCCACGACTGGCGCACCGCACTGATCCGATGGCAGGAGCCAGGTACTTATACTGGTCTCCCATGGGGTGCAGGGCCCAAGCACTTGGGCCATCCTCCACTGCACTCCCGGGCCACTGCAGAGAGCTGGCCTGGAAGAGGGGCAACCGGGACAGAATCCGGTGCCCTGACCGGGACTAGAACCCGGTGTGCCGGCGCCGCAAAGTGGAGGATTAGCCTAGTGAGTTGCGGCGCTGGCTGCCATAGCTTCTTTATAGTTAAGTATTATCATTATTTTAAAGATTTATTTTATTTATTTGAAAGAGTTACAAAGAGAGGGAGAGACAGAGAGAAAGGTCTTCCATCTGCTGGTTCACTCCCCAGATGACGGCCAGAGCTGCGCTGATCTGAAACCAGGAGCCAGGACCTTCTTCTGGGTCTCCCATGTGGGTAAAAGGGCCCAAGAACTTGGGCCATCTTCCACTGCTATCCCAGGCCATAGCAGAGAGCTGGATCGGAAGAAGAGCAGCCGGGACTAGAACCGGCGCCCATATGGGATGCCAGTGCTTCAGGCCATGGCTTTAACCTGCTGCACCACAGTGCCGGCCCCAACATTATCATTTTTTAAATAATGGGTATATACAGCATAATAGTGGCTCAACAACTCTCAATACCAAGCTTCTGCTAGTCAGAGGCTGTAGGTGATGAATATGCTTTCATACAGAATTCATTCAATTTTAAGTTCACATTGTCTCAGTTGGTGTATAGGTCATTTTACATATCAGCAGATCATGTGTAAGGGATTATTTCATTTGTATGAACTTAGAATATAAATGTTGATTTACCAGGTCTGAATTTTATTTTCTTCTAGAGTTTTGCACATTTAACGGTTCTTTATGGCAGAATCTAGTTGATCCTCCATCTCCAAAATTCCATATCCATGGTTCTTTATCTTGAAATTCAACAAACTGAATATTGACTAATTCAAAAAGAAAATTATTTCTGTGCTGAACACATAGAGGCATTTTGTGTCAGTTTTCCCTAAGGAATACAGTATAGCAACTATTTACAAAGAATTTAAATCGAATGTGGTTCTATTAAGGAATTTAGAAATAAAGCATAAAATAGAGTGCACATTGGTTATATGAAAAAACTACACCATTTTGTATACAGGACTTGAGATGCCTGAGATTGTCTTATGCATGGAAGTCCTGGACCAATTCTCCATGGGTACTGACAGATGACTCCATATAGTAAAATCTAAATTCTGAATTGGTATATTTTGAAGACAGAATAAACAGAAAAAGAAATAAAGAGCCTTTTTAGTTTTTTTTTTCTATCTGATATTTATATTATTAGCTACAGGAGAGCCATGATATCATAGCATATTCTCTTGGCTATCATCTACAAACATTGTAAGTTTTATGGAAAATGTGCCAAATGAAGGTGTGGTACAGTTTCATAGCTCAGAAACCACACAATAAAACGAATCTAAAAACAAAAATACTGAAGGTTATTTCTTATAAACTGTAATCTGCTACATTTTGTGATGTTGAGTTTCATGGATTTTTGACACTCTGCCAGGAAAGAAATATTTAAGGAAATATCAAGTCTGCTTATAAATAGAATGAATATTCAAAAATAATTTTCAGAAATTTTCCTTTCCTGCTTTGCTGACGAATATTAAGATCTAATATATAGAATATATATTTATATAAACATAGATACATTTTGTATCTATACTATGTGGAATGTGTGTGCACATTTTCTGGCTAACCCACATGTTGTTTTCTGGTAGTCACAGAAGAATATTTATGATGTAACAGATATCAAAGTATAAAATACAATTGTAACATAAGCATTTGTATTTCCATTTAGGATATGTTCCAAAAGGCAATGTTGCTGCATGTTTACAGTGAGGGAAAAATCATATTATCTATGCAGTCATATAGTTTCAACCCAGTGGAGAGCTAAGTGCACAAGGTATATAGTTAAATCAAATTCCATGGAGTAACTGTCACTCTATAGGGGAGAGGTACATAATCAGTTTCATGGATGGATGGACAAATGAGGAACAAAAGGCAGAGGCTCTTGGAGAGACCATACAGGCAGGTAAAATAAATCAGCTAGCAGTTTAACACACCTGTAATCATCAAACGTGTGTGTATGTGTAATTTAGAAATTGGTGGGACTCTTTCAAGAGGAGAAGGAAGGAAGTAGTCTTTCATAAGCTATTTTTGTGGATATTCATGGGGAGATTTTGAACAAGATAAGAGTAAGAAAGAAGAGAGAGGACTCTCAGTTACACAGGCAGACGTGAACAGCTGAGTGTGGGGACACTGAAAAATGCTACTGCTTGTGTGATCTCTGCATCATGCAAAGTAAAAGCAATGAAGTGCTGAGAGAATAAATCTTTCTTTGTCCATGAAAGATCTATTGCCCCCGGTGAACAGAAACAAATAAAAAACCCTGATCCTAGGGGAGTAGGAAGAGACTCTCTTCAGTAAGAATCTCATAAGACAAAATTGATGTCTCTTACTGCTAAGAGAGAAAAGGAAGTGTTTGACACTCATTATTTGATAGATGAAGAAGACACTAATTCCCACCTTAGAAAACATGAGAATCCAAAAATGCACTCATCCTGAGGCTCATGGATCAGACTAAGCCTGAAGCCTGACAAAGAACACTGAGAATTACTGCCCTCCTATTATAAGTCAAACACTGAACATCAAGCTTAAGTAAGGATCTGGGTTGAATAAGAGAAAATTAGTAATTCCACAGATAGTGGCCAAGAACTTTCCATAACTAGTGAGATAAGAGGAGAATCTAAATCCAAGATACCTAGAAATCACCAAATACAAGACACTTCTTTTAAAAAAGCAGAGACAATATAATTAAACTGCAGACAGAAATGAAAATAAAATCCACAGAAACAAGAACTGGAAAAATGAAAAATAGAATTATAACATCTCCTATTCAGAATATATGTAGCCAATTATAGTGAACTGATAATTTGAAAATGATGAAAGAGAGGGGCTGGCGTTGTGATATAATAGGGTAAGTTGCCACCTGTGACACTGGCATCCTTTTTGGGAACTGGTTCACATCCCATTTGCTCTAATTCGATCTAGTTCCCTACTAAATGCCTGGGAAAGCAGCAGAAGTTGGGTAAGGTGCTGGCCCCTACCCCCAGGTGGGAGATCCTGAAGAAGTCCGTGGCTCTTGGCTTTAGAGCAGCCCAAATCTAGATGTTGAGATCATTTGGAAAGATTCTCTCTCTCTCTCTCTCTCTCTCACCCCCTCCCTGCCTTTGTGTGTCTCTCTCTGTCTCTCTTTCTCTCTGTATGTGTCTGCCTTTCAAATAAATAAATGAATCTAAAAAAATGTTGAAAGAGAGGGAAAGAAAACTTTCAGCCAGGATCCTATTGTCTTCTTAGACACCATCCATAAATAGGGAAAAATAAAGGGCTTTTTTTTAACAAACAGAAGCTGTGATAATTTAATGCTAGATGTGTATGAAAAATGCTAAATAAAGTTCTTCAAATTGATTGAGTATGATAATAAAGGGAACTATTGGTATAGAAAAAAAGTGGGAAAACATTGGATATAATAAAGATTTCATGTAAATATACTATTTTATTCTCATTTTCCAATGAAAGTTGGAAGAAATGATTTACTTTAAACAAATTTAAATATTAATTTGAAATGCAGAGATACAGTGAGAAGGGGAGAAAGAGATATCTTCCATCCTCTGGTCAACTCTCCAAATGAGTGCAATGGCCGGGGCTGGGCCAGGCTGAAACAAGGAGTGTCCTCCAGGTCTCCCAAATGAGTGCAAGAGTCCAAGGACTTGGGCCATCCTCTGCTACTTTTCCATATCATTAGCAGGGAGCTGGATAGGAAGTGGATCAGCCGGGACTCAAACCTGTGCCCATATGTGATACTGACACTATAGACAGAGGTTTAACCTTCTACACCACAGTACCAGCCCCATGATTTACTTCGATTTGAAGATGTACACCATCTTCTGATATGAACAAAGTACCTCCAAAAACATCCTACTCAAATTGAATGGGTGAATAACGTAAAGTAAGGAACTACTTTGAAATTTCCAAATTCATGCTTAGCTCATAACACAAAAGAAGCAATTCAGTTTAAAAGGTAGGCAGTTGGTTTTCAGTTTAACATATTAATTTGGATGCCCATTTCCCAAATTTAGTTCCCCTACTTCAGGTCCAAAGTCTATTCCCAATTCCAGTTTCCTGTTAGTGCACATTCTGGGACGTAGTACAAAGAAGTTGAGACCCTGCCATGCATATGGGAGATATGGATTGAGTTCCAGGCTCCAGAATTTGGCGAGACAGCCCTGGCATTTCTTTGGGGGAACATTAGAAAAATAAATGGGCAGATGGGAAATCTTTCTCTCTCTATGCCTCCCCATCAATCTCTCTCTTCTTTCCTTCCTCCATCATATACAAATAAACAAACATTTTTTAAAATCATAAGTGAAGTTAATAAGTCATTATTAAGAAACAATCAAGAAAAAGGAGATATACTCAATAAAACAATTATTACATATAAATATGAATATTTAAGTAAACATTATATTTTCTAGTTGTTGTAATTAAATTATGAGATTTTGGTATTAATAAAAAAGATTCACCCATATATTATCCAACAAGAAACCCATCTTAAATATTAAAAATAGGGTAGCTAGAGGTAACAAAGAAAAATATGAACATTTGAATCAAAAGAAAACTAGAGAGGATTTATTAAACATCAAATTAACTTCAGGGATAGCCAGTTGGTACAAATGTTAAGATGCTGCGTAAAATGCCCACATCCCATATTTCAATGCCCTGGTTCTGCTACTGATTCCATCCTCCTGCTAATTTGTACCCTGGGAGGCAGCAGGTGATGACGTAAGTAGTCAGATGCCTATAATCCTGTAGAAGACCCAGACTGAGTTCATACTTTGGCTTGGCTTTGCCAATGTGTTTGAGGAGTCAACCGGCATATGAGAGATCTCTCTTTGTCTATTTGACTAGCTTTCAAAATAATTTTTAAAATTATAATGTATTCATATTAAAATATGCTTCAAAAAAAGAAAAGCAAGGGGTATTGCGTAGTGACAACAGGGGTTAATCTATCAGAAAGAGATTCAGAATCTGAAAAGCATTTGCACCAAATAAAAGAACTAATGCAGTACAAAAAAAAGTAATGTATATGAGCAGAATTGACATTTTGAGATGATTGTTTACAGCTCTTGTCTCCACCGTTGTTGTTATTGTTGTTCTTACTATTCATTGATGTCTTTACTTAGTAGAGGGTTAAGCTTATGATAATAAAATAAACTGAAATCATGTCATTGTAAAAATTAAAAGACTAAGAAAGGAAGGAGAGAAGGTGTGAACATGGGTGAGAGGGAAGTTCGGGTAGGAAGTATCACTGTGCTCTGAAATCTAATATGAAATACTTGAAATTTGTTCAAATTATATAAATAAAAAAATTAAACCCAAGAAATTTGGATGAATTTAGGATATAATGCATTATAGATTTATATTTCTTTATCCTTTGATTAATCATTCTAAATCTGAGACTCTCTTATTCAAGATACATTTTGACAATGGAAAGAAGTATAAAGTGCAATGCTCTCCTCTGTTTGTGTAGCCAGTAAAAAAGCACACCTTCAGAGTTAGGAAAAGGTACTACTGAAATAACAATGCAAGACAGAGCAAGAACATTTTCACATGCTACAGCATGATTAATCTCTGCTTGCCAGCACCTCTAACTTCTGTTAAGGTAATTTCTACAAAGTACCTTTCTCTCTTCACATCTAAATCTCAAGACCAGTGGGTATAAGGAATGTTTTCATGTAGAACACAAAAGATTTTGAGGAAACTTTTTTTTTTTAAACTTTTATTTAATGCATATAAATTTCCAAAGTACGACTTATGGATTACAATGGCTTCCCCCCATACCGTCCCTCCCACCCACAACCCTCCCCTTTCCCACTCCCTCTCCCCTTCCATTCACATCAAGATTCATTTTCGATTATCTTAATATACAGAAGATCAGCTTAGTATACATTAAGTAGGGATTTCAACAGTTTGCTCCCACACAGAAACATAAAGTGAAAAATAATAGATGATTTTTTTAAATGATGATGAAATCAGAGCAGACCTATTGTCATGTTTAATCCCAGTGAGAGTCAAGTTGGGAATTGATAATTTTTTTTTTTTTTTTTTTACAGAGGATCAGTTTAGTATGCATTAAGTAAGGATTTCAACAGTTTGCACCCCCATAGAAACACAAAGTGAAATATATTGTTTGAGTACTCGTTATAGCATTAAATCTCAATGTACAGCACATTAAGGATAGAGATCCTACATGAGGAGTAAGTGCACAGTGACTCCTGTTGTTGACTTTACCAATTGACACTCCTGTCTATGGCATCAGTGATCTCCCTATGCTCCAGTCATGAGTTTCCAAGGCTATGGAAGCCCTCTGAGTTCTCCGACTCTTATCTTGTTTAGACAAGGTCATAGTCAAAGTGGAGGTTCTCTCCTCCCTTCTTTCTTTTGCTCATACACGCTAATACTACAGATTTTTCACATACTTGCCACAGATGTGTAGAACCACTGTATTTCTTTCATATATTACATAAATAAAAAAGGGAGTGTACCATATTTAGAATAGTTTAAAAGTCACAGAAAAAGGGTATGGAAATCAAGTTTGGTTCTACTGTATGCAGTATCTGCAATATATTCTATTGCATTTTCAAATGTATCAAATTCAATTACATTCCAAATTTACTGAAAATTTGTATTGTTATAGTACTACCCAGTAGTAATAGGAAATGAAATAATCCAAATTTGTTGAATATTCAGATCATTGAAAACAGGGAACAAATATGATCAGGTAGATGATTAAATTTTCACCTGTATACAGGAGTCTTACCAACTTGTGTACATGTATATGAGTGACAATAATTCTGGGATTTTTTTGTCTTTTTACTTTTCTTTGTTTCTTTTTATAATTGTGATATTACTTGATTTTTATGTTCAGATCATAACAAATCTAACTCTGCTCTTTTCATCAGGGCCAATTCCAGAAGCCTATCCTTAGATTTTCATATTTGATTATTTATAGATAAAATAATTTATCTAAGTCAAGGCCTTAAGCTCACTTTAAATAATCAATGCAATTCATAACAAACCCATGGACAGCAGCCTATTGAATGGGGAACACCTGGAAGCATTTCCACTAAGATCCAGAAACAAAGACGCACACTGTCACCATTGCTATTAAATATGGTTCTAGAAGTTTTAGCTAGACCAACAGGCAAGAAAAAGAAATCTAAGGAATACAGATTGGGAAGGCAGAAGTCAAACTATCTCTATTTTCAGATGACATGATTCTCTGTAAGGGGGATCCAAAGGAATCCACTGAGAGACTATTGGAACTCAGAGAAGAATGTGGTAAAGTGGCAGAATATAAAACTAGCACAGAAAAATCAAAAGTCTTTGTATACAAAAGCAATGCTATGGCTGAGAATGAACTCACAGATAAATCCCATTCACAATACTTCCAAAATTTATTAAATACCTTGAAATAAATTTAACCAAGGATGTCAAAAATCTCTATGATGAAAATTATAAAACATTAAAAGAAGAAATAGAAGACAATAAAAATTGAAAAATCGCCCATGTTCATGGATTAGAAGAATCAACATCATCAAAATGTACATACTACCAAAAGTAATTTACAGATTCAATGCAATCTCAATCAAAATGCCAATGACATAGTTCTCAGATCTAGAAAAAATGATGCTAAAATTCATATAGAAACAAAGAAGACCCTGAATAGCTAAAGCCAACTTATACAACAAAAACAAAGCTGGAGGCATCACAATACTTGATTTCAAGATATACTATAGGGCAGTTATAATCAAACCAGACTGGTACTGGAACAAAATTGACTTGTAGACCGATGGAAGAGAATAAAAACTGCAGAAATCAATAAATGCATCTACAATCAACTTAAATTTGACAAAGGAGCTAATTAAAATCAATCCATGGAGGATTTCATGTGGGGGAAACTTTATCTCAACATGAAGAAGTATGAAACTAGATACATAACGTACACCTTACACAAAAATCCACTCAAAATGGATCAATGATCTAAATCTATAACAATACAATACCTTCAAATTACTAGAGAACATCATGGAACCTCTGCAAAACATTGTCATAGGTAAAGAGTTTTTGGGAAAAAAAAAAACAGAAACATAGGTAATTAAAACCAAAATTGATAAATGAGACTACATCAAGCTGAGAAGCTTCTGTACTGTAAAAGAAAAACTCTGCAAATTGAAGAGGCAACCAACAGAATGAGAGAAAATATTTGCAAACCATGCAATTGATAAAGACTTAACATTCAAAATCTATAAAGACCTCAAGAAATTCAATATCAACATAACAAGCAACCCAGCTAAGATATGGGCAGAAGACTTGAACAGGCATTTTTCAAGAGAGGAAATTCAAATGGCCAACAGGAACTTGAAAAAAAAAAATGCTCAGGATCACTAGCCATCAAAGAAATGCAAGTGAGGTTTCATGTCACTTCAGTAAGAATGGCTCTCATACAGAAATCAACAAAAAAATGCTGGTGAGGATCTGTTGTAGCCTTATGGAAGACAGGATGGAGCATGGGGGGTATGGAAGTGTCACCATGTTCCTAAATTTATATATATATGAAATACATGAAAATTTTATAACATAAATAAAATTTTAAAAACACCAAAGAGTGAATCAATTTGTTTTCCTATATTTCAGTCTTGTTGCTAGTACTTTTCTTCTTTCTTAATCTCTTAACCTCCATTATATGTATAGTGTATTTTTTTCTTTATGAAGGATATATGACTAGAAATTTCAAACACTCTAGATCATAGGAATTTTGTTTCCATTTACCCATTATGCTTATTTAAACACATCTGTGAGCTAAGCATTATTTTCATCACTGGGAATTATTTCTTTGTTAAAACACTCTACACTGAGAATGAACAAAAAACAATGTTCCTAAAGTGCACTTTGGAAATTTCAATATACTTTTGCTTTTGGAATTCTGAAACAATGCTAAAAAAATCTAATGGAAGTTGAAATCATCCTACTTTAACTCTAAGGTTCACTATGTTGGTATTAAATCAACATGTTGGTATCACAGGCAAATAAAACTTTTCTGTGATTAAAAAATAATAGAAAAATAGGACAAATTCACATTTACATTTGGATACTTCCAGATATTAAGTGAAAAAGCAAGTAGAGAGAAAAATAAAAGTGTACAGTTCTATGAGCAAAACTTTTAACTAATTTGAACCTTCCATCCATAGCATCACCAAAAGAATATGCATACTTCTCATGGGCACGTAGCAGCATTCTCAAGGATAGGCTACCCAAAAACTCACTGCATATAAGATAATTATACTCATATAAAGTATATTCTGACTGTGAAATATAAAGCTTGAAATCACTAACCAGAAGATATCTTGAAAAATCCAATAATCTAAATTTTCCATCATTCATGGAAATGTTTCCATTATAGAACATGTTTAAAATTAATGAAGAGAAAAATAAAAAAAAATTTGGAGTTGCAGTTATATCTCTTCATTGATAGACATTAGTAGAATTTAATGCTTTTATGAAACAAAATAAAATCTCTTATATTAATGGCCTAAGCATGAATGTTAAGAAAGAAGTTATTAATACGAATGTAACTTAAGTAGATAGAAGGAACTAGTGAATATAAATACAAATATTGATAAGCTGCAATTATTAAATGTTAGATAAAATATAAAACTATTTTCTTTGGGATTAACAAAATTGACATCAATACAGAAAGAATGCTAATAAAACTATTACTTTAGGGATAAAAATGTAACATTTATTCAGGTATTATAGAAATAAAAATACTTCACAGGAGTATATAGGAATAAGAACATTATAAATAATTTTATCACATCCACTTAGATAAACTAAAATAAGTGCATTTGTTGAAAGAGATAATACACTGATGCAAAAGGAAATATAATATATACTTAATAGCTTTAAGTCTATTAAAATATTAAATTTATATTCAAATATATCCTAAAAAGAAACCTCTAGGGCTAGGTGATGTTACTGTTGATTTCTACTAAATAATAACAGTAAAAAAATAAAACTCATTATGGATAATTTTTGCTAAGGCACACATTTTAGTAAATAATGAAAGTAGAAATAAACCTATTGTATACAGTCTTTTCCAAAACACACAAGTAGGCTGTTAAATCTATCAACATAGTTCCCTTCAATGTCATTTAAATTGATAAGGAATAGAAATGGGAAAGAAGAACTGAAGGGAGTACATTGCTAAAACAACTAGTCTGCCTCTGAACAAAACCAGGAAAAAATACCAGCGGTTGAAGCCAGCAATCTGTCATGCAAGCTACTGCATGAAACTTTCCAATGAGGATTATGCAAATCAAATAGTAAACTTACCCTTGTATAGAATTTCACCAAAATTATTTTGCTGGAAGCCTTTCTTTATACTTTAAGAACTTCCTTCTGCATATTCTTCATCATGAGATACATTGCTAAGTTCTGTAAGTCACTTTTGAATATGTAGTTATTTGTTCTGTTTTGAAATACAGATGGAAATATGATCCCATGTAAGCATAAAGGGAGTCCCTACTAATAACATATATTTTCGGTTTCCTGAATATGAATATACGCTTATTTTTATCCCTTTGTATTCAGATAGTCACACCAATATAGTACAACTGAATTGTGTTCTCTTTTCATCTGTTTTCCCTCTCACAATAAATTGTATTGATTTCTATGAAATAACTGAAGCATAGAATAATACATTAACTCATAAACAATGTAACTCTGTGCTCCATCTCTATGTAAAGCATAAATTATATAATGAAGTAACAAAAAGAGACAAAACACAGATAATTATGTTAGGTATCAAAGTAATAAATGCTCATTTTAAATAATGCCTTTTTTGTAACTTTTAGTTTCAAGATTAAACTATCATTTGTTTTAGGTTTAGATATATCTTTCTTCCAAAATCAGGCTGTAATTTATAGCACAGTTATTTTCTAAACCTTGTTTTATTCTTTACTTGTGAGAAATGTGAAATACATTATCCCCATCTGTACAATACACAATTGTTAATTTCCCAAATTAACACCCCAGTAATGACTCAGCCATATATGAAAAAAAAGGACTGGTTTCTCGAGTGTATAAGAGATGCATAGAATGACTCCTCAAGAAAAATAAAAAAAAGGGGAAAAAAGAAACAAGAAATAACTATCTGTCCAACAGTCTACATGTTTTCTAATATTTATTTCCTGTAGTTTTTATTTTTGCAATTTATTGGTGCATGAATTAGATATCAAAATGACAACGCTACCATTTTAGGGCTGTAGTTTGGTGAGTTTAGGTCGGTGTTTTCAGTCAGGTAACCAACAACACAATCAGCCCACGGACTATTACCACAAACAAACAAAAAAAATTCCCTGGCATTATTTTCAGTTAAAACCCATACATTTTCCGCATACCCTGGTAACCATTCATTGATTTCTGTTTTATTTTCCTATTTTCAGAATTATTTAATATAAATGAGTCATTTAGCATGCATGTCTTATTTCATTTCATTGGTTCACAAAAAGGTTTTGAGAGCTACCCATTTTAGGTGGCAGAGAAGGCACATCAACAGTTTCGGCTAAAACAGCATTTCTTTCTCTGTGATATTGGTTTATTAAATTTTCAAAAATCAGCTGAATAAATGTGTCTGTATTTTTGTTTTAGTCTGTTGTATTGCCATTGATCTCTGTCCACCTTTTATCTGTCTATTTTCTATCTATCTATCTATCTATCTATCTATTTATCTATCTACAATCTATCTATCCATTTACCATGTATCGATGGTCTGATTCTACACTATCTTGTTGAGGTAGCTTTCAAATACTCTAAAATTGGATTAGTTTTCCAAGTTTGGGGAATTTTCCCCATCTTTTATTGACTATTTAACTCTGAATTCTCTATGTAAATGTTTACCTTCAGCATCTCAAATTTGAAATACATTATCCCCATCTGTACAATACACAATTGTTAATTTCCCCAATCAAATTTTTGTGTTCTATTGTAATGTAGGCAAAACCCTTTATTTCAAAATAAAAAAAAAATAAATACTGTAGTAAGAACAGTAGTTTTCCTCAGGGGGAAAAATGTTTTATAAGTGAACCATTCTCAAGAAATTTGACTAACTGTAATAGAAATTTTTTTGTGTGTATAGAATACTGTGACTTGGGTCACAGGTTGCACCTGTTTGGGTATCATAATTAAAGGCTTGGACTCCAAGTAGCATATCTGGCATTCATAGTACTTGGAAGTTGTCATTGGTCTTACAGAGAAGGCCATACAAACTGCAAATCCGTGGTTTTTCTAAGACTCATTTGTCCATTTATATCAGATAAACTATGGCTGGACAAATCCCAACAGTGAAATCTGAGACATACTCATCTACACAGATGTGGATTCTGGCATTTTCTTATCTGTAGCAGAAGCTGCTAGAGTAATAATATAAATTAAATGGTGAAAACCTCGTATCAATTGGGGTTCTCTAGAGAAACAGAACTGCCATGAACTATAATAGGAGACTATACAGTTTCTAGTCCAAGTCTGAAAGCCTGGGTACCAGGAGTTCTGAAGCACAAAGAAATCATTCTCCCATAAGGTAGGGAGGCAAAGAACGCACACCCAACATTTCTCTTTTTTGTTCCATCCACATTGTCAACGGTTTGGAACATGGCCAGACTCATCTGATTTACTCAGCCCACCAATGAAAAGACTGATCTCTTTCAGGAATAACTCTGCGGTCACATCCAGAAGTACTGTTTAAACAGATGCCTGGGGATCCCATGGCCCTATCATGTTGATACATCAAATTAACTGTCATGTGAAAAAGTGGCTTATCTCATAGAGTTGTTGTGGGATGAGCAAGTAGTATGAGAATGAAAAGTTCCTGGGTACACACTCATAATTGGGGCCCATATATGTGCAGGATTTTGCATCATTAACCCCTGCTAGTTCCTTCATGGCCATGATGAGGGTGAAGAGCAAAATGATCATCTGGAAAACCAACCAAATTTTTCTCCTTGTCAAACTGTCTATTTACAATGGAGGAAATGCCACATGGGGAAATTCTGAAAACATGCATCCACTGAGAAAAGGGAATTCTGCCACAGATCCAATCATTTTATATTCTGAAGCAAAGGAAAAAAATCAATAGGTGACAATACTTCCAGACAGATCTGAATGCTGCTATTATGAAAGAAAATGGAGACCAGAGCAATAAAAACATGTATCCATAGAGGAGGGGCACAACCACTTGTGAAAGAAATGACCTCAATTATCCTTGGAAGAGCCTGAAACCAGGTGCTTTGAATTCCATTGATGTCTCTCAGAAGGGTAGAAGGAGCTCAGTTGCTAGAATTATCACCGCAGTTTCTAAAGGTCTCTATTAGCAGAAAGCTGAAGTCAGGAGACAGAGCTGAGTATTCAACAGTTGTCTTAAAGTAAGCTAAATGTGTGCCAATAAACAGCTTTAATTCAATTTTTCCATGGAATTTCTGAAGTTCCCTTGTATATCAAAAAAGAGCTAATTTGAACAATTAAAACCTAAGCTCTCATCTTAAGATCTAGAGAAAGAAGGGCAGATTAAATCTAAATATAGCAAAAGAAAACATGAGAAAAATGAATCTGGAATGACCAAAATTGAACACAAAACATACAGAAGAAGAAACAAAATGAAAAGCTGATTTTTGAAAAGATCAATAAAAGTCATGAAATTCTAGTCAGCCTAACCATGCCAAAGCAAATGAGTTGATAAGTACTATTATCAGAAATTTAAAAATGGCCACCAGTGATAGTCCCATGGCCATTAAGATAATCATGAAAGAAGGACCAGCGTTGTGGCATTAGTGCTCAGGCCTACAGTGCTGGCATCCCACATGTGTACCAGTTGAAGACCCGGGTGCTCCACTTCCTATCCAACTCCCTGCTAACGTACCTGGGAAACCAGTGGAAGATGGCCCAAGCCCTTGGGCTCTGCATACATGTGGGAGACCTAGAAGAAGCCCCTGACTCCTGGCTCCAGATCAGCTCATCTCCAGCTATCACAGACATTTGGGGAGTAAACTAGCAGATAGAAGACCTCTCTCTCTTTCTGTCTCTACCTCTCTCTGTAACTCTGTCTTTCAAATAACTAAAATAAATATTTTTAAAAAAATGATAATGAAAGCATATAATCAACAATACCAGGCCACAGTTTTTACAACTTAACAAAATGGATCACTTTCTCGAAAACCTAAACTACCCAAACTAATTCAATAAGAAACAGGAAACCTGAATAGCCATATATCTATTAAGCACATTAAATTGGTAGCTTTTTACATTAAACAAAGGAAAATACAAAATGCTATTTTCTTTATGAATTTTAGCAGAAATTTTGAAGTTGGTGAAAAGTTCAAATATTAAATATATAGCTTTTATTTCATTATGAAATCATGCTATTACCACACCATTTCTTCTAGAACACAGAACAAGTTCTGCTGCTCAACACACTCTGTGAAATTAACTTGTTATTAATATAAGATAAAGATATTACAAGAAAATAAGACTATAGGCTCATATCACTAGTGAGTATAAATGAAAAATTTTAAATTGTTAAAATCTTGAATCTAGCAAGATATGTGCATAAAAGGGCTAAATCCAAGAGAAACAAATAAATAAACAGAAATAAAAGCAATTTCAATAATTGTACATTAGCTAAAATAATCCCCTATATTGTGAGAGACATTTATCCCAGTGGTTAAGATACCACTTGAGACATTGTGCCCTACATTGGCATACCTCGATCAACACACAACATGGTCTCCTGATTCCAGCTTCCTGCTAAGCAGAACCTGAGAGGCAGCAGTGTTGACTCTTGTAATTGGTTTCTTGCCACTTACACAAGAGCCCTGAATTGAGCCCCTAATCTTCTGTTTGGCTCCCAGGCCATTGAATGCCTTTGGAGAATGAAACAACAGATGTGAGTGCTCTCTCTCAAATAAATCAATACAAATCACTTGTTATACTTTCAACTGGATTTTTAAAAATATTACCTTATTAGATCTAAAAATAATTCAATAAAATTCAATATATATTCACAATAAAATCTCTGAAAGCACTAGAAATAGAAGTGAAACATTAAAAAATCTTCCATCTAAACATTTACTTAATGACATCAGACGAAATGATTTGCTCCTGTGACTCAGAAGAAGGAAAGTGTACTCTTTCACTACTCAAATTTAACATTACAAAGGAATCAATAACTAGTGACATAGAAAAGGAAAGAAATAAGTGCTACTTACCTTTATTTCCAGATGACACCATTGTCTGTGTAAAGCTCAGTAGTCTAAGTAAACGAATCTACCAAAAAAAAAGTCCCAAAATAAAAACAATGCAAAACCAAAACACACACACACACACACACACACACACACAAAGAGATAATAAGAGGCTGCAGCAAGTTCATAGGATGTAAGGTCATTATCCAAAGGTCAATCAGCTTCCTATATACAAACACTGAATTTTGGTGATTTAAAACTTCAAAACACAATAGAAACAAAAGTGCGATATATTTTTAATAACAAGATATATACAGCATTTTTGAATAGAAACCTTTGAGGAAATCAATCAAGAAAATCCAAATAATTGGAGGTATTTTCTTTTCACAGTTTGGAAAAATCAACGTTATTTCAATGTAAATTCTTCCCAAATAGATCAATAGATTCAATGCAGTCAGAATCCATATCACAGCATGTCATTTGTAGATAAAAACAAATTGACCAGAAAGTTTTCTAGATTAAAAGATCTAACAAATCCTGCATAATACAGAAAATATCAAGAAATTCAGACTACTTAAAAACATATTAGAGCAGAGGATATTTGGAGATACTGTATTTAAGACAACCCTTAGAGGGTTGGCACTGTAGCACAGCAGGCTAAGCAGCTGTCCGCAGCACCGACATCCCATGTGGGTGCAGGTTTCCGTCCCGGCTGCTCCGTTTCTGATGCAGCTCATTGCTTATAAACCCACATTGGGACCTGAAAGAAGCTTTTGGCTCCTGACTTCGTCTGCTGTTGTGGCCATTTGGGGAGTGAACCAGCAGATAGAAGATTTCTGTCTCTCTCTAACTTCCCCTTTCAAATAAAAAAAATATTTTTTTTCTCTAAAGAGAGACTCTTTCAGGGCAACACAAATTCTTCTAAATCTGAAATAAGAATAAACATCACTAGTCATCAGCGAAATGAAAATTAGAACTACATGAGGATATCATCTCACATATCAGAATGGATATTATCAAAAAACAGGAAAGATAGCAAATGTGGGTGTAGATATAGAGATAAGGGACTCGTAAACTGAATAAAATGCAGATTAATATAGTCATTATAGAATGCAAAAAGAAGCTTCTTTAAAAAATTACAAATAGAACTGTCATGTGGTCCAGCAATCCCTCTACAGGTTTTATATGCAAACAACATGAAATATGAAGAGATCTGCACCTCCATGATTTTTGGAGCACTATTTATAATAGCTGGCATATCTAATCAATCTACATGTTTAATCAATCTAAATAAATAAAATGTGGTACATTTGAACAACTGAATACTATTTGGTTTCAGTAAAAAAGAAATCTTTTTATTGGTGACAAATGATTGAACCTGAAAGACATTTTATTAACTGAATTGAACCAGGTGCAGAGAGACAAAAACAACCTGTATTTACTACATTTGGAGTGTAAAAAAGTCCAACTCATAGAGTAAAATGCTGATTCACAAAGACTAAGCCGTGGGAGACTGGGCAAAAGACATAAAATTTCAGTTAAATGGGAGAAACAATTTCAAACTGTATATGGTACAGTTTGTACAAATATGCTATAAATTTGAAGGTTGCTAAGAGAGAAATGTTTATACTTTTTACTTCAAAACAAGTAACAAGGGTCTATTGTAATGCATTTCCTAAATATTTGCTTTGGGTATTCTGCAATGAACATGTGAATGAAATATTTATGTTGTACACTCTAAATATATATAATTTTTACTTGTGAATTAAAAAAAAATTAAAAAAGAATATCCATGGTATTCGGAAAGTCCTTTCAAAATGAAATGAAATAGAGCCTGACTCTAGTGGGTGATTTCTCTACCGCTAATTTTTTTGGAAAATAGCCAAGCTGATAGGAAATCCAGGATGCGCCATCTCTGACCCTCTGAGGAAGCTCAGCTCACACAAGGCTAGCCCTCTCATGGGAAAGTCTTCTACCTTAGTCCCATCTTTTAATCACTGTAGAAATCAAAAGCAGCCTCCTTTAATTGATTATCTAGAGACTCTCCAGAGATGCTACAGTTTGGTAACCTTAGAAACCCAGTGGGAGACTGCAGGAGAATTTGAGCCCACACTGAGGGCAGAACAGATTCCCTGTGTGGTCCTTGGGAAAGAGCTTCTGATCTCTGGCTCCTGTGGGTATATCATTCGCCTGCTAACTACCTCCAATTCCACTCAGCTGTGGAGAATTACTTCCCTTTTGAATCAAAAAAAAGAAAGAAAGAAAGAAAGAAACAGAGATTTACCATGCTTAACCTGGGAGTGTCATCTTTGACACACCCTTAACCATAAGCTCTCAGGCCACACCCATCTCAAGCCTCTAAGACTCCATCAAAAGTAGACAGTCCACTTAATACAGTCTAATATAACAAGAAAAAACACCACAGCAAGGGAAGAAGAATCCAAAGAGTATCTCTACAATGACAAGCAATAAATGCAGAAACCGAGGAAACAAGAGCAAGGAAGACACTATGATGCACCCAAATGAACAAGAGACCCCAAGCCAAGATTATGAAGATGATGAGATGGAAGAAATGCAAGATACGGATTTCAAAAAATTTATGGTAAGAACAATGAGAAGTTTTCAAAAACAAATGCTTGAGGTACGGAATTCCTTACTGGACAGGATAGAAAATCTCTCTCAGGAAAATGAAATCTTAAGGAAGAATCAAAATGAAACACAGAAACTAGTAGAACAGGAAAGTGTGATAGTGAAAAGAAATCAAAATGTAATGAAGAGCTCAATAGATCAAATGACAAACACGTTAGAGAGCTTTAAAAACAGAGTCAGTGAAACAGAAGAGAGAATATCAGACTTATAAGACAGAGCACAGGAAAGTATACAGTCAAACCAAAGAAAAATATTGTTTGGAATCTACAGGATACTATTAAAAAAACAACATTCGGTTTCTAGGATTTCCTGAAGGCATGGAGAGGGAGAAAGTATTAGAAGGCCTTTTTAGTGAGATACTAGCAGAAAATTTCCCAGGTTTGGAGGGCAGAGACATCCTAGTACAGCAAGCTCATAGAACCCCTAGTAAACATGACCAAAAGAGTTCCTCACCACGACACGTTGTAATCAAACTCACCACAGTGAAACATAAAGAAAAGATTCTAAAATGTGCAAGAGAGAAACGTCAGATTACTCTCAGAGGATCTCCAAGTAGACTCACAACAGACTTCTCATCAGAAACCCTACAAGCTAGAAGGGAATGGCGAGACATGGTCCAGGTACTAAAAGAGAAAAACTGCCAGCCCAGAATATCATATCCTGCAAAGCTCTCACTTGTGAGTGACAGTGAAATAAACCTTTCATAGCAAACAGAAATTGAAAGAATTTGTCGCCACACATCCAGCCCTACAAAAGATGCTTAAAGATGTGTTGCACACAGAAACACAGAAACATGGTCATCAATATGAAAGAACGTAAAGGAAGGAAACTTCCCAGCAAAAGATCACAGGGAGTTCGAAGCATATATTAGAAAATAGCTTTGGCAAATGGCAGGGCAAAGCTACTACTTATCAATAGTCACATTGAACGTTAATGGCCTGAACTGTCCAGTTAAAAGACACAGATTGTCTGATTGGCTTAAGGAAGAAAACCCACCTATTTGCTGCTTACCAGAAACACATCTTTCCAACAAATATGCATACAGACTGAAAGTGAAAGGTTGGAAAAAGATATATCACAACAACAGAAATAAAAAAAAGGTGGGTGTAACAATCTTAATATTGGACAACATAAACTTTAACACAAAAACTGTTAGAGAGACAAAGAGAGGAACTATATAATGATTAAGGGATCAATTCAACAGGAAGATATAACGATTATCAATGTACATGCACCTAATTACAGGGCACTGGTTTATTTAAAAGATTTCTTAAGGGACTTAAAGGGAGACTTAGACCCCAATACAACAGTACTGGGGGATTTCAATACCCCACTCTCAGAAATAGACAGATCAACAGGACAGAAGATCAACAAGGAGACAGTAGATTTAAACAACACTATAGCCCAAATGGACCTAACAGATATCTACAGAACTTTTCATCCTACACAGAAAGCATTTACATTCTTCTCAGCAGTACATGGAACCTTCTCTAGGATTGACCACATACTAGGCCATAAAGCAAGTCTCAGCAAATTCAAAAGAATTAGAATCATACCATGCAGCTTCTCAGACCATAAAGGAATGAAGTCGGAAATTAGCAACTCAGGAATCCCTAGAGCATATGCAAACACATGGAGATTGAACAACATGCTCCTGAATGAACAATGGGTCATAGAAGAAATCAAAAGAGAAATCAAAAATTTTCTGGAAGTAAGTGAAGATAACAGCACACCATACCAAAACTTATGGGATACAGCAAAAGCAGTGTTAAGAGGAAAGTTTATAACAATAGGTGCTTACATCAAAAAATTGGAAAGGCACCAAATAAATGAGCTTTCAATTCATCTCAAGGATCTAGAAAAACTGCAGCAAACCAGACCCAAATCTAGTAGGAGAAGAGAAATAATTAAAATCAGAGAAGAAATAAACAGCATTGAATCCAAAAAAAATGCAAAAAATCAGCCAAATGAGGAGCTGGTTTTTTTGAAAAAAATAAACAAAATTGACACCCCATTGGCCCAACTAACTAAAAAAGAAAAGACCCAAATCAGTAAAATCAGAGATGAAAAAGGAAAGATAACAGACACCACAGAAATAAAAAGAATCATCAGAAGTTACTACAAGGACTTGTATGCCAGCAAACAGAGAAATCTATCAGAAATGGATAGATTCCTGGACACATGCAACCTACCTAAATTGAACCAGGAAGACATCGAAAACCTAAACAGACCCATAACTGAGACAGAAATTGAAACAGTAATAAATGTCCTCCTAACAAAAAAGACCCAGGACCAGATGGATTCACTGCTGAATTCTACCAGACGTTTAAAGAAGAACTAACTCCAATTCTTCTCAAACTATTCAGAACAATAGAAAAAGAGGGAATCCTCCCAAAATCTTTTATGAAGCCAGTATCCTCTTAATTGCTAAGCCGGAAAAAGATGCAGCATTGAAAGAGAATTATAGACCAATATCCCTGATGAACATAGATGCAAAATTCCTCAATAAAATTCTGACCAATAGAATGCAACAACACATCAGAAAGACCATCCACCCAGACCAAATGGGATTTATCCCTGGTATGTAGGGATGGTTCAATGTTCCCAAAAGAAAGAATGTGATACACCACATTAACAGACTGCAGAAGAAAAACCATATGATTATCTCAATAAATGCAGAGAAAGCATTTGATAAAATACAATACCCTTTCATGATGAAAACTCTAAGCAAACTGGGTTTGGAAGGAACATTCCTCAATATAATCAAAGCAATTTATGAAAAACCCACGGCCAACATATTATTGAATGGAGAAAAGTTGGAAGCATTTCCACTGAGATCTGGTACCAGACAGGGTTGCCCACTCTCACAACTGCTATTCAATATAGTTCTGGAAGTTTTAGTCAGAGCTATTAGGCAAGAAAAAGAAATTAAAGGGATACAAATTTGGAAGCAAGAACTCAAAATAGCCCTCTTTACAGATGATATGATTCTTTATTTAGGGGACCCAGAGAACTCTACTAAGAGACTATTGGAACTCATAAAAGAGTTTGGCAAAGTAGCAGGGTATAAAATCAATGCACAAAAATCAAAAGCCTTTGTATACACAGGCAATGCCACGGCTAAGAAAGAACTTCTAAGATCAATCCCATTCACAATAGCTACAAAAACAATCAAATACCTTGGAATAAACTTAACCAAGGACGTTCAAGATCTCTACGATTAGAATTACAAAATCTTAAAGAAAGAAATAGAAGAGGATACCAAGAAAGGGAAAAATCTTCCATGCTCATGGATTGGAAGAATCAATATAATCAAAATGTCCATTCTCCTAAAAGCAATTTATAGATTTACTGCAATACCAACAAGATACCGAAGACCTTCTTCTCAGATCTGAAAAAAATGATGCTGAAATTCATATGGAGACACAGGAGACCTCGAATAGCTAAAGCAATCTTGTACAACAAAAATAAAGCTGGAGGCATCACAATACCAGATGTCAGGACATACTACAGGGCAGTTGTAATCAAAACAGCATGGTACTGGTACAGAAACAGATGGATAGACCAATGGAACAGTATTCAAACACCAGAAATCAATCCAGACATGTACAGCCAACTTATATTTGATCAAGGATCCAAAACCAATCTCTGGAGTAAGGACAGTGTATTCAATAAATGGTGCTGGGAAAATTGGATTTCCACGTGCAGAAGCATGAAGCAAGACCCCTACCTTTCACCTTACACAAAAATCCACTCAATATGGATTAAAGACTTAAATCTATGACCCGACACCATCAAATTATTAGAGAGCTTTGGAGAAACCCTGCAAGATATAGGTACCGGCAAAGACTTCTTGGAAAAGACCCCAGAAACACAAGCAGTCAAAGAAAAAATTAACATTTGGGGTTGCATAAAATTGAGAAGTTTCTGTACTTCAAAAGAAACAGTCAGGAAAGTGAAGAGGCAACGAACAGAATGGGAAAAAATATTTGCAAACTACGCAACAGATAAGTAGTTGATAACCAGAATCTACAAAGAAATCAAGAAGCTCTTCCTTTAGTTTTTCCCTTTCAACTGAATTATGAAAGAATCACAAGTTGATTAATTTTAAATAATGATAATTTTTTGGACTAAGATATATTTTTGTTGAAATAATGCTTATAGAATCAAAAATTATTTAAATATTGCTGAAAAAGAAATTCTGAAGGGCACTAAATGGCTCCAGTATTCAGCAGTGTGTTTCTATAGTTTTTTTCTTTCAACAGAATTATGAAAGAATTTCAAGTTGATTAATTTTAGATAATGCATATTTTTTGTACTAAGATATATTTTTGTTGAAATAATGCTTATGGAATCAAAAATAAATATAAATTTTGCTGAAAAAAAAAGAAATCAAGAAACTCCACAACATCAAAACAAACAACACACTTAAGAGATGGGCCAAAGACTTTAATAGACATTTTTCAAAAGAGGAAATCCAAATGGCCAACAGGCACATGAAAAAATGTTCAAGATCACTAGCAATCAGGGAAATGCAAATCAAAACCACAATGAGGTTTCACCTCACCCCGGTTAGAATGGCTCACATACACAAATCTACCAACAACAGATGCTGGCGAGGATGTGGGGAAAAAGGGACACTAACCCACTGTTGGTGGGAATGCAAACTGGTTAAGCCACTATGGAAGTCAGTCTGGAGATTCCTCAGAAACCTGAGTATAACCCTACCATTCAACCCAGCCATCCCACTCCTTGGAATTTACCGAAAGGAAATGAAATTGGCAAAAAAAAAAAAAAAAAAAAAAAAAAAAAAAAAAAAAAAAAAAAAAAAAGCTGTCTACATCTTAATGTTTATAGCAGCTCAATTCACAATAGCTAAGACCTGGAACCAACCCAAATGCCCATCAATAGTAGACTGGATAAAGAAATTATGGGACATGTGCTCTATAGAATACTATACAGCAGTCAAATCAACGAAACCCGGTCATTTGCAACAAGATGGAGGAATTTGGAAATCAACATGCAGAGTGAATTAAGCCAGTCCCAAAGGGAAAAATATCATATGTTCTCCCTGATCGGCGACAACTAACTGACCACCAAAGGGGAAACTTGTTGAAATGAAATGGACACTATGAGAAACAGTGACTTGATCAGCTCTTGTCCTGACTGTTGATGTACAATGTAAGACTTTATCCATTTTAGTATTTTTTTGTGCTAGTACTATTGGTTGAACTCTAATGCACACACAATTATTCTTAGATGTTTAAATTTTAATTGAAAAGTGATCCTGTTAAATATAAGAGTTATAATAAGAGAGGGAGGAGATGTACAATTTCGGACATGCTCAATCAGACTTGCCCCAAATGGTGGAGTTAGACACACGCCAGGGGATTCCAATACAATCCCATCAAGGTGGCATGTACCAATACCATCTCACTAGTCCAAGTGATTAATTTCAGTTCACAATTGATCACACTGAAAGGTCTAAGAGTCAAAGGGATCACACAATCAAGACTAGTGTCTGCGAATACTAACTGATAGAATCAAAAAGGGAGAGAATGATCCATCATGGGAAGTGGGATATACAGCAGACTCATAGAATGGCAGGTGTCCTAAATATCACTCTGGCCTCAGAAAGCCAAGCCAACTCTGGCAAAAAAAAAAAAAAAAAAAAAAAAAAAAAAAAAAAAAAAAAAAAAAAAACCTAAATGAAAGGTCTCTGCGAGTGAGATTCCAGTGTAAAGAACGGGGCCATCAAAGAAGGAGGTACCTTTCTCTGAAGGGAGGAGAGAACTTCCACTTCGACTATGATCCTGTTGGAATAAAATTGAAGTCGGTGAACTCAAATATCTTCCATAGCCTTGGCAACTCATGACTAGAGCCTAGGGAGATTACTGACACCATAAACAAGTGTGTCAAATTGTTAAGTCAACAACAGTAGTCACTGTGTCCTTACTTCTCATGTGGGGTCTGTCCTTAATGTGTTGTCCAATGTGAAGTAATGCTATAACTAGTACTGAAACAGTATTTTACACTTTGTGTTTCTGTGTGTTCGCAAACTGATGAAATCTTTACTTAATATATACTAAATCGATCTTCTGTATATAAAGATAATTGAAAATGAATCTTGACGTGAATAGAATGGTTGAGGGAGCGGGAGATGGGAAGGGTGCGAGCTGGAGGGAAATTATGGGGGGGAAAGCCATTGTAATCCATAAGTTATACTTTGGAAATTTATATTTACTAAATAAAAAAGGAAAAAAAAAGATGAACATTCTTTTTTATTTTTTTCAAGATTTTTTTGAAACGCAGGGTTACACAGAGAGAAAGAAAGCAGGGAGAGAGACAAAGAGAGATAGAGAGAGAGCTCTTCTATCCACTGGTGCATTCCCCAAATGGCCACAAAGGCCAGAACTGAACCAGACTGAAGCCAGAAGCCAGAAACCAGAAGCAAGGAGGTTCCAATTAGCTGCAGGGGCCCGTGCACTTGAGCCATCCTCCACTGCTTTCCCAGGCACATTAGTAGGGAGCTGGATAACAAGTAGAGCAGCCAGGGCAGTAACCAGCACCCATATAGGACGCTGGATCGCAGGTGCCCACTTCACCCTCTAGTCCTCAATGCTAATCCCAAGATCATCATTATTAAAGATCATGCAGTATATATTTTCCCTGATTGATGAGTTATTAAAGTGTTTCATGCTTTGTGTGTTTTAATTTGTGGCTCCTATTTAATGGTCATAAATCCAGATAATTTTAGTAATATTGACAGAACACAAAAACTCAATTACTTTTTTTTGGACAGGCAGATTTAGACAGAGAGAGAGAGAGAGAAAGAGAGAAAGGTCTTCCTTTCTGTTGGTTCACCCCCCAAATGGCCGCTATGGCTGGCACGCTGTAGCTGACGTGCTACACTGATCCAAAGCCAGGAGCCAGGTGCTTCCTCCTGGTCTCCCATGCAGGTGCAGGGCCCAAGCACCTGGGCCATCCTTCACCGCCTTCCCGGGCCACAGCAGAGAGCTGGCTGGAAGAGGAGCAACCGGGACAGAATCCAGTGCTCCGACTGTGACTAGAACCTGGGGTGCCGTCCCCGCAGGCGGAGGATTAGCCAAGTGAGTCATGGCACTGGCCAACACAATTACTTTTTTTTTTTTTTTTTGACAGGCAGAGTGGACAGTGAGAGAGAACAGAGAGAAAGGTCTTCCTTTGCCATTGGTTCACCTCCAATGGCTGCCGCAGCTGGCACACTGTGGCCGGCACATCGTGCTGATCCGAAGCCAGGAGCCAGGTGCTTCTCCTCGTCTCCCATGCGGGTGTAGGGCCCAAAGACTTGGGCCACCCTCCACTGCACTCTCGGGCCACATCAGAGAGCTGGACTAGAAGAGGAGCTACTGGGAGAGAATCCGGCACCCTGACCGGGGCAACAACCCAGGGTGCCGGCACCACAGGTGGAGGATTAGCCTATTGAGCCGCGGCGTCGTCCACAATTACTTTCTGAAAGAAAATATTCTGGTGGCAGTTTCTAGAATGTATGGCATTTTTATTAGGTAATCAAGGTTTTCTGTGTATACTGTAGATCATTTATCTTTTTTACCACAGCACTGGCTACTTTAGGTAAACCAGTTTTTGGTTGATATCTTTAAGAAAGATAAAATATTTACTTACTGACCAACTCTGTGGTGCAGGAGATTAATCCTTGGCCTGAAGCACCAGCATCCCATGTGGGCACTGGTTCTAGTTCTGGCTGCTCCTCTTCTGATCTAGCATCTCTGCTGTTGGCCTGGGAAAGCAGTAGAAGATGGCCCAAGTCCTTGGGCCCCTACACCTGTGTAGGAGACCTGGAGGAAGCTCCTGGCTCCTGGCTTCATATCGGCCTGGCCTTGGCCGCCTGGCCTTGGCCATCTTCACTGTTTGGGGAGTAAACCAGTGGATGGAAGACATTTCTCTCTCTCCTTCCCACTGTCTATACCTCTACCTGTCAAATAAAAATAAATAAATAAACAAACAAACGAAAAAATAAATAAATAAATAAAAATCTTTTAAAAAACAGTCTGCTAGCTTCATTTTGAGTTTAATTCAGAAGTAAAGGATATTTATTTATGGGCAAATGCAGTAACTTTATTATGTGAGACAAACTTTAAGATGAATGTATTAAATAGCTCTTCCACTAGAGGCAGGTCTACATGCTCTCAGTAAAAGGGGATTAATTGCATGCTTCATCACCTCCACTCCTATCGCTCTGCTGCATGTTATTACATCCTCACTCTCATAAAAGGCAGCAGCAGAAGCATCAACAACTGTGTAGGGCAGTCTGACTCTGTGTTGTAACATTCCACTCTGAAATATTTTTCATATTTTGACAGTTTCTACCTTAACAGAAACTGATATGAATACAATGGAAAAAATTAGAAAATCTTGTCTTCCTTACAAAGGCAGTTACACTCACATGCAGCTTTTTCCACTTTTCAGTCAATCTTTTAGGCAATAACGTTTTCCCCCTTTGGGATTTTTGACAATGTTATTGAGATTTGTGTGCTGAATGCATTACTAGCAGGGAGTAGAACATAGTGATGCAATTCCATTATGCTATGCTCTCTTTATGTACTAGTTCTAAGGCTGTATTTTCCATACAAGAGATTTTCATGTTTATGGAGTAGCCTGAGTAGGTTTTTGAATGAAGTGAAACTTAGTCATTTCAGTTTTGCTCAGTTACTTAGTGGTTAAAGACACTTGATCAAATATGTAACCATCTTCCCAAGATCTCACAGTCAGATAGTAGGAACATGAGAATGAGAATGCTGCAAGAGTGATATATTTATAATGGGGATTCAGAAATGAAATAAATCTCATATGTATATTAATCTGGATTCCCATAAAATACAATATTTCCAATCACACTGTTGGGGCTGACTTTGTGGTGGAGTGGCTTACACTGCCACTTGAGACTCTTGTATTTGATATCAAAGGGCCTTGATTTGAGTCTTGCCTCTGGTTCTTATCTAGCTTTCTCCTAATGCACACACTAGGAGGCCACAGACAATTCAGAAGTATCTGAATCCCTGCCACCTATGTGAGATAAAAATCCTACACAAATTAGGCATAGAAGGAATATTCCTCAAAATTATAAAGGCTATACCTCATACTTTACAGGGAAAAACTAAAAGCATTTCCCTGAGATCTGAAACAAGACAAGGATGCCCACTTTCTCCACTTTTATTCAATATAGAAATAAAACTGTAAGTTTTGGCAAGAGGAATTATGTGAGAGAAAGAAATAAAGGGCATCAGTATTGGAAAAGAGGAAGTCAAATTATCCATTTTTGCTGATGACATGATGTTATACATAGAAAAATCTAAAGGCTCCACTAAAACAGCTATTAGAATTGATAAAAGTTCAGTAAAGTTTCAGGTTACAAAATAAACATACAAAAAAGTTGCTTTTTGGTATGCTAATGATGTACTTATAGAAACTGAAATCAAAAACGAAACCCATTCATAATAGTCACAAAAGAAAACATAATGCATTTTTATAGTTTTATCAAGTCAAAAAATACTCATGATTAAATTGTATTCATGGAGATATTTGATGCATTCATTTAGAGATATAGATATAATGTGCGTAGGTAGGAAAGAGGGAATGTCATTTGTTAAAACACCTATTCATAAGCAAAATATCTTTAATCCTTAGAATCCTCTAGATAATAACAAACTTAGAGATGTTTACTTCAATAGAGAGGGCACTATTTGTCTTTGACCTGAGAGTCAGTAGAATTGTTCCATTTTACCATGAGCATATAAATTCTGTCAATTCAAGCAATGCCATGTGATGTGGGAAGCAGGGACACACTGAAGTGTGGTGAGGAAGAAAAGCTTGAGGTTAACAGAGCTACAGCACAAATAGCAGCTCTGCCGCCTCCTTCTATTCTTTGTAAGTAAGCAGAATATGATCTTCCACATGCTGGCTCACTTCCCAAATGTCCACAATAGCCATAACTGAGCCAAGCTGAAGCCTGAGGCCAGGAACTCAACCTGTTTCTTCCAAGTGCATAGCACGAATCCAGCCACTCTAGTCTTCACTGATGATTTCCTGGGGTTGCTTTAGCAGGAAGTTAGAGTCAACAGCCCGATCCAAAGTCTTAACTCTGGTACTCCATAGTGAGATGTGGGCATCAAGTGTCTTATCAACTAGGCCAAAATCCTGCTCCATGTTTTGAGATATTTTTTAACCATGTTCTTGGATATTACTGCTTTGTCAGATTCATAATTTCTGAATATTTTTCAGAATTGTTTCTGTACTCCCTGGATTGTTCTTTTCTGTGTAGAAGCTTACCTGACATGATAGCACTGTCTATATTTGTTGCTTGTCACTTTTAGGATTTGAACCAAAAAATAATTGCTCATACCAATATCTTCAAGTGCTTTTCCTAAATTTTCTTCTAGTAGTTCCTTTGGTTTGTGCTTTCTATTATATTTAGCTGATTTTTTAATCGGGCAAGTAATATAGGAAAGGCTTCAGTGACAAGTGTTTATCCAGTGTTTCCAGCACCATTCAATCATCACGTTATTCTTTCTCCAGTGTATGATGTTGAAGGTTGGTTGGCTGCAGATATGTGGATGAATTGCTTGGATCTCCTTTCTGTTTCATTTGACTAGTATCTATCTGTTTTTAAGCCAGTACCATGCTCTTTAAGATAGCCCTGTAGTGTGTCTTAAAATCTGATATTGTGATAACTTTAGCTTTGTTCTTTATGTTCAAGTTTATTTTGACTGTATGTGCTTCTTTGTGAATATTGTTTTTTTTTCTAGTTCTGTGGAGAATTTACTTTATATCTTGATGGCTATAATATTGAATATGTGAGTATATTGGAGTAATATGGAAGTTTTGATGATATTAATTCTTCCAATTTGAAGGCTTTTCCATTGTGTATGGGGGTCTCTACCTCATTTTCTTTCAGCAATGTTTATAGTTTTTATTTGTAATTTTTTACATACATGGTAAAATTTATTTCAAAGTGTTATTTTTACAGTTATTTTGAGTGGGATTGTTCTTATAATTCCTTTCTCAGTGAGTTAGTTATTGGTGCATAAAACTGCTACTGCTTTCTCTGTGTTTATTTTACATCATGCAATGTCTCTGAATTTGTATATTAGTTGTAATAGTCTAGATGGAGTCTTTCTGTTTCTCTTTTTATGGAACCATATTGTCGCTCCCCCATTCATGGAGGAACGACACAGGACCCTGCGCTGTTCTTTTGTCTGCTCGGCCCTTCCTGGGTTTGCTGCTGGTCCTTCCCGGGTTGGCTGCCGACCCCTTTCTTTTTATTTTTTGGCGTTGATATGCGCCTGTCTTTGGTGCCCCGCAGCGCACACTCTGCTCTGCTCGCTAGAGTTGCCCACAGGTGCTTACAAGCTACCAATCAGGCAAACCGAATCCGGGTCCTCTCTTCGCCATGTTGTGAGGAGGTCTTTAGGCATGATGCATGCCTGTGTTCGGTGCTCTGCAGTGCATGCTCTGCTAGAGCTGCCTGCAGGTGCTTACCGCCTTACTAATCAGGCAGACCAAATCCGAGGCTTCTCATTGCCATGTTGTGGGGAGACTTATTGGTGTTGATAACGTGCCTGTCTTCGGTGACCTGCGGCGGATATTCTGCTAGCCGCCCGCAGGTGCTCACCGCCTTACTAATCAGGCAGACCAAATCCAAGCCCTCTCATTGCCGTATTGTGGGGAGACTTATTGATGTTGATCCGTGCCTATCTTCGGTGACCTGTGGCGCATACTCTGCCTGCAGGTGCTTACTGCCTTACTAATCAGGCAGACCGAATCCAAGCCCTCTCATTGCCATGTTGTGGGAGGCCTTATTTTTCTCTATTTCTTTATCTCCGGGCATTCCTATTTCTCTTATTTTACTTCTATCTGCCAGCATTCCTATTTCTCTCATTTTACTTCTATACTTCTATTTCTCTTATCCCTGCAGCTTCCCGGCACCCGCCCCGAGGCGGCTCCTTGGCGCCTTGCCCCGCGGCGGCTTCCCGGCTCTGCATGGCTTCAGCCAGCGCTTCTCTCATCTGCGCGGCTTCCCAGCTTCATGCGCACTCCGTGGTCTCTGCGCCCTTTGCGCCCGCACCACGGCCTCCACGCCAACCCTGTGCTCTCCTATCTACTCGCGCCCCGTGCGCTCTCTCCACTTGTGCCCCGCGTGCTTTCTCTGTGCTCGGCAGCTTCCGCGAATCACAGCCTAGCTCACGTTTCCACTTCTCAGTTTAGTTTTCAGTCTAAGTTCCCCGAGCTAACCTGACGAATTCCAACCTAGCTTACATCTCCGCTTTTCGGTTTGGCTTCCCGTCTTTTGCTCCCCAGGCTGACTTGACGAATCCCAACCTAGCTTACGTCTCCGTTCGGCCTACTCCTGCGGCTTCATTTTCCCTAGCTTATATTTTTCTCTACCCGGTATATTTCCTAACTTTCTTCCAACAATATTTCTCTCTCATGTCTCCTGGTTTCTCCCCACAGTCCGTATCCGAGTCTAAGTTTTTTCTAGCTTTCACTTTTGCTTTCAATCTTAGCTTTCTCCTAGCTTCTCTTTGCAGTCCATATCCGAGTCTGTTTTTTCTAGCTTTCACTTTCACTTTCAATCCTAGCTTCTTCCGGCACTTTTTCCGGCTTTTTTCCTACGCTCTCCCTATTCTCTCTCTCTGGTATTTTCCGGCTTCTTCCCCCCGTCCAGATCCGAGTCACGGCACCATTATGTTGCTCCCCCATTTGTGGAGGAATGACACAGGACCCTGCACTGTTCTTTTGTCTGCTCAGCCCTTCCCGGGTTTGCTGCTGGTCCTTCCCGGGTTGGCTGCCGACCCCTCCACCTCCATGGAGGGGTGGTACCCCCTGCCACTTTCCCCGCTTCCATGGAGGAGCAGCACAACGCCGGCCGGCTCTTTCCTAGGCTCTTCCTTAGTCTCTCTCTCAGGTATTTTCCCGCTTCTTCCCTCCTAGGTTTCATATCCAAGTCACGGCACCATTTGCTGCTCCTCCGCACGCGGAGGAGCCGCACCAGACCGGACACTTGTTGTTCCCTTTTTTTACAAGTCTTTTCTATAGTAAAGTAAGAATAAGCAAACAGTGAACGCCCAAAGCAAGAATGAGTGGAGAGAAATGAGAAAGAAGGAAGCAACGAACTTCCCCGCGAACTCTCCAACACACTCTCCAACCAACCCACACCACCATGCCGTCTCTCTTCTCCTTTATAGTCCTCTCCACCAATCCATGCTCCGCTTATCCACGTGTCGAGCATGCCGTTCTCTTCTATTGAGAGGATGAATCGGCTCCTGCGGCTTCTAGTAGTCAAGATGAATCAGCTGTGTAAAAGCTGGTTACTCCTTATCAGTGCCATATTATGGGAGGCAGGCTTCGCCTTCTGCAGGAGATGGATTCTGCAAATAAGGAAAATGTGACTTCCTCCATTCCTTCTTATAAGCCTTGATTTCTCTCCCTTGTACAATGTCTCTGTTGAAACGTCTAGTACTATGTTGAGTAAGAACAATGAAAGTGAACATCCTAGGCTGGTTCTAGATCTAGAGGAAATATTTTTAGCTTTTCTGCATTCCATGTGATGATGTTGGTAGACTTCTCACTTATAGTCTTTATTATATTGAGGTATACATTTTCCATACATAATTTATTAATTTTTATGTGTATGTTAAATTTTGTCACAAGCTTATTCTACATCTATTGAGAGGATTATATGAAATAATATTTCAATATGCCTGTATCACATTACATTTATTGACCTGTATATGTTGAGTCATATCTACATTCCTGGGATAAATTCCTCTTTGTCATAATAAATTACCTTTAGATGTGCTGTTGCATTTCGTTTGTGTTTTGTTGAGTTTTGCATCTATTTTCATCAAGGATATTGTTCTGAAGTCTTCCTTTTGGTTGTTGTTGTTCTTGTGGTCTTCCGTGGTTTCAGAGTAATATTGGCTTTGTTAAACGAGTTTGGAAGGATTCCTTTCCTTTTCTGTTTCTGAAATAATTTAAGAGGAATTGTTGTTAATTAATCCTTAAAGTTACTTAGAGTTCAGCAATCAAGCCATCTGATCTGGGGCTTTTGTTGTTGTAGTTGGGAGACTACTACTGATTCAAGCTCCTTACTCATTATTGGTCTTTTCAGGTTTTTCATGTCATTATATTTCAATTTCGGTGAGTTACATGTATCCAGAAATCAACAGATATCTTCCAGGGTTTCCAGTATGTTGGCATGTAATTGTTCTTAGCAGTTCTTAGTAGTTCCTAACAATGCTTTGTGTTTATGTGATATCAGTGGTAGTGTGGTAGAATAAGAAGGCCGTGCCAAGATGGCTGCTGGCAAGTGAGTGTCAGCTACTCAGGAATGGCTTTGGAAACCACACGGCAATGGAGTCTGCCTGGCAACACGCTGTTATTGGATGGCTTTGGAAACCACATATCAACGGAGCCTTCCTGGCAACCAGCTGTGATTGGTTAGGGCATAGACTGCCCCCTGACTGGATTGGTTGCCTCTGCTATATAAGCTACTGTACCTACTGAAATAAATGAATCTGCAGGCTGCTCACTTCTGGCCTGCTTTCACCCAACTCCCAGGGTCTGTGTGGGGACTCCACGCCTCTTGCCCCCATCACACTGCTCCTCTCAAAATGAATCCACAGAAACATGGTAGTAGTTTCTTTTTTAATCTCTGATTTTACTTCTGTCTTTTCTTTTTTTTTTTCCTGAGGAATCATGTATTTATTTTTCTTTTTATTCTTTTATGTTAATCCAAATTCTGTCTTTTCTTAGTTCATCTAACTAAACATTTATCTATTGTGGCTTTTTAAGAGTTATTTATTCATTTGAAAGGCAGAATGACAGAGAGAGAAGGAGAGACAGAGAGATTGCTCATTAACTGGTTCACTTCTCAAATGACAATAACAGCCAGGATTGGGCCAGGACTCAGCCTTCAGTTCCATCTGGGTCTCCCACTGACTGGGGCACAAGTACAAGTATCCTCCATTGACCACCCAGGCACATTAGCAGGAAGCTAGATAGGAAGCAAAGCAGGCAGGATTCCAACAGGCACTTTAAAATGGGATGCAGAAACTTCAAGTAGTAGTTTATCACATGGTGTAACAACACATTCTTATTGATTGTTTATCTTTTCAATAAACTATTCTTTTATTTCTCTTTTGTATAGCATTTTTGTTTCTGTTTCATTTATTTCATTGCTTATCTATATTATTTATTTAATTATGCTAAGTTTGGATTTGGTGTCTCTTGTATTTCTTTGTCCTTGAGAAACACTGATTCTTTCATATCTTTTATCTTTTAATTTTATGTAGGCACTCATTGCTATAAAGTTTTATTTATTGATTATTATGCTTTGTCCTGTTTATTTTGCCTCGGTGTGTTCTGTTTTCATTAATTTCAAGAGATTTTTAATTTTGATTTCTTTAATCAATCAGCACTATGGCATAGCAGGTAAAGCCTCATCTGGCAATGCTGGTATCTCATATGGGTGCCAGTTCAAGTCCAGCTGCTCCAATTCCAATCCAGCTCTCTGCTATGGCCTAGGAAAGCAGTATAAGATGGCCCAATTCCTTAGGTCCCTGAACACATTTGGTAGACCCAGAAGAAGCTCCTGGCTCCTAGCTTCAGATTGACCCAGCTCCGACCAATGTGGCCATCGGGGGAATGAATTAACAGACAGAAGACTGCTCCCTCTCTCTCTCTGTGTCTCTGCCTCTCTGTAACTCAATTACTATTTCATATAATAAATAAATCAATCTTTAAAAAATGACCTGTTGTTCATTCAGAAGCACATTATTCAATCTCCGTGTACTTTTATGATTTGTAGGGTTTCTACTATTGTTTATTTTAGATTTACTAAATTCTGGTCAGAAAAAAAATATATGATACGATTTTCATTTTTCTGGAAATTTTGAAAATTGTTTTGTGAACAAATATAGGACCTATCCAAGAAAATGTTGTATGTAATGATGAAAAGAATGTGTATTTTTCAGAAGTTTAATGGATTTTCTGCACATGTCCGTAAAACCCATTTCATTTATTGTGTATTTTCCTTCTGATTTATTTTGTAGGGGGTCTGGATGATTTTTCATTGACTAAAGTGGTATATTTGAGTACCCAGTCATGCATATCTCTCTCTTTAAGATTAAATAATATTTTTATTATGAAATTAATTTTATAGGCATTAGGTGGCTAAGAATTATCCATTGTCATATTTTTTTGAATTCTGTTTAGTTATGATTCTAACCTGACACAATGTTTGAAGCAAGCTCATTTATGATCAAAATTGGATTTCAGGGCAATCTCTATAATTATACTTTTTGCTTTGCACCATTACACTGTAGTATTGTGCTACTTTAAACGAGTAAGTGAATTTACAGTTCTTTGCTTGGTGGCCAAAAACCTAATTAAGTTTATTCCTTATCACAAGAAAGTATAGACTATTAATTAACATATAACAGAATAGAATAAAGAGAAAACAAATTATAAACACTCCATCATTCTTTCTTCCTGTCATACATATAATTTTACTTAATCTGAAATTATAAGACAATAAGAGAATTAACTTGCTATCAAATAAATTTGCAGAGATAAATGTTAAATTATATGAAATAAAAATCACTTAGATAATATATAAAACATTGAAACACACATTTCAAGAAATTCTTGACAATGCTTCATAATTATGGGTTAATAAGGTCTTTAGGAATAAGCTTTTAGTGCAACAATTTAAGTTGCCATTTAGGGCCCACTCATACCATATTTTAATACCTGGTTTGAATCCTACCTGAACTGCTTCTTGTCCAGCTTTCTGCCACTGCCCACCCTGGGAGGTAGCACTAATGGCTCAAGTGCTTGGGTCCTTTCATCCATGTAGACAGGCGTGGAGTTCTGAGTCCAGGCCAGCCTGGCTCGGTCCAAGAGTTGCAGGCATTTGAGGAGTAAACCAGCACATAGATTATCTCACTCTCTTTTCTCTGCCTTTATTTCTCTGCCTTTCAAATAAAATGAAAATTAAATGTTAAAGTCTTTAAATATTCTGAACATAAGCTGTTAAAAATATTATATTAGAACATTGTTTTATGTCTTGGGATATAACAAAAACCTATGCATTTAAAACTAATGAAAAAATGTAAACAAAAACTGTTCACTATATAAGTATTTAAGGAGTAGATTGAATTTACTTTATTACAGTTAACTTCTCTCTTAAGGCTAGTTGAAATCCCAAATATCTTATCACAACAGACAACAGATATATGTCTTCCAGATTCATATACTGGTGTGGTAATGCCATCAGTTTTTCTTAATGTGATATTGTGTTTTGCCTTGTGATTATAAGGAGATCTAATTCTAATGAAGCAAATGTCAGACATATGGGGGATAAAGAAGATTGTTGTAGAGACATAGTGGATCCTTATGAATCTATCTAGTACAGGGAAATTAAACAGTACCTGATTACTATGTGCTAGGACTGGGCTCATCTGTGCACACATTTAATTTATGGTTTTAATTTATCCTTAATGTAAAATATAATTTCCATGGATTCAATATATTACTTTTCCTTAATAAATCTGTCATGAATGTGGGTTAGTCTTATATGATTTTTAATAGCAACTTTGGAGGCTAAGAAAGTTCTACTAAATCACATTTTAAATGTTTTCTATATGCATAAATATTTCTGCAATAATGCTTCACTATTTAGTGGTGACATTTGCTTTAAATGGAAATGAGCAAAAGATTTTTAAAAATCCTTTCCTTAAAATTTTCCATATTAACATATTTTAGTAAGCAGGACATATGACTCTTGAAATGGCTAATCTTCTCTATATTCAATTTGAAGTGATTGGTGTTTATAGAAAAGAATTCAAGGAGCAAAATCTAGAAGGATGAAAAGAAATTACATGTTATTGTGAGACTCGAGGACCAAAGTTAAAATCTCTTAATCATGTGCAGGAAATTCACCAATGTCTGCTTATTCTGGTCACATACACCCTATTAACCAAATTTAGAGCTATTAATGATTTTCAAAAATCCTTCTTTAATTGGCACTTCAAAAATATTGGAGCCCTGGCTTCCTTTTTATGTACTTAAGAAAACATTCTACAAAGCCAATTTAAAAAAAAGAAATGGAAAAAGGAAAAAGAAACAGAACTTAAAGCTCAGTGTTCCATAATCTTCACTGACTTGTCCTTATTCTTTGTCATAAAATGATTAGAAAAATATATATTTTTACTGTTTTTTATTATTTAAGTTGTCTGGGATATGCTTTATATTATTTTTCACCTAAAGTTTCCTTTTTGGTTGATTTCCAGAAAATAAATACACAATTTCCATTAAATTAAAGCTGGAGATTGTGAGTCCCGAAAGTGAAAACTCTTTTTGTATTTATATCCTTGTTTACTTGGAACATGTCATGGAAAATATGTGTAAAGTGCCTCCTCTTAACTTGAATACTCAAATAGTTAAAGATATGGCTGAAGCCTATGAGATACCGTTGGTAAGTTCCATTACAACTGAGAACTGAGAGTTGTTCAGTGTTGATATTTAGCACTATTCCAAGCCAAAGTGAACAAGTGCATTTTAAGCTACAAATACCGTGGTCAGGACAGTGCTCCTTTTCAAGAGAATGAACAAATAAAAAATAAATATTATAAGTTACTTGTTTGTGTAATTTGATCTTTCATTCTCAGTAGAGTAGCGTACATAAAATTAAATTAAAATAAAATAAAATAATAAAAATAAAAATGTAAGATATGGAGGGCCCATGTTGCAGTGCAGCAGGGTAACCCAATATCTATGACTCCAGCATCATATATGAATATTAATTGGTTCCTGGCTGCTCTACTTCTAATCCATCTCCCTGCTAATGCAACTAGATGATGGCTCAAGAACCTCCCTTGACACCCATGTGGGAGACCCAGGTGGAGTTCCAGATCCCTGACTTTAGCCTCACTCAGCCTCAGGCATTGTGACAATTTGGGGAGTGAATCAGAAGATGGAAAAAATCTAGCTCTGCGTGTGCCTCTCTCTGTAACGCTGCCTTTCAAATGAAATATTTCAAATCAATGTAAGCTACTAAATTTTATGGAGCTGCCAAAAGGAAAAAAAACAACAAATTAAATTATAATCAATAAGTTATTCAATGAAACTTGGCATCAATTTTACAAATGTTTCCATTTAATTAAGACATGTTTTCCTAATAATGGTAGTTTCTTAAAGGTAGTAATATACATATACATAAAAACAAGTTCTCCCAAATTCATACATTACTTTTCAAGTTTTTGCCAAGATAGTTTTTTTTTATCCTACCAGTGCAATATCAATCTATTTTTCTTCTTGAAAATATTAAGGCTTGGGAATGCTACTTTTTCATTTACCAAGAAGTATTCAAGAAATTAATAGTATTGCATAAAGAATAAAATGTACTTAGAGATTTCACAAAGACATAATGTAGAGCATTAGTGAAGGCTACATTTGAATATGAAAATAGATCTATTCTTCTTATAGAATGCCTGGATAAATAACATACTATTTCTCTGAGTTTCTTCATTTGTAATATTGTGCTATTGTGAAAATTATAAGCATTAATATATGTGAGGAATTGAGAACAGAACCAGATATATTATATATATTTAACATTAAGATATATTTTCTTTACTGAAGCAAATATAAATATGCTTCTCTAAGTATTGACAAGTAGGAGCCAATGTTGTGATGTAGTAAGTAAAGTTGCCTAAGATGCTAGCATCCCATATGGCTGCTAGTGAATTCAAGTCCTGGCAGTTCCACTTCTGATATAGCTCCCTGCTAATGGCCTGGAAAAAGCAGCAGAAGATGGCTCAAGTGCTTGGGCCCCTGCCATCCACATGGGAGACCTGATGAAAATCCTGCCTCAGCCTAGTCCAGTGATGGCCTTTGCAGCCATCTGGAGAGCAAAGCAGTGGTTAGGTGACCTTCCTCTCTTCCTCCTGTTTCTCTCCCAGCCTCTCTCTCTTTAACTCTGAATTTAAATAAATAAATAAATAAATATTTAAATATTAAAAACTAAATGGTAGTTTATATTCACTTTTTAAGTTGCTAATTTAGTTATTTTCTTATTTGTCTATAATAGCCATTTAGTTTCTTTTCTATAGTGAGTATTATTTTAAAAAATTGTAGACATAGCATGGAGTTTGCCAAATATAGAAACTAGGCCATACAGTGAGATGGTTAAGATATTCTTTTTCATAGAGGGTTAATATACAAGGAAAGAATTTCCCTGGGAAAATTTACTTTACAATGCAAAATAACTGAATATATACTGTATTGAATATTATTTCTACAAAAGCCAGAAGATCACAAAAATTAGGAGACGACTTTTCCCAACTTCTCTATGTACAATCTCTGCCCCTGCTTTATTTTTTCCATCCAGAAAACTCTGGTATTTTTACTTTTCTCTTCTTTATGCTTTTGTGTCTGCAAATAGAATAATAGTATCATATTTATACATATAATTCTATGGACTTTGCAATATAGTGATAACATGAATAGTTATTTGATAAGATTAAGTAATTATGCTAAAACTTACTCATTCATGTTCTGCATTGTGAAATTATTTCTAATAATAAAGAAAAGTCACTTGTAGATAGGTAAATAAATTAATGACTGATTTTGAAAATATTTTAGATATTAAAAAAAGTAGATTGAAATTTAGGAACTGCCTAAAAAAACAAAACATTTTAGCTAATGAAAAAGCAAATTCAATCTATTGAAAAGGCAATTTTCAACAAATAAAAAAATGAAATCATTCCATATATCTTCTCAGACTATAAAGAAAGAAAACTAGAAATCAACAATAAGAGCAATAGAACACTCATAAATACTTGGATATTAACAACAAGCTACTGAATAACCAATGAATCACTGAAAAAATATTTTATAAATTCAAAAAATTCTTGATATAAATGAAAATGAAAACACAACATATTACAACTTTGGGATACAGAAAAAGCTGTAGTAAAAGGAAAGCATACTATTAAGTACTTTAAAAAAAGGGATTTGTCTTGAATTAAAGATCTAATTATCTATCTAGAAGACGTAAAAGAAAGAGCAAATCAAACCCCAAATCAGCAGGAGGTGAGAAATAATAAAGGTCAGAACAGAAAGAAATGAAATTGAAACTAAAATCGCAATACAAAAGATCAACAAAACAAAAAGGTGGTTTTTTTGAGAATATAAAAATAGATAAACATCTAGCCTGATTAACAAAAAGAAAATTATAAAATTAATAAAATTAACGGTGAAAAAAATGATATATTACAACTGACACTACTGAAATACAAAGGATCACGATAAATTATTGTGAAGAACTTTGTGGTAATATACTGGAAAACCTTGCAGGAATGGAAAAATTCCAGGATTCACATAACCTACCACAATTAAGTCAAAAAGATATACACAGTATAAACACAGTCATAACACGTGTTGAGTTTGAAACAGTAATCAAAAATCTTCCTTCAAAGAAAAGTTCAGGACTTGATGGCTTCACTATTGAATTCTACAAAACATTTAGAGAGGAAATAGCTTCAATATTCTTTAAACTATCCCAAGAGAGTGAACAAGGTGGAGTTCTGCCAGACTCTTTATGAGGTCAGCATTGCTTTGATACCAAAACCAAAGACACAATATGAAAACTACAGAACTGTATGAACATAGATACAAAGTTTGTCAAAAACATGACAGCAAAAGAAATCCAAGAACCCTCCAAAAATTAACCATAGAAAGAACACTGATAAAAATTATAATGGCTATATATGATAAATCAATAGCTAACATCATTCAAGTGGGGAAAAGCTGAAAGCATTTCCCCTCAGATCTGGAAAAGCAAAGATGTCCACTTTCACCACTCTTATTAAATAAAATACTGGAAGTTTTAGCAAAAGCAATTAGGGAGGAACAAGATATCAATGACATCAAAATTGGAAAAGAGGAAGTCAGGTTATTCATGTTTGCAAATGGCATTATGTTGTACATGGAAAGCATAAGCACTCTACCAAAATATTTCTTAGAATTGATACTAGAAAAGGGTTCAGGTTACAAATAAACATACAAAACAGTATCTTTTGGTATCCTAATGATGAACTCACAGAAACAGACTTGAAGAAAGAAATTCCCTGATTGCTAGTGATCTTGAACATTTTTTCATGTGCCTGTTGGCCATTTGGATTTCCTCTTTTGAAAAATGTCTATTAAAGTCTTTGGCCCATCTCTTAAGTGTGTTGTTTGTTTTGATGTTGTGGAGTTTCTTGATTTCTTTGTAGATTCTGGTTATCAACCCTTTATCAGTTGCATAGTTTGCAAATATATTTTCCCATTCTGTTGGTTGCCTCTTCACTTTCCTGACTGTCTCTTTTGCAGTACAGAAACTTCTCAATTTGATGCAATCCCACATGTTAATTTTGGCTTTCACTGCCTGTGCTTCTGGGGTGTTTTACAAGAAGTCATTGCTGATACCTATATCTTGCAGGGTTTTTCCAATGCTTTCTAATAATTTGATGGTGTCAGGTCGTGGATTTAAGTCTTTAATCCATATTGAGTAGATTTTTGTGTAAGGTGAAAGGTAGGGGTCTTGCTTCATGCTTCTGCATGTGGAAATCCAATTTTCCCAGCACCATTTATTGAATAGACTGTCCTTATTCCAGGGATTGGTTTTGGATCCTTGATCAAATATGAGTTGGCTGTAGCTGTTTGGATTGATTTCTGGTGTTTCAATTCTGTTCCATTGGTCTATCCATCTGTTTCTGTACCAGTACCATGCTGTTTTGGTAACAACTGCCTTGTAGTATATCCTGAAATCTGGTATTGTGATGCCTCCAGCTTTGTTTTTGTTGTACAAGATTGCATTCAGAAATCTACCAACAATAGATGCTGAAGAGGATGTGGGCAAAAAGGGACAGTAACCCACAGTTGGTGGGAATGCAAATTGGTTAAGCCACTATGGAAGTCAGTCTGGAGATTCCTCAGAAACCTGAATATAACCCTACCATTCAACCCAGCCATCCCACTTCTTGGAATTTACCCAAAGGAAATTAAATTGGCAAACAAAAAAGCTGTCTGCACATTAATGCTTATTGCAGCTCAATTCACAGTAGCTAAGACCTGGAATCAACCCAAAAGCCCATCAACAGTAGACTGGATAAAGAAATTATGGGACATGTACTCTATAGAATACTATACAGAAGTCAAAAACAACGAAACCCGGTCATTTGCAACAAGATGGAGGAATTTGGAAATCAACATGCTGAGTGAATTAAGCCAGTCCCAAAGGGACAAATATCATATGTTCTCCCTGATGGGCGACAACTAACTGACCACCAAAGGGGAAACTTGTTGAAGTGAAATGGACACTATGAGAAACAGTGACTTGATCAGCTCTTGTCCTGACTGCTGATGTACAATGTAATACTTTATCCATTTTGGTATTTTTTTTATTCTAGTATCATTGGTTGAACTCTGTAATTAACACACAATTATTCTTAGGTGTTTAAATTTTAACTGAAAAGTGATCCCTCTTAGGAATTTGGAAAACAGTATGCTGAGTGAAATAAGCCAATCCCAAAGGGACAAATACCATATGTTCTCCCTGATTGGTGACAACTAACTGAGCACCAAAAAGGAAACCTGTTAAAGTGAAATGAACACTATGAGAAACGGTGACTTGATCAGCCCTCACCCTGACTGTTGATGAGCAACTTAATATGTTATCCCTCTTAGTATTTTTTTGTTTGTTTGTTCTACTTAATACTTTTGGTTGAATACTGTAATCAATACACAATTACTCTTAAGTGTTGAAACTTAACTGAAAAGTGATCGCTGTTAAATGTAAGAGTGGGAATATGAGAGGGAAGAGATGTGCAATTTGGACATGCTCAAGCTGACTTACCTCAAACAGTAGAGTTAGAAACATACCAGGGGATTCCAATTCAATCCCATCGAGGTGAGCATGTACCAATGCCATCTCACTAGTCCCAGTGATCAATTTCTGTTCACAATTGATCATAATGATAGGACTAAGATCCAAAGGGATCACATAAACAAGACTAGTGTCTGCAAATACTAGCTGATAGAATAAAAAAGGGAGAGAATGATCCAACATGGGAAGTGAGATACACAGCAGACCCATAGAATGGCAGATGTCCTAAACAACACTCTGGCCTCAGAATCAGCCCTTAAGGCATGCGGATCTGGCTGAAAAGCCCATGAGAGTATTTCAGGCATGGAAAGCCAAGACACTCTGTGGGGAAAAAAAAAAAAAAAAAAAAACTAAATGAAAGATCTCCACGAGTGAGATCCCAGTGGAAAGAACAGGTCTTCAAAGAAGGAGGTACCTTTCTCTGAAGGGAGGAGAGAACTTCCACTTTGACTACAACCTTGTCTAAATATGATCAGAGTCAGTGAACTCAGGGGGCTTCCATAGCCTTGGCAGCTCATGACAAGAGCCTAGGGTGATTACTGACGTCATAAATAAGAGTGTCAATTTGTTAAATCAACAACAGGAGTCACTGTGCACTTACTCCTCATGTAGAATCTCTGTCCTTAGTGTGCTGTACATTGAGATTTAATGCTATAACTAGTATTCAAACAGTATTTTTCACTTTGTGTTTCTATGTGGGTGCAAACTGTTGAAATCTTTACTTAATGTATGCTAAACTGATCTTCTGTATATAAAGAGAATCGAAAATGTATCTTGATGTGAATGGAAGCAGAGAGGGAATGTGAAGGGGGAGGGTTGCAGGTGGTAGGGATGTTGTCGGGGGGAAGCCATTGTAATCCATAAGCTGTATTTTGGAAATTTATATTCATTAAATAAAAGTTAAAAAAAATAAATAAATATTGTATTACAAATAAAAAAAAGAAAGAAATTCCATTCACAAGAGCCACCAAAAAATCAAAAACTTAGGAATAAATTTAACTAAAGAAGAAAAATATCTTACAATTGATATTATCAAATAATGATGAAAGAAATCATCAAGGACACAGAAAATGGAAGAATATTCCCTGCTCATGGATTGGAAGAATCAACATCATCAAAATGTCTATGCTACCTAAAGCAATTTACAGTTTCAATTACAACTGTTCACAATAGCCAACCTTTGGGATAAACCTGGTGTCCATCACCAGATGAATGGGTGTATAAAATCTTGTATGTGTATATGTATATATATACACACATATATATAAATAATCTGGTATATATATATATTTTTCAGCTGTAAAAAAATGAATGAAATCCTACCATTTGCAGCAAAATGGAAATGACTGGAAGACATCATGTTGAGTTAAATAAGCTGGACCACAGAAAGACAAATATCACTTGTTCTCTCTTACATGTGGGAGCTAAAGTTTAAAAAAAAAGAGAGCGCGAAGGAAAAAATAGACAAAAAATAAGAAAGAAATGTCTGTGTTTATCAGTAATGCTGCAAATATAGTTTTGTAAAACTTTGCTTTATACATTTGTGAAATCAATGGTTAATAATGTTATACTATAGTTTTAGTTATCTGTGATTACTTTAAAATTTAGTGCATAGGGGTGAAATGATGAATTTTCCAATTATTGTTTCTAACTGTTGTCTATATCCCCACTAAACTAGGGATGTTTTACTTTTTATTTGTTAGATTTCTGATTTAGTGAAGTATTAAGCCTTTTTTACTATAATATGATTTGAAAATAAGCTATCTCAAAAACTTAAATAAAGAAGAAATACAAGGAGAAGGAAAGAGGATGGGAAGGGAAGGAGAAAGGGTGAGGTAGGGGAGGCTGGAGGAAGGTGATATCATTATGTTCTTAGAATTGTATCTACAAATCACATTGAATCTGTAAAGAACTAATTACAATAAAAATTTTTAAAAAGTACAGACTCTTTGTTCACTGCATTCATAGTAAATGAAAATTCACATTTCAATTTTAGTGAGCTCTCCAAGTAATTTGAGAACATTGGTCCAAAAAATAAAAAAAAATTAAAAATTTGCTGACATTCTATGTTTCAATGACTTACACTCTTGAGAGAGGAACATTTGGGAGAAGTGTACACATCAAATGAAAATAACCAAAATAGAGGACCACAGTATGGACTAGAGAAGGTAAGCATTATATTGCTTTATGTTATTATTTCTATTTCTAGGGCAAAAGGTTTTTTTCTATACCATAACAATACTTTGAATTAACTGGTTATATGAGACTAAATAAAAATAAAGAAAGACTAGTTTTGGGTTATATCAAAAGCCATTATTTGGAGAGAGGAAAAAGAAGTTATTGGATGGAGCGCCATATTTTTATTTCTGTGGAGAAAAAATTCATTTATTTCCACTTTCAGTTAACACTGAAAGTATTTTTATCAAAAATAAATCATTTCAAATTAAAATACATCCTTTATTTTCTATATTATCTTATGTATTAAGTTACTTTCAATGCGAATAAAATCCCTCAAAAGGAGGGTCATAACAACAGACTGAAAATATGATTTTTCTATGTCGCTACTTTAGAAATTATATGAATTTCTATGTTGATGACAAATATGCTTTAAGAGGGAGAAAGACTAAACAATTTATTTATCATAATAATTTTCTTAGCTAGAAGGAAGGAAAAGTACAAGCATGCAAAATCATGCATTATAAATTCAGCCTCATCTTCTAGGATTAAGCATTAATGACCAATAATACATTCCTGAGTTATATATTATTTCTTTATGGCTACGTGAAATATAAAGTGTCTAAAAAAGAAAATAAAGGCTCATATATTATAATTAATTGGAATATAAGAAATTCAAAAAGTTAGCATATAAATTCAAGTTAGAATAGTTCAAGGTAAAACTTATAAATTAATTTCTGTGGGAAAACAGGTACTAAACAGTCAGGTTTTTTTGTTGTAATTGGGGCCAAGAAAAATGTCAAAAAATACCCCACCTTTATAAAGAGCAGGCCAGTTAGAGTAGGGATTCATTAGGACTAAGGGTGGTTACAATTCTCCAAATTCCAACTCTATAAAAATAGCCCGAAAGAAAAATTATGAAGGGCAGTTTGGACAAGAGGAAGACCTAAATCATCATCAGTGTTTTAAGTTGTTATGCTTTCAATGTCAAAAGTTTGTTGTGGTTTTCTCTGTCTTTACCTAAGTATGTGTATGGGTTTCACAATGTGTAATCTCTATAGGGAGGAAGGCATATAGGGTTTGACACACAAGTTGGAATGCCAGCATCCCATATTGTAGTTCCTGGTTCAAGTTCTGATTCCTCTACTTCTGAATCATCTCCCTGAATACACACACTCTGGAGAGAGAACCTGATAGTTCAAGTACCTGGATTCCTTCCACCCACATGGGAAACCAGGATGGAGTTCAGAGTTCCTGGCTTTAGCCCAGTCCACCCCAGAAATCATTGTTGGGGGCAATTGGGGAGTGTGCCAGTGAATGGAAGATCCTTTTCTCTCCCTTCCCCCCCTCCATCTCTCTCTCTCTGTCTCTCTCTCTCTTCCTCTGCATTTTAAATAAAATTAAAACTTAGTACTAATTTTATTTTAAAAAAATGAATTTTATGTTCTTAGAATTTCATCTAAGAAGTACACTGAAGGGCCAGCACTGTGGCGTAGTGGGTAAGCTGTTGCCTGCAGTGCTAGCTTCCCTTATGGGTGTCAGTTCGAGTTTCTGCTGTTCTGCTTCTGATCCAGCTCTCTGCTATGGCCTGGGAAAGCAGTAGAAGATGGCTCAAGTCCTTGGGCCCTTGCGCCCCTGTGGGAAGACCCAGAGGAAGCTCCTCACTCCTGGTACCTGGTTTCAGATCATCTCAGCTCCGGCCAGTTAGGCCATCTGGGGAGTGAATCAGTGGATGGAAGACTTTTCTCTCTGCCTCTGCCTCAGCCTCTCTGTTACTCTGCTTTTCAAATAAATTAATAAATCTTTAAAATACACTGAATCTATTATCTTTGTGATAATATCACAGTAGCACAAAAAAGTAAAGTTAAAAAATGATAGGAGCAGGAAGGGATGTTTCAAGATCTCTGTTTTCAGTAAACACTTTACTGCCCTGCAACAGAGCAGAGTGTTGCAGAGATGTCACAGAGCAGGGAACATGGCAAGCACATATCTAAGATTCAAATTGTGTTACTAGAGCAGGAACAAGTTTTTCATGGACCAAGTGGAAATCCCAGAAATTAGCGCGACTTGACCTGTCATGTTATTATTTCCCCAAGAAGATTGTCTGCTGGATGATGAGCAACAGCTTGAGCTTGTAGGATGTGCTTAGGTAAGAGACAAGGGAACTTAGTGGGAACTAGGTGGAACTGGGTCACTAGAGACAGAAACCCCAGGGTCCTCAAAGAACTATCGAAAGAGACAGATCTGGGACATGTGCCACAGTGACCATTAATGCCAATCAGTGCCAATCTGAGACCGAGAGATAAAAACGGCAAAGGAGAATAAGCAAGCCACTCTCTTTCCACTCCTCCCCAATCCCTTTCTCCTCAATACACTGAAAGAAAACAATTCTACAGAAGTGAGGAAGGAGAAAATGGAAACCGACTCGCAGCTATCCATAAACATCCTCTTTTTATATACTTACTATGTAGCTTTCAAATAAAACATGAACCAGGTTCTAGATATGAAGAAGGAGAAATTTAAATCGATTTATCCTTAACTGGATTGTCCTTTAAAATCTTAGTCTCCACAGGATTATAGAACCTGCAGAAGATATTGTAAGAGATAAAACATGGGGATGTGACACAACATGATTAAATTCAGCAAATAGAATAAAATAAAAGCGTCATTCATATGCCTCTGATTTGGGACTACTCAATCCAGTGTCTACAATACTTACTCTTTTACAGTTGTGTTACTTCTAACAGAGAGATGTTATTTTTAATATAGTTCAAAGGTCTTTTAAATATCTATGAACTATCTGCCTTTATATGAGTATATGTGGAAAGCATATGTGGAAATGAAACCCAAGTAATGATTGTGCATAGTCATGGAAGTGAGAATATTTCACAGATGACAATGTCATTCATGCCTGTTCTTATTTTTCCTAAATTATATAATAAATGATTAGGAAGTAAATAAAATAATTTTATCTTATGTTGGACAGAAACCTATGAAAGGAAAAGTTCTGAAAGTTTCCAACCCCTACTTATGTATCTAAAATATATTTTTGCCAAAGGAAAATGTTTTAAAAAGTGGCTATGTGGAGGTTGGTGTTGTATTTTAATGGGTAAAGCTGTCGCTTGTGGTGCAAATATCCCATATGGATACAGATTGGTTTTCTGGCCACTCCATTTCTTATCTAATTCCCTACTATTGTCCTGGGAAAAGCAGCGGAAGATGGCCAAGAGCTTGTATCCCTACTACCCAGGTCGGTGATCTGAATGAAGCTGCTGGATCCTGGCTTTGGCCTGGCTCAGTCCTGGCCATTGAAGCCACTTGGGGAGTGAACAGCAGATGGAAAACCTCTCTCTCATCCATTCTTCTTTCTCTCCCTGTAACTCTTTCAAATAAAATCAATAAGTATTTTAAAGTGGTTCTTTTAATTATCATCTATATTTTAAAAGTATTTTCTGGGGCCGGCGCTGTGGCATAGTGGGTAAAGCCACCGCCTGCAGTGCCAGCATCCCACATGATCGCCAGTATGAGTCCCAGCTGCTCCACTTCTGATCCAGCTCTCTGCTATGGCCTGGGAAAGCAGTGGAAGATGGACCAATTCCTTGGGCCCCTGCACCCACGTGGGAGACCCGGAAGAAGGTACTGGCTCGTGGCTTTGGATCGGTGCAACTCTGTCCATTGTGGCCATCTGGGGACTGAATCAGGAGATGGAAGTCCTCTCTCTCTCTCTACCTCTCTTTCTCTCTCTGTAACTCTGACTTTCAAATAAATAAGTAAATAAATAAAATATTTCCCTCAGTCATTCTCATACCAAATATAAATTTTTATATCTCTAATCCACATAATTTGCTTTCTTAAATGGGTTACTATAACAAAAATATAGCACTATAATTGGCAATATAATTTTGCTTTGATGTTAATGGCTTTTTAGAAAATATATTGAATTCAAAAATAATTGTTCAAAGGTTTTATTTTCTGATTTTTATAAAGCATACTCTTCTGATTTATATAAACCATGCTTACCATTTAAGTTATGTACACATATTTTACAGGTGTGTATATACAAATATTTCATTTCAATTTTATGAATCAAAATTTCTGAATATCCATTTTAAATAAATTTTATTACAATGTAATTCTTCCTAAAATTTGTTCAGTTTTGGTATGTATTTTAAAATTATTTATTATATGAAACATGAGAAATAATCATAAAATGTTATGTCAGCTGAATATGAGAGAAACATTGTTCAAGTACAGGATGAGGTAGAATCATATTTTAAAATCATGTTTTTTTAAAAATACACAAAAACAGTGTATTTTGTATTCTTGTATTTTTTGACTTAATTTAGTCAATTCAAGCAGTGCTAGTCTATTACTCTTTGTTGGGGAAAGGGGGTTTGGAGGTGATCTTGATTTTGCTTATAAAAGTCTAATCTCTCTGAATAGACATGCAAAGAGGTTTGTGGGTGTGGCATTGTGGTACAAGAGGTTAAGCCATTGCTTGCAACATTTATGTCTCCTAATGGAGAGTTTTGGCTCTCTACTTCCTATCCAGTTCCCTGTTACTGTTTTGGGAAAACAATAGACTATGTCTCAAGTACTTGAACTCTTGCCACCAACATAGGAGGCTTGTTTTGCACCCCTGGACTTAGGTTAGCCAGACCTGGCAATTATGGCCATTTGGAGAGTATACCAACAAATGAAAAATCTCTCTCTCTCTCTCTTTCTGTCTCTGTCATTTTGCCTGAGGAAAAAAAAAGGGAGGTCTCTACAGAGTTCAAAAGTGTTGAGGGATATGTGGGCCATAGAATATAAAGAACAACCCCCGAGAAAGGAAGAAAGAATGCTAAAAATCAGTTTCTCCAGAAAAAAAAAAAAAAAAAAACAAGAATGATGGAAAAATTTCAAGTTTTCTGTAAGTACAAAATATTTTGTAATTGAGTATTGTACATGTGGGTCTTATTCATCCAGTTCAGTGGGATATCTAATGGGTCCTTTTCATCTAAAAAGAAGCATATCAACTTTATTGATCATAATGGATTCAGGATAAATTTAATGCCAGGAAGATAAACCATATATATATAATATATAAAAACACTTGCTTCAGATGCATTTATTATTGGCCAATACCAATAAATACCATGAAATTATTGTGGTTTATACCTGCATTTCAGTATACAAAAAGTATACCACCTAACAAATATTTTAAATAGCTGACAACACTTTGGTCTGCACATAATCCCATATTTGTGCAATTCAGCTATTTAGAGAATTGACAATACTTAGAAAGAAAGCATAAATTAAATTTAGCAGTTCGTAAGTTAAACTTGAACATATAGGCAATTTATTCATAGCCAATTTTCACAAAATATAATTTTTGGATAGATGATTTCTAGTACTTCTTGAAATTAAAAGCTGGAACTCACAAGTAGACAAGCTGCTAAATACAGGCACCATAAGAACTGTTATTTTGTTTTGTTTTTTGACTGTGAAAGACTAACAGTGACAGCAATACTACCCCAAAGTGTAAATACAGATGTAATTAAAATATCTTTTCACATAATAAACCATAGCATAAGAAAGAAATTTAGATGAAACAAAGTAAGTGAGTTAAATTCTAAAGTACAATTCATTTTATATACGTTTCCTGATTTTTGCCAGTGTGATAAATTCAACTCTTAACTCTGCTACTTTACATGTTTGCTTGTAACAACGCATGTTCATTTTCTGAAACATTTTTGAGGGTGTATATGTAAACATTTCTATTAAAGGATTTTTAGGAAAAGAAGGAATGCTTATAATTGTGAAAAATTCTCATTTACATTGGATTTCTCCTGGGTTATTATGATACAAGCAACTTAAAATATTGAGGATACAATTCTATATTTTGACCAAAACAGAACTTTTTCAGATCCAAGAGTTGGAGATGATTTTTAAATATTTATTTATTTGAAAGGCAGAGTTAGAGAGAGACAGGGAGAGACAGAGAGAGAGAGAGAGAGAGAGAGAGAGAGAGAGAGAGGAAGGGAGAGAAGAGAGAGATCTTGCACCTGCTGATTTAATCCCCAAATGGCTGCAACAGCTCAGGTTGGGCCAAGCTGAAGCCAGGAACATGAGCTTCTTTCCATCTTTCACATGAGTGGCAGGGGCCTGAAAACTTGGGCCATCCTTCATTGCATTTCTAGCCACATTAACATGGAACTGGATAGAAGTGGAGCAGCTGGGACTTGAACAAGTGTTCAAGTGTTCAGGTTGCAGGCAGTGGTAGCCCATACACCACAACACTGGCCCCTAAAGACAATTTTTGCATACTTCAGAAAGTCTCAGATAGATGTTCTGAGAATATCAAGATGAAGTGACTGTATCTTGACACTTGCCAAGTTGTACAGGAAGCATAAACACTGAATCTTCTGTAAGCAGCTGGTGGAAATGACAGAGAAGGAAGAATGAAAATCCTAAATGATGACTGCAGATTTAATTGGGGAACAAATATACTCTGTGGGGTATCCTCAGAAATAAGTAAGAGTCACTTTCAGAAGTGCTGATGCCCTGTTTTAACTTGTTTGAAGATTGCTATTTCAGTAGGCATTTAAGATAATACACACTTGGGTTTTTGAAGATGAATCGAGTTCTTCAGCAGATTAATTTATGTAGAACTATTCATGTTCTGGTAAAATGGGTGTCTCTCTCATGCTGTGTATTATGATTGCCATATTCAAGATTTACAAATTTCAAACCACAGATGTTTTAGGAAAGGTCTATATTTTACACTTTAAGGGAAATTATTCTCTGAAATCTTGGTTCAACTCTTAGGTGGGATCCCAGTTGGACCTCCTTTCACTTGAAAAACTAGCCTAGAGCTCCACATCTTTAAGTCCTTGCTGGTTTTCACTGACTCCTCCGGCAACCCTTTACTTTTTGTAAATAAATAGTTCTTCTTAAGCAGCGAAAATAAGACTCCAGACTCAAACAACATAGAAAAAATAAATGAAATAAAGTTAAATAAAATAATTGGCATATTTCTCTTTTTTTAGGAATACATTAAATTTTTTTAAACATTTCATTTAGAAGTTTTAAATATACAAACAAAAAGGGTGAGGTAGTAATACAGTTTCCATATACCCTCACCCAATTTCATCTATAACATCTCATATTGGTGTTTTTCTCACAATTAATGAACCATACTCGGCTTTTCTCATTTTGTTTTATTGAAACTGCTTTTATCTCTCTCTTCCCTCCCAGTTTCCCCTATTATTAATATTTCATATTGTTTTTTGTCACAATTAATGAACCACATCCAACTGCATCTATTTGTTAAGCCCAAGTTTCCTCTATCCCTCTCCTCCCCCTCATCCTGTACTAAGCAACATTCTCTGTTTAGGCTGAGTTCTTTGGTGTGTTGTCTGTATTTGTTTAACTCTTGGATACGAGGGGTAACATACAGTATTGTCTTGTCTTCTTGTGTCTTATTTCACTTAACATGATGTACTTTATTCCCATCCATTTTGTGTTAAATGACAGGGTTATGGCCGGTGATATCATTATTTATTTTAAAGTTTTACCGACACCATTCTTTCTTTTTTAAAGAATTATTTTTATTTTATTTTATTTTATTATTTTTTTAAAGTTGCAGAGAGAGGTAGAGCTAGAGAGAGAGAAAAGACCTCCATCTGCTGTTTCACTCCCCAGATGACCACAATGGCCGGAGCTGAGCTGATCTGAAGCCAGGAGCCAGGAGCTTCTTCAGGATCTCCCACATGGGTGCAAGAGCCCAAGGACTTGGGCCATCTTCCACTGCTTTCCCAGGCCATAGCAGAGAGCTGGATTGGAACAGGAGCAATCGGGACTCAAACCAGTGCCCATATGGGATGCCAGCACTGCAGGCCCAGGCTTTAACCAACTGTGCCATAGCGCCGGCCCCCTAACATCATTCTTATACATAACTGAGATAATATTTATATGAATTCATTACTGAAACAAAAACATTGAAATAAGTATTTAGCTGCTATAAATATATAGTGTGAATTAAAAATGGTGTCCAGACAAAACAAAGCAGCTACGTTCCCCTTTGGCTAGGTGACTAGTCAACGCACATGGCAAGATCAACCTTCATTGACAAAAATTAATGTTCCTACTAATTCCTATTTAACTCATGACTCAGAATAATACGCAGATACAAAGTGAAAATATGAAAATTTGCAATTAGATATTTAGTAATATAGAACCCTTTATTTTCATGTGAAGCTTTTGATATTAACAGTCCATGTCCTTAATTGAAGTGTCTCATCAAAATTACAGAATAAAATTAGATGAAACAGATTCAATATAAATCATCAATGGGCATATATGGCTCTTTTAGATATAGGAATGCAATTTATATGAAATATGCTAAAGTAAGTGTAGTGGTAACAATTTTGTTGTAACTTTCTCATAGACTTTATATTTTTCATGTGAAGGCAGCAGTAGGTAATTAGAAGGCAAATTTGAATGAATTAAAAGGAAGTGATTTTTCTTTAATCTAGATAAATTAAGGAAAGCTAATTTTGTTCTGCTCTTTTTTAATGAGGAAATAGGAAAATTACATGATTACAAAGGATACTATTCTCCCACAGGAGTAACTAAAGAATAAATACTTCTAATATTAGATTCTGTGAAATAAAACAGGAGTGTGAAAAGAGTTATGGATATTGTTAAGTAAATAATATCTTTGGGAAGACATTGATATGTGATTCTGCTTACTTTGAAAAGTTCATATAAAAACAAAATGTTTAGTGCTGCATTTGAAATATAATAATATTAATAAAATAATAAGAGTAATAAAATGTTTTTAGGAATTTGCCTGGGTTTACCATTAAAACCTGATATGAATTAATTTTTAAAATGTGGCTTTTAGCCCATTAATCATTAATGCTTATAATATACAACAATATGTTTCCTAAAGATCTTTTATAAAATAACAATGACATAGTTAATTATACATAAAAATCACATGCAATTACATTTTTTAAGCAAAATTATAATCATCTGATATAATAACTGAATTGATGAGCATCCCATTTGTAGAAGTTTATGCATGTGTGTCTGCAGGTATGTGTGTCTGTGGACTTGAGTATGTATTTATGGATCTGTGTTAAGGTTTTTATAATGTGATATCAAAATGGATTTATAAAATCAGAAGAAAATACAAAGTATACAATCATAATATTATTGCTTATTTTATAGGATATGGGCAGTTAGAATACAAAAACATAATATATCTTACCTTTCTGTGTTTTTGGAAGTTAGAAGTTAAACTCTTCTCTTTAAAATTGTCTCTGGTACATTTCATATATCTTCTCGCATCTAAAGTGTTTTTCAAACATTGTATCTTCAAGAACAGAAAGAGCCTACTAAATACTTCTAAATATTTAACGCTTGAATTTTTATAAGTTTTTGCTGTTTTAATGGTTACAAAGCTGAAAGTGTAGACAAGAATCATAGTTTTTTCCCCTTTGATTGCCACTTGCTCTCAAATATTAATATTAAAATAACATGGGAACCAAGTAAGGGTGGGCTTTGGCCCAAAAAACTTCTTTACTGAGAGACATAGTCCTCACAATCTGAGCTGAATTTATTTCCTTGTATGAAAATTGCTTACCCTGTTTCACACTCAGTATGCACTCTTTTCTTTTTCTTTCTACTTAAGTGTGGGTCATATGACAGGAAGCCAAACCCACTGATACACCTGTCTCTTGGGGGTGGGGAGGGCTCTTGTGATGCAGCACAAGAGACAGGGTGCATGCAGGCCACTTGCCGTTCATAGAAAGATGTGCTGCCAAGGGGAATTGTTTTCTGTATCTGAAGCTTATCTTGTCTTATCTCTTCTCTGTGAGAGTGAAGCCTTGTCCTACTCAGTGCAAGGCTATATTGTATTTAATTTGGTGACTAACAGCTAAAGGTGTGGGAAGAAAGCTTGGATTTACACTCCTGAAAATAATAAACAGATGTTATTTGCTCAACTCATACCTATCTATCTCTTTTGATTTTAGGATCTCAGAGGAATTTAACTAAAACAGAGATTGGTAGGCTTCAGTCATCACAGAATTGGATAATTAAAATAAAAGCTTATAACACATAATGCTTTAATAAATTAAAAGATACAGAAGAGTAAGAGAAATATAGCAAAACATATATAGAAATATAGAGATATAGCAAAACAAACATCAGAAAAATCTAAAAAATTCCAGGTTGAGGGGCTGACATTCTTGTTCAGTGGGTTAAGCCAGAGTTGCTTGCAATACCAGCGTCACATTAGAGCACTGGATTGAGTCCTGGTTGTGGGGCTCCATGGGATGCGCAGCCATGGAGCCCCCACGTCAAGGTCGGTCTGATAGCTGTTGCTGTGTCTTTATCACAAGGCGAATGTTGCTAGTTTCAGTTAGGGCAATGCTTTCCCACGGTCGGGACTTTCCAGAGGAGTTGAGAATGTTGTAAACAACAAGATGGCGCCGAGGACCGCGCGGTGAGCCTGCCTGCTGCGTGACACCTCATCTGATTGGCCCGAGGACGCGTGCACACTGCATGAACAGACAGCGGATTGGAGTGTTCTGTGCATGGACTTGAGCCCGCTTGCAATTGGCCAGATTTTGTATATAAGCTGTGTGCTGAGGAAGGAGGGGGCTTTCCTGTCCACTCTCCTCCTTTCATTCTTTCACTGTCCCTGTTATTTTCCCATTAAAAGTCTGCTGAAGACCGATGAGCTGCGAACAGTGTCGTTCCTTTGCGGGCAAGGGAGCGGCACTGGTTGCTTTGTTTCTGAACGTGCTTCTCTGATGATGTGCCTGGGAAAGCAATGGAAGATGGACCAACTACTTGGGCCCCTGCCACCATGTGGGATTCCGGAAAGACTTCCAGGCACCTGACTTGGCCTGACCCAGTACCAGGCCTTGAGGCCATTTGGGGAGTTATCTTGCAGATAGAAAATCTTTCCCTGTGTCTCTCCCTCTCTCTGTAACGCTGCCTTTCAAATTAATAAATATATCTTAAAAATAATTTCAGGGGCTGGCGCTGTGGTGCAACAGGTTAATCCTCTGCTTGCAGAGCTGGAAATCCCATATGAATGCCAGTTCAGCACTTGCTGCTCCTCTTCCGATCCAGCTCTCTGCTATAGCCTGGGAAAGCGGTGGCAAATGGGCCAATTGGGAGACACAGAAGAAGCTCCTGGCTCCTGGCTTCAGATCAGCTCAGCTACGGTTTTTGCAGCCATCTGGGGAGTGAACCAGCAGATGGAAGACTTTTTCTCTCTGTCTCTCCCTCTCCCTGTCTGTAACTCTACCTCTCAAATAAATAAATAAAATATTTTTAAAAAATCAGGTTCAATAGCTAAGGTCCTTTCTTAGTAACACAAGGCCTACTTCCTATTTGTATCAAGAGTCCCCAAGACACATAGGATATATTCATTTCAGGGAATTGGTAGGTTCTTCTGAAGAAGGGTCTGTTATAAATCAGCAGTAGATTACTGGATGAGTGTCAATAACAGAAAAGAAGGGAACATAACAAAAGCTCTCTGTAAACCTTCAATTTGTACACATTTCATAAGCAATGCTGACAAGTTGATAAAGGTTATCTTTATGGACTCTGGGTTGCATGACAAGCTTTTAATCTAATTTCAGGCAAGCATCATTCAGATTATAGCTCTGAATATATTACAGTGTTTTACAAGACCAGATAATTTTTTTTTTGACAGGCAGAGTTAGACAGTGAGAGAGAGAGAGAGAGAGAGAGAGAGAGAAAGGTCTTCCTTCTGTTGGTTCATCCCCCAAATGGCCACTACGGCTGGCGTGCTGTGCCTTTCCAAAGCCAGGAGCCAGGTGCTTCCTCCTGGTCTCCCATGGGGGTGCAGGGCCCAAGTACTTGGGCCATCCTCCACTGCACTCCCGGGCCAAGCAGAGAGTTGGACTGGAAGAGGAGCAACTGGGACAGAATCTGGTGCCCAACCGGGACTAGAACTTGGGGTGCAAGCATTGCAGGCGAAGGAGTAGCCAAGTTAGCCGCGGTGCCAGCCAAGACCAGATGATATTAACCCTGTACTTATAGATGGCTAGAATCAGGAGAACACGCTCGCTAAATGACTTTCCTCAAGTTGAGGAAGAAGTTCTTATTCCTCCAGGGCTAAAGGTAGAGTGTTCTGGCGTAATCTTGTGTTGGAGGTGTTTACTCCTCATTTTACAAATGGGCAGTATTTTCAGCATCCCTTGAATTAATCAAATATTGTACATTTTATAGGTTATAAATATCAGAGAAAATGCACACCATATGTTTATTATTTAACCAATGCTCGTCCTCTATGGATGTTTATAACTTCAAAAGATATTTTTAGATTGGAAATATAGAAATATATAGTAAAAACAGAAACCAGTTGTTTATAGAATATTAGATAATAAAATTGGACTGGCCCCCATGGGATAGCATGGGATAGTGGATTTCTTTTTTTTTATTTTTTAAAGATTTTTAAAAATTTATTATTTATTTGAAAGGCAGAGTTACAGACAGTAAGAAGAGAGAGAGACAGAGAAAATGGTCTTCTGTCCGCTGGTTCACGCCCCAAGTGGCCGCAATGGCCAGAGGTGCGCCGTTCTGAAGCCAGGAGCCAGGAGCCAGGAGCTTCTTCCAGGTCTCCCATGTGGGTGCAAGGGCCCAAGGGCTTGGGCCATCATCTTCTGCTTTCCCAGGCCATAGCAGAGAGCTGGATGAGAAGAGGAGCAGCCGTGACGCTAACCGGTGCCCATATGAGATGCCAGTGCCACAGGCGGAGGATTAACCTATTGAGCCGCAGTGCAGGCCTGGGATAGTGGATTTCTACAACACCAGCAAGCCATGTGGGCATTGATTCATTTCCTGGTTGCTCCATTTTCCAATCCAGCTCCCTGCTAATGGCTTGGGGAATCAGCAGATGCATCATGAATGTCATCATCTTTGAACCACTGTTCTCAAACTTTAGCATGCATTACCAAACACATAGAGCTCTTAGGAAAACACACATTTTGAATCCTCTCTCCACAGTTACCAATTCAGTAGATTTGAAGTAGATTTATATTTCTAAGCATTGGTTATGTAAGGTTGATGAGATACATGATACTTGTAAAGAATCCATTGCCATAGAATAACAGTATGCATCTGTTTATTTCTCATGGTTCTAGAATACATGAACCAATAAAATTAACTTTCTACCTTTAGCACTATATGTTGGATGAACCATCCTGAACAGAACATTGAGTTGTTTTTCTGTCCTATAATTTAAAGAATTCCAAACTTTATTTATAGGGAGCATTGCCACCTGTTTAAAACAAATTCCTTCAGCTTCCTGTGTTTGTAGAAAGAATTCTTTCCTGGAAACACAATTCATAAAAATACAGAGAAAATACTTTTGGCTAATTATATCAGTTTCCTAAAATGAAACTTGGTCTCACAGATGTAGCAAGTCCAAATTGTCTGAACTGAAGAGGAAAATAAAACTTGTTTATTTTAAAAATAGGAAAAAAAGTAGCAGAACAAACAAGCTACTCCAATTACTCCATGGCATAGTTCATAGACAATATATATATATATGATTTATTATTTTTATTACTGTCTTTAGAAGCATAAAAATAGTCTTTAATTATATCATTTTTCCTTAGGTGGGTTTGTCACATATAACCTTTATTGTGTTGATGTATGTTCCTTCTATACCCAACTTGCTTAAGGTTCTCATCATGAAAAGATTTTGTATTTTATCAAATACTTTCTGTGCATCTATTGAGATAATCATATGGCTTTTATTTTTCAATTTGTTAATAAGATGTATCATGTTTATTGATTTGTGTATGCTGAGCCATGCCTGCATAAATCCCACTTGCTCTGGGTGAATGTTCTTTCTGATGTGTTGCTGGATTCAATTAGCTAATAGTTTGTTGAGGATTTTTGTGTCTATATTCATCAGGGATATTGTATAGTTCTTTTATTTGTTGTATCTTTTCCTAGTTTTGGTATTAAGGTGATGCTGGCTTCATAAAGGAAGTTTGGGAGGATTCGTTCCCTTTCAATTGTTTTGAATAGTTTGAGAAGAATTGAAATTAGTTCTTCTTTGAGAATTTGATAGACTTCAGCAGTGAAGCACTTTGTTCTGGACTTTTCTTTTTTGGAAGTGTCTACATTACTGTTTCAATCTCTTTGCTTGTTACTATTCTATTTAGGTTTTCTATGGTTTCATAATTCAAATTTGGTAGATTGTGTTTGTCCAGAAATCTACACATTTTTTATATTTTCCAATTTGTTGGAATCTGGTTATTTGTAGCAGTCCTTGATGCTGATTTTTTTTTTATTTCTGTTGTATCTATTGTAACACTCCTTTGTTTATCCCCAATTTTATTTGTGTATCTTCCCTCTCCCTTTTTTTGGTTAGCCGGGTCAATTATTTAGCAATTTTTTTTTTTCAAAAAATTAGCTCTTCAATGAACTGATTTCTGTATTGATTTTTTTTAATTTATTCTCTAATTTTTATTATTTCTTTCCTCCTATTAGTTTGTGGGTTGGATTGTTGGTGTGTCTCTAGGTCCTTGAGACATTGTTAGATCATTTAATTGATTGCTTTCCAATTTCTTGATGTAGGCATAACTTTCCTGATAATAATATTACACTATCCCATAAGTTTTGATATTTTGTGTTGTCATCTTCACTCACTTGTGGGATTTTTTAAATTTCCTTTTTGTCTTTTCTATGACCCATATTCATTTAGGAACATGATTCTGTCTCCAATTGTTCACATATTTTCTCAAGTTTCTTAAGTTGTTATTTCCAGCTTTATTCCATTGTAGACATAAAAGATACATGGTATGACTTCTTTTTTTGTTGTTGCTGTTAAGACTTTTTAAGACCTAGCAGAGAGTCTATCCTAGAAAAAATTCTATGAACTGAGAAAAGAATGTGTATGCTGCAGCTATGGGGAGAAATGATCTGTAGAATAGCAATTAAGTTCATTGGTCTATAGCGTAGATTAGCTCTGTTGTTTCTTTGTTGATTTTTGTCTAGTTGATTTGTCCATTCACTAAAGTGTGGTGTCGAAATTCTCCATTATTATTGTATTGGAGTCAGTGTCTCCTTTTAGGTACATTAACACTTGTTTTAAATTGCCAGTTGTCCTAGTATATACATTTACTATAATCACATCTTCCTGTGGATTGACTCAATCATTATATAATGTTCTTCATTGCCTTTTTTAACAGCTTTTGTGTTAAAATCTGTTTTGTTTGCTATTTGGAAGGCTATGCCCACTCATTTTTTATTTCTGTTAGCATGGAATGTCTTTTTTCATCCTTTTGCTTTCAGCTTGTGTATATCCTTCCCAGTGATATGTATTTCTTGTAAGTAGCAAATATGGATCTTGCTTTTAATCCATGCAGCCAGGCTCTATCTTTCAATTAAGTCATTTGCATTCAAGATTATTGTTGGTAAGTAACAACTTGGTCCTGCTGTTTTCCCATAAATATTCCTTCTGTTTGCATTGGATTCCCTTTCTGCTTTTACTAGGAGGTTTTCCTAGTATTTCAGAAGAAAATGTAATGTTTAACAGTTATGTTGACACACTTAGTAAAGAATTGAAGATTTCCGGAATAAATGAAAACAATTCTGTCAATTGCTTCAAAAAGATTTTCAGAATTTGTGTTCTCTATATATTCTTGGAGAAACAATCAAGAATCAAGGACATAGTCTGTGCGATTCCCCAAAAGACTGTACCCATATGTTTTAGAAAAATAAGAGGAATTTGTTAGCACATATTGTCTACTCAGCCAAAGGATCTCCTTCCCATTTAGTGTATGCTAATTAACTACAATTCTGCTATATCCAGATATATAAATGTTATCATTCATTTGTAAATTATTCTATCTTCTTATGATAATAAATGTCTATGAAGGAATCCTTTAAGAATATTTAAATTTTTCAAATATATAAATGTCTGATTTTTTAAAATTTATTTAATAAATATAAATTTCCAAAGTATAACTTTTGGATTATAACAGCTCCCCCCCCCAATAACCTCCTTCCCACCCACAATCCTCCCATCTTCGGCTCCCTCTCCCATCCCATTCTTCATCAAGATTCATTTTTGATTATCTTTATATGCAGAAGATCAATTTAGTATATACTAAGTAAAGATTTCAACAGTTTGCACCCACACAGAAACACAAAATATAAAGTACTGTTCGAATACTAGTTATAAAGTACTAGCTAGAGATTTTTAATCTCTGAAATCAATCTTTATGCAGTCAATGATTTCCAAGAATTATTTCATGTGAATGGAGCAATAACTCTGTCTTTAAAATGATTTTCTAGTATACATATATATATATATGTATATATATATATCAATAAATGCATTTAAGATATTGTGCATAAAGTGCTTTGCCTCATGGTTTTACAGATTGCTGGTCTTATTTCTCTTCCGTCTGAATAGTACATAAATATGAGGTTATACAGTGAAAGTCATTTGAATACACAAAATTTCACAACTAATTGTCAGCCAAGACCAAACAGAAAGTATATACACCATCATTGGAAGCTCAGCACAAAACAGCCATTATTATTGTGTACCTATGACTTTATCTATTCTTTTGAGAATGACATCCTTTATTTATGCTTAAAGTATAAGGATCAAAGTGTGTAGGCAAAGATACATAAATAAAATTAAACCTGTATAGAAAAGCCTTTATTTGACAACTAGTTTTGTCAAATATGACATACCTTTGTATTACTTTAGTGCCATAAAATATTTTGTATTAGAGAAAATGACACATATATTGCCATTATCATTTTAGCATTTAGGAGGGTTACATTCCAATCATATAAAAAACAAGACCAGTACTTAGTGCTTCTAATCCCTATGTTGGTAATGTTACCAAATCTCCCACTCTTTATGATATATATTCATTCAGGAGATGTTTTCTCCTTAAATAACAATTTACATATATATATATATATATATATATATATATAACTCTTCACAGAGAGAAAAAAAGATTTTCTCTAGATTTTAGACTATCGTATGAATGATGTTATATAGCAATATTTATGAATAGATTTTAACTGCTAATAAATGTAGAGAAGCTTAAATGATAAGTTATGTGTGTTCTCTTTAATATTCACTCATTATCCATGTGCATGTCATTTGATAGAACAATGCATAAGAAAAGTTAGCAGGGTGCAGCTTAGTTTATGCTTTTTAAGTAAACAAATCAAAGGCAAGTGTCCCTCTTGTTTGTGTCTGATGTATGAGTTTTATTTGATTTAAGAGGCAAGCTGACAGGTAGAATCTCCTGCCTCAGAGCTCAGTGACAGAGCTCCAGTGGGATGGAAAACATATGCAAGAGGGAACTCAAATAAACGTCAATAGTGCCTAGAGTAAAGGAGAAATAACATTAAATATGTAGTGAGAGCCAAATAATACAAATTATTATCTAATTAACAAGGCATAAATGCCTTTTGAAACAAATTTCAGAAGGTATTGACTAATATTATGAAAATCTTTCATGAAAGCTAATAAATGGAAGCTAAATGAAATAAAAATATTAATATTCTAATGGCCATACAAATACTTTAAATATGGGATACACAGCAGACTCATAGAATGGCAGATGTCTAAAACAGCACTCTGGCCTCAGAATCAGCCCTTAAGGCATGCAGATCTGGCTAAAAAGCCCATGAGAATATTTCAGGCATGGAAAGCCAAGACACTGTGGCAAAAAAAAAAAAAAAAAAAAAAAAAAAAACCCAAGTGAAAGAGATCTGAAGTGAGATCTCATTGGAAAAAACAGGCCATAATAGAAGGAGGTACCTTTCTCTGAAGGGAGGAGAGAACGTCCACTTTGACTATGGCCTTGTCTAAATAAGATCAGAGTTGGTGAACTCAAGAGGCTTCCATAGCCTTGGCAGCTCATGACAATAGCCTCGGGTGATTACTGACGTCATAAACAAGAGTGTCAATTTGTTAAATCTACAACAGGAGTCACTGTGCACTTACTCCTCATGTAGGATCTCTGTCCTTAATGTTTTGTACTATGTGAATTAACGGTATAACTAGTACTCAAACAGTACTTTATACTTTGTGTATCTGTGTGGGTGCAAACTGTTGAAATCTTTACTTAGTATATACTAAATTGATCTTCTGCATATAAAGATAATCGAAAATGAATCTTGATGAAGAATGGGTTGGGAGAGGGAGTGGGAGATGGGATGGTTGCAAGTGGGATGGTGGTTATGGGGGGAAAAAGCCACTATAGCCCAAAAGTTGTACTTTGGAAATTTATATTTATTAAATAAAAGTTAAAAAAGGAAAAAATATTTCCAATATCATAATGAATATAATATTTTAAATGTGAATATGACATGAACCAACAAAAGGAACTATCTTTTTTGCTAAACAAAATTTCTCATTTAATAATGTAGTAGATCACATGGTCCTTTTAGCAGTTTTCAGTTTGTAAAAAAATTCTTTAATTGTATAAATAAACTTACTTTACTAGTAATTGCTTTCTTGTTCTATTCATTCTGAAATAATCTCCTTCATTCTTTCTGTTTTGCAGATCATAACCATTTCACTGAATTTTGTGAAGTCACCTGTAATTAAGTGAAAAAAATCTTGTACTGAGTCACTCAGAGATTTGCAGAAGCCATTCTGAACAGGTGCTTAGAGAACTAGGTTATTCTCAGGTAAAAGTTTTGCTGGAACCATAACAAAGCAGTTAAACACTAACGTAAGTAAATATGGTAGAAGCAATTTAGGAACCGCTAGCAACACAAGTTAGTGCTGGACAATGAGCTAGGAAATCTCATTCACAGTGCTTTTGGGAATTTGCTGTACTTGTGACATGGTCAGGTAATATAATGTGTTGAATGTAACAAGCAGTCCTTTGTGGAATTGCAAAATCAGTTTGCTTACACACTGACCCAGGTTTCTTTTAAAAATTCAAGTATCAAATCCTGGCTCCACAGGATTCTGACAAAGTGGAAAACAGATCACAGGGCTACAATTAAGCTCTTTGACTATCTGCTCAGGAGTCCAAATGTCATCAGAGTTATTGTGGAATAGAATTTGCAATATCTCATAGATGTTCATATTTGTTAAAAGCAAGGTAATAGGAGAATGTTGAAATATAACAGCTATATGTTTTCCATCGCAGAACACCCAAGACAAATACATACTTGTGGTATCAGTTTAAATGAAGTATATAGCCCCTTTCTAGCTGATGTAGATTGAAATCTTATAGTCACATGTATATTTCAGAGAAGTGTATTTCTAGAATTATTTTTATTAGTGAAGAGTTCATCTTCTGCCAAGATTGTTTCTGAGCTGGATGATGCATATATGTACATACATGGAAATTATTAATAATCAGTTGATTATAGAGATGAATGACAGAAGTGCTCAATCTGTGCAATGTGTTACAATAGCCTGTACCTACACAAAGCTGAGTACTTGAAATGTTACCAGATTTTTCATGGAATTTAAGTTGAATTAAATTACATTTGAAATAGTCACAAGTGACTAGTAGCTACTTCTTTGAATAGTTCACTTCTGGACTATAAAGTTAAAACAACAATTAAGTGGGCAGTCTCTGTGGCATAGCAGGTAAAGCCACTTCCTGTGGCACTGGCATCCGATTTGGGTCTAGTTCAAATCCTGGTTCCTCCACTTCTGGTCCAGCTCCCTGCTTACAAGCCTGGGAAAGCAGAGGAATATGGCCTGAGTCCTTGGGCCCCAGCACACGCATGGACGAACTGAAAGAAGCTCCTGACTCCCATCTTCGGATCAGCCCATTATCGGCCCTTGCATCAAGTTGGGGAATGAATCGGTGGATGAAAGATCTCTCTCTCTCTCTCTCTGTAACTCTGCCTTTCAAATAAATAAATAACTCTTTTAAAAAATCTACAACTTAAGCAACTTATCAGAACTATAGTTAAAGGAACAGTTTAGCTGGAACTTTTATATATTATATATATAAAATATATGATATCTATCAAAAATACATATCTAATATATACGATATACAGCAATACATATATATTTCAACTTCAAATCTAAACAGAAATCCAAATATAGCTGTTTGGGTGTTATTTCAAGAGTTTGTATTGAATATTCAATATGAACTCTAAGTATTTCTTATCTTTTGATTCAATCATCTTTGAAATATGCAGGTAAAACACTTCAGAAGCTCTAAAAACATATTCTTTTAAAAACATTCTAAATCAGAAAAGAAAAAAATAAGGATCTAAAATAAAAAAAAATCTAGTGAAATTAGCCCTGGTTTCTCTCGTGAGAGTATTAATAGAGTAAGCCATTTGCTGCCTCTTCTAGAGAAGAAATGTGTTCAATAATCAGAAATAACCTCTCAACTCTATTTATTTACAGTTTTAACTTGCTTTCTTGATATTTTAATTTGTAACCTGTTTTATAATTGAAAACATCAGAGGAATGAAAAATATTCATTTTGCTCAGTATTAAAATCTCATCAGAGTAATTGGTTTTAATTGTATTTTACAATGAAATGTAATTATTTATATAACTTTACTCATTGTATTAATCCACATATTTTGATAATAATTATCATTATCTGTTTTTGATAGTGATTATCATTCTTTGTTTTTCAATGCAATGTATTAGGCGGTTCAATAAATTAATTAACTTCAGCTCCCTAAATTAATTAAATCTAAAATATCTCAAAATGTCCTGTTGTCTTTAATTAGTGATTGGCTTTAAGAAAAACTGTACTGGATAAACAGGAGCAGAGCGATAAGACTAGGTGGTTGAAAAGCATGAAAACAGGTTGACCAACATGAAATTTTCTACAGTAATGGGAATTTCTCAACATATTTTAGTGATAATATAACACTATGACATATCAGAAGAAGCTCAGAGAACATATACATTAGAAAGAATTTAAAACTCTGACCTTGAGCCCCAGCTAGATGGTAGTTATATATCCACTATAGGGAGGTCAAATTTTTCCTTGATTGCCACTCAGCTCAGCCTCCTTTTATTACACATTTTCTAAATCATGACTAGGACCCTCAAAAGCTGGAACTATTCAGAGTGATTTTAATTCTATTCTGCATGTACATGATTAGAAATATAACAATGTTGCAAATTTAATGATTTCATTTCCCTAATATGGAAGATAAAAGGGTGATCCAGGAGAGGGGACTGCATTTATAGGATTGATGACCTTAAGAAAGGGAAAGTAGATGATTCCAAAACTTCTGAATAAGGGATAGCCTCTGGCATGAGTAACATAAAAGGACATTAGAATATGAATGAGTTGCAGGGGGTTAAATACGGTTAAAGGTATTTAGTGTTGGAGAGAAAAGATCATTACTTTTTAGTTTATATCTGTTATCAGTATCTATGTAGGTACCGACAAGGTTACATTATCCTCTAAAAGTGGTATATAGTATTCAAGTTTTGAAGAAGAAAGAGATGGTGTAAAAATAGATGATATGGAGTGATACCATGTTAGAGATCACAAATCATAGTGAAGAGAAGGCAATAGAATTGTTGGCAGTGTTGAGTGCCTTTGAGACCTTGGTGATTAATTCATGGTGACATCACTCAACATAAATGTGTAACTTTCTCAAGCTGTAATTACTCAGGTGCTGGAGCAAACTAGGCTAATATTAATATTAATATCAATAGTTACTCATAATTATTTTATCAAGAAATGCATTAAATACTTTAAACATGTAAATGCACTAAATAGAACATATTGTAATATTATAATTAATCCAATGTTACATAGGTTTTCATGAGATTAAAGGTTTACAATTTATGCAATGGGAGAAATGGAGGGAAGGTGAGAAAAGATATTAACAGAGTGGCAGTACAGTGAGTGAGTCCTACAGAAATTGAGTGAATGAATATATGTAAACAATGAGATAACATCATAACTAGATAACATGTATAGTATGATTATTAAGAATGTAAGATTGGGGTGAGTGTTCTGATTAAGTCACTGCCTGCAAACCTGGCTTCCCATATGAGTACAGGTTCGAGTTCCAGGTGCTCCACTTCTGATCTAGTTGCATGTTAATGCACCTGGAAAAGAAACAGAAGATGACCCAAGTGCTTTTTCCCATGCTACCTTCATGGAAGATCCCAATGGAGTTTGAGGCTCCTGTCTTTGGCCTGACCCAGCCCTGGCAGTTACAACCATTTGGGAGTGAACCAGGTGATTGAAAATCTCTCTTTTTCTATCTCTCCCTCTCTCTCTGTAACTCTGGCTTTCAAATAAATCTTTAAAAAAATCTAGGATTAAGTTCCTACTCCTTCCTGTCAAATGAGTAACTAATGATGTGAGGTAGTCACAAAGAGAGAAATCAGAGACAGTGTAAAGAAAAGGAAATGGTAGGACAAGTCATGGATTGTCACTGAATGTGGAGGAATAAGCAAATATCACTGTGTGTGGCACTTACAGTATGATTTGGCACTATTTCTAAAACATCAGAATGGATATTGAGAATGAAAGCATGTATAAGTGAGTAAAATGTAAACAGCACATAATCAGTCTTTTCAACCACAAGTGTTGATTCCATCTATTGGTAGAATGTTTTTGAAATGTCATTTTGGAACAGTTTTTTATAATTATTACAATTTTATTCAACTACCTGGAAATGGACACAAAGTTCTTAAGTGACATTTTTGTGATTGCCCATAAATACACCTTTCATTTTCTAGTGCTTTATCTCAAAGGGTAAGTAATGAAAAGGTGTGAAATTGTACCCTTACTTTCCTAAAATTAAGCTAACACATGTGAACAAATGAAACTTGAGTAGCTTTTTGTAACGTCAGTAACAATATTCTTGTATTTGTTTTTAAAATTTTCTCTTCAAATTACCATTTTTGTAAAGGAACATTGGGTTCATTAATGAGTAAATAATTGCTTAGAAGGCCATACATTTGTAATCCATACAGAAACAATAACAGAGATTCTTGCAATTAGATTAAGTGTATCTGTAGAAATTTTATATAGAAAATCCACAGTAGCCTTTTATACCAATAGCTACAGTTTAATGTTATCCAAGGACGTAATTACTTTCTGTAAACCCTTGTCCAAGCTGACATGTAAAACATTTGTCTGATCATCATGATGTAAAAAAGTTTTCAAAGAAAATGTGTGTGTGTATCTCACACAAAGGGCATTTTATCTACTGCCATTGAAACCCCTTCCTTTTATTTCATACAGAAGTTTTGAAGAAAGAATGTTTAAAAGAAACCTCTTTATGTAATTGCAAATAATCACTTTCTACATAGGTTATCTTGTGTAGAATAGAAATAGTTTTGTCAGTCTTTTGTGATCCCTCTCCTTTTTATAAAAGAGATTTTATATTGAGCTCTACTGAATATTCTCCATTTATATAATTTAAAAGGTGCTTTTGTAACAAAGTATACCACATTTCATAATTTGTCTCTATACAGCATTTTTCTTCTCTTCATTTGGCTCCCAGGATTCCCATTGATACATTCACTCAGCTCATTAAATCTATCATTTTCACATGTCCCAATATTCCTATCATTGTTATAATGTATGACTATTTTTAATTTCTTAGCCTGAACTGACATGTTTAACTATAGAGAAAGGCATAGGTTTATAAACTGGATTAGTTTGTTCTGGCTGTTGTAACAAAATAGACTAGATGGCTTAAATAAAATACATTTATTCTCTCACATATTGAAGACTGAAAGTTCAAGATCAAATTTCTAGGAGGATTAGTGTCTGATAAGGGACACAGCCTCAGCTCTCTCACTGTGTGCTCTCATGGTCCATTTTTTACATTTGCTAAAACAGGGAGGACAGAGAGAGAGAGAGAGAGAAATCAATCTTCTTCTCACAAGGGCATTAACCATGCAGAATTACAGATGCAAAATCACAGATGGTGGACTGCTGTAGCGAAGGGAAATAAAAGCCAGTCCCAAAAAACAATTACCATTTGTTCTCCCTCATCTGTGGTAACTAACTGAGTACCTAAAAGATAATCTGTAGAAGTGAAATTGACACTTTGAGATGCAATGATTTTGAATGGCCCTTGTCTGAGGAACAGTTTTTTTTTTGTCATTTTATTTAGGGAACTCTTTACTTAGTGTAGGGTTATTTTTATGTGTACAAAATTAATTGAAATAGATCTTACTAAAAAATAAGAATGGGAAAAGGAGAGGGAGGAGGAAGAAAAGTGAGAGTGCAGGCAGGAGGGAGGGAGGATGGGAAGAATGTTCCTAAATTTGTATATATGAAGTGCATGATGTTTGTATACTTTAAATAAAAGGTTTCTAGTTAAAAATATTTTATCACAAATTTAAAAAAATAATAAAATGACTCAAATATTTTCTTCAAATTAAACTATCTTATATCCATTATTAATAGATTTGGGATGTTACTTAATGATTAAAATGAAATAATATACAATTCTTTAAAATATTAATTTAAGTATTGACTCTCATGTCTTGATGTAAAAAGGCAATCTCAGGGCAAGGAAAAGTTTGGAGCTTTCAGACAATAAGAAAGTTCTTGGGGCTGGTGCTGTGGTGTAGCAGGTAAAGCCCCTCCTGCAGTGCCTGCATCCCATATGGGTACCAGTTAGAGTCCCAGCTGCTCCACTTCTGATCTAGCTCTCTGGTATGGCCTGGGAAGGCAGTAGAAGATGGCCCAACTTCTTTGGACCCTACACACTCATGGGAGACCCGGAGGAAGCTCCTCGCTCCTTGCTTCGGATCAGCGTAGTTCTGGCCTTTGCAGCCTATTGAGTAGTGAAGCAGCATATGGAAGACCTCTCACTCTGCCCTTCCTTCTTTCTGTATAACTCTTTCAAATAAACAAAAAAAATATTAAAAAGAAAGTTCTATTACTGGGAATTTTAAAACTTATTAATGTGTCTATATCATCCTTTCCTCTCACTCTCATTTTCTTTTCCCATATTACCATCATTTATCCTTAATGTTCATTATTCCCAATGTGTAACTAGAGTATGATTTGGTTTGCATGACATTTTTATTATCCTCATAGGGAGATCAGGATCATGAGTAATGTTGCCTATTCATAATGTTATAACTCTAGCATGTACTCCAGAAGTCAGGAATGTAGTGATTATTGAATATAAATGTAGTTAGTTAATAGATTGATTATGAGATTGTATTAGTTTTGAGTCATATGTAGTATTTAAGAGCAGTAGTGAAAGAAGTATCATCATTTGTATAAGTACATTTGTAAAAGTGCATATACTCATCCACATCTCAAACCAAAACTAGATAATATAGTAGTGGTGTCAAGAAAAATCTATTCTCTTTTTGTATTAAAATCACATTGATGTGCCAAAAATAAAGTTAAAAAATGAAGAGAGGGTTAAGTTGGCAGTCCTGATACATATATGCCTGGAACACTCTCTCTGCAATGGAAGTTCTATGAGAGCTACATTTATCATTGTTGTATCTGTGTAACTCAGAACAATGCCAAGCAAATACAGTTCAGTACTTAGGCTGTCAAATAAAATTAAAAAAAAAAAAAAGACATCCCACTATTTCCTAATAGTTTATTATCTTGAACCATTCTTTCTTACACGTCTAAAGACATTATGTGGTAAATTAGCTGTGCCATGAATTGTTTTTAAACTCAAAGTTGACAATAATTTTGATGCAAATGTTTTGTGGAATAATGGATATTTCCAAAAGATAAGGGTAATATCATCAATATCATTGAACTCTGATGATACTGAATTAAATAATACAATGGAATATTTATAATGCTTACCAGATGTAACAACCTGAAGAAGGAAGAAAATTGAGTGGAAATTTTCAAAGAAATTCAAAACACACTGAATTATTTCAATATCCTGGAGGATAGCCAGAAATATAACTAAAAACCAAAAAAATTAAAATCCTTTTCTCACTAATTCTCTTCCAAGAGGAGAAAGTAAGCACTCTTGCTTAAATAAGGATCACAAGGAATTTTCACAAAATCTTAACGTCCTTCTATTAATTTACAACATATTTAAGTCAGATCTACTTACACAGTTTATTTAACCAATAAAATATCAAATAATGAGAAAAAACAATTTTATTGTGAATGCTTCGTGGAAGGCAGTCATAATACAATTTGCATATCCCCTGTTACCTTTTTCTTATTCTCATATGACCTATTTTACTCCTTTCCTTTATGTCCGTGCTTTCTCCAGCATATTTTTGTCCATTTTACATTCTAATTGAGGATTTACTTCAAAAATTGTCTAAAATTATTTTCCCTTTGATTGATAATTTTTAAAGAATCTGAATCTGCCAGGAATCTGAAAGTCTGAGGTTCTAGGCATCTTCTATAATAGCAAACAGTAGCATAGTTTCATAAACAATGGCAGAAGAAACAACACTTCTGTGTCTGAGACAGAATATGTCATTTCTGTCAGCAGAGGAAGCATGAGCTTCATGTTTGCATTTGTTGCTCTGCCAGCTGGTAGATCAGTAATTTTGTGTCACAGCTGAATAACCTCAAATTTAAGAAATGCTAATCTTATGGAGATAATGTTAACAAACCAATCAAGTATTTGCTTCGGAGAAAGAAATCATCTTTATTATCATAGTCAAAGAAAAACAATCTGCCCTCTGTCCTGGAAAGAACTATTATCTCCACTTTCCACAAGCATTTTCTATGCAAACATTCTTTAACAAATATCTTTCAGCCAAGCCTTTACAGAAATATAAAATAATACAGAGGTGATTCTAACAGAATCGATCTACCACTCATGCATGTGAGGAGACACAGCAGCAACACCTACCTTAACTCTGGACATCCAAAGAATTGTAGAGTTCAGAATTTTGCAACTTGGCAAGCTATTTCTAAGAAAGCTTCTAAATGTACAGAAAAGTAAAAGCAATCTTGTGTTTCCGTTGCTTATGGAAAATACAAGCATATAATGCTACATTGATCTACCAAATAAGAATCTTTGTTACATGGAATTTAAGATGCTTAGGGGAATCTTATGTAACCTTCTCCTGTGGGAAATGGTAGAGGTCCAGATGCTGGAAAAAAGAACAGGTAATCAGAATGAGAAAATAGGGCTTAAATCAGGATCTTATTGGAATCAGCACACATATATATTAATTTCACCCATGATAAACAAAAGATTTCCTGACTATGCAAGAAAAAATAATGATATGGAGAATTGCTGTCTATCCTTATAGCTGAGCTGAGTAGGAATGCCTTTTATGGATAAACACTTGACTTCTGTGGGAATGAAAAGGTATCATATGATGAAGATGGTGACAATATTTAATCATTACAATTTCCTACTTGACAATGTAGTCTAGGTAAAACACAACAGAAGAGTAGCCCTATGGAAACCACTACTGAAGAGTATACAGTTTGAAGCAAAGACATAGATCCAAGAAATTGGAAGATAGAAGTTCAAATGGAAATGAAATAAACTAACAAGTATAGCCATGCTATTCTAATACACCCCTAATTCAATATATCCTCTAAATCCATTATTTTAACATTCTGAATCTTCCCCTTTTCACACAGTTTCAAAAATTGATCAATTAATCACACTTATAAAACTAGCTACAAAAATTCAAAATCAATCTCTCTCTCTCCCCTACTAATATGTAAAATTTGTGTGACAAAAACAGTAAGTGCAGCATAAGTCTTTTTATATAATATACTGGAACTGGGATAAGCAAGGCAAAACAAAATTTGATAATTTTACTAAAATAACAAATAATTAAGATTTTTGAGTAAATGAAAAATGTCAATCTATGACAGAAATTAGCAACACACTGGAAATATGGGTAAAGTATCACAGACTGATATTCATGGGATAAATTATTACTATACAAGAAACATTTACAAATGCATAAGAGAATATAAAGATTACAATGAAAAATGTAACCATCACTAGATATCTTAATATATCTTAAATTTAAACATCTAGTAAATGTGAATAAATCTGATACTTTACTTATGCAATACATACCTTATAAGATAATGTATTAGATCAACAAAGATGTTTCTATTTTTACTTGTTGGTAATCATAGTATTCATAGTATCCATATCAGGCCTATGAATTTATAGTAAATTGAAATAACAAAATTAGTTATCTTAAATATGATATATGATAAATTATTACATAAAGTTATGAGGAAAGTATAAACAGCACTATGATGATAAGGGCAATCATAAAGTGAATGTTTTTATTAAGTATTGTCAAATTTGCCTTATAAATATTATTTTTGTAATCAACAAAATGACTATAAAGGTAGTTAGAATTATATTTATTTGACAGAAAAAGGAAACAAATAAAAGAAATTTAAATCATAAGCCCAAAATATAATTGCAGGAGTACAAAAGTTATTTTAAGCTTGTATGACTCAAAACTTGAACTTTTAAATATTGCATTACAGTTGAACTTTTACTTACATTACAAATCATTTCATGAAGCAAGATTTGGTTAAGATTTTGCTTGGATTCCCACAGCCCATATCAGAGTGCCTGATTCAAGTCTCAGTTTCACTTCCAATCAAGTTTCCTGTTCATGCTGGGAGGTAGTAAATGATGGCTCAAGTACTTGGGTTCCTGACATCCACATGGGTGACTCAGATCAGTTCCAGAATCCCAGTTTCACTCTGAACCAACCTGAGCCTTTGCAAGCATTAGTGGAGTGAAAGAGCAGATGGAAGATCCCTCTCTAAAGCTGTCCCTTTCTCTGACTTTCATGTAAAACAAAAAATAAATAAATAAAGATTAAAAAAGTGAAAATGTAGTACATTTGTGACAAGTATCTCAAAAGTACTTGAAATAATGTACATATCATATCAAATTAGGCTGAACATTTTTCAATATAACAAATAAATATAATCCAGTCTTTTCGTGTTTCTATTCAGAAACATCAAAAATATTTTTGTTATTTGGATCTCCAAAATATGTTATGTTAAATATTATTACTGTGTAACTAATAAGCTAGTATTTTAAATTCAAAGTATTATTAGACCTAAATAAAATAATAAATACAATGAATAAAAGATTAATGCCAACAAGTATCTGAATCAAGAGAAAGCAATTAGCTAATTATTACACCAGTGAATATTTACTCCGCTAATAGGGTTAAACATTTGTTTAAAGAGGATGACCTAGTTTCATTAGTATCATCACTGCATGTAAACAGTGTGATTATTTTCACAAATACTGTAGAATTACTCACATTTTAAACTTCACAGCAGGACTCTGTAATCATGGCAGAAGGTCTTTTTAAATGAACAGTATCTCTTTCCCAATACAACTAAAAGCAGACAAATGGAGGTAATATAAATAATCTTGGCTTCCAAAAACCAGCAATAATGTTAATTTAGTGTAGCTTAAGAGTTATATCTCTTGAGGCAATTTCTGAGAAAGAAAAATAAGGAAGAGTTTTTTGGAGGCCATGGCACAGTACAAAATGCTGAATAAAATCTTCAATATCAGAATAATAAAACATGTGCTATCTGTAACATTTTTAACTGAGGTACAGATTTCTGAAAATATATTTGTTGACATGAACTATGTATTGGACTATATGACCATATATTCTATTTGGATTAAGAAAAAAATAGGTTAGTGTATATATTTTTGTCATGGAAACTTCACTTTGTAGAATATATATATATATATATATATGTATCGTGGATAAAAATTATATTAATTGGAATTTTGAAAAGTAAATAAGAGTGTTAAGTTTAAGAATAAATTCTTCATTCTCTCAATTCTACAATTTTTTTTAAGTTTCCACAATGTTAAAGAAATGTTACATTTGAAGAAAATAGAAACTCAACAAAAATATATAGTATTACAATTTTTTTAAAGATTTCTTTATTTTATTTGAAAGGCAGTGTTACAGAGAGAAAGAGAAACAGAAAAAGATCTTCCATCCTCTGGTTCACTCTCCAAATGGCCACAATGGCCTAAGCTGGGCCAGGCCAATTTTGGAGCCAGTGGATTCACCTGGGTCTTCCACATGGAGGCAGGAGCTCAAGTACATGGGCCTTTTTCAGCTACTTTCCCAGGTGCAGTAGCAGGGAACATGTCAGTGTCACAGGTAGCAACACAACTCACTACATCCCAATGCCAGCTACAAAGCAAGAATTTTTAAATATAGAGTGGATAACACTATTAAGTTAAAAAGTTACATACATGATAAGTGAATGATGAAGGACAGTGTTTGTAAATATGGAAATTAAGAATATTTCGTTTTGAATATAATAAAGTTATATATTTGGTTACATGTATAATTTCCTTGAAAAAGCAAGGAAGTAGGTCAGATAGAAACATACAGTATTTTATCATCAACAACTGAAAGAACTTCAACTTTTCCTAGTTGAAGTATAATAAATTAGCCTGCCACTATTTTATTGATGGTAACAGAAATAGGGGACGCCTAGGTCAGAAAAAAGTAATACTATTGCTCATAGAAATTAGACTCAGCATTTTCTGCTGTCAATTTCTGGAGCCTTTATTCTCCTAGAGTGGCCAGAAGATGATGACATGATACCTGTACACTCATGCAAGGAATTACATGAAGACTGGGTTTATACTTCTTCTTTCTTCCAAGATCTATAAAACTATGCTCATTAAAATAGTCCACAGTAAAGGTAGTCATAACCTCTCATTACAGAAATGCTGAAATACATGAATAATAATTATCTCCTACCTCCTATGAAAAAATCATTATTAAAATTTTCAATAAACTATGAGATTCATTAGGTATTTTGGAAAAATAATTATAATCTGATGAGAATACCTGTATTTTTCTGAGTTCTTGTCTTTAAATATAAAGTTTAACATTTATAGTTTTAAGAGGAAGAAGGGTTGGAGCATGAGTGAGAGGGACAGTATGGTGGAAGTATCAGTATGTTCACAAATCTATATATATGAAATATATGAAACTTGTAGAACAAATAAAATTTTAAAAAGAAAAAATCATGTAGTTTAAATTTATTTTCACTGCTAAAATGAGATAACAATTTAATGGCACACATAATGGAAACAACAGAATAATTTACAAAATAAATTGTAAGCTGGGTATCATAATAAATGAAACATTGACCAGTTCTGGCATTAACTGAAACTGTGTCTTTTGACAAGTCACAGAATGAAGATTTGTTTCATTTCATTTCTATAAAGCCTATATATGGAACTGAAAGGCATACAACATGAAAAATGAACTGGATAACTGCCAAGGATCTTTCAACAGAGAAGAGTTAATTTAGAAACCCTGAAGTGGACAAGAAGTTTGTGGAGTTCTCATTCTTTTATTTCCTCCAATTTACTTAGTTTAATTTCAACTCAATGAGAATACATTGTGTATAAACAGGCTAGTATGTATTTACAGAGAAACAAGATGTGAACACTTTTGCAGAATTGTCATATAATTGTAAATATTTTATGATACATGAAGCTAGACATTGATATGGATGGAGTTCTCAAGATGAGTTTATTATGCAACTTGAACTACATAAACCTGTCTATACTGGTTTTAATTACCGTTTAATCAATTATCAAAAGCTGTTCAGCTTCTGGCAGCACATATTTATTCTCACTAGTTCCCTGTCTCAGGACGCCTGACCTGACTTAGCCAGGATTTCTGTTTTGTGACCAAATACAAGGTTGACAAGACACTGTGTCAAAAATAATGTCCTATATGAAGGACCTCAGTGAGTGAGACCCCAGTGGAAAGAAGTGGTCATCAAAGAAGGAGGTATTTTTCTCTGAAGGCAGGAGAGAACTTCCACTTTGCTTATGTCTTTGTCTAAATATTGATAGTTTGTGGAATCAAAAGGCTTCCGTAGCCTAGGCAGCTCGTGACAAGAGCCTTGGCTGATCACTGACATCATACAGAGAATGTTAATTGTTAAATTATAAACAGGAATCACTGTGCATTAACTTCCCATGCAGGAAGTCTTCTATCTGTCCTCAGAGAGTTGCATTATAATTATGTCTGAGTGCTCCCAAAAGATGTATCATTCTTGGGTGCTCTTTTAAGTTAATGAAGTTTATAAAAAAAAAAAAAGTAATTAACCTCATGATACAATGATTTTGAACAGCCCTTGTCTCTACTGCTGAGGCAAAGCTTTTTGCTGTTGTGTATGTGTGTGTGTGTGTGTGTTGTACAAATCATTGAGCTCTAGTTAGTATAGAGTTGGTCTTCTGTATATAGTTAATTGAAAATGGATCTTAGTGGAGAATGGGACTGGGAATGAGAGAGGGGGAAAAGGAGGGGTACAAGTGTGGATATGAGGGCAGGTATGGTGAGAAGAATCACTATATATTCCAAAAATTGTACTTATGAAATGCATGATTTTGTATTCCATAAACAGAAGGTTTCTTTGGGAAAAAAAATACAAGGCTGAAATCCAGTCCTTCATATATACTGGTCTCATTAGAAGCTGAAATGGGGAAATGTCTACTTCTAAACTCTATCAAATTCCTGGCAGAATGTATGTCCTATGGTTATAGAGGTCTCTGTTTTCTGCTAGTTGTTTACTGGGGACCACTCCAAGCACATAAAGGCTGCTCACTTTCTTGCCATTTGGTATGCTCTGTAAGATCTTTAATGATAGGCCGATTACTTCACCAAGTCAGCGAAGAAGGTCTATATCCAGTTGATTAGCCCATTATGTATGAACGCATCCTTCAAGAATTGCTGGGATGGTGGGGCTAGAGGTGTTCTTCAACAAGAAGCACCAGAGACAAGTTTCGGTGAACATGTCCATTTATTAACAATCAAGCACATCATTTTAGGGCAAGCAAAGAGGGCATAGCTAGTTCAGAGCAACACTAACTCTATAGGATAAAGTCTATATTGGCGCCACCAAGCTTCCCCAATCAGCTTGAAGGTCACGTGGCCTATGTAGCCTTCAAGGTGATACTTACTGGTCTGGGCCACGCCTGGGAGCTGTTTACCTGATTACTAATTACAAGGCCTTTCAACAGGAAGTGGGAGTAGGGGAAATGTGCTTGGGACTTCTGCCAGCTGCCAGCAGTCAGGTCATAGGGTTCTTCCCGGGAGTCATGGTACGCCATGCCCTCTTATCCTCCGGCATGGGCTAGGCAGGCAATCTCCAGCCAGGCACAGGATCAGCCACAATTGTGTCCCCTCATCTTATATAAAGGACATCTATTAAATTTTTAAATGGACAGTGTATGTATCTCTTAGCATAACTATAAAATGACGATTATGTCCTTTAACTATTTGCAGAATTGACAACTTTGGACATATCGGGTTTAGACAAATTCTTATAAAACATATGATTTAATGACAGGACAATAGGACATTCTGCCCTGTAGTCATATAGCATAACCTAATCAATGGATGACCTCCTTCGTATTTGCCACATTCAAATTGTTAGAGAGAAGTCACATGTTTCATTCAAAATCAATGGCAGCAACACAAATCACAGAAACCAGGAAGCACAAATTGTCAGAAGACAAACCAAGGATCTGTCCATTACACAACTCTAAGAGAAAAAAATGAAGTCACCCCGGTGAGAATGGCTCACATTCATAAATCTACCAACAATAGATGCTGGAAAGGATGTGAGGAATAAGGGACACTAACCCAGTGTTGGTGGGAATGCAAACTGGTTAAGCCACTATGGAAGTCAGTCTGGAGATTCCTCAGAAACCTGAAGATAACCCTACCATTCAACCCAGCCATACCACTCCTTGGAATTTACCCAAAGAAATTTAAATTGGCAAACAAACATGCTGTCTGCACCTCAATGTTTATTGCAACTCAATTCACAATAGCTAAGACCTGGAATCAACCCAAATGCCCATCAACAGTAGACTGGATAAAGAAATTATGGGACATGTACTCTAGAATACTATACAGCAGTCAAAAACAACGAAACTCGGTCATTTGCAACAAGATGGAGGAATTTGGAAAACATCATGCTGAATGAATTAAGCCAGTCCCAAAGGCACAAATATCATATGTTCTCCCTGATCAGCGACAACTAACTGAGCACCAAAGGGGAAACTTGTTGAAATGAAATGGACACTATGAGAAACAGTGACTTGATCAGCTCTTGTCCTGACGGTTGATGTACAATGTAATACTTTATCCGTTTTAGTATTTTTTTTTGTTCTAGTACCATTGGTTGAACTCTGTAATTAACACACAATTATTCTTAGATGTTTAAATTTTAACTGAAAAGTGATCCCTGTTAGGAATCTGGAAAGCATTATGCTGAGTGTAATAAGCCAGTCCCAAAGGGACAAATACCATATGTTCTCCCTGATTGGTGACAACTAACTGAGCACCAAAAAGGAAACCTGTTAAAGTGAAATGAACACTATGAGAAACAGTGTCTTGATCAGCCCTTGCCATGACTGTTGATGAGCAACTTAATACGTTACCCTCTTAGTATTTTTTGTTTATTTGTTCTACTTAATACTTTTGGTTGAATACTGTAATCAATACAAAATTCTTAAGTGCTGAAACTTAACTGAAAAGTGACCACTGTTAAACATAAGAGTGGGAGTAAGAGTGGGAAGAGATGTGCAACTCGGGACATGCTCAAGCTGACTTATCTCAAATGGTAGAGTTAGAAACATACCAGGGGATTCCATTTCAATCTCATCAAAGTGGCATGTACCAATGCCATCTCACTAGTCCCAGTGATCAATTTCTGTTCACAATTGATCATAATGATAGGACTAAAAGCCAAAGGGATCATATAAACAAGACTAGTGTCTGCAAATACTAGCTGATAGAATAAAAAAGGGAGAGAATGATCCAACATGGGAAGTGAGACACACAGCAGACCCATAGAATGGCAAATGTCCTAAACAGCACTCTGGTCTCAGAATCAGCCCTTAAGGCATGCGGATCTGGCTGAAAAGCCCATGAGAGTATTTCAGGCATGGAAAGCCAAAACACTCTGGAAAAAAAAAAAAAAAAAAAAAAAAAAAAAAAAAAAAAAACACCTACATGAAAGATCTCCGCGAGATCCCAGTGAAAAGAACAAACTTCCACTTTGACTACAACCTTGTCTAAATATGATCAGAGTTGGTGAACTCAAAAGGCTTCCATAGCCTTGGTTGGTAGCTCATGACAAGAGCCTAGGGTGATTACTGATGCCATAAACAAGAGTGTCAATTTGTTAAGTCAACAAGAGGAGTCACTGTGCACTTACTCCTCATGTAGGATCTCTGTCCTTAATGTGCTGTACATTGTGATTTAATGCTATAACTAGTACTCAAACAGTATTTTTCACTTTGTGTTTCTATGTGGGTGCAAACTGTTGAAATCTTTACTTAATATATGCTAAACTGATCTTCTGTATATAAAGAGAATTGAAAATGAATCTTGATGTGAATGGATGGGGGGAGGGAGAGGGAAAGGGGAGAGTTGCAGGTGGGAGGGAAGTTATGGGGGGGGAAGCCATTGTAATCCATAAGCTGTACTTTGGAAATTTATATTCATTATATAAAAGTTAAAAAAAAATCATTAATATTCTTTGAAGGGTAGTTTTCTTAGTTCTTGTTTTTAAGTATAAAATATAACATTTATAGCTTTAATAATTGAAAATATCCTGGAGCCGGCACTGTGGCACAGTGGGTTGATCCTCTGCCTGTGGCACTGGCATCCCATATGGGTGTCAGTTCTAGACCCAGCTGCTCCTCTTCCGATCAAGCTCTCTGCTATGGCATGGGAAAGCAGTGGAAGATGGCCCAAGTACTTGACCCCCTGCACCCAGGTGGGAGACCAGGAAGAAGCTCCTGGCTCCTGGCTTTGGATTCGCAAAGCTTTGGTCATTGTGGCTATTTGGGGAGTGAACCTAGGAATGAAGATCTTTCTCTCTGTCTCTTCCCCTCACTGTTTGCAAGTCTACATCTCAGATAAATAAATAAGATCTTTAAAAAAATAATTAAAAATATCCTGTATTTTAAATTTATTTTCATTGATAGAATACAATACCAATAACAGAAACACACATACCTAAATAAAATACAGAAACATACATACATAAATGTATATAATCATAAAACATAAGCAGGCATTGTTAGAAAACTGTTCTAGGAGAAAGATATATAAACTGAAGTGAATATATTTTGAGGTTAAGAAAATGAGATAGCGTATAAAATGTGGTTATGAAATTGACATTTTTGGGCCCACGCTGCGGCTCACTAGGCTAATCCTCCACCTTGCGGCGCCAGCACACCGGGTTCTACTCCCGTTCGGGGCTCCGGATTCTGTCCCGGTTGCCCCTCTTCCAGGCCAGCTCTCTGCTGTGGCCAGGGAGTGCAGTGGAGGATGGCCCAAGTGCTTGGGCCCTGCCCCCCATGGGAGACCAGGAGAAGCACCTGGCTCCTGCCATGGGATCGGAGCAGTGCGCTGGTTGCAGCACGCCGGCCGCGGCGGCCATTGGAGGGTGAACCAGCGGCAAAGGAAGACCTTTCTCTCTGTCTCTCTCTCTCACTGTCCACTTCTGACTGTCAAAAAAAAAAAAAAAAAAAAAGAAATTGACATTTTTGAATGTGGAAATGTGAAGTACCTATATATGAAACATTGTTTTACTTTCTTTGAAATCACCAAACTTAATATCCAAAGAATAGGTTATGCAGCAACCATATTATTTCTCTTTTTTTGTTCAACAGGCAGAGTTAGACAGTGAGAGAGAGACACAGAGAGAAAGGTCTTCCTCTTCCATTGGTTCACCCCGCAAATGGCTGCTATGGCAGAAGCACTGCACTGTTCCGAAGCCAGGAGCCAGGTGCTTCCTCCTGGTCTCCCATGCTGGTGCAGGGCCCAAGCACTTGGGCCATCCTCCACTTCCCGGGCCACAGCAGAGAGCTGGCTGGAAGAGGAGCAACCGGGACAGAATCCGGTGCCCCAACCGGGACTAGAACCTGGCGTGCTGGCACCACAGGCGGAGGATTAGCCTATTGAGCTGTGACGCCGGCCGCAACCATAGTATTTCTAATCAATTTCCAGTAACAAAAAGACTCTAGTCAACTGAGTTTGTAACATGTGCAAAGACAATCATGGAAATATAAAATTATTTTCAATAGAAGATATAGGAACATTTGTGTGTTCATTCATATGTAAGATATTGACCTTTGTAATTTTTATATTGTATGTATTGTATTGTATATTGTATGTATAGATACATGCTTCATACAATACAAAAGATTAATTTCAATATGGATGGTAAGGCCTTTTGTAAATTATGGCGCTATAGAAATTCTAAAAGTAGAGAAAATTTATGTGATATCATTTTCGATAACATCAATGATATCAAATGTTCAGTTAAGTTTAAAAAATTGAATTTTGTCAATGGAATTGGAGTTTTTCAAAAAATTTAAAAGCTTTGATTTCTAAAAGACCTTGTTTAAATAAAGATAACACACAAATGCTAAGAAACTATTTGGGAGCATAATTAAGATAAAGGATCCATTCACATATCTAAAGATCTCTTAATAAGAAAACAAAACAAAAACAGACAAAATATCTAAACAAAAATTTACCAAAGCTGACATATGATTATAAACTAAGTATACGAAAAGATGATCAACTTCATTTGTAATTATGGAAATGCAAATTGAAACCACATATTGGACCCCTTGCTGTGGTGTAGCAGGTAAAGCCGCCATCTGCAGTGCTGGCATCCTTAATGGGCTATGATTCAAGTCACAGCTGCTCCACTTCCTATCTTGCTCTCTGCTATGGCCTGATAAAGCAATAGAAGATGACCCAACTCCTTTGACCCTTTCACCCTCATGGGAGACTTGGAAGAGTCATCTGGCTCTTGGCTTCGGAGTGGCCCATATCCGGCCATTGTGGCCATCTGAGGAGTGAATCAATGGATGGAAGACCCCTCTCTCTCTGCCTCCTCTCTGTAGCTCTGCCTTTCAAATAAATAAATGTCTTAAAAAAAAAGAACGAAAAAAAATAAACCACATATTGATATCCTTTCTCACCTCTTTAAATGACTGAATTGGAAAACACTGGCAATAACAGGGGCTGATGTTGATGCAGAACATCAGTCACTCTTATTAATATCTTTGGAAATGCCAAATAGTACATACTTTTTGGGAGTTAGTTTTTCAGTGTCTTATATGTTCAAGTGTAGACTTACATGATACAGCAATCACTCTTATGTAAAACAAATGAATTGGAATTTATTATCACTGAAAATTCTATGCACTAATGTATATAGCAGCTTTATTGATATCATCACAGATTGGAAAAAATCAAGAAGTTTTTCAGTTGGCAAATAATGATTTAATATACTTATGCAATGGAAGTATTATCCAGAGATATGAAAGAAGTGAGCTATTGATTCAAATAACCATATGCATGAATGTAAATCGAACTTACTGTAAGAAAGTGATCAGACCTAAATGACTACATATTGTACTCTACATTCACATAATTTTCTAGATAAAGCAAAACTATAGGGATGAAAAAGACCAGTAGTTTCAGGTGCTGGAAGAGAAGGAAGTTGTCCATAAAGGGGATACACAGAAAAATATTTAGGGATTTTGAGTACAACATTTTTGTGTTTTTATTAAATTGCATTGAAACATTCACTACAAAGTGTAAAGTATGAAAGTTAAACACACAGGATAATGAGTACCATGATGCAGTGAACACTGCATGAAGATTAAGCTGACTTTTTCACATGGTTAACCATGACATCACTGAGATCTTGGGGAAACTAAACTGACCTAACTGACAGTGCATATTTGACTTGAAATACTAGGGCAAGTAGCACATGGAGGAAGTAACAGAAGCCCATGCTTTCTGGTACTAAGTTGGGGATGGTGTCTTTTATTAACAATCATTTGATTTATTAATCATAAATATTAAAAGAAAATATCTTGGGCAGGATTTCTATTAAATGTTTTTGTTTTTCTTGATAATTAGAAGTTAAACCATTTAACCATATTGTAACTCTACTTTGAATGATTTCATAAACTTTCAAACTGCTTTCCAAAGTGGCTGCACCATTTTTCAATTCCACCAGCAATACATAAAGGGTCCAATCTGTCCATAACTTCACCAACATTTATTTTGTATTGTAGCCATCTAATAAGTACAAAAAAGTATCTCACTGGGGTTGTGGTTTTCATTTCTCAAATAACTGATTATGCCAAACATATTTTATTGAGCCTGTTGACTTAATATCTTCCTGACAGAAAAGACTATTCAATTTATTTATTCATTGCTAATTAAGCTATTCAGATGTTAATATTTTTGAGCTATAGGAGTTCTTCATAAATTCTAAAAAGAAGTTCCATTATTAAAGATAATATGATTTGCAAATTTTCTAATTATGTCTGTTGCATTTCCTATATTCATGGTATTCAAAGCACAAATGTTTTTCAGTTGATGAAATGTTAGAAAATGTTTTCCTTGTGCTTTTTGTGTCATACCAAAGTAATAACTCCATTACTCAAAATGAAAAGTGTTTAAAAAAGTGTTTATGTTTTTCTTGAGGCATAAAGTTTACACTTAAGGTTTTCATATTCATTTTTAAATATTTATTTGAAAGGTAGAGTACACAGAGAAGAAGAGTGGAAAATGTGGGCGCACAGGAGATGGAGTACAGGAGGAAGGGATAGAGATAGGGACAGAGAGAGAGAGAGAGAGAGAGAGAGAGAGAAAGAGAGAGAATCTTCCAGATCTTCCATCCATTGGTGCACTCCCCATATGGCTGGTCAGGCTGAAGAAAGCAGGTAGGAATTCCCCCAGCATCTCCCTCCATGAGTGACAGGATACCCAAAACTTGCTGCCATCATCCATTATACCACAGGTATACCAGCAGAAGAATAAATAAGAAATAGAAATGGCCAAGACTTGAATTGTCTCTGATTTGGGATGTGGGTTTCCCAAGGGGTGGTTCAGTCTTTTGCTCCAGAATACCCCAAATTAATGATTCCTTTTGACTTATCTTTTTAAGATTTATTTGTTTATTCAAAAGTCAAAATTGCAGAGAGAGGGAGAGACAGAGATATTGTCCATCCACTGGTTCACTTTCCAGATTGCCACAATAGCTAGAGCTGGGCGAGGCCGGAGCCAAGAGCTTCTTCTAGATCCCCAGTGTGGGTAGCAGGGACCCAAACACCTGTGTTACCCTCTGCTGCTTTTTCTAGGCCATTACAAGGGAGCTGGATCAGAAGCAGAAAAATCAGGACACAAATAGATGACCTTATGAAATGCAGACCCATTGTGTTAATGTTGTGTGTAGTACAAGAAGGGTACACAAATGCATTTATTGGTAAATTGATATCCAATTGTTCCATAGCTTTTGGTTGAAAAGACTATTCATTTCTTCATTGAATTGTCATACAACATTTGTGAAAAATCAATTATGCATACAGATAGTTGTTTATACGTTCTCTTAATCAAATTAAATTGCATTATATAATTTTTTTCTAATTACCACACTGTCATGTCAAGCATAATTTTCCAGTAGAATTTTATATTTGGAAATTGGAATCATTCAAATTGTCCTTCCTTTTCAAAATCAAAAAGGATGATTGTGTTAGTTATTCTGGTTTTTATCTATCTTGTAGAGTTAGTTAAGGAAAAGTGATTTTGAAGAGCTGGTGCTGTGGTGTAGCAGGTAAAGCCACAGCCTGCAGTGCCAGTATCCCATATGGGCAACAGTTCTGATCTCAGTCTTCCAATCCAGCTTTCTGCTATGGCTTGAGTAAGCAGTAGAAGATGGCCCACGTACTTGGGACCCTGCACCTACATGGGAGACCCAACAGAAGCTCCTGGCTCCTGCCTTCGGATTGGCTCAGCTCTGGCTTTTGTGGCCATTTGCAAGTGAACCTGCAGATAGAAGACCTCTTCTTCTCTCTCCCTCTCTACCTCTGCCTCTCAATTAAATAAATATTTTTAAAAAATGGTTACGAACTAAAAAAATTTCATATAAATATAAAAATAAAATATTGGCAGCGATTCATTATTAATTTATGAGTATCAAGAAATTATAATTTATCTTGAGGTTAAAATTTATTAAGACATGCAGCTTGGCCTTGAATACCGTATGGCACATTTGCATGTAAATACACAAGTAATTATTTTTAATATACCCCAAGTGAGACTGAAGCATATGAAGGATTTTTTATGTGTTTTCAGATACAATTCATCAGCCATACCCAGATGGGGAAGTAATAATAAACTGATAATTGCTAAGCAAATCTGTGTCCAAACATGTGACTCAAACGTAAGTTAAGCAAAATCAAAGAGAACATAAATGACAAAATGCCATATTTATAGAGGCCAGATGTAACAACAACACAGATAATGGTGCATTATTTACCTTTATTACAAAATACTTAATAGATTTTTTATTTCTAAAAAGAAATAAAAGTACATGTCTAGTGAAGAAAGAAAGTTTTATAGATTAAAAAAAATATTCTTTCTAAATTGGAGACTCTGTTTCTGAGAAAAAAAGATAATTTTCTACTTATTTCCTGTTTATTTACCATGAAATTTGTAAAATAACTGTGTACATTTCTGAATTAGTCCTGTAAATGATATCAGAATAGCCCAAGTTCCTTTGACTCATACTGCTTTAAAAATATTGTGTTAAATGAAAGTATTATAAGCCTATCCACCACTCATTATGCTGCACAATTTATACAAATTGTTCTAGGTATATCTTTCATAATTTAGTTGTTGTAATAGCTGTTGGTAAATAAGTGGATGCTATTTGTGATCATTTATTTTAGTAAGAATGTGAAGGGACATTTATAAAGCTCATTTTTAATGTGGTCAAGTGAATGAGAATCTGGAATTATCACCATTTTATGATGAAATATAATGATTTTATTATATATTCTTTCATAATTTTAATATGATATCTATTTTTATGGTGCTCATTGTGTAGCCAGGCACTATAAACTGTGGAACACGATGATTCTTCAAAAGATTAAAGTTGAGGGCTTAATGTTGTGGACCTCTGCTATAAAAGTAGAAATAAAGCCTTGAAAGTTGTGCAGACTTAAAATGTATTTCAATAGGTCTCTCATATTTCTAATGAGAAAATACTGGAAGACAGTGGAAAGCATTTTGTAAGTTCTTTGGTGCTCCCAGTGCTGTTATTCTAATACTCTAGCTCTTACAATTAGCTTTTAAGATTTGAGATTCTACCTGTCTAATTATTATAGCCTGATGTGACAGTTTCTCATTTTTCTTGTACTCTGCCACAGGTGAAAAAGTCCCCACATCTCAGTGAAATGCTTTATCTCTACCTTTTATGAATCCAAGCTATTTGTGTGACCCTGAACCTCACTAGGTTGATGGGTTTTAGGAAACATATGATTGTGTCATTTTGTTCTCATTCTTTTCTTATAAGATGAGAGGGGATATACTTTCCAATTTTCTACATCCTACGCAAAAATGGAATTTTTAAATCTTAAGATTAAAGTTGAGAAATAACACTATAAACAAGTAAAAATAAAGCCTTGACATTGGTGCAAATGTAGAACGCACTGCAAGGACAATAGCAGAACACTATTCAAAAGGCAATTAGGGGCCGGCACCGAGGCTCACTTGGTTAATCCTTTGCCTATGATGCTGGCATCCCATATGGATGCCGGGTTCTAGTCCAGGTTGCTCTTCCTCTAGTCCAGCTCTCTGCTGTGGCCCCAGAGAGCAGTGGAGGATGGCCCAAGTGCTTGGGCCCCTGCAACTGCATGGGTGACCAGGAAGAAGCACCTGGCTCCTGGCTTCGGATCGGCACAGTGCCGGCCATAGTGGCCATTTGGGGAGTGAACCAACAAAAGGAAGATTATTCTCTCTGTCTCTCTCTCTCACTGTCTATAACTCTACCTGTCAAAAAAAAAAAAAAAAAAAAAAAAAGGCAGTTAGATATTTTGGAAAATTTTCAGAGGTCACCTGAATAATAGAATCATAGATTTTCTGTAAAGGATCTATTAATGTAATGCATGTTCTTGTTCTAAACCCTCTCAACATTAAGATAATCATCATAGTACACACAACATTAGCTATGAAGTCCTTATTGCCTTATTGCCTGGCCTTTCTTTCTTCATATCTATGGATTCTCCTTTTCAATTAAAAAAAAAAAAAATCCTTCCTATTTGTTCTTTTTTTTCCAAAGAAACTGTTTGTTTAATGATTGTAAATCTCATTAGTACAACTTTAGGAATATAGTGATTCTTCCCATAACACCCGTCCTCCCTACCCCACTCCTACCTCACCTCCTCCTCCTTCTCCCATTCCCAGTCCCATTCTACATTATGAAAACAGCAACAACAAAACTGTTCCTCAACAGTAAGGACAAGGGCTGTTCAAATCATTGCTTCTCAAAGTGTCAATTTCACTTCTATAGATTTCCTTTTAGTTGCTCTGTTATCACAGATCAGGGAGAACATATGGTATTTGTACCTTTGGGACTGGCTTGTTTAATATAGTATGATGTATTCCAGATTCATTCATTTGGGGCAAATGACTGGATTTCATTTTTTTTACCACTGTGTAAAAGTATATATCCCATAATTTCTTTATCCAATCTTCAGTTGATGGGTATTTAGACTGATTCCATAACTTAGCTATTGCGAATTGAGCTGAAATAAAACATGGACAGGCTGGGTCATATGGTAGATCTATATTCAGATTTCTGAGGTAACTCCAAACTGATTTCCATAGTGGTTTTACCAGTTTGCATTCCCACCAATAGTGGATTAGGTCAATTTTTTCCCCATATCCTTGCAGGCATTTGTTGTTTTTTGATTTCTGTATGAAAGTCATTCTAACTGGGGTGAAGTGAAACCTCATTGTGATTTTGATTTGCATTTCCCTGACAGCTAGTGATTCTGAGCATTTTCCATGTATCGGTTGGCCATTTTGATTTCCTCTTTTGACAAATATCTGTTTAAGTTCTTAGTCTATCTCTGAACTGTGTTTGCTTAGTTGTTGTGGAATCTCTTGATCTCTTTATATATTCTGGTTATTAATTCAGTTGCATTGTTTGCAAATAATTTCTCTCATTCTGTTGGTTGCCTCTTCACTTCCCTGAATGCTTCTTTTGCAGTAGGAAGATTCTTTTTTTAAAAAAAAAAATTTTTATTTAATGAACATAAATTTCCAAAGTACAACTTATGGATTACAATGGCTTCCCCCCCATAACGTCCCTCCCACCCGCAACCCTCCCCTTTTCCACTTCCTCTCCCCTTCCATTCACATCAAGATTCATTTTCGATTCTCTTTATATACAGAAGATCAGTTTTGCATATATTAAGTAAAGATTTCAACAGTTTGCTCCCACACAGAAACATAAAGTGAAAAATACTGTTTGAGTACTAGTTATAGCATTAAATCTCAATGTACAGCACACTAAGGACAAAGATCCTACATGAGGAGTAAGTGCACAGTGACTGCTGTTGTTGACTTAACAAATTGACACTCTTGTTTATGGCATCAGTAATCACCCTAGGCTCTTGCCATGAGCTGCCAAGGCTATGGAAGCCCCCTGCGGAGTCAGTAGGAAGATTCTTAATTGGATGTAATCCCAATTGTTGATCTTGGCTTTGATTGCCTGTTCCTCTGGAATCTTTTCCAAGAAATTTTTGCCTGTGCCAATGTCTTGCAGGATTTCACCAATGTTCTATAGAAATTTGATTATATCAGGTTGTAGATTTAGGTCTTTAATCCATTTTGAATGGATTTTCCTGTAAGCTGTAAGGTAGGGGTCCTGCTACATACTCCTGCATATGGAAATCCAGTTTCCCTAGCACCATTTGTTCAAGAGACTGTCCTTGCTCCAGAGATTGGTTTAGCTCCTTGGTCAAATATAAGTTGGTTGTAGATGCTTACATTGATTTCTGTCACTTCTATTCTGTTTCATTGGTCTATCCATCTTAATCTCTTTTTGTACCAGTACCAGGCTGTTTTGATTATAACTGCCTTGTTATATCTTGAAGTCTGACATTGTGATGCCTCAGGTTTGTTTTTGTTGTATAAGATTGCTTTAGCTATTCAAGGTCTCCTGTGTTTCCATATGAATTTAAGCATCAGTTTTTTTAGATCTGAGAAGAATGTCTGGAATTTTGATTGGTATTACATTGAATCTGTACATTGCTTTTGGAAGAATGGACATTTTGATTATACTGATTCTTCCAATCTATGAATATGAAAGATTTTTCCATTATTTTGTATCTTCTATTTCTTTCTTTAATGTTTTGTAATTCTCATTGTAGCAATCGTTGACATCCTTGGTTAAAGTTACTCCAAGGTATTTGATTTTTTTTTGTAGCTATTGTGAATGGGATTGATCTTGGAAGTTCTTTTTCAGAAATGACATTTTCTGTGTTTAAAAAGGCTGTTGATTTTTGTGTATTGGTTTTATAACCTGTTACTTTATCAAACTCTTCTGTAAGTTCCAATAGTCTCTTGGTAGAGTATTTTGCATCCCCTATGTAAAGAATCATGTAATCTACAAGTGGGGGTAGTTTGACTTCTTCTTTCTTAATTTGTATCCCTGTGATATCTTTTTCTTGCCTATTTTCTCTGGCTAAAACTTCCAGAACTATATTGAATAGCAATTGTGAGAGTGAGCATCCCTGTCTAGTACTGATCTCAGTGGGAATGCTTCCAACTTTTCCCCATTCAATAAGATGCTGGCAGTGGGTTTGTCATAAATTGCCTTGATTATGTTGAGAAATGTTCATTCTATACCCAATTTGCTTATAGAGTTTTCATCATGAAAGATTATTGCATTTTATCAAGTGTTCTCTGCATCTATTGAGATAATCATGATTTTTGTTCTTTAGTTTGTTAATGTGATGTATCAGCATACCAGGAATAAATCCCAGTTTGTCAGGGTGATTGATCATTCTGATGTCTTGTTAGATTCGATTGGCCAAAATTTTGTTGTGGATTTTGTGTCTATGTTTATCAGGGGAATTAGTCTGTAGTTCTCTTTCTCTGTTGTATCATCTTCAGGTTTTATGAATTAAGGTGATGCTGAATTCATATAAAGAATTTGGGAGTATTCTTTCTCCAGATTAGGGAAATTTTCTGCTTTTATTTCACTAAAAAGGCCTTCCAATCCTTTCCCACTTTCCACAGAAATATTAGCTTGGAACGTTTATTTCATGATAGAGTTGGAAAACTTGTCATTACTAGCATTCAAGTACAACAGGAAAACTACTAAGTGAATCCCATGTCTGTTGATAACATCTAAAATTTCTAATCTTTGGGGAAGTTATCTTGAAAGAGTCCATATGGAATCTGCAAGCAGTAATCATGTTTTCTGTCTTTGATTTTTTTTTTTTCATTTGAATACTCAAGAACGTAAAGAACTTTCTGGCATTTGGTTAGTCAAGTGTTATTGTTGGCTTCTGTTTCATTGTGGCATTTTTGTTCTAATCAAAATAAATAGGCTGTTTCATGCCAAAAGTGCTCTTATTGACTGGCCCTAAAAATGTTAAATGAGCAACCAATGCTAGAAATGTTGTGTTCTAATTTAAAATCATTATAGCACTGGAACCTTGACGTGTAGTTATTTATTACAATTTCTTATTTAGTTAGTGTAAGCTACACCAGGCATTCTTTGAGTCTGACTTTATTTAAAATTATTAGCTTAATAGTTACATTAATATTTATAACTTTATTCTAAAAACACTATATCACAAATGAAAACTATTTTCAATTTATTATCTGAGTTGACAGTTGCTAAATTGGTACTTAGTTATTTGAGTATTTAATAGTTATGAGTTATTCAATGATTTCTATAATCTATATCATTCATTACATACAATTTTTCTTAGACACACAAGTATTCATGGTTAGTTTATTTTGTAATTCTAACTTAATTCTCCTTTCCCCAAGTAAAATCAAGAATGTTGAATATTATTTTTTAAAATTATTTAAGACCTTATTATGTCTTTATTTTCATTTTCAAAGTGTTATTTGGCAGCCAGGGGTGAAACTATGTGCATGGTCCAAAATATGTGCTATACTTTATATTCCAGGAAAAAGAGCTTTTTTTCCCTGTTATTAGAAATTTCTTCATTAGCCAGAATTTTGTTGTGACTAGGGATACAACGTCCAGGAATAAACCACTTACGTTTGAAAAATAACATTTCTAACTATTTTTTAATGTGTTTCAAAATATTTTTGTGCTTCATTTTGCTCATCTTCATTTTGCTCATCTGCAAAGGAAGAGTAATAAAGAAAACTTTTTCACAAAGTTGATGTCAGTATTAAACAAATGACTGTAAATGCACTTAACAATAATACCTGGTATTTAGAAAAATACTAAGTTAACATACCATGAATATTATTGTCTTACTTTGCATAGTTGATATTAATGGGGACTTTCCTTGTAATCTTTGCTTCCTTCCCGTTAATGCTGGATAAAAAGCACAAAAAGTGAAACCCATTTAAAAAAAGTGTTGAGGATCTTTGTTGAAAGGATAAAAGCCATAGAAAATATATTATTGTCAACCCAGTGTTTAAGAAATGCATAAATCCTGAAATAAATTCTGCATTTTATTGTTCAAGCAACTACTATGTTATAAAAAGAGCAAACTGATAGGTACTTTCAGTCATTTTGATAAGCTCAGTCTTGGAATTCTGTTCCTGATTTGTCGAAATTCTAGAAAATTCTGAAATTTAAATATATATGGATAGAATAAAATAAAGAAACATAAAATCATTAAATGTGAAAGAGAATAAGCCAGTTAAAATTACTTGAAGTCATCTTCCCTAAATTCTCCAATATTTAAGGGATAACAGATAACATTGACATTATGCTTTCCTTAATTACACATTTTTCATATCTAATTTTAAACGCCTTTTTGATTAATTGGCTTGAGTACTTAAGGCAAAATTCCATTGTCTTAACAATGACAATCTATTTTGCTTCTTTCAAGCCTGGACCTGGAGCTAAACTCTGTTATTCTAGCACTGATTTATGGTCAAAGAAGGATTTACTCCCTGTTGAGCGCCTCCTCAGCTACCATGTCCTTATCTGTGCAAACTAAATATATAATCCATCGCTTCATTGGAGGATTGTTCAGAAGAACAAGTAGGAACAAATCATTCTATTCAATCCAAAGGACTTCTGAGTGCTATCATAATACTAACTGTTACTTAAAAGAACAAATTAAATTTTATATACTTTTTATCATTTTATTAACATAAAGAGAACAGATTTCATATATTTCATAGATTTAAGTAACTTTTTTGAAGTAAATCCTGTATCATTTTTTTCATCACTGGATTGTGATTTTAGAGAACCTTTAGGTTTACAGTAAAATTTAGTAAAAGTAGAATGTTCTTCTACCACTATTATCCCCTCACACTCAGTTTCCCCACTTACTAATATCTGGTGTTGAAACCTGTTTGTTTCCACTGATAAAATAATATTGATCTATTCATAACTATCAGTTCACATACAGTTTTCTGCTTATGTTTTAAATCCTGCATGTTTTTGACTTTTTGTATCACTTTTGTAAGTTATCCTCATTCACACATTGAAAATATTTTGTTAGAATTATGGCTCTTGCCAGTGTTCCTGCCAAACTGTGTTTTATTTGTTTGTTTTTTGCTTTTTGTTTGTTGAACTCTTTATTTATTGGAACATTAAGCCTTTGAATATAATGTGAAATGAAAATGTGCTATGTCAAAAATGAAAATAAATTAAATCTGAGTTAATATTAATTTAAATGAATTTGTACTTAGATTCCAAGTTTAAAATAATCATATATATATATATATATATATATAAAGGAATAATCCCACCATGTTAGCATTACAAACTTGTTATAATGATTTACTTGAGAAATATTTTTGTTGACTTTTTAGGATTTTCTGGGTTGACAAGCATGTCATCTGCAAAGAATCATTTATTGCTTGTAAAAATGTGTATATCTTATTTCATTTTCTTGTCTTCTTTCATTAGTTATAAAACCCAATATAATTATGAATAGAAGTAGAGAGATGGAACACACTATCTTTTACTGATGTTAGAGGAAAAGCATCAAGCTTCTCACCATCAAGTGCGATGCCAGCAGTATGGTGCTGTGAATGTTTTTCATTCAGTTGAGAAGCTCCCTTTCCATTCCTGATTTACTAGCACTGTTTACATAAAGTAGGTGTGGGATTCTGTCAATTTTTTGTCTGTATTTGCTAGTATGGTCACATAATTTTTCTTCTAGTCTATATATGATGAATTGCACTAATTATTTTTAAATGTTGAGCTAACATGATATACCTAGCAAAAACATCACTTGTTTGTGGTATAAATTTCTGATTTTATATTTTATATTTTTTTATTTTTTAAGAAATTATTTTATTTGTTTGAAAGGCAGAATTATACAGGGAGAGAAGGAGAGATAGAGAGGTCCTCCATCCACTGGTTTATTCCCTTATGTCCACAATAGCAAGGGCTGGGCCGTGTCAAAACCGGAAGCCAGGAACTCCATCTGGGTCTCTCACATGGGTGCAGGAGCTCAAGGATTTTGGTTATCGTACATGGCTCTCTCAGGCACATTATCACTGAGCTGGATTGGAAGTCGAGCAGCCAGGGCTCAAACCAGCACCCATATAGGATGCCAACATTGCAGTCAGCAAATTATCCTTTTCTGTCACGGTGCTATCCCCCATTTTTATATGTAATTTGTAAATACTTTATTGCAATTTTTTTTTGCATTTTTATTTCTGAGATGTCCGCCTATAATTTGCTGTCCTTATAATGTCTAGTTTTAGTATCCAGGTATACAGTCCACGTAAAAGCAGTTAGCAAGTATTTCCTCAGTTTCTGTTTTCTGAAACAAATTAGTCATATTTGTTCTTTATTAATGGAGAGAATTGTCTTAATTTGGTTTGGTAATTTCCAATTTTGAAAGTCATGGGGCGGTGTTTTGGCATAGTAGGTAAAGCTGCTTTCTGTCATGCCAACATCCCATATGGAGGCTGCTTCAAGTCGTGCCTGATACTTCTGATATAGTTCCCTGATAATGGTCCTGGAAAAGCTGCAGAAGATTAATCAAGTAATTGGACCCCTACAGCTACATATCCGAAGTGCAGCAACCAGGACAGGAACAGGCGCCCAAATGGAATACTGGCACTGCAGGTGATTCCACAGCACCAGTCCCTGATGTTACTGATTTTCAAACATTCTCTTTTGTTTATTTGTTGGAGCTTCTACCTCTCTGCTTATATGATCCATAAAATCTTGTATGATGTCTACTTTCATTCACTAGAGCTCTTCCTGTATTAATCACAGTTGATTTAAATTTCTAATGTAATATTTCAACAAGTTTCTGTCATATCTCATTCTGGTTCTGAGACTTGCATTATCTTTCAGACTGATTTTTTCTTTTGGTATGCCTCATGCACTTTTTTTTTTTAAAGCTGGATATTGTTACACTGGTAAAAAGACCTCATACAGAGCGAACTTTAATGTGAAGTCTCTGTTAATCTACCCCGTGTTTACCATTCGCTGCAGATGGATATCACAGGCTAACTTTTACTTAAGCACTCTTATTTTTATCTATCCTTTTATCTTTGTGTATCCCTAGAAACTCTTTACATAGAAGATAAGGATATTATATTTCTTTTTAACTGCACTTAATTATGTTTTTTAGCAACTCTCTTAGTATAGAAGAAAGATGTTGGGACAGAATATATTCTATTATTTTATAATGAGGTCTTGATCTTTTAGTGAACCTAACAGAGACTAGAGTTGGATATTTCTCTTTTCCAATATTCTCTTTGGCAAAATCCCAGTCAGAGTGGTTCTAAGTTTTCTTGAGCCCAGGTCGTGCTAAGAAGAGTTAGCTCTGGACTTACTGCAAAATAATTACCTTTCATTGCACTACTTGAAGCATAAAAAGATTTCTCTTTCATTACACATTGAGAAAATTGTAGGGTTCCTGAAGATATACTTAAAAATATTGAGGGGACTCCTACAGTTTGGTACCCTCAGAGATGTTTGTTTATAAACAGTAATTTTACATATTGAAGGGGCAGTGTGATATTTTAGTGCAGTGCCAGCATCCTATATGGGTGCCGGTTCCAGTCCTGGCTACTCCACTTGGGATCTCACTCTCTGGCATGGCCTGGAAAGTAGCAGAAGATGCTGCAACAATCTCCTGTTGCTTTTTGAGTAGTTGAAACCATAAACCACAATGTTGTGAATTTGTAACCAGCACTAGCTGGAAATACCCAACCTGGTTGCAGGATGTATATAATTCGATGATATTTAGGTCAGTATAATAAAATCACTATGTGATACGCCCATTCCAGTCATGTATCTGCTTCCACCACATGACTGTCATTTCCTTAAAAAGACATAGAAATGGGTGGTGCTCTAGTTCACCCCCAAATTCCTTCCCCCTTTTGAAGATTTGGTTTTGATCTGTTTCTTGTCTCGGTATTATGGCGTGCTCTCTCTCTCTCTCTCTATCTCTCTCTCTCTCCACCTTTCTCCTTCTCCCTCTTTACTGTCTTTCAAAAAAAAATGAAAAAAAAAAGGAAAACATTTAATGATCCTCGTCTGATGAAGATTTATTTTATCCTGAACACCTTTAGCTATTCTTATCACTCTGCTCTCTGAATAAGAGAATATAGGCAGGAAGTCAGAGTGACTGATTCTAGAGGAAATATCAAGGGTAAAGTTGGAATTAATTGGCTGTGATCAGTAAAATCAGCAAATGTTTGGGGTGAAGAGCCTTCATGGAGGTCAATTTATTCATTTTGTTTTTATATAGGATGAATAAAGAGATAAAAGAAGTGATGATTTCAAGAACTCAGCATACTTATGTTGCTTAATGAACTGACTGATATTTGAATGAGGAACCTGAAAAATTGAGTAGGAAGAAGAGGATGATCAGAAACGAAGAATTGCTCTATGTAAAAGGTAACAATAGCTTATTAGAGTAAGAAAAGATAGAAAATTTGCACTCTATGTTTGAATAACCTAGTTCCTGACATTCTTAAGAGGAAAGGTTGTTTCATCTGGCTTTACATTTTTATTACGCGTTTTATCTTAGTGAATATAGCACATCTAATTAATGTACCATGATAGATGGAGTCTCTATATCATTAGAACCTACTTATAAAGAATGAAAAGAGACTTTCCATGTGCAAACACAGAAAAGTTAATCCCTAGCTATCAAAGTTTCATCTCCTGTAAAGCCGTTTCACTTTGCTAGTACATTTATTAGGAATCATTCGTATAATATTCAGGCAATGGGAGAGAAACTGCAAAAGTTTTAATTGAGTTATTCAACCATCAACTCAGGCTTGTCAGATTGTAAGAAGAGAAATTGAGATAAAAATCCTGAGAAAGGATTTCTTACTTTAAAAAAAATCCTGAAAAAACCCAAGTGGATCTTTTTTCACTATTTTGTAATGGGAAAGTAACTTTGCAATTATTATAATTTTTAGAATTGTGATATATGTAGTGATACTCTATTATACTTAAAAATCTGAGTGCATATTTCTTCAGTCAAAAATTGATGTAGCATTTTTAGTATGATTACTAGTGGCCATTTTAAAGAATATATTTGATATTAAGGAGAATGGAGTGAAGACAAATTCAGGTGCACGTTTGCAAATTACATTTGTTAGTCACTATATTAAAGATGTCAATAATTTAAGAGAACGGAACTTTAGGCTATCATATTTTAATCCAAGAGAAATCAATTAAAAAGCCTGAATGAATTACTATGGATAAAAGAACTAGAAAGTCTTCAACTGGGGATGGCGCTGTGGCACAGCGGATTAAAACCCTGGCATGCAGCGTCAGCATCTCAAATGGGTGCCGGTTCGAGTCCTGGTTGTTCCACTTCCAGTCTAGCCCTCTGCTATGGCCTGGGAAAGCAATAGAAGATGGCTCAAGTCCTTGGGTAGGAGATCTGGCGGAGGCTCCTTGCTCCTGGCTTTGGATCAGCTCAGTTGTGGCTGTTTCATTTGAGGAGTGAACCAGCGAGTGGAAGACATCTCTCTGTGGCTCTGCCTTTTTGTGTAACTCTGTCTTTCAAATAAGTAAAAACAAATCTTTTTTTAAAAAAAATAAAGTCTTCAATTGCCACTCCTGTTCTAGTTTATAAGTTATAACTTTACTATATCAACATACAGTTTACAAATAACACAGCGGCTATGTTGATTAATTTATCAATGTATATGTTAATTTTTTCATCTTTTTTTTAAATAAGATTTATTTTTATTTATTTGAAAGACAGAGTTACAGAAAGAGGCAGAGCCAGAAAGAGAGAGCTCGTCCATTCCCCTGGTTCACTCCCCAAATGACCAAAACAGCCAGAGCAGAGCTGATCCGAAGCCAGGAGCCAGGAGATTCTTCAGGGTCTTTCACATGGATGTAGGGGTCCAAGGAGTTGGGCTAGCTTCCACTGTTTTCCCAAGCCATAGCAGAGAGCTGGAAGAGGAGCAGCCGGGACTTGAACTGGCACCCACATGGGACATCGGTGCTGCAGGCTTGGGCTTCAACCCGCTGTGCCACGGTGTTGCCCCCTTATCTCTCTTTATGGTTGTCTCTTATACAGTCAAATTTTCTTTATTTTAAATATCTTGGAGGTGAAAAAATCAATAGTATTTCTTCATGCTTTTGCCAAAAAGCTAATGAAATAAATGCTGTAAATGAAATCTATTGGATAAACTAGAATAACAAGCAAATATGCAGTTTGATATGACACTTTTACACATTTCTGACAAGTAAATTTTTTTTTCTTTTTTCTTTCTTTTTTTTTTTTTTTGATAGGCAGAGTTAGACAGTGAGGGAGAGAGAGACAGAGAGAATGGTCTTCCTTTTCTGTTGGTTCACCCCCCAAATGGCCGACATAGCTTGCAGGCTGCGCCAACCTGAAGCCAGGAGCCAGGTGCTTCCTCCTGGTCTCCATGCAGGTGCAGGGCCCAAGCACTTGGGCCATCCTCCACTGCATTCCGGGCCACAGCAGAGAGTTGGACTGGAAAAGGAGCAGCCGGGACAGCATCTGGCGCCCTGACTGGGACTAGAGCTTGTGGTGCGGCCGCCACAGGCGGAGGATTAGCCAAGTGAGCTGCAGCGCCAGCCAGACAAGTATGTTTTAATAGGCATTATGTATGTGAAGTAGAAGAAAATGGATAAATCATCAGAATATTGTTTCACAGTAGATAAATTTAGGCATTTTTGCCTTATATTTATATATTTGACAGGCTTACATTATATAAATTGGATATTATTTATGAGTTCTAAAACAAAAATCTGATTCAATGGATATTATTGTGGGGATTTTTCTGCTCTGTAGTTATGTGACTTCATTATGTGAAGTCATTCTTTATATAGCTGAAGAATGCTACATAAAGAAGTATCAAAGAAATATATATATATATATATATGAATGTATGTCATGGATACATTTTTCTCAACATAAAAGTTATATGTAAATTAAAAATTATGCAATGATTTTAAAATGAGTAGAAATTGTGGATAAACTTTTCTTGAGTTTATCATTATGCAATGAAAATGCATATGGTTGTTTTGTATCAATAAAATGTACAAAATAATAAAGAATATGTTTTTAAACATCTGTCACTTGACCAATTTTAGTGACAACATAATCTTTACATACTAACACATACAGGTTCTATCAATTTTCTAATATTTCATAGACGTATATGTACATAAACATCATTATTATCATAGTTATATAAGTCACTATAACTCTGGTTTTGTGCTGGGTAACATAATCTTTTCATGGTGACAGAAGCAATCTCTTTTCCCTTATTATTATTCAGCCCAATATAATGATTCATGTGCAATCTTCTAGACCAAACAGTACCCTGAAACAATATCCTTTTGTCCAATTTACTAGAAGATTTGATTATTTATATCATTAAGCTTTAATTGTAGAGCACTGACTGTGTCGGGAACTGTCCCAGGCGTTAGGGGTGTACAAGAGACAACACTATTACTCGGTAGACTTTGAAGTGAAGCATCACTTCTATGCCAGAGTTCCTTGTTCTTACTTATGTTCTTACGTATCTCAGAAACTGAGATTAAATTTGGAGAAAATAGTTCCATCAAAATAAATGATTCATTCTGCATATGTTTAATATTTGTGGTTTCCCTAATTAAACTAAGTTTCCTGAGAACAGGGTTTTACCTTATTCAAGCATAGAAGACCATGCATGTGATCAATGTTTTTTGAAGAATGAGTCAATGAGAGAATAAGGGATTAAATAGGCATAGCATTAAATGAGACAACAGAATACATTATGAAGAGAGAATCTTGTCAAATAGATAAAAAGAATATTGATGAACTTACATTTACAATATTAAATAAAAAGTACTAAAAAGTCCTACAACCTAAAAGTTTTGAGTTAGTTTATTAGAATTTGATACATATAAAATATATTCACTAAAATGTAAGGTCTATAGACAAGAAAAGTTTCTCTATTGGTCTCTGTTGAAACCCCTAACTTTCAGACATACCTGGAATAACAGGGAACCTAAAAGATATTTGTTGAATGAAGAAGGAGGAGGATGTGGATGAACTAATTGCATAGTAGAATAAGGATTGTCTTCCTGATCTTACATGAGGGAATTCGTATCTTTTAATAAATTAATGAAATTCCTCTGGCTACCTACCCTAAGGGGTAATGTCTACGTTTGTATATACAGAGAGCAACTTGGAGGTCAATACCTATAATTTATAGCATTTATCAGTGTTAAATTTTGTGATCATCATTAATTATTGCATATTTTGTATGAAGGTGTCATGAATTATATGTCACAAATGTCTAAACTGGTAGTTATTTTTTGTTGTATTTTAGTAACTGTCACACAGGTGTAAAATTGCTAATTTAATTGAGAAAATTTGAGGAATCATCCTATAATGAACAACTTATATTTTAAAATCAAATGATCGAATCAATATAAGCAATTCAATCTAAACATGTGCTGAAGTCATTGAAACACTTTCAAGTGTTACGTAACAGATAAGATATTATACAGATCTTAATACATACAGACTAATCTGTAATTAATAAATAAAGGAATAAGAAGAGAAACAAGAAGTGGAGAAAATGATGATGACCACCACCAAGGCACTTCCAAACTTTGGGCAAGTTTATTCTGCTGCAAAAAAAATTGCTGGGGCTGGCACTGTGGTACAGGGGGTTAAGTCACCACTTGCAAAACGGGCATCACAAACAGGCACTGATTCAAGTCCCAGTTGCCCCCTGTAATGTGTCTACAAAAGCAGGAGGGGATGGCCCAAGTGCTTGGGCCCATACTTGGTGCAAAATGTGGATGGAGTTCAAGGTTCTTGGCTTCAGCCTGGCCCAACCCAGGTGCTGCAGCCATCTGGGGAGTGAACAAGCAATTGCAACATCCCTCTCTATGTTTCTCTCTCTCTCTCTCTCTCTCTCTCTCTCTCTCTCTCCTTTTCAAATAAATCAATGCATAATTTTTTTAAAAAAAATTGAAGTATATGCAAGTGATCCCTGTTAGGAATTTGGAAAACATTATGCTGAGTGAAATAAGCCAGTCCCAAAGGGACAAATACCACTTGTTCTCCTTGATAGGTGACAACTAACTGAGGACCCAAAAGGAAACCTGTTAAAGTGAAATGAACACTATGAGAAATGGTGACTTGATCAGCCCTCGCCCTAACTGTTGATGAACAACTTAATATGTTATCCCTCATAGTATTTTTGTTTGTTTGTTCTATGTTTGTTCTACTTAATACTTTTGGTTGAATACTGTAATCAATACACAATTCTTCTTAAGTGCTGAAACTTAACTGAAAAGTGATCACTGTTAAATATAAGAGTGGGAATAAGAGAGGGAACAGATGTGCAATTCGGGACATGCTCAAGCTGACTTACCTCAAACGGTAGAGTTAGAAACATACCAGGGGATTCCAATTCAATCCCATCAAGGTGGCATGTACCAATGCCATCTCACTAGTCCCAGTGATCAATTTCTGTTCACAATTGATCACAATGATAGGACTAAGAGCCAAAGGGATCACATAAACAAGAATAGTGTCTGCAAATACTAGCTGATCGAATAAAAAAGGGGGAGAATGATCCAACGTGGGAAGTGAGATACACAGCAGACCCATAGAATGGCAGATGTCCTAAACAGCACTCTGGCCTCAGAATCAGCCCTTAAGGCATGCGGATCCAGCTGAAAAGCCCATGAGAGTATTTCAGGCATGGAAAGCCAAGACACTCTGGCAAAAACAAACAAACAAACAAACCCTAAATGAAAGATCTCCACGAGTGAGATCCCAGTGGAAAGAATGGGTCATCAAAGAAGGAGGTACCTTTCTCTGAAGGGAGGAGAGAACTTTCACTTTGACCATGGCCTTGTCTAAATATGATCAGAGTCGGTGAACTCAGAGGGCTTCCATAGCCTTGGCAGCTCAGGACAAGAGCCTAGGGTGATTACTGATGCCACAAACAAGAGTGTCAATTTGTTAAGTCAACAACAGGGGTCACTGTGCACTTACTCCTTATGTAGGATCTTTGTCCTTAGTGTGCTGTACATTGTGATTTAATGCTATAACTAGTACTCAAACAGTATTTTTCACTTTATGTTTCTATGTGGGAGCAAACTGTTGAAATCTTTACTTAATGTATGCTAAACTGATCTTCTGAATATAAAGAGAATTGAAAATGAATCTTGATGTGAATGGAAGGGGAGAGGGAGAGGGAAAGGGGAGGGTTGTGGGTGGATGGACGTTATGGGGGGGAAGCCATTGTAACCCATAAGCTGTACTTTGGAAATTTATATTCATTAAATAAAAGTTAAAAATAAAAATAATTAAAAGAAAGCATTCAAAAAAATTGAAGTATATGCATAGCTTTTTCATCTTATACACTTTATCTTAACTTTATGAAGAACCCTTTTATATTTTGAACACACAATAATTAGTAATAGAAATAGTGTCCTACGTTTGTTTACGGTATAAAAAGTTCTCCAGATATAATTTCTACTTAGTTTTGTTAGCTGACACTTACTAAAGGCAGATTTCTTTCAAGATTTAATGTATAAAATCACATTTTAAGTCATGATTTTTCATTAATTTATATGATTATGCTGGAAAAGTAGATTTTTGTTAAAAAATAAAGATAGCTAAAATATTTTGTTATGCAACACATTGACTATATAATATGTCCTTTGATAAAGAAAATTTTGCCATACTATATTCTAGAGATTTTTTTCCATATTCCTTAAAAAAAATAAAAGACTTATTTGGGGGCTTTAAACTGATATCATTTAATGTTCATTCATAGTGAACTCAAATGCTACAGTCTAGAAGCAATAGATAAACCATCCTTAAATAATTTGGAGGATTAAGAACTGACATGTATTTTTGCTTGGCTTCCTCTTTATGTTTTCACATACTGAAAGCTGTGATGTTCTCAGTCATTGGGTTCTAAGCTCTAAATAGTAATGATTAGTCACATTGAAGACATCATGTGTCTACACAGAGTCTGTTGTCTCTGTTGTTATGTGCCCACAGAAATAATAAGACAATATAGCCACAAGCATTCTATTTTTTTTTCAGTACATATGGGACTAGTGAACAACTATTTGAAATACTTGATATTTAGAAAAGAAGTCAAAATCACTATACGTAACATTATATTTGGAAATTTTGACTATCTGATTCACAACTCTTAAATTTGTTGGGATGCCATTTTTAATTATCAGGAGTTTTGGTATTTAGCTTTCCATCTGTTCAAAATATATTCTCACTCTCTTTTCATTTATGTTCCTGATTTATTGTCATTTATTTATTGAAAAAGAAAAATTATAGCCTAAAACCCTTAAGTAATATATTACAGAATTGAATGAATTATTATTACAAACAACCTTAACACCAAATAATTTTCAAGGAATTTTTGCATGAAAGCATTTTGCATGAAACTTTTGCATGAAAGTTAAAAATGACCTTGTATTTCTGATGTTTTAAATAGATTTTATTTCTTGAACATTTTTAGATGAATAGAAAAACAGAAATGATAGTACAAAGAGTTCTCATATATCACATCTTTCATCTGCACAGATTTCAAATGTTTTCCAAAAATACTTATCTTTTAGTTTCATTTTCTAGGAACTTTCAAACCAAATAGGGTTTTCTTTTTTTTTTAACTTTTATTTAATGAATATAAATTTCCAAAGTACAGCTTATGGAATACAATGGCTTCCCCCCTCCCATAACTTCCCTCCCACCTGCAACTCTCCCCTTTCCCACTCCCTCTCCCCTTCCATTCACATCAAGATTCATTTTCAATTCTCTTTATATACAGAAGATAAGCTTAGCATATATTAAGTAAAGATTTCAACAGTTTGCACCCCATAGAAACACAAAGTGAAAAATACTGTTTGAGTACTAGTTATAGCACTAAATCACAATGTACAGCACATTAAGGACAGAGATCCTACATGAGGAGTAAGTACACAGTGACTCCTGTTGTTGACTTAACAAATTGACACTCTTGTTTGTGGCATCAGTAATCACCCTAGGCTCTTGTCATGAGTCACCAAGGCTATGGAAGCCTTTTGGTTCACCAACTCTTATCATATTTAGACAAGGTCGTATCAAAGTGAAAGTTCTCTCTTCCTTTCAGAGAAAGGTACCTCCTTCTTTGATGACCTGTTCTTTCCACTGGGATCTCACTCGTGGAGATCTTACATGTAGGGTTTTTTTTTTTTTTTTTTTTTTTTTTTTTTTTCCCCAGAGTGTTTTGGCTTTCCATGATGAGATACTCTCATGGGCTTTTCAGCCAGATCCGCATGCCTTATGGGCTGATTCTGAGGCCAGAGTGCTGTTTAGGACATCTGCCATTCTATGGGTCTGTTGTGTGTCTCACTTCCCACGTTGGATCATTCTCTCCCTTTTTTATTCGATCAGCTAGTATTTGCAGACACTATTCTTGTTTATGTGATCCCTTTGGCTCTTAGTCCTATCATTATGATCAATTGTGAACAGAAATTGATCACTGGGACTAGTGAGATGGCATTGGTACATGCCACCTTGATGGAATTGAATTGGAATCCCCTGGTATGTTTCTAACTCTACCGTTTGAGGTAAGTCAGCTTGAGCATGTCCCGAATTGCACATCTCTTCCCTCTCTTATTCCCACTCTTATATTTAACAGCGAACACTTTTCAGTTAAGTTTCAGCACTTCAGAAGAATTGTGTATTGATTACAGTATTCAACCAAAAGTATTAAGTAGAACAAATAAACAAAAAAAAATACTAAGAGGGATAACGTATTAAGTTGTTCATCAACAGTCATGCCAAGGGCTGATCAAGACACCGTTTCTCATAGTGTTCATTTCACTTTAACAGGTTTCCTTTTGGGTGCTCAGTTAGTTGTCACCAATCAGGGAGAACATATGGTATTTGTCCCTTTGGGACTGGCTTATTTCACTCAGCATAATGCTTTCCAGATTCCTAACAGGGATCATTTTTCAGTTAAAATTTAAACACCTAAGAATAATTGTGTGTTAATTACAGAGTTCAACTAGAACAAAAAAAAATACTAAAATGGATAAAGTATTACATTGAACATCAACAGTCAGGACAAGAGCTGATCAGGTCACTGTTTCTCATAGTGTCCATTTCACTTCAACAAATTTCCCCTTTGGTGCTCAGTTAGTTGTCGCTGATCAGGGAGAACATATGATATTTGTCCCTTTGGGACTGGCTTAATTCACTCAGCATGATGTTTTCCAAATTCCTCCTTCTTGTTGCAAATGACCAGATTTTTTTTTGACTGCTGTATAGTATTCTATAGAGTACATGTCCCATAATTTCTTTATCCAGTCTACTGTTGATGGGCATTTGTGTTGGTTTCAGGTCTTAGCTATTGTGAATTGAGCTGCAATAAACATTAATGTGCAGACAGCTTTTTTGTTTGCCAATTTCATTTCTTTTGGGTAAATTCCAAGGAGTGGGATGGCTGGGTTGAATGGTAGGGTTATATTCAGGTTTCTGAGGAATCTCCAGACTGACTTCCACAGTGGCTTAACCAGTTTGCATTCCCACCAACAGTAGGTTAGTGCCCCTTTTCTCCCACATCCTCTCCAGCATCTATTGTTGGTAGATTTATGAATGTGAGCCATTCTAACCGGGATGAGGTGAAACCTCATTGTGGTTTTGATTTGCATTTCCCTAATTGCTAGTGATCTTGAACATTTTTTCATGTGTCTGTTGGCCATTTGGATTTCCTCTTTTGAAAAATATCTATTGAGGTCCTTGGCCCATCTCTTAAGTGGGTTGTTTGTTTTGATGTTGTGGAGTTTCTTGATTTCCTTTTAGATTCTGGTTATTAACCCTTTATAAGTTGCATAGTTTGCAAATAATTTTTCCCATTCTGTCAGTTGCCTCTTCACTTTCCTGACTGTTTCTTTTGAAGCACAGAAACTTCTCAATTTGATGTTGTTATCAGAACAGCATGGTACTGGTACAGAAACGGATGGATAGACCAATGGAACAGAATTGAAACACCAGAAATCAATCCAAACATCTACAGCCAACTCATATTTGATCAAGGATATGAAACCAATCCCTGGATTAAGGACAGTCTATTCAATAAGTGGTGCTGTGAAAACTGGATTTCAACATGCAGAATCATGAAGCAAGACCCCTACCTTTCACCTTACACAAAAATTCACTCAAAATGGATTAAAGACTTAAATCTACTACCCGAAACCATCAAATTACTAGAGAGCATTGGAAAAACCCTGCAAGATGTAGGTACGGGCAAAGACTTGTTAGAAAATACCCCAGAAGCACAGGCAGTCAAAACCAAATAGGGTTTTCAAGAATGTGACTTTTGTGTGGCGCTGTGGCCTAGCGGGTAAAGCTGCCGTCTGCAGTGCTAGCATCCCATATGGGTACTGGTTTGAGTCCTGGCTGTTCCACTTCTGATCCAGCTCTCTGATATGGCCTGGGAAAGCAGTAGAAGATTGCCCAAGTCTTTGGGCCCCTGCATCCACGTGGGAGACCTGGAGGAAGCTCCTGGCTCCTGGCTTTGGGTCTGCGCAGCTCCAGCCATTGCAGCCAACAGGGGAGTGAACCAATGGATGGAAGACTTTTCTCTCTCTGCCTCTCCTCTCTCTGTGTAACTCTGACTTTCAAAAAATAAATGAATCTTAAAAAACAAAAGAATGTGACTATTAAATAGAGTTCCAAATAGAAAATCGGTTTTCTTACTCCAAACTACTATGTATAATTTATACATTTAATTATTTTACAATGCCATGTAAATTAATCTTAGGCATGTATTTTCCCATTTCTCATTTTTTGAAATTAATGTATGTGAGTCTTACTTTCTTCTGAAGCTCACCAGCTAAATGTTTAGATATCTTCTTTAAACATCACAATATTAATATCAATATTATCTTTCTGTTCTCACAGGTGGAGTTAGGGATGATATGTTGCCCATTTAGCTAGGAAAATTCTAAATAATGAATCTGACAGAAATTTGTCAAACTTTGATGGGGATAATCAAAATATTTCAGTGTTTAATTAGAAATCTTATTCTAATCCCTTGGAAAATGTTGTTTTGAATAAAGAATAGAAACTACCAATGTAAGATGTAAGGATTGCTGGATCCACAGGTGAATGATTGAAACATAGAATACTGTAGATATTCATAATAGAGATTGTAGCGAGTTTAAAGACAACTTTGTAAAGATAAATTTGATAGTCCTTTTCCATGTAACTTCTCTGATTTCATTTCCCTTTTATGACCATGACTATAAAGATTCTAAAGATATAAGGAGACATTTAATTATTTTCTAATAAAGAAATAGAGAATAAATTATTTGGGAAATGATCTATTGAAAAGATTTCACAGAAATTTTGAAACCATATCTCATAATTCCTGTGCCATATGTATATATATATATATATATATATATATATCTCACATTACAAGCTATCAAGTATGTTATAGAATGGAAGATTTCCTATCTCCCTACTTTTTCTAAAAAATGAAGAAAGAAAACAAATAGTAGCATCTCTCAAAAATCAGTTATCCTAACTAGTGAGCTTTGAGAAATTTATGCTTATTATCAAATACTTTGTATTGATATGTTTTGACTACTTTAAATAATGGTTTAAATCTAGGAAACCTGAAGCATCTAGAAAAAGCTAAAAATGTGAAAATAAGGTTTTTTATGTTTGAAGAAAAAGAATTATTGGATAAAAAAGAAATTATAGTTACCACAATTCATATTTTTGATTAGAATGGTTCTTTTAATAAAATCTCGAAATAATCCTTTAAATGTACTTTACAGCTTACAGAAATGTTCTTGAGCAGTGTCTCTGAGTTTTATTTAATAAACTAATTAAACCTGAAATTCCTAGTATGTTTCCAGTAAAATCTATGATAACTTATTTGATACTGCCCCAATTTGGCTGCTATTAATGCTATTGTCATCAAAATAGGCAACACGTTAACAATTTAGTGAAAAAACACACCCCAAATAGAATTTCTAAATTTAGAATATCAAAAATGGTAAATATCCAAGAAAGTAATACTTTTTTTTTGTCCAGGAAGTATCATTAGAATCATAATTTTCATAATTTATGTCTGCTTCATGATGAAATGGGCTTGCCTTTTGGCTAAAACAAATTTGACATTGATAGGATCTAAGAGAGAAAATAGACTTAAAGCACCAAAAATTAGTCAAGTGAATGTCTTTTCATTCCATAATAATCAAATAAATAGTTTTTATATAAATAGATTGCTAAGTATATGATGTGGAATCTTAACTTATAAAGATTACTTCCAAAAACAAACACAAAAAAAGCTTACAGATTTAATGGTTGACTTCATAAGATATTTATTTATTTTTATATAAATCATTAATATATCCATTTTGTTTTTCTACCTCTCCCTGACCACATAAATGTTTTTGGATTATCTGTTACTGCAAGGAAAACATGTCTCAGACTTGACATTTTTGAAAAATAGCTTGAAAACATTTTGAAATGGAGAAGTGAGGAACTCAGAAAATATGTTTCTCCATAAAAATAATGAGAAATCTGACAGAAATTGTCAAAATAAACTTTTTCAGAAATATGGAACTCAACCAAAGGCTAATTGAAAAAATGTTTATTTAAGAAAATGATTGACTCACGGTAAGCACAATAAACTATGGAGTTTTAACTTGCCTTTTTCTCTTCTGTATATCCTAAGCTCAATTGTAGCTTTGAACACAGCAGCCTCTAACAAAGACAGCTGCCAAAGCACTAACCTGACAGCCAGTAGACAGAAGAGAAGAGCTTTAGGGGTTCCCCAAAATGTGCATACACAGATATTGTCACCATTGTGTCTTCATGGAAATTTCCTGGAAGTGTTGATTTCACAGTTTATTTATATGGTACACAGAGCTGTCTCATAAAAGCTAATCCAGGGCCGGCGCTGCGGCTCACTAGGCTAATCCTCCACCTTGCGGCGCCGGCACACCGGGTGCTAGTCCCGGTTGGGGCGCCGGATTCTGTCCCGTTTGCCCCTCTTCCAGGCCAGCTCTCTGCTGTGGCCCGGGAGTGCAGTGGAGGATGGCCCAAGTGCTTGGGCCCTGCACCCCATGGGAGACCAGGAGAAGCACCTGGCTCCTGCTTTTGGATCAGTGCGGTGCGCCAGCTGCAGTGCGCCGGCTGCAGCAGCCATTGGAGGGAGAACTAACGGCAAAGGAAGACCTTTGGACCTTTCTCTCTCTCTCTCTCTCTCACTGTCCACTCTGCCTGTAAAAAAAAAAAAAAAAAAAAAAAAAAAAAAAAAAAGCATTCAGGGCACTCTAATCCAGGGCACTCACAGAAGACAATCAATGCTCATTGTTTAGCATGAAAATTGCCTGAGGTGAATATACTAATAAAGGACACAAGAGGATTGTCAAAAAATACAAAATCTAGAAAACAAGGTGCCAGTGGAGACTTTGAGAAAGTACAATGTGTTTCAAAGATCCTGTGGGTCGTGACACCTATCTCACTTTACTCTAGCAAGAATCAGAATAAACTGATCTTTCTCTAACCAGGACCAATATTGATTTACTAGAGAACATTCAACCGTCACAAGGATACATCTCCCCCAATAACACAATGCACCTGCCCATTGTGAGAAAAGATCAGTTGAAACTGAAAATTTAAATAAGATCCAGAGTGTGATAACATAATCAAAAAATATTCAGGTTTCTATTCAAAATCATCCATCAAACTGAGAAGTAGAAAGATCCTCTAGTGAATGGTATAAAATGAATAAATTCATGCCAACAGTGATAGTATCGAGATATTAGGAATACCAGTAATTATATGTTATTCAATGAAAGGTATGTGCATAATTAAAAATTAAAATGCAGGGAAATTAAACAAGGAATATGAATATATGGAAAGGCAGCAAATGGAGTATTAAAACTAAAAATCACTGTAAATCAAAACAAAAATCTCAATAGCCTCAACAACAGAACAGAGCTAGTATAGGGTAACAGCAACAAAAACAAAAAAAGAAAAAACATAGACATTCAGTAGATAGAATAATAGAAATTATGCCATCTTGATATTATATACGAATGAGTCAGAAAAAAAAGTTAAAAATTTTCAATGTCTTATGGGACAAGAACAAAAGATTTATTACTCAGTAATAGAATGCATGGAAGGAGAAACAAAAGGAGGAGGAGCAGGCAAAAACTTGTAAGGGGATCTTAAAGACAGTGGCGAGCTCTGGCACTTTCTCTGGCTGTCTGTTGTCAGCAGGTGTTCCAGTGGGTATCCACTAACTGCAGAACCCGGCTTTGTGTGATGCTGCTGGGGATCCCTCTTTGATCTGGTAGAAAAATGGACCTACTTGGAGTGCCTTCTTTGGCTGGGTTGGGTATTGGGGAAAACTGGATATGAGTTGCCTTCATTTGTTAGGTGAATCTGCCACTGTACGAACCATTCAATCCTAAGGTCTCACTTTTTATTTTTCATAGCTTTGCAGAGATTTTCTAGATTTACCTCATGCATTACTTCTAAGATTTATTGCTGCACTGAGCAGAGAAAGTGGAATCAAACTAATTCTATTTCTCTTTATCTTTCCATATAATTGGATATAATTTTTATATTACTGTAATTACTACTGCCTTCATCATTATTTCTCATGAATATATCTGTATACAATTATATAATAGCAATTATATATTCATTGAATTAATAATAGCTACATCAATTAAGCATTGTACAAACAGAAGATTAAGAAAAATATTCTTTATAGACACTATTACTTCATATACATAACAACACAGTGATAAAATTGTTTTGATGAAATATTGTGTTACAGTATTCTTGATGTATTTCATTGAATTATCACATTTAGAAGATTTTGAATGCCCCTCCCCAAAGGCAATATGAAAAGAAACATAACATAAATAGCACTACAAAACTTAGGAGTCCCTGACATCACAAACCTTAAATATAACTGTTATAATAATTTATAACAGCATAGGTTAATCCTGCCTATTTTTGAATTTTACACCAATGAAATAGGATTGTGTATATTAGCTCTTGCTGATTTATATTTTAAATATTAGCTTTCTTTGGAAAAAAAAAACGTTATTTATTCATTTGAAAGAGAGAGGGGAAGAGGCCAAGGGAGAGTGTTCTTCCGTGCACTGGTTCCCTCCCCAGGTGGCTGAGATAGCCAGAACTGCACTAGGATGAAGTGACTCTCAGGAGTCAGGAACTGCACCTGAATCTCCTGGGTTCAGAAGTCAGAACACGCGGTTCAACTGCTGCTGCTTTTTCCAGGCCATTAGCAGGGAACTGGTTCAGAAATGGAGCCAGTGGGCCATAAACATGTGATGCTGGGTTCATAGACGGCAGCTTTACCCACTATACCACAACACTGGCCCCTAAATGTTACCTTTTTTAATATGTCATTTTTGTTTACTCTTTGTATAACTGATTTTCATTGTTCTTTAGTATTCATTTTTTTACTATAGGACAATTTATTTTCCAATTGAAATAATGGACATTTGGGTTTTTTTCCAGTTTGCTATTTGTAATGCTACAGTAAATACTATTATATGGATTTTAGGTATTTACATAGGACAGAAATTGCTGTTACACACCTAATTCTAAAATGACAAATTACAATGAATTTTGCAATTTCTTGTATTCTTTCCTAATATATATACAACACATCATGAAGATTTAAAAAATAAACAGCAAAAGCAAATATAATAGGTATGATGAATATAATTCCTTTTTTTCTTTTAGGATTTTATTTTAATTTTAACTGTGAATTTTTGTGAGTTATAGTGTGATAATACAGGACATGTGTGCATGTGTACTAAACAAATAAATTAAAAAAAAAAAACAAAGCTTTTTCTCTTAAATTTGAAGTAGATAAAGATGTTCACCTTCATCACCCTCAACTTAGTACTGGAGACTTGGCTACTGAAATTAAGAAAGAAAGAGAATCAGACATGCAAAAAGAGAGAGAGAGAAAGTCAAAATATAACTGCTTGTAACAAGACACAATTCTTTATAGAAAAAAATTCCAAAGTCATCACCAAAACATTGCTACTGTTGGCAAATACATCAGTAAATTTCAGGACACAAAATTGACATACTCAGCAATATTTTTAGCTGTTAGTTGTGCCATATTTTTTACCAATATCTGGTGTGTACAAAGATACCTTCTGATGAACTTAATTGCCCTTTTCTAATGATAAATGATATTGAAGAGTTTATGCACTTATTGATATAGTGTGTGTCTTCATTTATGCAATTATTCTCAAATTGTTTATCCAATTTTAATGAGTGTTTTCACTTTATTTTTCCATTTTTATAGAGTTATAAACATTCTTTATATAACCTGAATATAAAACTTTGTAAGAAATATTTTTATTTTTATATTTTATATTTTTATTTTAATTTATTTTCCCAGTTTTGGGTTTATCTGTTGATATAAGCATTAGGCAGGAGAAGCAACAAAAGCCACAAAGATAAAAGTTATACTTTTGAAAAGAATTTTTAAAGATTAACCTTTTTAATAAGAACTTCAATGAGTTAGTTTTTATCAGAGGTCTATAATGGATCTCATATTATTTTTACAACATCGTGTGAGGTAGACATTGATGTCCAGTTTTCTCTCTAATATTGATATCCAGTAATTTCACATGATGAAAACTCTTCACCTTCCCAACTGGCTGCTTTGGTAACTTTTTCAAAAATTAAATGACCATGCTTCAGCATTCTCTTTTGTATCCTACTGATCAATTTGTTAGTTGTTATACAAAAATTCCATTCTTAAGCTCTGTAACATTTAGTTACGATTCATGTTGTATTTTATAAATTCTTCAACTTCTTTTGTTAGATTATTTTAGATTATTTTCAAGTTCATGTATACCTTATATTCAACTTTAATGGGATTATATTGAAGAGATATAATTTTTGAAGATTTAACATTTTAGAAATCTTAAGTTTTCTAATCCTTGTACACACCATATTTCTTAAGTGATTTATGTCTTCTTCAAATGCAAGCAGAATTGTTTAAAATCTCCAGTTGTTGAACTAAAGCCTGATATTTTCAGTGTCACAGGATGTTATAGGGATTTACAGAGAGTGAGAGACAGAGAGATTCTCCATCCCCTCGTTCACTCCCCAGATGGCCATAATGGCCAGAGGCAGAACAGGCTGAAGCCAGGAGCCAGGAGCCAGGGGCCCAAACACCTAGGCCAGGTCATTAGTAAGGAGCTGGATCAGAAATGAAGCAACTGGACACAAACTGGTGCCCATAGGTGAGGCCAACTTCGCAAGAGGTGGGTTTACCAGCTACACCATGATGCCAGCCCTAATAAAAAGAATTTTTTTGATGTATCATGTATTAATTCCTATTCTCATGGGAGAAGTTTACAAGAAATGTGATTCCCACGTTATTTTCAGTATTGTTATAAATACATATTATTTGGCAGAATATTAACAATTAGTTGAAAATTCATATTATGAAAACACTATGCATCAATTTCAATATCTTCACCTAAAAATGCTAATCTTTCAATTCCATTTTACATGACCTTGTCGCAGTACCTGTGTATGATGTGGATACTTTATACAGATAAATATTATGTTACACAGACCCCAAATTTTAAATAAGAAGTCCTGAGTTGGTTACAAAAATCTCCACATGTTATCAAAAAGTATAACCTCCTGTTTACTTGCATAATTACTGAAAACTAGTGTTTAAGTTTAAATTCTTTACACCTATTTGTAATTCATTTCAGTTTTTTTTAATATTGAACATCTCTGAAAATATTTATCTGGATGAAATCTTAAGACATATTTCTACTATTGCTCATTTGCATGCCACACTGACTACTCATTTTCACATTATTTATTTATTTTACCCAATGTTGAACAAGATTTAAAGATTTTTTAGTGTCAGGAAATATGCACTGACTCATCTCTGAATTTGAAAGATATAGAGAAAGTCATTAAATTATTATTATTATACACTTAATTTTCCATATGTTCTAGTCATCACATTATATGAATACCACTGAATTTATTAATAACATGGTAGTCTACTTGAGAAACAGTTTTCTTCTTCTGGCCTAGTTTCTTCTTTAGGTCATCTTAAATTTCTGAAACAGAATTTCAGCCCCATTTCAATATCCATTTTCAGCTCCATGTGTGTATTCTGAAAACTAAGCTTTCATATTTTATTGATTAGATAAAACCACTCCCTAACAATTGTGGCGGGAGTTCCCAGGTCACTAGTCTTTGAGACAATCACTGATTCTACCCCCCATTTTTTTTAGCTATTCTTTGTCCCCACTGTGCTGGTTTAGACAGTTGCTTTAGATGAATTTGACCAAGTTTAGTACTGGCACACTTTTTCAATGTAGATTTTACTATTTAATTGCTTGGTTTGGTAGGGGGGCAAGATTTTTAGAAAGCATAAACTCTATTGGGGGCAGTCAGTTAAGATTCACCTTGTGACATACACATCCCATATCAGAGTGCCTGGGTTCCAGTGTGGAACCTGCTCCCACGTTCCTGCTGATGCGAACCCAGGGACGCAGCAGGGGCAGCAGTAATGGCTCCAGTACTTGAGTCCTTCTTACCAACATGGGAGAGCATACTGAGCTCCTAACTTTTTGAATCAGCTTGTCCCAGCCCTGGCAATTGTAGGCGTTTCAGCAGTGAATCTGCAAATGGGTGATCTTTCTCTCTCTCTCTCTCTCTCTCTCTCTCTCTCTCTCTCTCTCTCTCTCCCTGTTTCTCTATCTTGCCCTGTTTCTCTGTCTTGCCCTCTCCCTCTCCTCTCTTACTCTCCTATGTCTTTTGATTAAGTACAAATGCAAAAAAGCAGAAACAAACAAAAAATCTGCTACAGCTATTCTCATTAGCTCCCCAGATATTACTTACCTTTTTAAAAAAATAAAACAATTGTTAATATTGCTTTTGCAGCTTAATAAATATAATGAATTCTGCACAAAACTCTTTAAGCAATTAAATGATAACTAAAATTATCGGAGCATCTTAATAGATACGTAAATATTTACATATACATTTATTTCTTTATTCATTTGTGTTTCATAAAGGAAGACTCTGTTGCATCTAGGTATATTCAAATTGTGGAATACTTACCATATAATTTACCTTTTGGTAAAAGATAAAATGTGAAAGATTTTCCATGTTGTGTTTTGTTTCATTTTCACATTTTAAATAACAATGAATGCTTTTTTTCTCAATTGACATTTAGTAAAATGTTAACTATTTTATAAAGAATCAATCTTCAATTCTAATGTGCTATGGTAGATATTCTGTTTCTTGGTTTCCAATCCATTAGTTCCTTCTTTGTCACATAAAGTCAATATGTTACATATTAATCTTCACTTATTTTTAAAGATTTATTTATTTATTAGTAAAGTAGCGTTATAGAAGGAGACAGAGGAAGGTCTTCCATCTGCTGGCTCACACCCCAAATAACCACAACAGCCAGAGCTGGGCCAGACTGAAGCCAGGAGCCAGGAGTTTCTTCTATGTCTTCCACATTGGTGCAGGGGCCCAAGCACTTGGGCCATCTTCTGCTATTTTCCCAGGCACATTAGCAGGGAGCTGGATTGGAAGTGGAGCAGGGAGGCAGGCAGGTTCAAACCAGCACCCATATAGGAATGCCAACGCTGTAGTCAGTGTCTTAATTTGCTATACCACAACATTCTCCCAGATCTCAAGTTCCTTGACTAAGATTTTATGCCTATTTATGTTAATTATTTTTCATTTTCTGGTTATCTAGTGAGAGGTCCAAGACTTTATCTCTAAGAAAAGTATCTTAACATTGATATGATAGAAAATAGAGCTAAGTTTTATGAAGTTTTATAATTAGAATATAAAAATGGATTCTCAGAGTCATTTTTAAATAGGTAAAAATTAATTATATGAAATTTTCAGGTATTTCAGAAAGTATACAAGAAGCATTAAAATATGGCTTATATATAAGAAGCATTTACATTTTTAAACAGTTGTATTTATGGACTTCCACGCAAGTAGATGACTTCATTTTCCCTTTCAATTGCCCCTGTGAAGAAATGAACACACAGTATATCCACAATTATTCTCCTGTGAAATTGACATTGCTCATCTTAAATGCTGCTTAAGAAAATACATCAAAGCTTGCATAAATTACAGAGTCCTACTGTTTGAAGATATGAAATTAGAACTCAGGAATTCCTCGAATTTAATTTTAAACACAATGCTCCCAGATGCACATCTTTCTGAACAGTCCATTAATCAGAAAGGCTAGAAACTATTCATCATAGTTCAGTGTAACAATCCTTTCATATGTTCCTATCTTTGTTGGGCTATCCATTTTGAAAATTGCTTACTCTTGGGCATTTTCTCCATTTGAAGATAAAATATCATGCCATCAACCTAAAATCTCTCCTATAATGATCTGAAAATGTGCTGTTCATTTTTTAAAAGAGTCTGGCAAGCTGACAAGATCAAATAGTCAGCATTTGAATCACCACTGGCTTGAAAAATGTGGTTATTAAAACATGTTTTCATCATTAGAAAATTCATGCAAATACATATAAAAGAAAGAATAACATTTCCCATAATAGAGGAATAATGATAAGGTGATGATTGCATGTGGTGCTTTTAGTTCAAATGCAGTATGGGAGTGAGGGAGGACACTGGAAACTATCAGGCAATTCAGAAGGTCGAAACTGAGATCTCACGGAGAGCATTGCTTCAACACACTAAGGGGGAAACTAGCCAGATATAACTTCTCCACTCTCCATGCCTATCCCTTAACAACTCAGGGTCTACTAAAAAGGAGAATGTGACTTGCAACAATGATTGTTAGACAAACAAGACCACATTCTTCTCTGGTGAAAGTTCGTTTTCTGCTCACAGACCTCCCAGCCCCACCATACCTGGCATAAGACAGTGGACAATGCAAGTACAAGCCTTGATTCTGGAAAAGGAAAGTGGCTATCATCAGATTTTAGCACTGCCTTCTTACACTATGTCAGGTAAACCTGAGTATCCAGCTTCAATTCATTGCCATATGTGTGAAGGAGTTTTGATAACCAGTACTCAAATTGTAGAAAGAAATTCAATATTTGCATCAGAAGTGGAGGATTACTGATGCTTAAGGATATAATCTAGATATCATGAAACGACTAAATTTAACCAGTCAAAAACCATATAATCATATTTATATTTTGTGTCAAGAATTAATTTGGGGGCTTGTGTTGTGGCACAGCTAGTTAAGTTACCATCTGCAGAATGACATCCCATAAGGGCATTGGTTGGAAACCCAGCTACTTCACTTCCGATCCAGCTCCCTGCTATGCACCTGGGAAAGCAGTGAAAGATGATCCAAAGCCTTGGACTCCCTGCACCCATGAGGGAAACCCAAATGAAGTTCCTGATTCCTGGCTGCAGCCAAGTCTAGCTCTGGCCATTGCAGCCACTTGGGTATTGAACCGGCATATGGAAGACCTGTATCTCTGTCTGTAAATGCACCTCTTCAATAAATAAAATACATCTTTTTTATAAAAATAAATTTTGCAAAGTAGTTGTCATATTATTTATGTACTTTGTATAAGCCTTTTTTCACTTTGCTTTTTTTTAAGATTTATTTATTGATTTGAAAGGCAGAATTACAATGACGGAGAAAGTGAGAAAGTAAAATCTTCCATCTGCTGGTTCACTCCCCAGATGGCCACAACAGCCAGGGCTAGATGAGGCCAAAGCCAGGAGCTTCTTCCATGTCTCCCATGTGGGTTCAGGGGCCCAAGCACTTGAAACATTTTCTGCTGATTTCCCAGGCCATTAGCAGGGATCTGCATCAGAAGTGGAGCAGCCAATACTCAAACCAGTGACCATGTGAGATGACATTGGCATCTCCGAAGGTTGCTTTACCTGTTATGACAAAACACCAGACCCCGTTTGCTTGTTTGAATGTTTAAGCAGAACATGCATTTCTTCTCAGCATTTTCTGTATAATGGAAAACAGGAAATAAAAATAATGACACGGCACAATGGACTACTCTGCCAAGGTTGACCGTTGGTGTTGCAGGTTCAGCCTAGATATGCCAGTACCTGAAGACCATCAACACCTTCACTTACCTCTCAAATAGTAAAGCATCCCATCTGTGAATGAATCTGCAGGTTTTCCTTTTCCTTATTTAGAAAATGAGGTTAAAATGCTAAGTATATAAATGTCAATGAAATAAATATATCAATATAATCTACATATATTTATGATATAGTTAATTAATATAAATAAGTAGTATATGACTTAAAATAGTTATGACCAATATAGTACTAAATAGAATAATATAATGTTACTGTTATGTTAATACCATAGAATATAATGCTTTATTTAGATTCCGTGGGGGTGGGGGTTTAGCCTAGTGTTTAAGATATTGCTTTTTTCACCTCCATCCCATATCAGAATGTGTAAGCTTAAATCTGGCTCCACTCAAATTCTCTTTCCTTCTGTTGTATACCCTGAATGACAGGTAGTGATGACTCAAGAACTTGTGTTCCTGTCACCTACAGGAGAGAGTCAGATTGAGTTCCTAACTTCACTGCCTAAATGCCCAGTCATTGATTGCATTTAAGAGTGAACTGGTGGATGAGACCTGTCTCTATGTCTCTTTGTTGCTCTGTCTCTCTGCCTTTCAAATAAATAAAATAAAAGTAATTAATTAAAATTTTAAAAGGTTGCCTGGAAAAGGTTTAAAAATAGAGGCACTCCTGGGCCACAGCAGAGTGCTGGACAGGAAGAGGAGCAACTGGGACAGAAACCGGCGCCCCAACCAGACTAGATGCCGGTGCTGCAGGTGGAGGATTAGCCTAGTGAGCCGTGGCCTATCATGCACTTCTATTAGTACTTTTAACTTTCATACAACTGGAATTATCTATCTTTGAAGTTAATAAATATGATACTAAACATGTATCAAATGTTTAAAAATTATGAAACACATATTTGATTCTTTTCTATTTTAGGTTAATAGTAGAGTCAATTACACTGATGAGCTTTGTAACATTGAAGCTGGTAGGTATGCTTTAAAATATCACCCAGTATTCTAAATATAACCCCAGAATCACAGCCCCTGGAGATATGGCATTTTATGCCCTACAATTTGAGTGTGGGTAAGATACAACTGATTTTTTTTTAAATTTTATTACCTTACCTTATGTGACTAAGTGAATGGGATTTGATGCACTTGAGTTCCTTAATATTTGAACTGATTATTTGCAGAGTGTTGACTCAGTTGGTTAAGAGGGAGATTATCTTTGGTGGACAGAAATAAACCAGTTGGGAGACCATACACAAATGTCAGCTTTCCCAAAAAGGGCATGAATCTTGACTGCATCCTCTTGCATCAGTGTTGTTTCACACTGCTCATGATCATCCATTCGAGATTTCCTGAATTGTGCACTTTGGACTGACTCACCTGCCACATTCCAATGTGAATGTCAATCTCTTATATTAGTAGTAAATAATATTAGCTGCTTAAAATTTGTGCAATAGTCCAAGTTTTCTCAAGTTAGCTAAAGCATTAGTATGAATACATACATTATCAACTACATTATTTTTGGTGAAACATCGATACACTACTTTCCAAAAAGAATCTTTATTTAACTCTTTCATATTTTTAGATTTACTTATTTATTTGAAAGCCTGGGTTACACATAGAGAGAAGGAGAGGCAGAAAGAAAGAGGTCTTCCATCCACTGGTTCACTCCCCAGTTGGCCGCATTGGCCAGAGCTCTGCTGATCTGAAGCCAGGAGCCAGGAGCTTCTTCTGGGTCTCCCACATGGGTGCAGGGGCCCAAGGACTTGGGCCATCTTCTACTGCTTTCCTAGGCCATATCAGAGAGCTATATAGGAAGTGGAGCATCTGGGACTTGAACTGGCCGACACTGCAGGAGGCAGCTTTACCATCTATGACACAGAGCTGGCCACTCTCATATTTTGCTTTCAAAATTCGTACATGAAGCAGTAAACATTGTAATTCAATTATTTTTCTTTCCTTTGTGTTGTATGATACACATTCTCAAAATTGTGACTATCAAGTCAATTCACAGCTAAACTAATTTAACACATTTTATTATTTTAAGTAAAAGTAAAAAATTCCAATCTGAAAATTTTTTTCAGTGTTTTCATTATTGTACACTATGTGATACAAACTGACACAAAATACAACAAGTACTATTTGTACAATGCAATTTACTTTAATCCTTACCAATTGTATAAATCGTGTTTCAAATCACATGGAATTTTATCAACAGGACAGTTGGAGATAGTCAAATTATACTAGTTTGAAGTGTGTCCTTGAACACTGTTGTCAAATTTTTTATCAATGTTGTGTCTTTTCAAATTATCTATCATCATTATACTCTAATCAGTTAGAAGTTTTTAAACAAGGAAAAAGAATGGCGATGTGGCTAAGATTTCTATATATTTTTATTTATTTGACAGATAGAGTTACACAGTAAGAAAGGTGTTCCTTTCATTGGTTCACTCCCCAAATGGCCACTACAGCCGGAGCTACACTGATCCAAAGCCAGGAGCCAGGTGCTTCCTCCTGGTCTCCCATGTGGGTACAGAGGCCCAAGCACCTGGGCCATCCTCCACTGCCTTCCCCGGCCACAACAGAGAGCTGGACTAGAAGAGGAGCAACCGAGACTAGAACCCAGAGCCCATATGGGATGCCAGCGCCACAGGCAGAGGATTAACCAAGTGAGCCGTTCTCCGGCCCCTCTATATTTTTGCAGTTAAATAGTTATATACTATATTACAAAGTGTTTAAACATTGTTTCTTGCTTATATCATATGTTTATCTTCATATGCTCTATACATCAGACCTTATAAATATTTCATGTGCTTAAACTCAGAGATGTATTGCTTCACAAATGCTTATGAAGAAATACTGTGAGAAACATTTGGGGTAGCAGTTAAGGTGACACTTGGATGCACTGATTCCATGTCAGAGTGACTGGATTTGTGTCCCAGATCTGCCCTTGATTCTAAGTTTAGTTAATGTGCAACCTGCGAATTAGCAGGTGATGGCTCAAGCACATGAGTCCAAACCACCCACATGAGACAACAAATTTGAGTTCTAGGCTCCTGGCTTCCTCCTCAGCTTCAGTATTACATGCATTTTAGAAGTGAATCTCTCTCTCTTTCAAATAAATGAAAATAAATTTTAGCTTTATTCAACTATAGAGGTTCATTCCACTTACTTTTCTTGCTATCAGTAATTTAAGTCAAACTATAACTTCTGCATTTCAGAATACAAACTCTGTCATGTTCCTTATATGTCAAGGTAACTCCTCCACTTACTCCCTGGTGAACTCTTGCAAATCACCTGTAAATTGCAGTATTATTATCCAAGACATTAGACTAATGAATATAAAATATTTAATTGATTCAGAATGCTTAGCTATTGACTAATCCACTTAATACCTTCAATATAAATTATGTAGTTTTAGTATTTTGTGGTAAAATATTTTACTTTTTAATTTAATAATAATCACAGTTTTAATACTTCTGAAATATCTTCACTCTGACAAATATGTAAAATAAAATAGCAGAATCTTACATCACCTCCAAAAGTAATTTCGATTCACTTGTTTTCTATTCTGGAAGCTATTTTAAAAAAATTATAACACGGAAAATGCATTTTTACTTGCATTATACCCTTGTACATTTGTAAGACCCTACTAAGAAAATAAATATGCTTATTTTATCTGGCATTTTTGATGGTTTCATTTTACAACCTTGAAGAGAGTATGCTGAGAAATAACTTATAGACTCATGTAGGGATAAAGGAATATTGCATAATAAAATTACTGAAATGTACTCCATAGAAAATATCTTTTTCAGATATGGTCTTCATTACCTCCCTTTAAACTTGTTTATTTCTCTTAAACAATTTGGTCTCCACAAAAGTGTAAAATTATTAGTTCTCTGTATTGAAAACCTTACTTAACGTGCTATGTACTTACATATAGCCTTTCCCTAGGCTATTTATTATAACACCAGCAGATGAATTTTAGATGTTGGTTAATGATGCAGGATGGGTCACAGTGATGATTTTATTGGAAAATGGGATAGCCTAAGAAAATGAATATCTAAATCTATGTGATTTTTATGGATAGTTAAATGACTTCTTAAACTTTACTCAAATGTTAAAGGCTGTAGCCTTGTAGGTTTTTATGAATACTTCATTGTGAGTTTTTAGAATATATATTCCCTCACCTATTTGATTGCTTTTCCTAAATAATTGCCTATACTTTCTATTCCTATATGTTTCCATTTTTTTTTATAAATATATATTTCAGATATACCAGTTTCATGCATTTTGTATATACAGTTGGGAACATAGTGATTCTTTCCACTGCACTCTCTCCTGCCCATGTTCCCACATGTTTTAAAGAGTCAATTACACTGTATTCACCGTAATGTATAACTTTAATACATAAACTATGAACTTGTTTGTGTCAGCATTGTGGTGCAGCAGGTCAAGCCGCCATTTGGAATGATGGCATCCCACACAGGAGAGCTGGTGTGGGGCCTGCATTGTGAGGCAACAGGTAAAGCTGCTGCCTGCAATGCCAGTGTACCACGTGGTTGCCCATTCAAGTCAAAGTTGCTTCACTTCCAATGTAGCTCCTTGATAATGTACCTGAAAAATAGCAGAAGATGGCCCACATTCCTGGGCCTCTATACACACATGGAAGTCCCAGATGAAGCTGCTGACTTCTAAATTCAGAAAAAAAAAGTGTTGGTTCAGGTCCTGGCTACCCTGCCTCTAGACCATCTTCCTACTAAGGCACCAGGGAAAACATGGTAGATGCCCCAACTACTCAGGCCACTATCATCCATGTTGGAAAATAGGATGTAGTTCTTAAATATATATATGTTCTTTTTGATTGTTTTTTATTTCAGCTCCCACACTGACTCTTTGAATATAATGTAAATTAAAAATATTGAATCTCAAAAATAGAAATATATATGTATATATATACAATCAAGACAATAAATTTATCACTATCTGAATGTATATATATATATATTTAATTCTAATTAAGGTATAGAAATTTCATGTATTTCATATATACATATTTATGAACATAGTGATACTTCCCTTCCTCACTCTCCCTTTCACCCATGCTCCCATAATTCTTCCTCCCCTATTTTCTATTCTGACTCTTAATTTTTATAAAGATATATTTTCAGTTTGCTTTATACTAATAAGATTAACTCTAAAGAGTTCAACAAATAGTAGAAGAAAAAAACACTGCTCCTAAAAGTAGAGACAAAAGCTCTAAACAATCATTGAATTTCAAAATGTCAGCTTCACTTAAACACATTACACTTTGGTACTCTATTGTTTACCACAAATCAGAAAAAAAATACATCTTTTTGTTACAGGCTTATTTCACTAAGTATAATGGTTTTCATTTGCATCCAGTTTGCTGCAAAAGACAGTGTTCCTTTTTATTGCTGAATAGTATTCTATTTCTTTATCTGGGCTGATTCCATATCTTACCTATTGTGAATTGTGCTACAATGAACATGTGGGTACAGATAACTTGTTAATATGCTGATTTTATTTTATTTGGGTAAATTCTCAGTACAGGGATTGCTCTGTCATATGTTAGATCTATTTTCAGATTTATGAGGTATCTCCATCCTGCCTTCCACAGTGTTTATACTAGATTACTGTCTCACCGATAGTGGATTAGGGTACCTTTTTCTCCACATCCTTGCCAGCATTTATTGTTTGTCAATTTCTGTAGGAGAGCCATTCTAACTGGGGTGAGGTGAAACTTCATTGTGGCTTTGATTTTCATTTCCCTGGTGGCTAGTGAACCTGAGAATTTTCTCATATTTCTGTTGGCCTTTGAATTTCCTCTCTTGAGGAAATGCCTGTTTAAGTCCTTTGCCTGTATCTTAAACAGACTGTCATTGGTACAATTTAAAATTGTATTGAAATTCATGTCTACATTTAGATCTACTAACATTTGTTTTAAATAGCCAGGCCCCCCGGATTGGGTGCATATATATTTATTATAGTCACATCTTCCTGTTGAATTGATCCCTTAATAATTAAATAGTGTCCTTCTTTGTCTTTTATAACAGTTTTTATCTTAAAGCCAATTTTTTCTGATGTTAGGATGGCTACACCTGCTCATTTCTGCTTTCCATTAGCATGGAATATCTTTTCCATCCTTTCACTTTCAGTCTGCCTGTCTCTTTTTCTATGAGATGTGTTTCTTGTAGGCAGCAAATAGATGTTTTGTTTTTTAATCCATTCTGACAGCCTGTATCTCTTAATTGGAGTGTTTATGCCATTTACATTCAAGGTAGCTATTAATAAGTGACAACTTGGCCCCTACCTTTTTCCATAAATATTCCTATTTGCTTTGAATTTCCTTTGTACTTTCACTGGGAAATTTTCTGCCTAATCATTCTTTCATAATTATAACTCTCATTTTGTGCTTCTGTGTGTAGCACTTTTGTAAAGCTGGACAAGTGATGACAAATTCTTTCAATTTCTATTATGGAAGGTCTTTATTTCACCTACATTCATAAATGAGAGCTTTTCAGGGTGCATTATTCTAGGCTGACAGCTTTTTTCTCTTAAGTCTTAGACTGTTTCTCTCCATTCTATCCTAGCCTGTAGGGGTTCTGGTGAGAAATCCGCTGTGTGTCTAATTGGAGATCCTCTGAAAGTAATCTGGTGTTTCTCTCATACACATTTTAGAATCATCTCTTTATATTTTACTGTGGTGAGTTTGATTGCAATGTGTCATGGCTAAAATCTTCTCTGGTCATGTCTATTAGGAGTTCTGTGTGCTTCCTATACTTGGATGTCCCTTTCTTTCTCCAAATTAGGAAGTTTTCTCTTATTATTTCATTAAAGGGGGCCTTCTAACCCTTTCTATCTTTCCATGCATTCAGGAACTATTAGAACCTGCATGTTGGGTCATTTCATTGTACCCCATAAATCAACACTATTTTTAATTTTTCTAATTTCTTCTTATTTTGTTCTGACTAAAAGATTTCCAAAGATTTGTCTTTTTTTTTTTTTTTTATTTTTGACAGGCAGAGTGGACAGTGAGAGAGAGAGACAGAGAGAAAGGTCTTCCTTTGCCGTTGGTTCACCCTCCAATGGCCGCCGCTGCAGCCGGCGCACCGCGCTGATCCGATGGCAGGAGCCAGGATCCAGGTGCTTTTCCTGGTCTCCCATGGGGTGCAGGGCCCAAGCACCTGGGCCATCCTCCACTGCACTCCCTGGCCATAGCAGAGAGCTGGCCTGGAAGAGGGGCAACCGGGACAGAATCTGGCGCCCCGACCGGGACTAGAACCCGGTGTGCCGGCGCCGCAAGGTGGAGGATTAGCCTATTGAGCCACGGCGCCGGCTAGATTTGTCTTATAGCTCAAATATTTCTTCTTCCCCACCAAGCCTGTTGTTAAGGCTTTCCACTGAATTTTCTTATTTTCTGTTGAGTTTTCATTTCTAATATTTCATTTTTAAGGAATTTATTTATTTGTTTGAGAGGTAGAGTTACAGAGAGAGGGAGAGACAGAGAGAAAAATCTATATACTGGTTCACTTCCTAAATGGCCACAGTGGCCAGAGCTGCGCTGATCTGAAGCCAGGAGACAGGAGTTTCTTCCAGGTCTCCCACATGGGTCTAGGGGCCCAAGCACTTTGGCCATCTTGCACTGTTTCCCAGGCCATAGCAGAGAGCCTGATCACAAGAGAAGCAGCCAGAACTTGAACCGGCATCCATAAGGATTGCCAGCACCACAGGCAGAGGCTTACCCTGCTGTGCCACAGCACCCGCCCCTCTAATATTTCATTTTGATTTCTTTTTAAAAATCTCAATTTCCTTGAAAGTTTTCCTTCATGCTGTGTATGGTTTTCTTTAGCTTGTGGATTTGCCTCTTTCTTCTTTTGAGTAATACTATGATTAATCTTTTGAATTCTGTTTCAGGCATTTCACCAATCTCTTCATTTTCACATTCTAATATTGAAGTGGTGTTGTATTCCTTTGGGGGATGGAAAGCTCATGTTGTCTTCCTCAGTCTTGTTTCTTGAATTTCTGATATTGTTTTAGGCATTTGTAGAGACACTTGTTGTTTACTCCTCTGATGGCTTTTCCTTTGAACTATGCTTCTGTGGTTTACTGAGATGTATGCTCGTTAAGTGAATACCCAGAGGAGTGTGCTGGGTGTGGCTGGGGAGCTGTGGTCAGTGCTCCAGGGTGACAACATCTGAAGTGGTAGATCTCCTCTTATTAACAGAAGAGGAGTATGATCAACTCTATTGGTGTAATCCACTCTTTCCTCCTCTCTTCCAAGATGGTCAATGCTCTAAGTGTTAGCCCTCATGAGTACAATATGCCTTCATACTTCTGCATGAACTGCATAAAGGATCTATGCAGTCTGTAGCGTGTGCTTGGATACTGCTGCAATGACCCACCCCAGGTAATCAGGGAGCTCTGAGCATGTGGAATTGCACAAAGTGATTGCCCAGGGATTCAGCTATACACTGTGCCCTCTCATGCAGTTAGGAGTTCCCAGTCTTAGCATAGAAGGCTCCCACACTCTCAAAGTAATGAGGACTCACTTCACCCTGCTAGTCTGTCCTGTCCATGGAGAGACAGATATTCCAGAGCAAGCTGCCTGTGGGTGCTCCACCTAGGTGGTTTGAGCCCTGGAGCCTGTGGTATGTTGAGAGGCTGGGGGTGCCTCACAGTCCTACACGGGTGCCCAGCCCCCTGCTGCAAGATCAATGGGGAACATGGATACTTCCCTCTGCTAGAAACTCTGGATCACACGCATACACAAGAGCTGCCAAGTGTTACCTTCTCTCCACAGGTTGCACTGGAGCTGCTGCCACCAGTCCTGCTAAAAAAGTGGTGTGTTGTCTCAGCCAGCTGCTGTGCAGGAACACAAGGGCTTCTGCAGCTGCCACTTATGTGCTAAATGGTGACCCTCTCTCAGTTGGTTGCTGGACTCTTTTTGTGGAGAGGATGGTGTGAAAGAAAGGTGTCACTTTTTTTCCACTGTCAGCAGGTGCTTTCTCCCCTTCAGGGCTCCAGACTGGATTCATGCCATGCCCTCCCTCTGGCTATATCATCAGTGGCATGGGCTGCTGCAGTCTGATCTGACCCCAGTCCCCAAAGCTGGTATTTTCTCATGACCCTGGATGCTGGGGTTGTGTTGTGTATGTGTCCATACTGCATGTCCCCACTTCCACATTGATCCACAGTGTTCCTCTTCCTTCCATAGAATTTCCACTGTGATTTCTCTCCAAATTTCACCTGAGAATGTGCTTTCTATAATTTTTTTATATACCCCTAGCCTAGAGCAGCACAGCATTCCCTATTCTGCCACTTTGGCATTCCCTCCAGAGAGAACCTAAAATATATTTATTTATATAAAGATTTTATATAATGTAGGTATATTAGAATATATAAAATATGAAATTTGTAGAGTATTATGCACATTTAAAATTACTATAGTATTTCTCATGTCTCAAGGCTCCATTTAGTCTATTTACTCTGCACAAATAAAAAGAAATTACTGATTCAATCAAAGGATTTGTGTGATTCTTTTCTTTCTTTTTTTTGCTTTAAAGATTTATTTATTTATTTGAGAGGCAGAGCTGCAGACAGAGAGAAGGAGAGACAGAGAAAGAGACCCTCCATATGCTTGTTCACTCTCAGAATGGCCACAATAGCCTGAGCTGAGCCAATGTACATCCAGGAGCCAAGAGCCTCATCTGGGTCTCCCATACGGTTGCAGGGGCCCAAGCACCTGGGCCATCTTCCACTGCATTCTCAGTCTACAATCAGAGAGCTGGATAAGAAGAGAAGCAGCTGGAACATGATGTTGTGCCCATATGGGATGCCAGTACCACAGGCAAAGGCCCAACCCACTATGCCACAGAGCTGACCTTAGTTCCTTTCTATTGTACTTTTTTTAGTTTCAGATATTAATTCATACTTTTACAATGAATAATTTTCACTATTTCCTTAAAAATTATTGCATTATTATTTTACTGTAAAATAAAATATTTATTAAATATGACAAATTTAAAATGTTCATTTTAGATGACTTTCTTCAAATTAAAAACAATTAGTACTGAAATTCTATCCAGTGAGCTATACATGAAGATTGCAAGAACATTTATTTATTAACATATGCCACGATGTTTTATTATAGCTCAACATTGAATAGGCATCTGTGGGGAGCAACTCGGACTATACTGTTACAGGAATTAAGACTTATTCTATGCATCTGCTCTCCCACTGTGGGGAGCAACTCGGACTATATTGTTACTGGAATTAAGACTTATTCTATGCATCTGCTCTCCCACAATATGGCGCTGGGAGAGAAGAAAGAGGCTTCTACACAGCTGCCTCCAGTTCAACCAAGGAACTGTAGGACTTGCTCCTGATTGGAGGAGAGCAGCATACTCGGCGTGCGGGCAGCTGAGTTAGGATTGGCGGAGGAGGACTATAAAGGAGGAGAGAGACGGCATGCACCAGGAACATCTATGGGGAACATCTAAGGGGAACACCTGTGCAGCCCCTGAGAGAGCCGGCCGGCGGTGTGCCGCTCCCCTGCAGAAGTGGGGAATGTGGCCAGGGGGAACTGCCCTTCCACGGAGGTGGAAGGGACAGTAGCCAACCCGGGAAGAACCAGCAGCAAACCCGGGGAGGGCCGAACAGACAAAAGTACAGCACAGGGTCTTGTGTCGTTCCTCCACGAAGAGGGGGAGCGACATAATGGTGCCGTGACTCGGATATGAAGCCTAGGCAGGACTTAGTGTCGTTCCTCCACGAAGAGGGGGAGCGACATAATGGTGCCATGACTCGGATGTGAAGCCTGGGCAGGGTTTAGTGTCGTTCCTCCACGAAGAGGGGGAGCGACATAATGGTGCCGTGACTCGGATAGGAAACCTAGCTCGGATAGGAAACCTAGGACGGATAGGAAACCTAGGAGGGAAGAAGAGGGAAGAAACGGGAAGAAGTGGAAAATACCGGAGAGAGAGACTATCAAAGAGCCTAGGTGCCGGAAGAAGCTATTGAAAGCCTAGGCAGAGACTCGGATATGGACTGTGGGAAAGAAGTTAGGATTTAAAGTGAAAGCAAGAAGAAACTTAGACTCAGATACGGACTGCAGGTTGAAAGTGAAAGTGAAACCTGTAAGAAACTTAGACTTGGATACGGACTGTGGGGAGAAGCCAGGAGAAATGAGAGGAATATTGTTGGAAGAAAACTTAAGGAAACATACTGGGTAGAGAGGAATGTTAGGGGGGATGAGGCCGCGAGTGCAGGCCGAGGCGGAGATATAAGCCACCTTGGAATTCTTCAGGTCACCCCGGGGAGCAAGAGGCGAAGATCTGGAACCAGAGGCAGAGACGTGGGCCGCCAGGTTGAAATTCGCCAGGTTAGTCCGGGGAACTTGGACTGAATGCCGGTGGTGGCGGAAACATTCGCGGAGGCCGCCGCGTGCAGAGAGAGCACGGGGCGTGAATGGATGGGGAACGCAGGGCTGGCGCGAGGCCGTGGTGCGGGCGCGAAGTGCGTGGAGACCGCGGAGTGTGCGCGCGAAGCCGAGCCGCGCGGATGAGAGAGGCGCGGGCTGAAGCGGCGCAAAGCCAGGAAGCCGCCG